>NC_057794.1:246230670-246887994 GCF_018294505.1 Triticum aestivum
GGGCAGGGGGATCTGGTGAGGGGGATAGCGAGATGGAGGGGGATCTGGCGCGGGGGGCGAGGGTGATCTGGCAAGGGAGGGATAGAGGGGGGAAGGTTAGCAATGGCGCACCTCCTAGGGGTGCGCCATAAGTACATCGATAGCAATGGCGCACCTTCTCCTGGTGCTCCATTACTAACTTATTATTATTTTTAGTTGCATCTAATAATTTTTAGAAAATGACAATCAAATTTGAAAACATTTATGAATGTGAAAAAATATCATCAAATTTGTTATTTGAAAATATTTATGAATATGAAAAAATATCATCAAATTTGTTATTTGAAAATATTTATGAATATGAAAAAATATCATCAAATTTGTTATTTGAAAATATTTATGAATATGAAAAAATATCATCAAATTTTTTATTTGAAAATATCATCAAATATGTTATTTGAAAATATTTGAAAAAATATCATAAAAATTGGTATACCAATGGCGCACCTCCTAGGGGTGCGCCATAAGTACATTGATAGCAATGGCACACCTTCTCCTGATGCGCCATTAATAACTTTTATTATTATTTTTAGTTGCATCTAATTTTTTTTTAGAAAATGGCAATCAAATTTGAAAAGATTTATGAATGTGAAAAAATATCATCAAATTTTTTATTTGAAAATATTTATGAATATGAAAAAATATCATCAAATTTGTTATTTGAAAATATCATCAAATTTGTTATTTGAAAATATGATCAAATTTGTTATTTGTAAATATTTGAAAAAACATCGTCAAATTTGTTCTTTCGGATTTTTAATTGCATTCATTTGTGAATTGGTAAAACATTTATGAATATGAAAAATATCATCAAATTTGAAAAATATTCATGAATTCAAAACGTGCCCATGAAATTTAAAAATATTCATGAGTTCAAAAAATATTAACAAATTCAATACTTTTTGTGAGTTAGAAATTCAATACCAGAATAAACATAAATAAAAATTGGTATACCAGAATGAACATAAATAAATATTCACGAGGACTAGAACAGAAGAAATATCATTTCAATATGTCGAAATACAATCGAGAAATGAAAACTACAATTTAAATACAATCGATCTTAGCTAGCTATCTTTTCACAATCTTCTTGCCCTTCTTTTTCGCAAATGGAGTTCTTCTGTTGAACGGACATCCTTTAGGTAGGGTGGTCCTGCTTCTTCTTGTGGTGTATGGCACTTCATCGTCGTCGTCATGTTCCATCTTCGGATCACCGTACTTGTCAAAGTCTTGCTCATTGGCGACTCCATCCATTCCGATGATCTTCTTTTGCCTCTCCTCACGACAACACGACTGGGCTTTGACATGTCGGTAATGAAGAAGCATTGATCCACTTGGGAAGCCAGTACCCATGGCTCATTTTTCGCGGTGATGTTTGCGCCCGCGGTCTTGGATTTGGCTTCGGGTATAACCATGGTGGTGAAATACCGGTCTTCTTTTAGGACGCTCTTGGCCCATCTGACACGGAACATCGGGACCTTCTCTCCAGCGTAGCTCAGCTCCCAGATCTCCTCGATCCTTTCGTAGTATCTGTCCTTGTCGTTACTGGTGTGGGATTCCATCGTTACCCCGGAGTTCTGATAACCATCACTCTTCTTGTCCTTGTCCTCGGTGTAGAATGTGTAGCCATTGATATCGTACGCCTCATAGGTCATCAGGTTGTGCTCGGCGCCCTGTGACAAGGCGAATATGAGTTTTTCTTCCGCGGAAGAATCCTCATGTAAAGGGTACGACAGAAGCTTCTCCTTGAACCAACGCGTGAAACATGAATTTGCTCTTTGATTATATCTCCGTCCGTTCTCTGTTGGCCTCGGTCATTGTACATCTTCTCAATAAAGGTTTTGTGCTCTACCACCCAAGGATCGACCACGTCTATGTGTTGTAGCGCGACTAGGTTTGCTCTTTCAAAGTCGGCGAGTCGACCCTCGAAGTCGACATGCATTTCACGGCGACCATCGCAGTGACCCCATCCAGCGAGCCTGCCGAGGTGCCTGTTGACGGGCAAACCAACGGGGTTCTCGATGCCTAGATAATTCGTGCAGTAGGAGATGCACTCTTCGGTAAGAAAGCCCCTGGCTATGCTTCCCTCTGGACGTGACATGTTGCGAACGTATCCTTTGATGACACCATTCATCCTTTCGAACGGCATCATGCTGTGCAGGAACGTCGGCCCGAGTTGGATGATATCCTCCACGATATGGACCAGCAGATGCACCATAACATCGAAGAATGCGGGCGGGAAGTACATCTCAAGCTCGCATAGTATCACCACGATCTCTTCCTGTAGCCTTCTGAGTTGCCTCACGCCAACCGACTTCCAAGAGATGACGTCGAAAAAGTTGCATAGGCCAAATAGCATTTCATGGACGTGCGCGTCCATGATCCCATGGATTGCAACTGGAAGTATCTGCGTCATCAGCACATGACAGTCGTGAGACTTCATCCCGCTGAACTTCTGCTTCGCTGAGTCTAGGTATCTTCTTATCTTCCCCACATAACCGTAAGGAAGTTTTACTCCTACTAGGCAGGTGAAAAACTGCTCGATCTCCTCCGGACTTAGAGTGAAGCATGCGGTAGGGTAGTCATTTTCGATCTTCTTGGCCTTTTTGCCTTTGCGACGACTTTCCGTGTCCTGCTTCGCCTCATCATCATCATCATTAGCGTGAAGCTCCTCCCTGATGCCCATTGATTTCAAGTCTGCCCTTGCTTTTGGCCCATCTTTGGTCCTCTCTAGCATGTTGAGCAGGGTACCAAGCAGACTCTCGCACATGTTCTTTGTGATATGCATGACATCAAGGTTGTGAGGCACACGGAGGATCTTCCAGTACGGCAAGTCCCAGAAAACAAACCTCGTTTTCCATACCTTCAGCAGCGGCTCTAGCGCCTTTCACTTCTTTCCCGGCTCTGGCGCCTTTTGCTTCTTTCCCGGCAGTGGGCAATCTTTCCAATTTTTCAACAGCTCATCTATTTCCTCGCCGCTCCTCGTACGCGGGCGTCTTCGGGGTTCGGTTTCACCATCGAACAGATCCTTGCGTTTTCTCCATGAGTCATCATCGCGAAGCCACCTTCAATGTCCCATGAACACGGTTTTCAAAGACCCGGGATCTCTATCTAGCTGGCGATACGGTGTGTCATCCATGCACCTGACGCATCCAGAAAATCCGTGGACCACCTGCCCCACGACATATCCGTATCGAGATAGTCGTGCACCATCGTGAGTAGTGCGGCTCTCATAGGGAAATATTCTTTCTCTCGGCACCCCACGTATTGGCTGGCGTTTTCCACAGCGTGTCTAGCTCCTCCTTCAGCAGCCCCAGATACAGATTGATGTCGTTCCCTGGTTGTTTCGGCCCTTCAATTAGCATACTCATGTGAATGTACTTCCTATTCATGCACAACCAGGGGGGAAGGTTGTACATCCACACAAACATAGGCCAGGTGTTATGTGTGCTTCTCTGGCTGCCAAATGGATTGACTCCATCGGTGCTCGTGCCCATCATGATGTTCCTTGGATCGTCCCCAAATTCTGGGTGGTCGAAGTTCAACGCTTGCCACTGGCTCGCATCCTTAGGGTGACTCAGCATCTTGTCTTTTTATTTATCTCCGGATCATTTCCGTCATCTTCTCGCTTCTTCTCCTCCCTATCCACATGCCAACACAGGAGCTTTGCTAGCTTAGGGTCCGCGAAATACCACTGCAGACGAGGAGTGATCGGAAAGTACCACACCACTTTTCGAGGAGCTTTCTTCCTCTTCTTGTATCGAGTGACGCTGCACACCGGACATATGGTAGACTCCGCGTGCTCGTCCCGATAAATGATGCAATTGTTCATGCACACATGGTATTTCACGTGCGCTAAATTCAGAGGACACACGATTTTCTTCGCCTCCTCGAAACTGGTCGGGCACTTGTTCCCCTTGGGAAGACGTTCGTGCCAGAATGACATGTTCTCGTCGAAGCATGCGTCGGTCATTTTCTGTTTTACCTTCATCTCCAGAGCCATGAGCATTACTTTCAGGCAGGTATCCTCGGGCCTGCATCCTTCATACAATGGAGTAACCGCGTCTATCTCCAGTTGATCCAGCTTGGCTTTCTCTCAGGCGGCAGCTCTTGCGTTATCTGCCTGCTTGAGAAGCAGCTCTTGAATATGAGGGTCCTGCACCCAGCCCATCGATGGTCCATCGTCGTCTGCTCCGGCATCTTCATCTTCATGAACATGCCCTTCGTCTGCTCCGGCATCTTCCTCATCATCATGTCTGGCATCTTCTACATGATGACTGTGTACTGCATCTACTTCGTGATCATGTCCTGGAGATTCTTCGTGTTCTCGCCCGCCCTCGCCGCGGTTGTCTTGCCGCCTGATGACCCACAAGTATAGGGGATCTATCGTAGTCCTTTCGATAAGTAAGAGTGTCGAACCCAACGAGGAGCAGAAGGAAATAATAAGCGGTTTTCAGCAAGGTATTCTCTGCAAGTACTGAAATAAGTGGTAACAGATAGTTTTGTGATAAGATAATTTGTAACGAGCAACAAGTAACAAAAGTAAATAAAGTGCAGTGAGGTGGCCCAATCCTTTTTGTAGCAAAGGACAAGCCTGGACAAACTCTTATATAAGGAAAAGCACTCCCGAGGACACATGGGAATATCGTCAAGCTAGTTTTCATCACGTTCATATGATTCGCGTTCGGTACTTTGATAATTTGACATGCGGGTGGACCGGTGCTTGGGTGCTGTTCTTACTTGAACAAGAATCCCACTTATGATTAGCCTCTATTGCAAGCATCCGCAACTACAACAAAAGTATTAAGGTAAACCTAACCATAGCATGAAACATATGGATCCAAATCAGCCCCTTACGAAGCAACGCATAAACTAGGGTTTAAGCTTCTGTCACT
Organism: Triticum aestivum; assembly: GCF_018294505.1. Taxonomy (NCBI): domain Eukaryota; kingdom Viridiplantae; phylum Streptophyta; class Magnoliopsida; order Poales; family Poaceae; genus Triticum; species Triticum aestivum. Next base: position 246,235,605 of record NC_057794.1, read on the forward strand.
CTAGCAACCCATCATCTACTTATTACTTCCCAATGCCTTCCTCCAGGCCCAAATAATGGTGAAATGTTATGTAGTCGATGTTCACATAACACCACTAGAGGCTAGACAACATACATCTCATCAAAATATCAAACGAATACCAAATTCACATGACTACTAATAGCAAGACTTCTCCCTTGTCCTCAGGAACAAATGTAACTACTCACAAAGCATAAACATGTTCATAATCAGAGGGGTATTAATATGTATATAGGATCTGAACATATGATCTTCCACCAATTAAACCAACTAGCATCAACTACAAGGAGTAATTAACACTACTAGCAACCTACTAGCACCAATCCCGGACTTGGAGACAAGAATTGGATACAAGAGATGAACTAGGGTTTTGAGATGAGATGGTGCTGATGAAGATGTTGATGGAGATTGCCCTCTCCCGATGAGAGGAGCGTTGGTGATGACGATGGCGATGATTTCCCCCTCCGGGAGGGAAGTTTCCCCGGCAGAATAGCTCTGCCGGAGCTCTAGATTGGATCCGCCAAGGTTCCGCCTCGTGGCGGCGGAGTTTCATCCCGAAAGGTTGCTTCTTATTTTTTTTCTCGACGAAAGACTTCATATAGGAGAAGATGGTCATCGGAGAGCCACCAGGGGGCCCACGAGGTAGGGGGGCGCGCCCCCTACCCTCGTGGAAAGGGTTTGGGCCCCCTGGTCTTCATCTTTGGCGAGGATTTTTCATTATTTATTATAAGGTATTACGTGGAGTTTCAGGACTTTTGGAGTTGTGCAGAATAGGTCTCTAATATTTGCTCCTTTTCCAGCCCAGAATTCTAGCTTCCGGCATTCTCCCTCCTTATGTAAACCTTGTAAAATAAGAGAGAATAGCCATAAGTATTGTGACATAATGTGAATAACATCCCATAATGCAATAAATATAGATATAAAAGCATGGCGAAAAATGGACGTATCAACTCCCCCAAGCTTAGACCTCGCTTGTCCTCAAGCGAAAGCCGATAACAATAAATATGTCCCCATGTTTAGAGGTAGAGGCATCGATAAAAATAAAATACGGACATGAAGGCATCATGATTATTCTCATAACAGCAACATATATAGATATTGTCATATGATTACTTATGTTCAAGTGATGATCTATTCACAATGCAAAAGTATGAATCAAAAACCTTATTGAGAACCAACAAACTATAACCTCAGTCATTGAAGCAATTGCAATTTATCATAACGTCAGAAAGAGTCTAAGTCAGAGCTAAAAAGCAAGTCCAGATACTCAACTATCATCTAGTCCTTCATAATTGCTAACACTCACGCAATACTTGTGGTTACGGAGTTTTAATTGGACACAGAGAAAGGTAGGGGATTATAGTTTCGCCCCACAACCTTTTACCTCGAGGGTAATGTCAACAATAATAACTCATGCCCCCCTACATCCAATTATATATATATATATATATATATATATATATATATATATATATATATCAAGTTCTTTCCAACATGCTGGGCTTGCCAAAGGATAAAATGAAAAAGGAAAGGTGAAGATCACCATGACACTTGCATAAGGTAGAAGATAATAATAAAAGATAGGCCCTTCGCAGAGGGAAGCAGAGGTTGCCATGCGCTTTTATGGTTGGATGCACAAAATCTTAATGCGAAAGAGCGTCACTTTATATTGCCCCTTGTGATATGAACCTTGATTATGCAGTCCGTCGCTTTTATTACTTCCACATTACAAGATCGTATAAAGCTTATTTCTCCCACACCAATCAATCATACATATTTAGAGCAATTTTTATTGCTTTGCACCGATGACAACTTACTTGAAGGATCTTACTCAATCCATAGGTAGATATGGTGGACTCTCATGGCAAAACTGGTTCAAAGGTATTTGGAAGCACAAGTAGTATCTCTACTTGGTGCTGAGAATTTGGCTAGCATGAGGGGGAAAGGCAAGCTCAACATGTTTGATGATCCATGACAACATACTTTATCTCATATATAAGAAAACATAACCCATTACGTTGTCTTCCTTGTCCAACATCAACTCTTTAGCATGTCATATTTTGATGAGTGCTCCCAATCATAAAAGATGTCAATAATAGTGTATTTATATGTGAAACCTCTCTTTCCTTATTACTTCCTATTAATTGCAACGATGACCAAAGCTATGTATGCCAACTCCCAACAACTTTTAATCATCACACTCTTTCTATGTGAAGTCATTACTATAAATAAGATCAATATGAACTTTTGTTTCTTCTTATTCTTTTTCTCTTTTCTTTTATTCACCCAAGATCATAGCAAGAAAATCAAGCCCTTGACTCAACACTAATTTTATTATATAGCTCACGGACTCGATTACATAGAGAGATCATAAGGCAAAACTCAAAACTAGATCATGCCATAAACGTTATTCTACTAGATCAAAATACTACTAATAGGATCGAACTAAGGAAAACGGTAAAGATAGGAGTTGTGATTGTGATACGATACCGGGGCACCTCCCCCAAGCTTGGTTGTTGCCAAGGGGAGTGCCCATACCCATGTTATTATATCTCCTTGGTTGGTGAAGAAGGTGGTGATGGATAGTCGCGCATCGAGCGTAAGAGGTCCTCTAGCTTACGAATAATGCCCTTGAGTGCAAAGATATGCTCCTTTGACAAAATATTTTCACTTGTGAGATACTTGTTTTGAATATGAGTTAAATCAATCATCTGGAAAGCTTCGATCTCAGTTGGGGTAAGAAGGTTGTGATCAAGTTGAAGGATGTCTTCTGTTGCCGGAGCTTGGTTCTCCGTGGCCTTCTTGATCCCTTCATCCTTGTTGATCTCCATGGGTTCTTCCCTCTTCAGCTCTATCTTCATTAGCCAGGCATCTTTGTCACCGTTGTTGGAGGAGGGGGACGACATGATGCCTGGCCTTGACAACCCTGATAGAGAACATCCCAAAACAAGAACAGAGGATAATTGCGTGATACGGGAGTCAAAACCTTCAGGAGAATATATAGTGAATTTTTACCGACCAAAATACGTATCGTGCAAGAAAACAGAGTCCGGAAGGCACACGAGGTGCTCACGAGGTAGGGGGCGCGCCCTCCACCCTCGTGGGGCCCTCGTGTCCTTCCCGGACTGCTACTTAATTTTCTATTTTTCTAAATATTCCAAAACGGAGAAATATTGCCTTAAAAATTGTTTTGGAGTCGGTTTACTCACTGTACCACATACCTATTCCTTTTCGGAGTCTGAAACGTTCTGGAAAGTGTCCCTTATGTATTCCTCCGGTGTTACGGTTTCAATAATATTGGTTTCAATATTTATGGGATTACCTGAGATATAACGTTTAATTCTTTGACCGTTTACCACCTTTGGATTTGTGCCTTCAAAGTTGTTGATTTTTATGGCACAGGAACGATAGACCTCCTCGATAACATAGGGGCCTTCCCATTTAGAGAGAAGTTTTCCTGCAAAAAATCTTAAATGAGAGTTGTATAGCAACACATAATCACCTACATTAAACTCACGCTTTTGTATCCTTTTGTCATGCCATCTTTTAACCTTTTCTTTAAACAACTTAGCATTTTCATAAGCTTGGGTTCTCCATTCATCAAGTGAGCTAATATCAAATAACCTCTTTTCACCGGCAAGTTTGAAATCATAATTGAGATCTTTAATAGCCCAATATGCCTTATGTTCTAGTTCGAGAGATAAGTGACATGCTTTTCCATATACCATTTTATACGGAGACATACCCATAGGATTTTTATATGCAGTTCTATAGGCCCATAATGCATCATCAAGTTTCTTGGACCAATTCTTTCTGGACCTATTGACAGTCTTTTGCAAAATTAATTTGAGTTCTCTATTACTCAATTCTACTTGACCACTAGACTGTGGGTGATATGGAGATGCAATTCTATGATTGACGTCATATTTAGCAAGCATTTTACGGAAAGCACCATGAATAAAATGTGAACCACCATCAGTCATTAAATATCTAGGGACTCCAAACCTCAGAAAAATAACTTATTTAAGCATTTTAATAGAAGTGTTATGATCAAAACTACTAGTTGGAATAGCTTCTACCCACTTAGTAACATAATCAACAGCAACTAAAATATGTGTATATCCATTAGAGGCAGGAAAATGTCCCATATAATCAAAGCCCCAAACATCAAACGGTTCAATAACAAGTGAATAATTCATCGGCATTTCTTGACGTCTACTAATATTACCAATTCTTTGACATTCATCACAGGATAGGACAAACTTACGGGCATCCTTGAAGAGAGTAGGCCAATAAAAACCGGATTGCAATACCTTATGTGCAGTTCTATCTCCCGTGTGGCGTCCTCCATAAGTTTCGAAGTGGCACTTGCGTAGGATATGTTCCTGTTCATGCTCAGGTACACAACGTCTAATAACACCATCTACTCCTTCTTTATAAAGATGTGGGTCATCCCAAAAGTAATGTCTCAAATCATAGAAGAACTTTTTCTTTTGTTGGTATGTGAAGCTAGGTGGTATAAATTTAACAACTATGTAATTAGCATAATCAGCATACCAAGGGGTACTACAAGAAGTACTTATGACATTTAATTGTTCATCAGGGAGGCTATCATCAATAGGAAGTGGGTCATCAAGCACATTTTCTAACCTAGACAAGTTGTCTACAATGGGGTTCTCAGCACCCTTTCTATCAACAATATGCAAATCAAATTCTTGTAGCAAGAGAACCCATCTAATAAGTCTAGGTTTAGCATCTTTCTTCTCCATAGGATATTTAATAGCAGCATGATCAGTGTGGATAGTTACTTTAGAATCAACAATATAAGGTCTGAACTTATCACAAGCAAATACAACTGCTAAAAGTTCTTTTTTAGTAGTAGCATAATTTCTTTGAGCATTGTCTGGAGTCTTAATAGAATAATGGATAACATTTAATTTATTATCAACTCTTTGCCCTAGAACAACACCTACATCATAATCTCTAGCATCACACATAATTTCAAAGGGTAAATTCCAATCAGGTGGCTGAACAATAGGTGCAGAGACTATGCTTTCTTAAGTATTTCAAATGCTTCTACACAATCCTCATCAAAGACAAATGGTATATCTTTTTGTAATAAATTAGTCAGAGACCGAGAAATTTTTGAGAAGTCCTTAATGAACCTCCTATAAAATCCGGCGTGACCAAGGAAACTTCTTATACCTTTGATGTCCTTGGGACATGGCATCTTTTCAATAGCATCAACCTTGGCTTTATCAACTTCAATACCTCTTTCAGAAACTTTATGCCCCAAGACAATACCCTCATTAACCATAAAGTGGCACTTTTCCCAATTCAAGACAAGATTAGTTTCTTCACATCTCTGCAAAACTCGATCAAGATTGCTCAAGCAATCATCAAAAGAAGATCCATAGACAGAAAATTCGTCCATGAAAACCTCACAAATATTTTCACGAAAGTCAGAGAATATAGCCATCATGCATCTTTGAAAGGTAGCAGGTGCATTACATAAACCAAAAGGCATACGTCTATAAGAAAAAGTACCAAAAGGGCATGTAAAAGTAGTCTTTGATTGTTCTTTAGCCGACACAAGTATTTGAGAGAAACCAGAATAACCATCTAGAAAGCAGTAATGTGTATGTTTGCATAATCTTTCTAGCATTTGATCAATAAAAGGTAAGGGGTAATGATCTTTCTTAGTAGCCTTATTTAATTTGTGGAAATCAATTACCATCCTATAACCTGTAATAATTCTTTGTGGAATCAATTCATATTTATCATTAGGAACAACAATAATACCTCCCTTCTTAGGGACACAATGAACAGGACTTACCCACTGACTATCAGCAATGGGATAAATTATACCTGCCTCCAGAAGCTTTAGTATTTCTTTTCTAACCACTTCTTTCATTTTAGGATTCAGACGTCGTTGAGGATCACAAACTGGTTTGGCATCTGCTTCCAAATTTATTTTATGTTGACATAGAGTGGGACTAATGCCCTTAAGATCATTAAGAGTATATCCAATAGCAGCACGGTGCTTCTTCAGAGTTTTCAATAATCTTTCTTCTTCATGCTCTGAAAGGTTAGCACTAATAATAACAGGATATATCTTCTTTTCATCAAGATAAGCATATTTAAGATTATCAAGCAACGGTTTAAGCTCAAACACGGGATCACCCTTAGGTGGAGGGGGATCCCCTAGGATTTCAATAGGCAAATTGTGTTTCAGAATTGGTTCCTTTTTAAAGAATACTTCATCTATTTCCCTTCTTTCATTCATAAACATATCATTCTCATGGTCTAGCAAATATTGTTCTAAAGGATCACTAGGAGGTACGGCAATAGAAGCAAGACCAATAATTTCATCCTTACTAGGCAATTCTTCTTCGCGGTGTTGTTTACTAAATTTAGAGAAATTAACTCATGAGTCATATCATCTAAGCCGACAGTAACAACATCCCTTGTGCAATCTATCGTAGCATTAATAGTATTTAAGAAGGGTCTACCAAATATAATGGGACAAAAGCTATCTTGTGGGGAACCAAGAACAAGAAAATCAGCAAGATATTTAGTTTTCCCACACAAGACTTCAACATCTCTAACAATTCCCATCGGTGAAATAGTATCTCTACTGGCAAGTTTAATTGTGACATCAATATCTTCTAACTCAGCGGGTGCAATGCCATGCATAATTTCTTTGTATAAGTCAATAGGTATTGCACTGGCACTAGCACCCATATCACATAAGCCATGATAACAATGATCTCCTATTTTAACAGAAATAACAGGCATGCCTACCACAGGTCTAGGTTTATCTGTATCATGGGGTTTAGCAATTCTAGCAGTTTCATCACAGAAGTAAATAACATGCCCATCTATATTATCAGACAAGAGATCTTTAACAATAGCAATATTATGTTCTACTTTAACTTGCTCAGGAGGTGTATATGTTTTAATATTGCTTTTACGAACCACAGTTGAAGCTTTAGCATGATCCTTTATCCTAACAGGGAAAGGTGGTTTCTCAACATAACAAGTAGGAACAATAGGATCATTATAAGTGACACTCTTTTCTTCAACTTTAATAGGTGTAGCTACTTTTACTTCTATGGGAGGATGATATTTAAACCACTTCTCCTTAGGGAGATCAACATAAGTAGCAAAAGATTCATAGAAAGAAGCTACTATCTCAGAATCAAGTCCATATTTAGTGCTAAACTTATGGAAAATATCGGTATCCATAAAAGATTTAACACAATCAAACTTAGGTGTCATACCTGACTCCTTACCATTGTCAAGGTCCCAATCTTCGGAGTTGCATTTAATTCTTTCCAATAAAACCCATTTCAATTCAATAGTCTTCACCATAAAAGAGCCAGCACAAGAAGTATCAAGCATGGTGCGATTATTTTCAGAAAGCCGAGCATAAAAATTTTGAATAATCATTTCTCTTGAGAGCTCATGATTGGGGCATGAATATAACATTGATTTAAGCCTCCCCCAAGCTTGAGGGGAAGACCACGATGCTCTTGAGAGCTCATGCTTTCTCCTTCGCAAGGCCAAAAATTATATATATAATTGCGATCACGATGAACAAGATGTATAGGATAAAACTTCTGATGAAATTCCAATTTCAATCATTTGTAATTCCAAGACCTCATATCATCACATAGCCTATACCATGTCGATGCATCTCCCCTCAAAGATAAGGGGAAGACCTTCTTCTTAACAACGTCTCCGGGTACACCTGCAAGCTTAAATAATCCACAAACTTGATCCACATATATCATATGTTCATCAGGATGTTTTGTTCCATCTCCTAGAAAAGGATTAGCTAGCAGTTTTTCTATCATACCCGAAGGAACTTCAAAGCAAGCATTTTCATTTTCATTTTCATTTTTAGTAGGTTCAGTAGGTTGAGGAGAAACTCTTTGCTCTACTGGTCGGGGTGAAGATACCCCGAACAAGCCCCTCAGAGGATTACCTTCCATAGTAACAAGTGACAGTAAATTTCAGCACACTATATAAATTTTTCCTTACCAAATTCTACCTACCAAAGGCGCTTCACTCCCCGGCAACGGCGCCAGAAAAGAGTCTTGATGACCCACAAGTATAGGGGATCTATCATAGTCCTTTCGATAAGTAAGAGTGTCGAACCCAACGAGGAGCAGAAGGAAATGATAAGCGGTTTTCAGCAAGGTATTCTCTGCAAGTACTAAAATAAGTGGTAACAGATAGTTTTGTGATAAGATAATTTGTAACGAGCAACAAGTAACAAAAGTAAATAAAGTGCAGCGAGGTGGCCCAATCCTTTTTGTAGCAAAGGACAAGCCTGGACAAACTCTTATATAAGGAAAAGCGCTCCCAAGGACACATGGGAATGTCGTCAAGCTAGTTTTCATCATGTTCATATGATTCGTGTTCGGTACTTTGATAATTTGACATGCGGGTGGACCGGTGCTTGGGTGCTGTTCTTACTTGAACAAGCATCCCACTTATGATTAACCTCTATTGCAAGCATCCGCAACTACAACAAAAGTATTAAGGTAAACCTAACCATAGCATGAAACATATGGATCCAAATCAGCCCCTTACGAAGCAACGCATAAACTAGGGTTTAAGCTTCTGTCACTCTAGCAACCCATCTTCTACTTATTACTTCCCAATGCCTTCCTCTAGGCCCAAATAATGGTGAAATGTTATGTAGTCGACGTTCACATAACACCACTAGAGGCTAGACAACATACATCTCATCAAAATATCGAACGAATACCAAATTCACATGACTACTAATAGCAAGACTTCTCCCTTGTCCTCAGGAACAAACGTAACTACTCACAAAGCATAAACATGTTCATAATCAGAGGGGTATTAATATGTATATAGGATCTGGACATATGATCTTCCACCAATTAAACCAACTAGCATCAACTACAAGGAGTAATTAACACTACTAGCAACCTACTAGCACCAATCCCGGACTTGGAGACAAGAATTGGATACAAGAGATGAACTAGGGTTTTGAGATGAGATGGTGCTGATGAAGATGTTGATGGAGATTGCCCTCTCCCGATGAGAGGAGCATTGGTGATGACGATGGCGCTGATTTCCCCCTCCGGGAGGGAAGTTTCCCCGGCAGAATAGCTCTGCCGGAGCTCTAGATTGGATTCGCCAAGGTTCCGCCTCGTGGCGGCGGAGTTTCATCCCGAAAGGTTGCTTCTTATTTTTTTCTCGGCGAAAGACTTCATATAGGAGAAGATGGTCATCAGAGAGCCACTAGGGGCCCACGAGGTAGGGGGCGCGCCCCCCACCCTCGTGGAAAGGGTGTGGGCCCCTTGGTCTTCATCTTTGGCGAGGATTTTTCATTATATATTATAAGGTATTCTGTGGAGTTTCGGGACTTTTGGAGTTGTGCAGAATAGGTCTCTAATATTTGCTCCTTTTCCAGCCCATAATTTCAGCTTCCGGCATTCTCCCTCCTTATGTAAACCTTGTAAAATAAGAGAAAATAGCCATAAGTATTGTGACGTAATGTGAAATAACAGCCCATAATGCAATAAATATCGATATAAAAGCATGATGCAAAATGGACGTATCACCGCCCTTCCTCATTTCTTGTCCGCCCCCCATGGACGACTTCATAGTCATCTTCATCACCTTGCCACCGATAGCCATCCATGAAACCACGCAAGAGCAGGTGGTCCCGCACCTGTACAGAATTCGGGTCCATAAGGCTCTTCAGCTTGCATCTTCGACACGGACATGTATCTCCGTCCCGTTCTTTTGAAGCATCTCGGCCCTCGCGGAGCTCAAAAACCTATTCACGATGCCTTCGGTCATCGTGCGAACCATGGTCGCCTGCGGGGTAGAGCAAAACAATATTTTAGAACCAAAAAAATTGGCATGACTTTGCCTAAAAATAGGACCAAAAAGAATGCATAGTGCCAAATTCTCGCTGAAACGGAAATGAATCAATATTCCGACAAAATATTGGCAACTATCGCATTTGAAATACTGGTACCTGCAAACACAAACATATGCAACACCACAAACATATGCAACACCACAAACATACGTAGATCTAGGCCATAAAAAGTGCATGTGCACGTTGTTGGAGGGAGAAAAAAGTAGATCTACAACATAAAGAAAGCTTTCCCCTTACTTACCTATCAAAAAAAGGAAATTTAACCACTTAATTTGGGTGAATCTATCGTGCAAATGAGGTGAGGAGGAGGAGGCAGCCGAGACAAGCTTGGAGGAGGAGGTGGAGAGAATGAAGTGGGGAAAGTGAGTGTGGTAGGTGGCTGTCCAAAATATCTGGCTGCTCTCAGGTTACCAATGGTGCACCACCTAATAATGCGCCATTAGTAACCCTGGTTACTAATAAAGCACCTGTTACGTGGTGCGCCATTACTAGTTTGAACTAGTAATGGCGCACTATACCCTGGTGCGCCATTACTAGTTTTGAAAAAAAAGTAAAAAAAATGTTAGTAGTGGCGCACCACCTAACAATGCGCCATTAGTAACCCTGGTTACTAATGGCGCACCTGTTACGTGGTGCGCCATTACTAGTTTTGCAAAAAAAATAGTTTTTAGTAGTGGCGCACCGTGGTTGTGGTGCGCCATTACTAGTTTGAACTAGCAATGGCGGACTATGCCCTGGTGTGCCATTACTAGTTTTGGAAAAAAAATATTAGTAGTGGCGCACCATGGGTTTGGTGCGCCATTAGTGATATGGACACTAATGGCGTACCTACACATGGTGTGCCACTGCTATATAACAGTGGTGCACCACATATGAGGTGCGCCATTAATGTCCATATTAGCTATAGCCCTTTTCCTAGTAGTGTGAAATGGAAAATCATCGTAACAAGAAAATTAAGTTTCTATGATCTGATCGTGGAGGTGAATATTTGAGTTATGAGTTTGGTCTTCATTTGAAACAATGCGGAATAGTTTCGCAACTCATGCCACCTGGAACACCACAACGTAATGGTGTGTCTGAACGTCGTAACCGCACTTTATTAGATATGGTGCAATCTATGATGTCTCTTACTGATTTACCGCTATTGTTTTGGGTTTATGCTTTAGAGACGGATGCATTCACGTTAAATAGGGCACCATCGAAATCCGTTGAGACGACACCATATGAACTGTGGTTTGGCAAGAAACCCAAGTTGTCGTTTCTTAAAGTTTGGGGCTGCGATGCTTATGTGAAAAAGCTTCAACCTGATAAGCTCAAACCCAAATCAGAGAAATGTGTCTTCATAGGATACCCAAAGGAAACTGTTGGGTACACCTTCTATCATAGATCCGAAGGCAAGATATTCGTTGCTAAGAATGGATCCTTTCTAGAGAAGGAGTTTTTCTCGAAAGAAGTGAGTGGGAGGAAAGTAGAACTTGATGAGGTAATTGTACCTTCTCCCTTATTGGAAAGTAGTTCATCACAGAAATCAGTTCCAGTGATTCCTACACCAATTAGTGAGGAAGTTATTGATGTTGATCATCAAACTTCTAATAAAGTTACTACCGAACCTTGTAGGTCAACCAGAGCAAGATCTGCACCAGAGTGGTACGGTAATCCTGTTCTGGAGGTCATGTTACTTGACCATGACGAACCTACGAACTATGAGGAAGCAATGATGATCCTAGATTCTGTGAAATGGCTTGAGGCCATGAAATCTGAGATGGGATCCATGTATGAGAACAAAGTGTGGACTTTGGTTTACTTGCCCGATGATCGGCAAGCCATAGAGAATAAATGGATCTTCAAGAAGAAGACTGACGCTGACAGTAATGTTACTGTCTACATAGCTCGACTTGTTGCGAAAGGTTTTTGACAAGTTCAAGGAGTTGACTACGATGAGACCTTCTCACCCATACCGATGCTTAAGTCCGTTCGAATCATGTTAGCAATTGCCGCACTTTATGATTATGAAATTTGGCAAATGGATGTCAAAACTACATTCCTTAATGGATATCTTAAAGAAGAGTTGTATATGATGCAACCAGAAGGTTTTGTCAATCCTAAAGGTGCTAACAAAGTGTGCAAGCTCCAGCGATCCATATATGGACTAGTGCAAGCATCTCGGATTTGGAATATACGCTTTGATGAGTTGATCAAAGCATATAGTTTTATACAGACTTTTGGAGAAGCTTGTATTTACAAGAAAGTGCGTGAGAGCTCTATAGCATTTCAGATATTATATGTGGATGACATATTGCTGATCAGAAATGATACTAAATTTCTAGATAGCATAAAAGGATACTTGAATAAGGATTTTTCAATGAAAGACCTCGGTGAAGCTGCTTACATATTGAGCATCAAGATCTATAGAGATAGATCAAGACGCTTGATAATTTTTTTCAATAAGTACATACCTTGACAAGTTTTTGAAGTAGTTCAAAATGGAACAATCAAAGAAGGAGTTCTTGCCTGTGTTGTAAGGTGTGAAGTTGAGGAAAGACTCAAAACCCGACCACGACAGAAAATAAAAAGAGAATGAAAAGTCATTCCCTATGCCTCAGTCATAGGTTCTATAAAGTATGCTAAGCTATGTACCAGACCTATTGTATACCTTAACATGATATTGGCAAGGGAGTACAATAGTGATCTAGGAGTAGATCACTGGACAGCGGTCAAAATTATCCTTAGAGGACTAAGGAAATATTTCTCGGTTATGGACGTGATAAAAGAGTTCGTCGTAAAGAGTTACGTCGATGCAAGATTTTGACACCGATCTAGATGACTCTAAGTGTCGATCTAGATACATATTGAAAGTGGGAACAATTATCTAGAGTAGCTCCGTGCAGAGTATTGTAGACATAGAAATTTGCAAGATACATACGGATCTGAATGTTGCAGACCCATAGACTAAACTTATCTCACAAGCAAAAATGATCACTCTTTGGGTGTTAATCACATAGCGATGTGAACTAGATTATTGACTATAGTAAACCCTTTGGGTGTTAGTCACATGAGGATATGAACTAATCACATAAAGATGTGAACTATTGGTGTGAAATCACATGACGATGTGAACTAGATTATTGACCCTAGTGCAAGTGGGAGACTGAAGGAAATATGCCCTAGAGGCAATAATAAAGTTGTTATTTATATTTCCTTATATCATGATCAATGTTAATTATTCATGCGGGAATTGTATTAAACGGAAACTTAGTACATGTGTGAATACATAGACAAACAAAGTGTCCCTAGTATGCCTCTACTTGACTAGCTCGTTAATCAAAGATGGTTAAGTTTCCTAGCCATAGACATGTGTTGTCATTTGATGAACGGGATCACATCATTAGAGAATGATGTGATGGACAAGACCAATCCGTTAGCTTAGCACTATGATCGTTTAGTTTATTGCTATTTCTTTCTTCATGACTTATACATGTTCCTATGACTATGAGATTATGCAACTCCCGAATACCGAAGGAACACTTAGTGTGCTATCAAATGTCACAACATAACTGGGTGATTATAAAGATTCTCTACAGGTGTCTCCGATGGTGTTTGTTGAGTTGGCATAGATCGAGATTAGGATTTGTCACTCCAATTGTCGGAGAGGTATCTCTGGGGCCCTCTCGGTAATGCACATCGCTATAAGCCTTGCAAGCAATGTGACTAATGAGTTAGTTGCAGCATGATGCGTTATGGAACGAGTAAAGAGACTTGCCGGTAACGAGATTGAACTAGGTATGGTGATACCGATGATCGAATCTCAGGCAAGTAACATATCGATGACAAAGGGAACAACGTATGTTGTTTTGCGGTTTGACCGATAAAGATCTTTGTAGAATATGTAGGAGCCAATATGAGCATCTAGGTTCCGCTATTGTTTATTGACCAGAGATGTGTCTCGGTCATGTCTACATAGTTCTCGAACCCGTAGGGTCCGCACGCTTAACGTTCAATGACGATTTGTATTATGTGTTATGTGATTTGATGTACCGAAGTTTGTTCGGAGTCCCGGATGAGATCACCAACATGACAGGAGTCTCGAAATGGTCGAGAGGTAAAGATTCATATATTGGAAGGTTGCATTTGGACATCGGAATGATTCCGAGTGGTTCGGGCATTTTTCCGGAGCACCGGGAGGTTACCGGAACCCCCTGGGAGAAGTTATGGGCCTTATGGGCCATAAGAGGGAAACACACCAGCCCACAAGGTGCTGGTGCGCCCCCCCCCCCTTGGGCATGAGGCCGATTAGGACTAGGAGAAGGGGTCCGGCCCCCTTTCCTTCTCCTTCTCTCTTCCCCCTTTCTTACTCCGTGTGGGAGGTGGAATCCTACTAGGACTAGGGAGTCCCAGTAGGACTCCACACCTTGGCATGCCCTCCTAGGGTTGGCTGCCTCTCCCTCTCCCCCCTTTATATATGGAGGTAGGGGCACCCCAAAGACACACAAGTTGATCTTTAGCCGTGCGCGGTGCCCCCCTCCACAGTTTTACACCTCGGTTATATTGTCGTAGTGCTTAGGCGAAGCCCTGCGCCGGCAACTTCATCATCACCGTCACCACGCCATCGTGCTGAAGGAACTCTCCCTCGGCCTCAACTGGATCAAGAGTTCGAGGGAAATCACCGAGCTGAACGTGTGCAAATCACAGAGGTGTCGTACGTTCGGTACTTGGATCGGTTGGATCGCGAAGACGTTCGACTACATCAACCGTGTTACTTAACGCTTCCGCTTTCGGTCTACGAGGGTATGTAGACACACTCTCCCCTCTCGTTTCTATGCATCTCCTAGATAGATCTTGTGTGATCATAGGAATTTTTTTTGAAATACTTGTTCCCCAACACTACGGTAATGTGCGCTGGTGAATGTGGACCGTTTGACTGGTCAATTGATCGTGTTATCAACAAATTACGTAGCTGTATGGTGAGTCAGTGACCGTATGATCACCATAAAATGTATTTTATTAACATAGTACAAACTCAAACTACCATTTGTTTCTTTCATATATGTGCTGACAGGTGGGCCCCACGGTTACGCACGCTGATGGTGCAACACTAGTTGCGCCACATGGAACGTTTGACTGGTCAATTTATTGTGTCATCAACAAATTATGGAGTTGTACAGGTGATCCAGTGACCGTATAATCACGATATGTATTTTTTAACACAGTACACACACAAGCGCTCATATATACGCGCAAACACTCACCGCTATAAGCGCACACACGCACACCCTACCCCTATGAGCACCTTCGAGAAAGTGAGCGAGCATATGATCTTGAGATTTTCCGAAGTCACCATAGGTGCCTCATAGTCGAGGGGAACGTCTTCTCCCATTGAACGCACAATGCCAGAAAATACTAAAATTAATCCAGGATAAATGCGAGCACCAGGACTTTAACCCTAGTGGGCCGGGGAAACTACTGTCCTCCTAACCATCCAATCACAGGTTGGTTAGCAGCAGAAAATGTATATGGTGACTGTGATGAGCTTACTCTGAAGTCCAGTGACCATATCATGCTTTCACTTCAAATACAATGGCTGATAACCCACAAGTATAGGGGATCGCAACAGTTTTCGAGGGTAGAGTATTCAACCCAAATTTATAGGGGGAGACAAAGAATATTTGAAAGTATTATCATCTGAGTTGTCAATTCAACCACACCTGGAGATTAATTATCTGCAACAGCGTGATCAGTAGCAAAGTAATATGATAGTTTTGATAGTAGTGACAGTACAATAGTAACGGTAATAGTGATAGCAGTATTTTTGTAGCAAGTGCAACAGTAACTATAGCAGTAGTAACTTAGCAAGAACAATATAAGAGAAATTCGTAGGCATTGGATCGGTAATTTGTTGGATGATATTCATCATGTGACAGTCATAACCTAGGGCGATACGGCACTAGCTCCAGTTCATAAATATAATGTAGTCATGTATTTTGTAAATAGTCATATGTGCTTATGGAAAGAACTTGCATGACATCTTTTGTCCTACCCTCCCGTGATAGCGGGGTCCAATTGGAAACTAAGGGATATTAAGGCCTCCTTTTAATAGAGAACCAAAACAAAGCATTAACACACGATGAATACATGAACTCCTCAAACTACGGTCATCATCGGGAGTGGTCCCGACTATTGTCACTCTGGGGCTATAGTGAGTATAACTTGCAAGATCGGATCTAGAACATGGATATAATGGTGATAACATAAACGGTTCAGATCTGAAATCATGGCACCCAGGCCCAAAGTGACAAGCATTAAGCATGGAAAAGTCATAGCAACATCAATCTCAGAACATAGTGGATACTAGGGATCAATCCCTAACAAAACTAACTAGACTACATGATGAATCTCATCCAACTCCTCACTGACCAGCGAGCCTACGAAGGAATTACTCACTCCCGGTCGGGAGCATCATGGAATTGGTGATGGAGAAGGGTTGGTGATGATGAAGATCGAAGATCCCCCTCTCCGGAGCCCCAAACGGACTCCGGATCTGGCCTCCCGATGAAGAATAGGAGGTGACGACGGCTCTGTCTCGTGGAACGCGATAATTATTTTCCCTGATTTTTCTCTCCGAATATGTGATTTTATAGTATCAGGGTTGAGGTCTGCGGGGCCACCAGGTGGGGACAACCGACGTGGGCGCGCCAGGAGGGGGGCGCCCTGGTGGGTTGTGCCCACCCAGGTGCCCCCCTCCGGTGGATCTTGGCTCCAAAAAATCTCTTTATTGATATAAAAATTCCTCGCAAAGTTTCGCTCCATTCCGAGAACTTTTATTTTTGCACAAAAACAACACCATGGTAGTTTTGCTGAAAACAACATCAGTTCGGGGTTTGTTTCATTCAAATCATGCAAATTAGAGTAAAAAACAAGAGGAAACACTACAAAAAGAATACACTTCCGTGATGATACGTGTTTGTCACAGTAGGTCACGTTTTCTGTCATGCATGTACATCCATGACAATTTTATGACAGAATCAAGATAGTCATACATGTGCTGTCGTAGAAGTGTTCCATGACATTAACAAAATTATCATCACGGAAGTGTCCACTTCCATGACGATAAATCGCGCGTCACAGAAGTGCTTTCGTCAAGGGTGACCGACATGTGGTATCCACCGTAACGGAACATCATTAAGCTATCGTGTCCGGTTTTGGATCCGATAACCCGTTAACAGCCCCGACCAATGGGGATTTTCCACGTGCAAAATCATCATTGGCTGGAGGAAACACATGTTGGCTCGCCGTTGGGACAGATGCCATCCACTCATTGGGCCCAAGGCGCCTATGATACGTCGACACGTGGCACGGCGCAACAGAGGCCCATTCCTGTGAAAAGGCCGGCCCGTTTGACTTGGTCAAAAGGTGGCGGGCCGGCCCACAACAAGCCTGTTAACGGCCCGTTCGCATATAGCCCATTTACAGCCCACTATCCCAGGGCCCATTTAAGGCCTATCCGAATTAGGCCCAGTATCGTCATCTGGGTCATCCAATATAATTCCAGCTCGTTTTAACTTTCAGCCCATGTATGGCCCATGACGTCTTTCGGCCCATATGAGGCCCTTAGTAACTCTCGGCCCATTAATGGCCTATGGTAAAACTGGCACATAATGAACAGTGTCTCACTTTATACCCATTAATGGCACGTGGTGAAACTGGCCCGTAATGAACAACGTATCACTTTATACCCATTAACGGCCCATTATTCCGTTGGGCCGTTTCCAGCCCATGTTATCTTTCGGCCTTCTCAGGGCCCATTTATTCTTGGGCTCATTTCCAGCATTTGTTTACTTACGGCCTGTTACTCTCATTTTCTGCTTGTGGGCCAAATTCAACCCGTGGTTACAGTCGGCCCGTTTGTGGCCCGTTAATACATTGGGCCATTTTCATAGCGTCATCAAATACGGCCGATTAACGACAGCCCGTTATGGTCGGCCCATGAACGGACGATTTCAACTCTAGCCCATTTACGACCATAATGTGGTCTGTTATTGGCCCTTGTTTGGCCAACCAATCATACGGCCCGTAGAAGGCTCATTGTGTCTACGGCCCGTATAAGGCCCATTGTTTCTAAGCTGCAGAAAGCCCGTTGTTTCTACGGCCCTTAGAAGGCGCATTTTTTATGGCCCGTAGGAGGCCCATGTTAACTATAGTAAATATGTAGCCCATGGTTATTGTGGCCTAGTTTTAAAAAATAGGTTATTGCGGCCACTAGCAAACCGCGGAAAAAGAACTGCACTGACTACAAGAAAACAAATAAACAAGACAATAAGGAAATAAATAAGCAAGCAACTTACGCTAGGCTATCACGGCTATTACACATATTACATCCACTGGGCATCAAAGTTCGCCACCAGTGCAAATATAGGGAACAAAGCAGCATATAAACGCCGCAACAAAACAAGTCCAGAACTGAAACCACTTCAGAAGAGCTCAAGAAACAATATCCTGGGTACCCATAATGCTGGCAAGATGCTTAGCAAGCTTATTAACTTTCTCTTGTTTGGCGCTTAAATCCTCCAGCACTTGTTGTTGCACCAGAAAGCATGCATCTGAATTCTGCAAGGGCTTCCTCAGTCCTTCGGCTTCCTGTCGCATAACATCTGATCGATGTATTTTAACTTGAAGTTGAGACTCAAGAAGCCGAACTTATTCAGGCAGCGAGTTCGAAGAGCTGGTGCAAGTAGTAGCAGCCAGTAACTCGAACACTACATCAAGACAGGACTTTGGGGTTGTCTCAGTATCTTCAATATAGTTTTTATCAGCTTTCTTGGAGACCAACAGGGATGTCTCACTATCTTGAACCTTATCTGCATTACTTCCTTTACCATTGCATAACGGGGTACTCTTCTCCAATATTTTACCCGCGATCTAAAGGAGAAACAAACAAACACATCACAGGTTTACAATGTAGTATATGAAACTCATTTTGGTAAACCAGTTCAGTAGTAAGGTGGACATGATAACAACATGAAACAAACATATATCTATGTAGTATGGTTGCTGTATGGTCTCTATCATTCTAGTTTATGTTGCCAAATCAAGATAGATACAGTTCGAAGCATATCTATTTAAGACAAAGCAGCATAGACAGAATATAAGTATGGGAAACTACACAGCAATAACAACACTTCTAATGTGCATGGCATCAGAACATAACTATTTATTCAATTGAAACTGAAATCAACATAGAGCAAGTTACAACAGCAAACACGTCAAAGAAACAGGTTTAAAACATACCTATTGCGCCATTGGAGTTTCAATTGCATCCTTCAAATTTGAAATTAGTTGGTATGAGTAAATACAGTGATGCAAGAGCAAAGTAGTATGAACCATAGCTACGGAACCTGACCTGAGAACAATTCTTCTTCTGCTTTAAGCGTTGACTTGGGGTTTGGAGTGGTGGTCCTCATGCTTTGGGCACTGCAATTGCCTTACTAACTGCTCGTGTTTGGGTGCTTTGTGGTGGAGACGGTGCTATGTCAACGGGAATTGGGTTACTATCTACTGGGGTTGGGGTTAGAAGGGGTGTAGCTGGTTCTTTGTCCAATTGGGTAGGGGTACAATTCGCGTGAGTCTGGGTTATGTGTGGTGGGGCTGGTTCTTGGGCAAGTACAACCGTGGTTCTATCTCCATCGACAGGTAGCACGATCTTTTCTGAAGACCGTGTTTTTACTCCCATGGATACTGCCATCACCCCCTCCAATTGAAATGGCTGATAAACAAGAAAAGTAATTGAATGTACAGACATTATAAGATAGACCGGTGCAATGGATAGTAGGGAAGAAAACAGTGCATGAAATAATTCACATTTATGTTGTCTAACCAAACAGAATAGCAGGACATAATTTCACCTATATGATGGCTAATTAAACAGGATAGCATGACACAATTTCACATGTATGATGGCTAACTAAACAAGATAGAATGACATACTTCAAAATATGATGAGTATGTAAACAGGATGACATGATATAACTATATGATGTGTCTATTAAAGTGGTTGGCATGCCATAAATCACAAACATGTCGTCGATGGAAACATGATGGCATGATATAATTCACGGATAGAATGACATAATTCAAAATATGATGACTATGTGAACAGGATGAGGTGATATAACTATATTATGTCTTTAGAAAATGGGTTGGCATGCCATAATTCAGATACATGCTGTCTATATAAACATCATGGCATGATATAATTCAAATATATGATTTATATACTAAGGAAGTGAGCAGAGGGCAATTGCATATATGATGTGTCAACTAAGGAGATGGCATTCAATATAGTGTATATGATGTAAAAACTAAGCATTGCAATACAACATATGCATGATATGAGTAATATAACCCTGCCAAGTTTGAGCATACACCTCAGGGGGATAATAGGACTAGTCATCTGCCTCTGAATCCTCCTCTGAAGAGCTATATGTAACCAGCAAGATATTTGCTGTAACGCCCTCGATGCGGCTATATCTCCCACGTGTCGAAGCACGACTTAGAGGCATAACCGCATTGAAAGCAATATCGCAAGTGAGGTAATCTTCACACAACCCATGTAATACATAAGGGAAAGAGATACATAGTTGGCTTACAATCGCCACTTCACACAATACATGAATAAAGCATTACATTCATCCAAATACACTCAAGGTCCGACTACGGAACCAAAATAAAAGAAGACTACCCCAAATGCTACACAGAACCCCGATCGTCCCAACTGGGCTCCACTACTGATCAACTGGAAACGAAACAACACAATGAACAAGATCTTCATAGAGCTCCTCCTTGAGCTCGATTGCGTCACCTGCACGGTTTCATCGGCACCTGCAAACTGGTTTTGGAAGTATCTGTGAGTCACGGGGACTCAGCAATCTCACACCCTGCACTATTTAAGCTTATAGGTAGGGTAAAAGGTATGAGGTGGAGCTGCAGCAAGCGACTAGCATATATGGTGGCTAACATATGCAAATGAGAGCGAGAAGAGAAGGCAAAGCACGGTCGAGAAACTATGATCAAGAAGTGATCCTAGAACAACCTACTTCAAGCATAACTCCAACACCGTGTTCACTTCCCGGACTCCGCCGAGAAGACACCATCACGGTTACACACGCGGTTGATGTATTTTAATTAAGATCAACTGCGGGTTTTCTACAACCGGACATTAACAAATTCCCATCTGCCCATAACCGCGGGCACGGCTTTCGAAAGTTCAAATCACTGCAGGAGTGTCCCAACTTAGCCCATCACAAGCTCTCACGGTCAACGAAGGGATATTCCTTCTCCCAAGACAATCCGATCAGACTCGGCATCCCGGTTACAAGACATCCTCGACAATGGTAAAACAAGTCCAGCAAGACCGCCCGATGCGCCGACATCCCGATAGGAGCTGCACATATCTCGTTCTCAGGGCAACACCGGATAAGCAATCCGTACAACTAAAACCAGCCCTCGAGTTTCCCCGAGGTGGCGCTGCAAGGGTCTCTAGTTTGGACCAACACTTAGACAAGCACTGGCCCGGGGGGTTAAAATAAAGAGGACCCTCGGGATGCGCGACTCCCAAGGGAAAAAGGCTAGGTGGCAAATGGTAAAACCAAGGTTGGGCTTGCTGGAGAAGTTTTATTCAAAGCGAACTATCAAGGGGTTCCCATTATAACCCAACCGTGAAAGGAACGCAAAATCCGGGAACATAACACCGATATGACGGAAACAAGGGCGGCAAGAGTGGAACAAAACACCAGGCATAAGGTCGAGCCTTCCACCCTTTACCAAGTATATAGATGCATTAATTAAATAAGAGATATTGTGATATCCCAACAAAATATCCATGTTCCGACAAGGAACAAACTCCAATCTTCACATGCAACTAGCAACATTATAAGAGGGGCTGAGCAAAGCGGTAACATAGCCAAACAACGGTTTGCTAGGACAAGGAGGGTTAGAGGCTTGGCTTAACAATATGGGAGGCATGATAAGCAAGTGGTAGGTATCGTAGCATAGGCATAGCAAAAGAGCGAGCATCTAGCAAGCAAAGATAGAAGTGATTTCGAGGGTATGGTCATCTTGCCTGAGATCCCGCAAGGAAGAAGAACGAGTCCATGAAGAAGACAAGCGGACGTAGTCGAACGGATCTCACAACACGACATTACCGGATTACCAAGAAGAAGTACACCAGAAAGAAAGCAAACAACATAGTAAACAACCACCACATAAGCATGGCATGATGCGCAAACAAGTATGATGCATGTCCGGTTTAATGAGGCATGGCATGGCAAAGTGCACCAACAATCCTACAAATTAAGTGGAGCTCATTATGCAACGGAGTTGCATATTGAAGAAAACACCACATGACTTATTTAGTTCTCTCTCGTTTATGTACCCAACAAGATTAAATGTTGTTAGCATGGCAAGAGGTGAAGCATGATGAAACTATCTAATATAGGCAAGTTTAAATGAGGCCGGAACAACAAAACAACAAGTCCGGAAACTCCTCATATGCATATATTAGGTTTGGTACTGTTCTGCCCTAAACATAATTTTAGAGTTGTTAAACATGCAAAGTAAAGCCACCATGTTAAACTAGGCATTTTCCACCCCATTTACATATAAAGTTTGTTAGGTTTGGAGCTACGGTTATTTAGTTATGAAATAAATCATTTTAGCATGGCATAGGAGCAATTTTAACCAAACAGCATTTTAAACATTTCAAACATAGATGAAAGTTGGATATTATGAATCTAGACAAAATTCTAAGCAAGTTTCATATATAAATCATTTTAAACCGATGCACGGTTATTAAGTTATTATATGCATGAAGTTTAGGGACCTTTCTGTAAAAAACTGCCGTCCTCTGGAGAATAGCTAAATTCGCCAGGCAGAAAAAATATGAAACGGGCTGAAACTGGAGGGGCTGGGAGCACTACTCACAGTGGCCTTGGGCCGGTTGGACAGAGAGGGTGGCCTGGAGGGGAAAACTAGCAGCGGGCCGGTGGCTGGGCCTTGGCGTGGCCCATGAGCGCAGGGCCGGCCCAGGGAAGCAGCGACTCGGGCCTCTCCCCGCACAGGAGGCCGAGCGAGGCCGCTGTGAAGACAGTGGCGGCTCGCGACGGAACGGCCGCACCGGCGAAGGGGATCCGGCAGCGACGATGACGGGGCAAAGCGGGGAAGAACAGGAATGAGTGGATCCGCCCGTGGGAGTTCGGATCCGGTGACGGACGAGGCCGGGAAGGCCGGCGACGAGCTCGATGGTGGATCCTGCAAATGGCGGCGGCGCAGGTCTTAGAGTAGAGGCAGAGTACGGGAGAAAGGAGGAGAGGAGGAGACATCGGGGAGATGGTGCGTGGACTTGCGGGTCGGTCGTCGAGGCAGGCTGGAAAGGAGAGGGCGGAGGAGGCCGGCGGGGTCCTGTTGGTGCTCGGCGGTGGCGAGGTTGCGAGGGATCTAGGTCGGGAGCTCCTCTCCCGATCCGGAGCTCGGGGCGGGGCAGCTGCGGGGAAACTGCGCGATCGGGCCCGGGCGGTCGCAGATGGGCCCTGAGGGCCAGGGCGAAGTGGGGCGCTGTAGAGGCGACGTGGCCTCGCTTGATTGGCGCCAGTGGGACGCTGCCAAGTGGCGCTGGTGAGGTGGCTGACGCTGGATTTGGAGGGGGAAGGTGGCTGGTGGCACGGAATTTGAGGAGGGAGGCGGCGGGGAGGTATGGGAAGGGTTAGGCTACCAAATTAGGAAGGAGGGGTGTTTATATAGGGTAGGTGCTAGGGTTAGGGGGCTTTGAGGGGGTTCTCGGAGCGTTTCGAAGCCTCTGATCGCAATCTGACGGTCCGGAACGGAGGGGGGGTTTAGGTGGGCTGCAAGTGAGTTGTAAAAAGAGGTTGGGCTGAGATGAGAGGAGAGGAGTGCAGCCCGGCAACTGTTTCCGGAGACCGAAAACGTCCGACGTTAGACCGACTATAATGCCGCTATAGTTTAACGGTTGGGCTATCAAATGAACTCCGAATGCGGTGAAACTTGACAGACGGTCTATATACACTATAATAAGACCGCACGCCAACTTTCAACCCAATCCGAGAACATTTTCCGGCCACTTATAAAATACTATTTCAGACATGCCGCGGACGCGTGCAAGTGTGTCTGGGCTCAGAACAGACAACGGACGGAACTGGGAGACCCGGACTAATGCAAGTTTTGAAAACATGATGATGCAATGCACATGATGACATGGCAAGATGCAACACGCAAGGAAATGACATGGCAACAACAGCAAATAACAGGAAGACACCTGGCACATCGGTCTCGGGGCGTCACAACACTCCACCACTACGAGAGGATCTCGTCCCGAGATCTAGAATGGCACCGGAGGGAAAACGGAAGAGAAAGAGGATGGTAAAACCAAGTTGCTTCTTTGACAAATGAGTGAAACCAAAGAACCTTGAAAAGGTTAAGCCATTGAAAGAAAGAATACAACAAAGATGAACGATTTGAAAACACTCCGTTAGAAAAGAGGAACAAGGATCAATACTAGAACCTTGTAGGTTGAAGACATAAGAATAAAGGTTGCAATGGACAAGAAGCACATGCAAACACTCTGGTTGAAAGAAGGAGCACACGGAACGATAAAGATCAAATACGACAACACTCCGGTTGGAAAAGGAAGGAGTTGAACATGATCTTGACAAGATGAGAGGATACTTGAAAAGAGGACGCGACACTCTAGTTAAATGGATAAACATGAAAAGAACAAGGTCCTGACAAGAACAAGAAGAAGGGTTGAAAAGAGCAACAACACAATGCCTCCGGAACGAAAGGATAGAAGATAGATAATTGAAATAAAAGAATGGAGAAGAAAAGGCCAACTTCTGCCACAAAAGAGCTTGAGAAGGTATCCTTAGGAGAAGGGTCAAACGGAGTTGTTGGAAAACCAGCAACGAAAAGGATAAGTTTGATATGGACTTGTAGGATACATCTCAAAATTATGAGGTGACAACTTGCCACTCACGAAAAAGATTTGATTGGATTGATATCAACAAGGGAACAAGAAACTATTTCACCGGGAGGATAAATGAAGAACTAGGGTCATTTATAAGCACCATAATTAGCAACAATCCTTAGGGAAGGCTTTAGGTGAAACATGACACAAGATAACTCCAACGAACAGGTTGATGGATTTAAAATACCTCATTCTTAACAGCATGTGAATCACGAAACATGAACTCACATTATCAGGAATGACATAACACCACCTCCAATGATACGGAAGAAGAATTGCACTCCGAATTACAAGAAGAAGAATGCTTGAGCTCCTCTGAAAAGAATCTTGATGAACACTCCGAGAAAGGATTAAGTCCTTGATGAACCAACATGTAGAACCTCCATGAAGAACTCCGGTAATAAAAGAATGATCAAACGAAATGGAGGATGTAAAGAATAAGGTTGAAGCCTTGCAATGATTAGATGTATCTCCGTGGAGATATAATTACGAGAGCTTGGAACTCCTGGAAAAGAAAAGATAAAGCATGTCGAACCGAGAATGTGATATGATGAACCTCCGGAATAAGGAATTGAATTCACTCGATGAAACAAGAATAAGAATTACATTATGCTTATCCTTCACCAATTAAATTGATGACAAGCAACGGATTTGACATACTACTTGTTCTCGTAGAAAATATTAAGATAGATATAGCGTCAACTTGAAAAGGTCTTCAGCGAATCACCGGTCGGGTTGGAACAACGAACAAATTGATATGAAAAGAAGGAAGAGAAATCTTGAACGAACACGGTAAGAATTGGAAATGAACAAAGAAAAGATAAGGAAAACACCAGGAAGAATTATGAAATGAATGAAGGTGCTTGAGGGAATTTAGATATAGGTGAAACGAATAGAACACGAACCGATTAGAGAATATTTGAATGATGCACTAGTAAGATATGGAGAACAATAGTTGAAAGCTGAGAATGAATAAATCTTTTGAGATGATGGGCTCCGTGAAATCAAACTGAAAAGACTCCTGAATTGCTCCGGATGGGTGAAAAGAATTCTCACAATCGAAAACAATTATGAGAGGATGGCATAAAGCTAGCACCATGAATCTTGAAGAGAATGGAGCAAGATTTAATAGAAAATCTTCTTCGGTCTACAAGTGTTGAGAATGACAAAGAGAAACACCACCATGAATAGTTGAGATACTCCGGGATGACGAATAGAAAGGTTGAACCAATGATGAAAAGAATGTGAAAGATCTTGGAGAAGGACATAAGACTGATGATAATTCATTCTTACGTCAAACTTTGAAAAGAATTTAGGATAGCTCTGGGAAAATAAGAAGAGTCAGGTAAGATCCTAGGAAAAGACCTGTGGGTTAGGGCCCACTCAAGAGAAACACCGTTGATGATTTAAAATATAGATTGCGTCGGTTGAATTAAATGGCTTGAATGATACAACCACCTCGAAAGAGCTTGAACGAATGCAGAGTGGAAACACGAATCTTTGAGATATCTTGAACACTCCGGAACAATTGAATAGCAAGCGGGGAAGATTAAGAGGTGCACCAGCATGAGAAGACATTTGAAACAAGGAAAAAGGATATGATCAACACCAAAGCTTGAATTGGATCCACCGGAGAAGAAAGAGAACGAAGAATGATGAACTTAAGCTCCGTTAGTATCTTCAAGAGAATCACCGGATAAGAACATTAACGGAAAAGGGAATGGAGAGGCTTCCAATCAATAAGATGATACTTTATTAAGAAATCTGAGTCCTTGAAGAAAAAGAGGTGGGAGGGTGGGAAAACAAAGGCAATTTGGGATGGATTAAACAACACCGTTGACGAAAACTGAGATTGGATCTTGCAGATGTTGAAAATGAACGGATCTACTTGAAGAGAAAACACACCGGTTGAAAAGGATTGACATGACAATCTCAATAAACGAGAAGGATTAGTATTCACATAGGAGTATGAAAACACCTCTTAGAAAAGGTATGGAATCCATACTTGACTTCGAAGCAACTCGAATACCACAACTCAAAACAAAACAAAGGATTGGCTTGCAGAATAAGCCGGAACAAACATATGATATAGATTCCGTCCAAAGTTTTCGTGGTGGGGCCTACACGAGCTCGATCGTACAGCACCATCATGTACAAGGCAATGCACATGACATACGAAGCGTCCCCGAGTCGGCATAGCCAAGGACTCTTTAAGACACAACGAGACCACTGTAAAACCAACCGTGGATAGGCGGATCACTAGACGTCGAACCCCAATTTCATATCATACATCTGTTAGAAAGATATCCTAAGAGCTACTTGAATTCCCACTTATAAACTCCCGAAATTCTCCCGGTTATGCAATCAGGTGTTGGGGATATAGGGGAAGCATAATATCTCACCCAAAACTAGCAAATCCTACATCCAGCTGTATCCTTCCTTCAACACATAACCAAGAAACCTTCGGAAATCGTTTACCTCAACCTTCGAAAAGCATCCGTTATACAAGTTATGGCGATACTCCCGAACTCCCACCCCAGTACTGGGTGGCGTCGAGGTTATCTCACCAACAACTGCATAAAAGAGATTTTCAATGTCGGCGAAACTCAGGTATTCCAGAATTGCAACGATAAAATTGTGACGACAACACCTCGGAGCTCAAATCCACGGGACACTGCCACAACCCCTAAATGTCAGGAGGCACCAAGAACAATGTTCTTGTCACAAAACCATCGGAACGATTCCAAGATACCCGCGAGATCCTAAATTTTTTTAGTGAAATTTGAGGAGAGAAGAGTCAAAACTCTACGTCAGGATGCCTCACCAGAGCGACGAAGGGACTGAGGAGTAAAAAGAATCCTACTCTCCGATATATATAATCCTAAAAGACTCAAAACATTTTTCTAGACTCAACAACGCCAGCGATTCGATCAAGCAGGGGGCTCCTAAGGTCGGGGAAGGCTCTGATTACCAACTTGTAACGCCTTCGATGCGGCTATATCTCCCACGTGTCGAAGCATGACTTAGAGGCATAACTGCATTGAAAGCAATATCGCAAGTGAGGTAATCTTCACACAACCCATGTAATACATAAGGGAAAGAGATACATAGTTGGCTTACAATCGCCACTTCACACAATACATGAATAAAGCATTACATTCATCCAAATACATTCAAGGTCCGACTACGGAACCAAAATAAAAGAAGACTACCCCAAATGCTACACAGATCCCTGATCGTCCCAACTGGGCTCCACTACTGATCAACTAGAAACGAAACAACACAATGAACAAGATCTTCATAGAGCTCCTCCTTGAGCTCGGTTGCGTCACCTGCATGGTTTCATCGGCACCTGCAAACTGGTTTTGGAAGTATCTGTGAGTCACGGGGACTCAGCAATCTCACACCCTCGCGATCAAGACTATTTAAGCTTATAGGTAGGGTAAAAGGTATGAGGTGGAGCTGTAGCAAGCAACTAGCATATATGGTGGCTAACATACGCAAATGAGAGCGATAAGAGAAGGCAAAGCACGGTCGAGAAACTATGATCAAGAAGTGATCCTAGAACAACCTACTTCAAGCATAATTCCAACACCGTGTTCACTTCCCGGACTCCGCCGAGAAGAGACCATCACGATTACACACGCGGTTGATGTATTTTAATTAAGATCAACTTCAGGTTTTCTACAACCGGACCTTAACAAATTCCCATCTGACCATAACCGCGGGCACGCCTTTCGAAAGTTCAAATCCCTGCAGGGGTGTCCCAACTTAGCCCATCACAAGCTCTCACGGTCAACGAAGGATATTCATTCTCCCAAGACAATCCGACCAGACTCGGCATCCCGGTTACAAGACATCCTCGACAAATGGTAAAACAAGTCCAGCAAGACCGCCCGATGCGCCGACATCCTGATAGGAGCTGCACATATCTCGTTCCCAGGGCAACACCGGATAAGCAATCCGTACAACTAAAACCAGCCCTCGAGTTTCCCCGAGGTGGCGCTGCAAGGGGCTCTAGTTTGGACCAACACTTAGACAAGCACTGGCTCGGGGGGTTAAAATAAAGATGACCCTCAGGATGCGCGACTCCCAAGGGAAAAAGGCTAGGTGGCGAATGGTAAAACCAAGGTTGGGCCTTGCTGGAGGAGTTTTATTCAAAGCAAATTGTCAAGGAGTTCCCATTATAACCAACCGTGTAAGGAACGCAAAATCCGGGAACATAACACCGATATGACGGAAACTAGGGCGGCAAGAGTGGAACAAAACACCAGGCATAAGGCCGAGCCTTCCACCCTTTACCAAGTATATAGATGCATTAATTAAATAAGAGATATTGTGATATCCCAACAAAATATCCATGTTCCAACAAGGAACAAACTCCAATCTTCACCTGCAACTAGCAACTCTATAAGAGGGGCTGAGCAAAGCGGTAACATAGCCAAACAACGGTTTGCTAGGACAAGGAGGGTTAGAGGCTTGGCTTAACAATATGGGAGGCATGATAAGCAAGTGGTAGGTATCATAGCATAGGCATAGCAAAAGAGCGAGCATCTAGCAAACAAAGATAGAAGTGATTTCGAGGGTATGGTCAACTTGCCTGAGATCCCGCAAGGAAGAAGAACGAGTCCATGAAGAAGACAAGCGGACGTAGTCGAACGGATCCTCACAACACGACATTACCGAATTACCGAGAAGAAGTACACCAGAAAGAAAGCAAACAACATAGTAAACAACCACCACATAAGCATGGCACGATGCGCAAACAAGTATGATGCATGTCCGGTTTAATGAGGCATGGCATGGCAAAGTGCACCAACAATCCTACAAATTAAGTGGAGCTCATTATGCAACGGAGTTGCATATTGAAGAAAACACCACATGACTTATTTAGTTCTCTCTCGTTTATGTACCCAACAAGATTAAATGTTGTTAGCATGGCAAGAGGTGAAGCATGATGAAACTATCTAATATAGGCAAGTTTAAATGGGGCCGGAACAACAAAACAACAAGTCTGGAAACTCCTCATATGCATATATTAGGTTTGGTACTGTTCTGCCCTAAACATAATTTTAGAGTTGTTAAACATGCAAAGTAAAGCCACCAAGTTAAACTAGGCATTTTTCCAACCCATTTACATATAAAGTTTGTTAGGTTTGGAGCTACGGTTATTTAGTTATGAAATAAATCATTTTAGCATGGCATAGGAGCAATTTTAACCAAACAGCATTTTAAACATTTCAAACATAGATGAAAGTTGGATATTATGAATCTAGACAAAATTCTAAGCAAGTTTCATATATAAATCATTTTAAACTGATGCACGGTTATTAAGTTATTATATGCATGAAGTTTAGGGACCTTTCTGTAAAAAACTGTTGTCCCCTGGAAAATAGCTAAATTCGCCAAGCAGAAAAAATTATGAAATGGGCCGAAACTGGAGGGGCTGGGAGCGCTGCTCACAGTGGCCTTGGGCCGGTTGGACGGAGAGGGTGGCCTGCAGGGGAAAACTAGCAGCGGGCCGGTGGCTAGGCCTTGGCGCGGCCCATGAGCGCGGGGTCGGCCCTGGGAAGCAGCGACTCGGGCCTCTCCCCCGCATAGGAGGCCGAGCGAGGCCGCTGTGAAGACGGTGGCGGCTCGCGATGGGACGGCCGCGCCGGCGAAGGGGATCCGGCAGCGACGACGATGGGGCAAAGCGGGGAAGGACGGGAACGAGTGGATCCGCCCGTGGGGAGTTTGGATCCGGTGACGGACGAGGCCGGGAAGGCCGGCGATGAGCTCGGTGGTGGATCCTGCAAAATGGCGGCGGCGCAGGTCTTAGAGTAGAGGCAGAGTATGGGAGAAAGGAGGAGAGGAGGAGACATCGGGGAGATGGTGCGTGGACCTGCGGGTCGGTCGCCGAGGCAGGCTGGACAGGAGATGGCGGAGGAGGCCGGGGGGGTCCTGTTGGTGCTCGGCGGTGGCGAGGTTGCGAGGGCTCTGGGTCGGGAGCTCCTCTCCCGATCCGGAGCTCGGGGGCGGGGCAGCTGCGGGGAAACGGCGCGATCGGGCCCGGGCGGTCTCAGATGGGCCCTGAGGGCCGGGGCGAAGTGGGGCGCTGTAGAGGCGACATGGCCTAGCTTTATTGGCACCAGTGGGACGCTGCCAAGTGGCGCTGGTGAGGTGGCTGACGTTGGATTTGGAGGGGGAAGGTGGCTGGTGGCACGGAATTTGAGGAGGGAGGCGGCAGGGAGGTATGGGAAGGGTTAGCCTGGCAAATTAGGAAGGAGGGGTGTTTATATAGGGTAGGTGCTAGGGTTAGGGGGCTTTGAGGGGGTTCTCGGAGCGTTTCAGAGCCTCCGATCGCGATCTGACGGTCCGGAACGAAGGAGGGTTTAGGTGGGCTGCAAGTGAGTTGTAAAAAGAGGTTGGGCTGAGATGAGAGGAGAGGAGTGCAGCCCGGCAACTGTTTCCGGAGACCGAAAACGTCCGACGTTAGACTGGCTATAATGCCACTATAGTTTAACGGTTGGGCTATCAAACGAACTCCGAATGCGATGAAACTTGACAGTCGGTCTATCTGCACTATAATAAGACCGCACACCAACTTTCAACCCAATCCGAGAACATTTTCCGGCCACTTATAAAATACTATTTCGGACATGCCGCGGACACGTGCAAGTGTGTCTGGGCTCAGAATGGACAACGGACGGAACTGGGAGACCCGGACTAATGCAACTTTTGAAAACATGATGATGCAATGCACATGATGACATGGCAAGATGCAACACGCAAGGAAATGACATGGCAACAACAGCGAATAACAGGAAGACACCTCGCACATCGGTCTTGGGGCGTCACATCTGCTTCAGCAGGTAGCATTGTCTGCTCTGAAGACCTTGTTTTCACTCTAGATTTCTCCATCACAAATTCAAATGGCTGATGCACAGGAAGAGCAGTTGAATATACAAACATTGTCGACAAAAGCAATGAGAAATACAAAAAAGGACGACATGATATAATTCACATATATGACGCTTGGCTAAACAACATGGCATTGCATAATTCACATATATAATGCTTTGCAACAAGATAGCATTGCATAATTCACATATATAATGTCTTGCAACAAGATGGCATTGCATAATTCACATCTATCTATCTATCTATCTATACCTTTCTATACCAATTAGAGACTCCCTAATAATTCCCACGTTAATTAAAAAATAGGAGCCGTACATCTAATGATGGGACCGAGTTATTACGGTCTAGATTAACCCATACAATTTGTGGCTGAAAAAATTAAGTTCGCTTATTAAACAGACTGATTCACAAAGCCCAACATCATTCGATGGTTGTGTCAGAAGAAAAGGCCCATAGCGCTCTGAGTCAAGAAAAGGCACATAGCGCTCTCCACCATCTCTTCCATTACCAAAAAACACCCCCGTTCACAAAAAAGAGACCTGAACCAATCGTAATCTCTTTCTCAATCTCATCTCTCTCTCTCTCTCTCTCTCGAACTCTCTCGAACTCCCAGGTCTCTCTGCATCTCCCCATGATGACCAGATCCATATCTCTCAAATTGGAGCAAGAAATTTAGGCATGGATCCCTCTCTCAATCACGTCTATCTCTTTCTATCAAACTCTCAGGTCTCTTCTCTCCTCACCTCAAATTGCAGCAAGGACTCTTTTATCCTCACCTCAAATTGCATCAAGGACTCTTCTATCCTCACCTCAAATTGCAGCAAGGACGTTAGGGCGTGGATCTCCTGCGCTCAACGAGGTCATCGCACTAAAATTATTTTCCTCATGTGGATTAGGTTCCCCTTCTCACATTGATTTTTTTTGCTAGATTGGATTCAAAAAAAATCTAAGGATTCAATTTTAAATCTAATCTTCTCACGTATGCTCTTTGGATACATCATGAAGATCGGTTTGGGGCAGAAGTAAGCCCATAAGGCTAGCTTATAAATTAAGCATGCAACCTAACATAGACCATCTCAAATCAAGGAGGCTCTATTCGTTGTCAGCATCGTCATTGCTCAGATTCTCCTATTAGGTGCGACGGTTGCCTCTATTCAGTTGCTTTTCACCCAATTTTTAGATGATTATTTTTTTGTTGGTTCAATCACATTGTTAGGCTTTGCACTTACTATGTAATACAAACTAATCTTTCCTTCCGATTATAAAGTCTTTGATTTGGCTAAGACTATAACAAGTTCTAATCTTCAAAATTGTGTTCGCTTATAGGTCAAATTCTTTTGTTTTCAATTGAAACAATGGCATATGATATGCTCGATGCGATTAACAATGGGAAGGATTCCTGGAAAGCGAAGGTCGGAGTAATTAGGCTATGGGACGCCATTAACCTCAATAACAATGAACTAATTAGCCTTGACATGATACTGCTTGATGAACAGGTTAGTTTATTGGTAAAA
Source organism: Triticum aestivum (assembly GCF_018294505.1). NCBI lineage: Eukaryota > Viridiplantae > Streptophyta > Magnoliopsida > Poales > Poaceae > Triticum > Triticum aestivum. The sequence continues at coordinate 246,268,999 of NC_057794.1, forward strand.
GGATTTTTTTCCAACATAAATAGGTCACTATGATTTAAATACCAATGCATCTTCTCACTGCATTATAATGTTTCAGGGCACTATGATACATGCCAAGGTAATAAAACATATTGATGCGGAGCATCCTTCCATCATCCCCATGGACTCTACAGCAACACATCCAACCCCTCAAGGACCCATGACTCGAGCACGTGCAAGAGCTCTTGAAACCGAGGTGACATCACTCCTCTCACAATTCCCTTTCGATTCACATGAGACATGGTTACTACCTCAAACGGAAACGCTATGCATACTCAGGTACCAAGGAGTTCACCGTGAAGAAGCTAGGAAGCAAGGAGAACCGGAAGCGGAAGACATGCATGAAGATGGAGAGGAAAAAGCACCAAGGACCAGGGTGGCCGGACGATCCGGACGGCGGCCCGGACGATCCGGACAGAGCCCGGACGATCCGGACCCCGGCCCGGACGATCCGGCTAAATCGACCGAAGACTACAGAAGCCTCCCCCCTGAAGCCGGATCATCCGGACCCCGTCCCGGATCATCCAGACCCTGCTCGGATGTCCGGACCGCCAGTCGGACATCCGGCCCTGCGCCTCCACCAGCCGAGTCTTCGGATCATCCGGGCCTCCACCCGGATCATCCAGACCAGCCCGGATCATCCGGCTCCGGACCCGGATCATCCGGCCAGCGCCTGTGTGCGTGTGTTGGGCTGAGCCCATGTACCCCTTTGCCCCTAGCCTATAAATAGGACTCCTCCTCCTCCTTTTGAGACTTAGCATTGGATTAGCTCATATTTGTGTGAGAGCCTTTGCTCATCCACTTGGATACTTCTCCTCGGAGATCAGGACCTCTCCGGAGAAGATCCCCAAGCGGATTCAAGACCCCTCTTTAGGGAAGAACATCAAGGCCTCCTCTTGGAGAAGAACGATTCCGTTGTATCCTTTCCCTTTGTTGATTGTGGATCATATGTTGCTCTATGTATTCGATGATCTAGCACTTGTGTGATCGATTCCTTGTTGGTTGAGTGATTCTCTCTCGTTTTCCCCCGTGTTTCCCTTTGTGCTTCCGCGTGTTCTTCGTGATTCCCCGTAGGATCCACTCCAAACGTGAAAGATCGACGCTATAGGGTTCCACCCTACATCATCATGGTATCATGAGCCAGGTTGATCACGTTTTTGGAGCCCCTACCCCGTGATTTCTAGCTTGATTTTGTTGTTTTCGTCCTAAATCCGAAAATCCCCACCAAAAATAACTCCAAATTTTTTTGTGATTTGTTAGTTTTGATGATGTTTTGTTGATTTTGATCCATGGATTCGGTGTGTAACTCGTGGATCTTGCTTTTCCCCACCATCTTCCCCTTGAAATCCATCCAAAATCCACGGAATCGCCGAATTTCTTGCCGTTTTCGAGTTCTTCCCGAGCAGTTCCCGACCGAGATTGACCTGCCCGGATCATCCGGACCTCGACCCGGATCATTCGGCTCCTGGTCCGGATCATCCGGCTTCCTCTGCCGAAACTGCAGTTTTGCAGTCCTCCTCCACCACCCCAACCACCACCACTTCCACCTGCCAAACCCCATCATCCCCATGGACTCTACAGCAACACATCCAACCCCTCAAGGACCCATGACTCGAGCACGTGCAAGAGCTCTTGAAATCGAGGTGACATCACTCCTCTCACAATTCCCTTTTGATTCACATGAGACATGGTTACTACCTCAAACGGAAACGCTATGCATACTCAGGTACCAAGGAGTTCACCGTGAAGAAGCTAGGAAGCAAGGAGAACCGGAAGCGGAAGACATGCATGAAGACGGAGAGGAAAAAGCACCAAGGACCAGGGTGGCCGGACGATCCGGACGGCGGCCCGGACGATCCGGACGGCGGCCCGGACGATCCGGACAGAGCCCGGACGATCCGGACCCCGGCCCGAACGATCCGGCTAAATCGACCGAAGACTACAAAAGCCTCCCCCCTGAAGCCGGATCATCCGGACCCCGTCCCGGATCATCCGGACCCTGCCCGGACGTTCGGACCGCCAGCCGGACATCCGGCCCTGCGCCTCCACCAGCCGAGTCTCTGGATCATCCGGGCCTCCACCCGGATCATCCGGACCAGCCCGGATCATCCGGCTCCGGACCCAGATCATCCGGCCAGCGCCTGTGTGCGTGTGTTGGGCTGAGCCCATGTACCCCTTCGCCCCTAGCCTATAAATAGGACTCCTCCTCCTCCTTTTGAGACTTAGCATTGGATTAGCTCATATTTGTGTGAGAGCCTTTGCTCATCCACTTGGATACTTCTCCTCGGAGATCAGGACCTCTCCGGAGAAGATCCCCAAGCGGATTCAAGACCCCTCTTTAGGGAAGAACATCAAGGCCTCCTCTTGGAGAAGAACGATTCCGTTGTATCCTTTCCCTTTGTTGATTGTGGATCATATGTTGCTCTATGTATTCGATGATCTAGCACTTGTGTGATCGATTCCTTGTTGGTTGAGTGATTCTCTCTCATTTTCCCCCGTGTTTCCCTTTGTGCTTCCGCGTGTTCTTCGTGATTCCCCGTAGGATCCACTTCAAACGTGAAAGATCGACGCTATAGGGTTCCACCCTACATCACATATGGTTAACAAGTTCAGGCCATTGATCCAAGAAGGTTTAGTCTACATGATAGCAAATTTCAAGGTTACATCTGCCATGAATTTCCGTCCAGTTGAAGGCGACAAGATTATTAACTTCTTGCACACAACAAAATTTCAAGAGATTAAGGGACTTAAAAATATCAGAATAGCAGAACAAAGTTTCATGTTTTGTAGTGTTGAAGTTCTTTCCACAAGAGATGGCCAGAGGATGTACTTATCCGGTATGATTGTATTTGTTTAAATTATTAACTTGAATCTTCACCACATATTAACACCATCTTATTTAGCAGATGTCATTGGGGTAGCAAGTTATATAGGTAATATTGAAGAGACGGAGCCAACTCATGGGATTTCCAAGATTCGAGATATTGTACTTCGAATTGAGTAAGTACACTTAAATAAAATTGTATGAATAAAATATCATGGCTGCTCATAGTCATGTCTGTTGGAATATACAGGGATCAAAAAGTTAATATTAGACTGTGGGGTAATAAGGTCAACCAAATTGATGAAGATTCTATGGGACGTGTTGTCATAGTAACATCAACAACTGTCAGAAAACTGAAAGGTTTGTATTTATATCAATCAAGGGTAAGTAGTGTTATGCATGTCATTTTTGTATTCGAAATTTAATATCAAGTTCTTGCAGAGTAGTCGCTGTCATCTACAGGTGCGACCAAAGTATATATCGATTTGGATATGCCTGAAACAGCTGAGCTCCATACGAGGTGCAACCATTTTTCTGCAATAATATGAAGAAATCCTATTTAGTCATGTACATGGATACTTACCTCATGCGAAAATAGGTATCGCTTGGAAGATGATATCATAGAGGAAACAGGGTCGGAAGCCCACTTGCAAGGAACAATTCAAGAACAAATGCTCTATAACAGAAAGACACTAAGATAAATAACTGAAATTGCATATGAATCTGAAAAACAGGTATTTATGATTAACTTTTAAATTCTTTTTTCATATGTTTTATGTGCTAATTTAACCTACGATGGACAGGAAAAGTTCTATACTGCAGAAGCAACCATTAAGTCAATTGATACATCAGATGAGTGGTACTACATAGGATGCGGCAAATGTAACAAAAAATACAAAAAGAAGGGAATCACTTCTACTGTCCAAAATGTGAGAAAGAACCTGAGAAGACATGTCCAAGGTAAATTTGATAATATCTCATGTTTTAGGTAGTAATTTATCCTCCACTTACCAGATGTGTCATTTTGTTACTAGGTACAAACTTAAGCTAGAGATATGTGATCATACTACAACAACAACTTGCACCATGTTTGAGACAGACGCAAAAAAACTGATTAAGCAATCTGCAAGATTCTTGATAGATAGGGATGACTATGATATCCATGAGCAGGCAGAAAAATTTCAGAAAATATGTGGGCAGAGATTGATTTTTCAGTTCAGACTGAATGACTATAATTTCAAGTACGGTTACCAAGATTACACTGTTCATAGAATATTTTTTATGGACCCTGAAGAAGATTCATCGGTACAACACGTTAATGTTGAACATGTATCGTCTATTTGTACTACGATGCTCCATAACATTTTGTATATGTGCATGCCATATTTTACAATGAATGTTTATGGAAACTAACTCAATTTGTCATGTTTTTGTAGAACAGTACGAAGGGCACTAAAAATTCTAGGACTAGGAACACATGTCGCGTTGTACATTCTGATGAAGAATCAGAAGAGGATAGCCAGGAGAAAGATGCATGCAAATTCAAGGAATCTAGCCCCAAAAGAAAGCGTACAATAAGCATTACTGAAGACAAAGATTCTGAAAAAGATGGAACTGAGAATTATTCAAAGACCAGCATAAGGCTTACTGGTGTTGTTGATAAGGGATCTAAGAAGAAAGGAATTCAGAATGATAACCATGTAAGTTTCTTGGTGCATTTTCATGTTCTTTCATAGTTGTTGTACACCTCTCTAACTGGTATAAATGTTCGCAGGAGCAAGTGAAAAAATTATCACTTTCAAAAACTATAAAGCAAGAATCAGAGGATGATGAACTCACTATTGACCAGACTAAAAGGGGTAGGAGACGGAGCACAGGTCGTGCTGCACATCTTGACGATGAATCAAAAGCTGAAGGTAGTCAGGAAATAAACAAATCCAAATCTATGGAATCAAGCCCCAAGAGGAAGCGTGTTGTAGGCAAATGCGCCGGTGTTTATCAGGAGCACAATAATTCAAGGCCTAGGACAAGGCTTAGTTGTGTCGATAAAAAATCACTAAGCAAAGGCATTCAGAAGTCTGGTGTATTAAGGACTCGAAAGACAAGTCGCTAATTTGTGGAGATCCGTTAATTTAGGATGTAGTACAATAGATGGGAGCATCACATTTGTACTTTATACGAACTTCGTCATTGTTTAAGATATTTTTAATAAACGTGAAGGCATACCTTTGTGTTAGTAAGTTATTATTCTCTCTATTATTCAGAAGTAAATGTTTGGTGTAATTCTGAATAGTCTAAAACAATTCAATCTTAGTTACCTTAGTTGCTTGCTATATGAAGAAAGCATGACAGCTAAGAGAACAATTCTGCGGTTCATGGTTGAGTCCATATTTGATTCTGTTGTAGCATTTGATCGCCAGCATCAGGAACTGATTTCTCTCCGTGAGTGCATCCCTTTTAATTAGAAACAGCTGATTTCTCTCCGTAAGTGCATCCCTTTTAATTAGAAACAGCAGTAGAATTTCTCCATCCTGTTCGCCAGATTTGTACCAAGTGCCAACTCTGGGAGGAATTGATCAGGGTGCTCTCTTCATATGTGCTAGCCTCCCCAAGCTAGCTGGTGGAGGAATTGATCAGCTAACCTTTTTTATATGGATCAAATAGCTTTTTGGTACGACTAACCTCCCTACAGAATCAATCAATTTGTTTGCTTTGCTAGCTTGGTTGGGTACACACGTTTACAGAAGAGGTCCTGAGTGCAAATTCAGTGATTTCCTGAAGTCAATTTTCAGCTTGACCTATGTTGCGTACATAGAGATTTCCCATACACTAAGCCTTGGGCATAACCAATTCTACCTGTCACCCTAGCGTACATAGAGATTTCTCATACACTAAGCCTGGGGCATAAGCCATTCTACCTGTCGCCCTAGCTCTGACGTACATGCTCCAGTCCGCATTGCATTCCGTCTTGCCATCTAGCCCTATCATGCGTGGCCGACCATGACTCAAGTTTAGATTGGAGTTAAATATTGGTTTTTCCACGAAGACATGTAGATAAGCACGGGTTCTGGATGGTTAAACACATGGATAGAAATTTGAATGAAATACATAGACTATACGTGTATGGAACGAAGACGTGCATATATAAGACATACAGCGCTAAGACTAACTGCTCAGATCTAAATGTACGCGTGACAAATTCTACATAGCAGAATCTTCTTATCTCTCTTTTCTGCCACATCGCCCGCCGCCGATCACATCCTTCATCGCGGCAAGACATCACCTCTGATCTCATCCCACATCACATACAGGCGATAATTAATCCTTACACGGCAAGCAGTAAGGAGCAGATAGGTTGTGTGCCAGTACTTGCAGGTAATCATTACCAACTTCCACTACTATATGCATCAACTCTGTAATCTCATCACATATGCTTTGTTAATTGCAACTACAGAGAAATTGATGAACAATCATCAAAATTAGTTTGCCAATTACAAACCATATAGTATGTCCTCTGCTTAAAAGGTAATAACACATGTACATGATCTACAATTCTTTGTTGGCAAACTATCAGTAGGAGAACAGGAATATTTCCAGGAAACTGATTGATCCAGACAACATCCTTCAAAACAATGCGGTACCTGACATGTGTACATTAAACTTATCGTCAGCAACTCAGAATTTCCAGACAAGTAAAATAAGGTGCTTACAAGATGTCCTCACTATCATGTACTGCTTACATACTTTGTGATAACCCCGATGAGGAATAAAATTCTAAGAAAGTTAAATATGAATGGATTTCGACTATCAATATGATACTAGCACATCCAAGTGCACGGGTCAACTATCAAAATACTTGATACTCTTTGCATGTTGTTGTTCTTGGACAAAATGCTTACATTTTTCCCTCATATTTTTCAGGATTAACTACCTGCAGTCAGCATGCGTCGAACTCGCAATGGACTCAACAAAAACAACAATAGGTATTGGTTACCACAATATAAAAACAATTTTATACCCATTAATTTACCTAGATTATTAAAATGGCACCAAAATCTAATGCAGCAATGAAAGACCTGACAAAGCAACCTCCAAACTTGCCACTCTACAATCTAATGATAATCAACCAGACATCATTAGAGCAGCAATGAAGGATGCTGCACGGAAAAGGAAAGAAATACTTCAGCAGAAAAGGAATCAGGTGCTTATAAGATGTCCTCACTAGCATGTACTTAATTTTTTTGTGATGTTCCCAATGAGGAATATATTTTAATTTCTACAGTCAAGGTTAAATATTCAGTGAGAAATATTACATGGGGTACATGCCAGATCTTCGGCTCCAGAAAGGAAATACTGCTGAGTTCCATATACTTAATTCTATCTGCATGTTGTTGCTCTCAAACAAAGCGTTACAATTTTTTCCCCTCATTTCAGGATTCACTAGCTGCACTCAACTTGCGTCGAAGTAACGGTGGACCAAATCAAAACAACAGAAGGTATTCATTACCCCAATACCAAAAAATAATTATATAGACATTAATTTACCTGGATTATTCAAATGATACCAAAATATAATGCAGCAATATATTGGGTGACCAAACAATACAAATACCTCAGCAAGGAACCTCGCAGCTCGCGACAGTAGAATCTAATGATAGTCAATCAGATATTATCAGAGCAGCAAGGAAGGAAGCTAGACGAAAAAGGAAAGAGATACTCCAGCTGAAAAGGGAAAGGAAACGAATAAGGACAGAAAAGGACAATAATGGCTGTGAAGTATCAAATATAGCAAAGGATGTCACTCAAGTTTCAAATTTGGGAAAACCAAATTGCGTTTGGGAATTTTGCAATGCCATTATGTGGCATGGAGAGAGAAGCACAAACACATGTAACATCACAGTTCCAAAGTTTGGTCTCTGCTGCAAGGAAGGGAAAATTAAATTACCACCACTGAAGCAAGCTCCGTTGTATCTCCGACAGCTACTACGTTACAATGAAAGAGGAGAGTCATCCAATTTTCGCCAGAACATCAGGTTGTACAACTCCATGTTCGCGTTCACTTCAATGGGAGGAAAGGTTGACTATGAAATTAATAAGCAGACACCTGGACCATATGTTTTCCGTTTGAATGGCCAAAACTACCATCAGATTGGCACTTTACTTCCTAAAGATGACGTGACAAAACCAAAATTTGCCCAATTGTACATACATGACACAGAAAATGAAGTGCGTAACAGGATTACTGCATCAACTTCAATGGAGATTAAGACAAAGCCAGATGAAAACATTGTCAAAGGTCTACTAGAGATGCTAGATGAGCACAATGTTTTGGTCAAATCGTTTCGTATGGCAAGGGACAGGCTCGAAAACTGAGATATTAAAGATGTAAGACTAAGATTGATCAACAAAAGGTCGAAAGATGGACGGCAATACAGCCTCCCATCTGCCTCAGAAGTTGCATCACTAATTATTGGGGAACAAGATGGAGAAAATAATGAATTTGATATAATAATTGAGACCAAAGACAGAATGTTACAGAGGATTTCAGAGTTGCACCCAAGCTATATGTCAATGCAATACCCCTTGCTTTTTCCATATGGAGAAGATGGGTTCAGACCAGAAATAGAGTATCAAAAAAAGATAGGCGACAAAGGTAAGAGAGTATGTAACAATGCTGGAGTTTTATGCATATCGCATCCAACAACGTCTTAACCAAGCAACAACCTTGCAAATGAGTGGACGTTTGTTCCTACAGTTCTTAGTTGATGCAGCAACGTGCATTGAACAATGGAGACTAAATTGGTACAGGACAAACCAAGGAAAGCTGAGGACAGAACTATACAGAGGACTGCATGATGCAATAGAAAATGGAGATACACGAACTGAACAAGTTGGCCAAAGAATCATACTACCCTCAACATATAATGGTAGCCCTAGAAATAAGCAGCAAAACTACCAAGATGCCATGGCGATTTGTCGTTGGGCTGGCTATCCTGATCTCTTCATCACTTTTACATGCAATCCGAAATGGCCGGAAATACAGGATATGCTGGATCTGATTCCAGGCCAGAAACCTGAAGATCGTCCAGACATTGTTGCCAGAGTATTCATGTTAAAACTGAAGGAACTTATGAATGACATAAAGAACGAGAAGTGTTTCAGACAAACAATTGCGAGTAAGTTTACCAACCAACTACAGATTTACTATTGCCTAGATGATTGTCCTAAATCATTTCTTCTCAAATTTCTTTACTTGCATGCAGTTGTCTACACAATAGAGTTCCAAAAAAGAGGCCTCCCTCATGCACATATACTGGTGTTTCTACATCCAGATGATAAAGATCCCAGTCCTTCCCAGACCGACAAAATCATATCAGCCGAAATTCCTAACAAGAATAGTGATCCAGATGGGTATGAAGCAGTGCAAAATTACATGATACATGGTCCCTGTGGTCAAGCACACCCAAAATCACCATGCATGGTCGATTAAAGTTGTGCCAAACATTTCCCCAAGAGTTTTTGCACTGAAACTACAATAGATGAAGATAACTATCCAGTATATAGAAGATGAGATGATGGCAATACTGTGGACAAAAACGGAGTGAAGCTAGACAATAGATTTGTTGTGCCATACAATAGAAACATACTGGTCAAGTATCAAGCCCACATAAATGTTGAATGGTGCAACAGATCAAGGTCTATAAAGTATTTATTCAAATACATCCACAAAGGAGAAGATCGAACAACTGTATTAATAGAAACAGAAGAGCAACAAAGAGAAACAAGAGGTGGCAAATTAACAAACAGGGATAACGAAATCAAGAGATACCTTGATGCTCGGTACATATCTGGATGTGAAGCCGCATGGCGCATATTTCAGTTTCCTCTTCAGTATAGAGAGCCTGCGGTTGAAAGGTTACAATTTCACCTAGAAAATGAACATGTTGTGGTATTCCCAGACTCGATGGATTTAGATAAAATCATATCTCGGCCTAACATAGAAAATACAATGTTCACAGAATGGATGACAGCCAACCAATTGCATGAGGAAGCTCGCAGTTTGACGTATGCACAGTTTCCAACCAAATGGACTTGGCATGCAAACGAGAAAGAATGGAGGAAGAGACGTGGTGGTAAAAAAACCATAGGCAGGATTTACTATGCACAACCAACAATCGGTGAAAAATACTACTTGAGAATGCTTCTAAATACCGTGAAAGGATGCAGATCCTATGAAGAAATCCGAACAGTTGATGGGGTTGTACATCCAACATACAAATCTGCATGTTATTCTCTTGGGCTACTTAATGACGACAAGGAGTGGGATGACTGCATCAAGGAAGCATCCCATTGGGCCTCTGCTCCTCAAATGCGCCAACTTTTCTGCACAATACTTTTATTTTGCGAGGTGACTGATCCTGCAAAGTTGTGGCAAACAAACTGGGAGTTACTATCTGAGGACATCCAACGTCGGCAAAGAAGAATACTCAATTTTCAGGCCCTAGAACTCAACTCATTGCAAATAAAGAGCCTCCTCTTGGCAGAGATCGAACACCTATTGGCTAAAGGTGGTAAGTCCCTCAAAGAATTTCCAGGAATGCCACTACCAGATAGTTCGATTCTTCAAGATATAAATAATAGATTAGTAAATGAGGAACTAAACTACGATAAAGATTCTTTAAGAATAGAGCACACAGAGTTACTACAAAAGCTAAATCAAGATAAGAGGATGGCTTTTGATGTTATAATATAATCAGTTAGCAGCAGCCGTGGAAAACTGATTTTCGTTGACGGATATGGTGTAACTGGAAAGACATTTCTGTGGAAAGCAGTCACGACAAAATTAAGATCCGAAGGAAAAATAGTTCTAGCAGTAGCTTCAAGTGGTATAGCAGCACTTCTTTTACAGGGCGGAAGAACAGCTCATTCAAGATTTCACATTCCGCTCAAAATCACAAGCGAGTCGACATGCAACATCAAGCAAGGAACATTTCTCGCGGAACTAATAAAGAAAACTTCACTGATAATATGGGATGAAGCACCTATGACACACAAGAACTGTTTTGAGGCACTAGACAAGAGTTTGAGAGACATACTTCGATTCACAAATGAGGATGCCGAGCATAGACCGTTTGGAGGAATGACAGTAGTCTTGGGAGGTGACTTCAGACAAATCCTACCAGTTATGCCAAAGGGGAAAAGGGAACATATCATTTCGGCATCTATAAAGAGATCCTACTTGTGGAAGAACTTTGAGGAGTACCGACTCACAGAAAATATGCGTCTGAATTCATCCGAAGGTAGTCCAAAAGAGAAAGCAAAGACAGCTGAATTTGCAAACTGGATACTAAACATCGGCGATGGCACAACGGCAACAATAGATGATGAAGACTGCATTAGCATCCCAGAAGACCTTATTTTAAATAAAGGATATGACCCAAAAGCATCTATAGTTAATAACACATACCCTGAATTACACAACAAGTACACTGATAGAACATACCTAGAGGAAAGAGCGATCCTGTGCCCAAGGAACGAGACTGTTGACTAGATTAACACCTACATCATGAGTCAAATTCCTGGAGAAGAGGTAACCTATCTCAGTTTCAGATACAACATGCAAGGCAATGTCTATGGTGGAAGACGAAGATATGTTGTACCCAACTGAATTTCTAAATAGTAACATTTTCTGGAATACCAGATCATGAACTGAGGCTGAAAATAGGATTACCAGTAATGCTTATGAGGAACATCAATCAAAGTGCAGGACTTTGCAATGGGACAAGACTAACAATAACACAGCTAGGAAAGCGTTTCATCGAAGGCCAGGTCATAACAGGTACTAACATTGGTGACAAAGTTTACATCCCACGAATTATTATGTCACCAAGTGATTCAAAATGGCCATTCATTCTGAAAAGGAGACAATACCCAATATCGGTGTGCTTTGCTATGACAATAAACAAAAGTCAGGGGCAATCTCTCAAAAAGGTTGGACTCTACTTAGAAAGGCAAGTGTTCACACATGGCCAACTCTATGTTGCAATGTCAAGGGTTACCAGCAGAAATGGATTGCGGATACTTATATCGGATGAAGAGCGTCCATCCGACAAGGTTGCAAAAAACATTGTTTACAAGGATATATTATAGATATTTTTTTTAATAACTAGAAGTATAAGTTAAGAACAAATACAAACATTCTTAAATGACCAAATATAATGTGTTGCAGACATAGCAGCCTTTTTTTCTGGAAAGACATAGCAGCCTTATCTGTTTTAAATTGGTTTTTAAAATTGTTTTAAATGGTTATCTCTGAAGTATTATATTTGTCAGCAAGGTACTTCTCTCTGCATTTACAGGTAAACAAAAATATGCGAGCAAGGGCTAACAACTGATTTGACAAGATCAATACCAGTTATATATGTATGCATTAGGGACGTGGCTCTAAAGTTACAGAGCCATTGAAGAACCAAGATCATTTTCTCAATTAATATAAAATTTCTTTCTTACATAGCCTACCAGTCATATCCAATTTCACAAATAATAGAAAATACTGGAACAAGTAATTTCGTAGCTGCATCTGCCAGCATTTTCCTTGATGACTCCTCTACCATCGTCTCTCAAGTACACTTTACAGCAAGATGCAAACATACGGTGCTCAAATTTATTTAATACAAGGAGGAGATGGTAAGGCAAAGGGAGATATGCACCTGTTCGTGCAAACGCACAGTAAAGAGGAAAAGATGCATACTGAATGGATAAGATAATGCCACTTTCTTTGGTAGATGGATAGGAGTTGCCGGCGCTGCTGCTGCATAAGGAAACTCTGCTCAGCAACGCGGGCGCCGGAGGAGATTGCAGCTTCGGCCGAGACGACGTACCACACCGCAAAGGGGAACGGCTAGATGGCCGGCGACGTGATGCGATTCGCCGCGGAGGACTATAGAAGGTTAATGATGCACGCATTGTCCATGAGATCCACCGGCGAGGCCGCTCTCATGGCGCCGGTCAGAGGGGCGCGCACTAGACACGACGGCAGCGCCGACCGCGGGCGCCGAAACCCGCCGCTCATGCTACCAAAAATCTGTAACTAATAAAAATGCGCACATCTAAATGGACATTAGCCACAGTGTAACTCACTACAGAAAATATAATTTCTATTTCAGTTGACTATACGGGACCAATTTTAATAGTAACTAACAAAAAAGAATAACGAAAATCGGGATAATTATTTTTATCTTCCTGCCTATTCTATTCTAAATGGACATCACAACTCCCTATAAATAAATTATTTATTTTTAAAAACATCTAGTTATGCGTCAAGTAATTCCAAAAAAAAGCATATTACACAAAATAAAACTCATAAAAAGAAAATACAGATGATAGCGAAATCTAATTGTTGAGTATACAATTTACCCAAGGAGTTTTCGAAGGAGTTATAGAATTGATCGTGCAAAGTAGAAAGTTTAGGGGTATATGATAATATTTTTAATTTTAATCTCAAGAAAAAAAAATTAAAAAATTTATGGTTTCCCAAAATAACATACTTAGCACCCATATTTATATCCAACAGTATATCCATTAAGGCCACAAAAAATCATAGCAAAAAAACAGAAATCATAGCAAAATCTAACTGTGTAGCATACAATTCACCAAACAAGTTTTTAAAGAAGACCTAGAATTGATCGCTATCGAGCAAAGTACTAAGGTTAGCAAATATCCTAATTTCAAATTCAATCTCAAGGAACAAATTTATAAAATAAATTGTAGCTTCTCAAAAGAAAAAGTTTAGCAATCTTTATATCCAAGAGTACGTCATTGAGACCATAAATAACCATGCATTGCCTTCCATGAAAGTTTATGTTTTACCCCACAATAAATATGCTAGCTCGTGCAAACGCACGGGTAGGCGACTAGTGTTACTAAGTGGGTAGAAATTATTCCAGCTAGTAGTGCTGATCATAACACTTCCATTAAAATGCTTAAAGAGGTTATTTTTCCGAGGTTTGGAGTCCCTAGATATTTAATGACTGATGGTGGTTCACACTTTATTTTTGGTGCTTTCCGCAAAATGCTTGCTAAATATGATCTCAACCATAGAATTGCATCACCTTATCATCGTCAATTTAGTGGCCAAGTTGAACTTAGCAATAGAGAAATAAAACTAATATTACAAAAAACTTTTAATAGGCCCCAAAAGAATAAGTCTAAAAATTTGGATGATGCACTTTGGGCCTACTGAACAGCTTATAAAAATTCTATGGGCATGTCTCCTTATAAAATGGTTTATGGGAAAGCTTGTCATTTGCCTCTTGAGTTAGAACATAAAGCATACTCGGCAATTAAAAAACTCAACTATGATTTCAAACTTGTGGGTGAAAAGAGGTTATTTGATATTAACTCACTAGATGAATGGAGAACCCAAGCCTATGAAAATGCCAAGTTATTTAAAGAAAAAGTTAAAAGATGACATGAGAAAATAATCCAAAAGCGGGAATTTAAAGTTGGAGAATATGTTTTTTTGTACAACTCTCATTTTAGGTTCTTTGCAGGAAAACTTCTCATCAAATGGGAAGGACCATATATTATCAAAGAGGTTTATTGTTCTGAAGCTATCAAAATAAATAATGCCGAAGGTACTAACCCGAAGGTGGTCAATGGGCAAAGAATAAAACATATCTCAGATACGCCCATTAATGTTAAAAGAAATATTATCCAAACTATGACACCGGAGGAACATATAAAAGAAACCATCTGGAACACTCCAAAATCGTGAAAAAGAGAAGGTACGTGATACACTAAGTAAACAGACTCCAAAAAATCTACAAAAATATTTTTTTGTCGGTTTTGGAATATTACAAAAAATTAGGAAAATAAGAAACAACCAGAAAGATAGCCCTGGTAGGCACAAGACACCAGGGCGCGCTTGGCTTGTCAGGCGCGCCGAGGTGGGCAGTGCTTTTGGCAACCGAAGACCACCTTTTGTCAAGATAACTTGTACTATATGTTCCCCTTCAAAATGGCCAAGTGTTAGCGCCCTTCCCGCTCATTATTTGGGGAGAGGCCCAGGACCTCTATAAATAGAGCTAGCCACCACAGAGTAGAGACATATATAAAACGGCCAGAGATCTGGTAGAACCCTAGTAGAGAGAGAGAGCCAACTGAACTCACCCTAGCAGTTCATCGCACCAGCTCAAGAACACCTCTCGCGAGGCTGTTTTTCCCTTGTACTATTCGTCATCAGCCCCTGAGGCAATCCACCATACCACACACTGGAGTAGGGTATTACACCACAACGGTGGCCCGAACCAGTATAAACCTCGTGTCCTTTGTGTTGTTCGTTGTTTCCAGCTTAGATCACGCGAGAAGATTGGACGTAGATCGGTAGGGGAGAGATCTCCGCGCGCACCCCAGTGTTCGAACCTCAAGGGTCTGCCGGAACCCGAAATCCGACATTTGGCGCGCCAGGTAGGGGTGCGCCGGAATCTTTCTTCTGCTGTTCGCGTGTGATCTTCTGTCGTGTCCATGGCTGACGCTCGTCGGGATCGCGCTGAGCGCCGGGCTGCTCTCGCCACCCGCGTCGCCCAGACGGCGCCCATCGGCGGACGCCCTCGTCGTTCCCCGTCGCCTGCCACCAACGCCGCCACCGGCCCGGCGGGGAACAAGCAGCAGGCCTCGTCCCAGCATCCTTCGGTACGGCGGGAAGGCCGCACCGCCACACCGTCGCTGACTCTAGCCGCTTCGTCGTCCCACGCCCGTCGCGCCCCCACGGACGCGCACGCCGCGCTGCTCCTGGCAATAGAACTCTTGCACTACCGCCCCGTCGACGACCTCTACGAAGACTGGCTCGCCCGCATCACCGAGCTCGTTAGCACCGCAGGGGGATCCCCTTTGTCGTCCCTCTCACTGCCTCGCCCTCCATTCTGCGCAGGAGGCGAGGATCAGGAGGTGCCTCCACCACCTCCTCCCCAAGGAGGCGCCCTGGCTCCAAGGCGCGCAGCCCCAGGGCGAGACCCTCCACGTCCGGCGCCTGCACAGCAAGGAAGGAGCTGCCAAGAGATCCCTCGTCCCTAAGAAGGTGCTTGCGCGCTCCCAGCGCCGGCGCACCAAGATCGCGTCCCTGCACCTCCACGCCAAGACCCCACTCTGCTCCAAGCGGCGGCGCGCGGTAATCCCCAGGAGCAAGCCCAGTACCAGCAAAAGGCACTGGTGGCCACAGTAGGCTGCCGTGCCCTCACCCCCGAGCTACGCGGCGTCGCATGGCCAGGAAAGTTCAAGCCTGACCTGCCCCCTCGCTATGATGGCATGGCGGACCCGGCAGAGTTCCTGCAGCTCTACGAGCTATGCATCAAAGCCGCCAACGGAGACGAAAGGGTCATGGCAAACTGGTTTCCCATGGCGCTCAAGGACGGGGCCCGCACCTGGCTCCTGAACCTGGCTCCTGGCACAATCTCCTCCTGGGACGAGATGCGCACTCGCTTCATCGCCAACTTCCAGGGCACTCGCGACCGGCCCCCGGCCATGAGCGATCTGCGCCGCATCAAGCAGCAGCAAGGGAAAACCCTGCAGAAATACATCCAGCGCTTCAACAACGCTCGCCTCAAGATCCCCAAGGTGACTGAAGAAGCCATCATTTCGGCCTTCTCCGATGGCGTACGCGATGTCAAGATGAAGGAGGAGCTAGCAATCCATGAAGACCTGTGCACATCCCTGCAGTTTTTCAACTTGGCGACCAAGTGCGCCAGGGCTGAGGAAGGGCGCCTTTCACTCCTCGAACTCCCGGCTGCCGACCCAGAAGAGAAGAAGCCCAAGGCCAAGGACGTGAAGCGCAAGGGGGCTGCCGTGCTTGTAGCGGAGCCAGACACCAAGCGAGGCAGGGATCAGCCCGAGTCATCCAAGGGCAGCCGGTACTGCGTGTACCACGACCTCCACACCCACAACACCAACGAATGTTAAGAGCTCAGGGCCGTGAGAGATGGACGTGTCGGCCGACACCCCGAGCGCAATGACAGGGGCTATGGCCGATGAGGAAGAGGTGGAGGACGATGGGAAGACCGTGGCCCCCGCCAAGGGTGGCGTGACCGACCTCGCGAGGATCACTGGCAGGACCAGCCTCGCGAGGGAGGCTAGAGAGATCAGCCTCGTGAGGATCGCCCGCGCGGCAACGCAGGCCTTCCTCCTCTGCCGCCACCGCCAAGGAGGAACGAAGACCAGCATCAGGACGAGGGGGTTGGGGGCTTCCAGGAGCCGCGCGCAATCGCTTGCATCTTGGGTGGCGCGCAGGCCCCAGCCTCACAGCGTATCTTCAAGAAGTTTGCTCGCAAGGTGAATGCAGTCCTCTCCAAGCTTGAGGCCACGCGCCCTCTCAGGTGGTCCGCGTGCGCTATCACGTTCAGCTCAGCGGATCAGCTCAAGTGTGTGGCAACGGCTGGAGTCCTCCCGATGTTTTGCTCCCCAGTCATCAGCAACGTGCAGGTCACCAGGACCCTCATTGACGGCGGAGCAGGACTCAACATCCTGTCCGTCGAGACGTTGGACAATCTCCAAGTGTTGTACGATCAGCTTCAGCCAACCAAGCCCTTCTCAGGAGTCACTGATGGTTCCACTGTTCCGATAGGGCAGGTTCGCCTTCCAGTCACCTTCGGGCAGCGCAACAACTACCGCACCGAGCTCATCGACTTCGACGTCGCCCACATCCGTCTGCCATACAATGCCATCCTCGGGTACCCAACCCTGGCCAAGTTCATGGCAGTGACTCACCATGGATACAATGTCCTCAAGATGCCAGGAAGCGGTGGAGTCATCACCGTACCCTGTGAAGAAAGGGATGCAGTGTGTTCATTTGAGCGCGCGTTCCAAGCCGCAGCAATCGAAGACCCAGACCGCAGAAACGGAAGACTTCCCGAGGCGACCCCCAAGAAGAATAAGGATTCACCTGGCCCAAGCCATCAGGAGGCAGGCGCCTCCGGAGGTGTTGGGTCAGGATTTGCGCCTAATCAGGGAGCACCACCCTCTCTCGCATAGGAAGGCGCGCCCGACGCCCTCCTCAGGCAGGGCTCAGGGGCTCTTTCTTGGAGAGCCACCGACTTTGCCAAGGTCGCGAGGGAGGCGCTCGGGCACCACTTGGAGGGGTGCTTCCAGGCACATTTCCCTCAGGAAGGTACAAGGCAAGGAAGACCAAACCCTCAGAAGTTCATCGCAAGCAACACTCAGGAGCTACAGGAGTCGAGAGTCATGCGCGGCAGCCGCCGCTTGCCCGCCATGGCCCCACATCCAGGCGAGGATGATGGGCTGCACGTCTGCGTCGACGTGCCAGGGCTCAACCAAGCCGCGTTTCAGGAGCGCCTCTGGCCTTCGCGCGTGGGGCGTTGCGAGGGTCCACCTCACAGCTATGTTCGCATGCCTTTCGGCCTGCCGAACGCGGTCGCCGCTCATCAGCGCTTGCTGAGGAGCATTCTGGAGGCTCAGGAGGTCAGGCATCGGGCCGCCCTAGCGGAGATGGAGATGGCTCTCGGAGACCCACCTGTGCCCCCAGAGCCTCCAGAGGTTCCTGGGCATGGGGGCTCGTGAGGGTAGGCGTCTTCATCGTGCATCACCCTGCTTCTTCAGCATCACTCCATCTTCAACGGCACCAGGTGACTTCTCCGCTTTCATGCAAAGCGCTTGCACGTTAAAAGGGGGGTACCTGAGCATCACGACTCATGGACTCCTACTGGCTCTCCAGCCTTCACCCCCTGGCCTTGACCCACGGCATCGCGACCTGTCATACCAGCGGCGGCTGAGCTCGCTCGAGGGTCGGGACCTGAGGACGTAGAGAATTTGCATTCTAACTACCCTACGGGAACACACCATTGATAAAGGCCTAGAGCTAGGCGCAACCTGCCTCGAGGTAGGGCCTCGTGAGTCCCGCGCTGGCTCACGAGTGCCCAGATACACCTCTCCTAGCCCTACCGTGCCGGCCATGTGTCAGGGCGGGGTTGTACACGCCCCGGGGGCTCCTCCCGGAGGGGAGCCCCCTCCCACGTACCAGTGGAAGCACCATGCTCCGCGCTGGCTGACGACACTGCCGAGGAGCGGCTATGCCCGTACACATACGGAAGCGCTATGCTCCGCGCTGGTGATAGACAACTGAGGGCGGCCTCCGGCCGTACCAACCTCAGGGAGCCTAGAGCTTAGTGTCCGGCACCATCACAACGCCTCCCCTCGGGAGCGCCGCGCGAGGGGGCTGGACACGGGGGCTACGCCCGGGCCTCGCCCGAGCGCATGCCACCCAGCCAGGTCCCTCGGACCTGGTCATTACACGCCCCTCCCTGAGCGGAGCCGAGGTATGGAAACCCGTTTGAACGTCAAGGGGGACTCCTGAGCATCGTGACTCAGGAGCCTAACTTGCCCCGTAGCCCCTCACTCCTTAGTCTCGTCCTGGTTTCCGGTCGGGGCTAACGCTGGGTGAGGTACATGCGGGGTCGGGCCCTGCCGATGCAGAACGATCAATCCACTCCTCGTCCCCCCATTTCCTACTTGTTGCTTGTGCGTCAAGGGGGACTCCTGAGCATCGCGACTCAGGAGCCTAACTTGCCACGTAGCCCCTTGCTCCTTAGTCCCATCCTGGTTTCCGGTCGGGGCTAACGCTGGGTGAGGTACGCACGGGGTCGGGCCCTGCCGACGTAGAGCGCGAGCAAGTAGGGGAGAAAAATGTAAATTCCAGGAAATTCAAAGCAAATATTACAAGCCATAGATCGTTTCACGACGTCAAACACAAGTCTAAACGCCTCCGCAAGGCATGGTGCATGTTGCAGGAATAAAAGCAGGACAGAAGCCGCGAAGGGATCACTCTCCAGTGGCATCGCCTCCTAGGGCCGTAGAGCTGGCGGATCCGCGCCCGGGCAAGATGCTAAAGGCGCGGAACCTTCCTAGCAAAGCTTCGGCTCGGCCTTTCACGGCCTCAGCGGCAGCGGCGACAAGGTCGCCACTCATGGGCTCCAGCAGGCTGTCGAGGTCGACGTTGGGGTCGCGCAGGTAGACATGGCTGAGGACACGCGTCAGCGCCGCCGAAGACAGGGCGCGCGCCTTGGCCTCGGCCGTGGGACCAAGGACGTCTACGACATCTTCAAGCGCGCGGACCGGGAAGGGAAGCAGCTTGGCAGGGCCATCCTCTGCGCCGACCAGCGGCTCCTCCAAGCCGCTCTCGTAAAGCGCCTTCAGCGCGGCACGAGCCCTCTTCTCCATCTTCGCAAAGGCCACCCGATCCTCCGCCAGGACCTTCGCCTTGGCGCCCAACTCGGCCCTCTCCGCCTGCAGCGACCGCTCCAACGTCTCTAGTTCGCCATGGCGGTCATCGAGCTTGGCTTCCCGGTCCTTGACGGTAGCCTCCCGAGCCTTCATCTCCTTCTCTTTCTCCTGGCGGCCGTGGACCTCCTTGGCAAGCTCGTCGCGCAGGCCTTGCAGCTCGACCTCCAGCTCCTTGCAGCGAGCCTTGGCAGCCGCAGCGTCGCCCAGGGCAGCATTGCGGGCGGCCTTGGCTTGGTTGGCGGCCTGCTTCTCCCCATCGGAGGTCGCCACGGCCTGGCTCAGCGCTGCTCGGACAGAGACAGCAGAACGGGCCTAGCCAGAAGCTAGCTCCAGGCGTCCGGCCACTAGGCGAGAGTCCGTGCTCAGAAGATCCTCCCGAAGCTGGCTCAGTTCGCTAGCGACCTGGTCCAGGACGGCGGCAGAGGAAGCAGAAGAAGCGGGAATCGGCGGAGCAGGCGAAGAAGACGGCAGCGTGATGGCTTGGCAGGAAGGAACCCCCTGGGCCTTGGTCGCCCCGGCTGCAGCATCGAGCGCAGTCGACTCCAGGGTCAGCGGGGCCACTGGGGCTGACTCCTCGCCAAGGCGTCCCAGTCGGCCTCACGAGGATGATCGGACCAGGGAGGCGCGAGCTGCGCCATCTTCCTCCCCAGCGGACGAAGGCACCGCCCCGGCAGATGGACTCGCCCCAAGCGGAGCCGCAGAAGCCCCTCTCAACCTCTTCGCCGCAGGCACCGACCTGACAAGAGAATATGGATGTCAAGCCTCGGCGGCGGAAACCAAGCAAAGCGGGAATCAAGCACTTACTGGTCGTCGCTCGCGGACCCAAGCAACTTCCGGCCGAACTTGAAGCCCGAGAGCCTGCAGCTTGGGTCAGCCTCGGGAGGCCCGGAAGCAGAAGCCACGTCGGGAGGGCTCGGGTTGGCTTCAGACCACCTAGGGATCGGAGCAGACCCTGGGGGAACCAGCCCCGACCTGCCCTTCCTTGTGACCAAGGGAGAGTCCTCCCCTCCTCGCCCGGCGCTGGCATCGTCGTCATCCGGCATGGAACGGAGGGCCCGAGACCTGAGCTGAGGGAAGGACTCCCCCGACTCCTCGCCAGTCGCCTCGAAGACGGACTCTTCCTCCTCCGCCTCTTCTTCCTCCTCACTCTCGCTGGAGCTGCCGGAGGACACGTCCACCATCTCTAGCGCCGCAAGATCCTCGGGAGCTACCGCGGGCACCAGCCCCTCACCGTTGAAGGTGGGCATGGCATTCACCACCTGATCCTAGTCGTCGCGAAGGAACAGGGGGACGGGGGCGCCCACCGGCTTCGCCACGTCTCCCCCAACCAAGGAATGGAGGGCCGCGACCAGATTCTCGTCGGTCAGGGCCTCCGAGCTCAGGCGCAAGGCGGTGTCTGCTTCCCCAAGCCTCCACAACGGGAGCGAGTGTTCTTGGAGTGGACCCACCCGGTGCTCCAAGAACTCCAAAGAGATGGCTGATGCGGATGGCGAGATGCTTCTCAGGTATTGTGCTATCGATGACATGGAGCCCCTTCCC
The DNA here is from genome assembly GCF_018294505.1 of Triticum aestivum. NCBI lineage: Eukaryota > Viridiplantae > Streptophyta > Magnoliopsida > Poales > Poaceae > Triticum > Triticum aestivum. Next base: position 246,290,669 of record NC_057794.1, read on the forward strand.
CAGGAGACCATCGGGCGTGAGCTGGAGATTTAGGCGGCGACTGAGATCGACGAGCACCGGCCGTAGTAGTACTCTTTGTTTTGTTTAATTAAGAGCACTGGTCTTTAATTTGTTAGAGTAATGTTTAGGTCAGCTAGCTCTATTTAATTGATGAACTTGCTCGATTAAGAAGTGTGGGTGTGCTGTAGTCTCCTTTGTGTACCCAAATTATGCAATGACGTGGATGACCACTGTAACCAGGGAAATAAGAACCAAAAATTTTGACGTTCAAAATTATCACACACGGGTTAAGCTATCTGAATCGTTTGTGATGTTCACATATCGTACATAGTTTTGAATAGGGGACCGTGTGTGATGACACTATGCGAGCCAGTTTTTTCGCTGAAGCGATTCCAAATTTTTGGCTTCCACGGAAATATCTACCTCCCTGCCTCTCCCCCTTACCAAAAGCCACATTTCCCCTGTTTCCGCCTTCCTTTCCAAATTGAAACCTTCACTCCTTACTTGCAGTGCTGCCTCCTCGCCGGCGACCCTCCTTCACTCTGCTCGGCCTTGTCTATCCAGGTAGGTAATCCTCACCCGACCCCCATCCTCCTCATCCTTCCACATCGCACATGCCCCGACCGCAGGTGCGACACCTTCCACCCAGATGACCAACCCTTCCACCAAATAAGCGCCAGCCTAAGCCATGGTGCACACGGTATAGCCAGGATCACAAGGAGCATTTGGCAGCGGAGAAGCAAATCGCAGTCGCACCCGCGGATGAGGTCGCGATGGCTGCCATTCGTGCCGACCCCCAGATCTTGGAGGTGTGCCTCGCCGTCGAGGCCACCGTCAACACCTCACGCACCGACGACATGACGCGGTTGGCTGCTTTAAATGACAGTTCATGGCATTTTATCGAGCCCACCCTTTTAACTGTTTGGTTAATTAGTTGTCGTGTTCAGTTAACTATTTGGTTCAATGCTGCAAATGCGATGTTCAATTCTTCAGGGTGCAATTTTTTATAGTCTTCCATGTGAGAAATAAATTGAATTTTTCTTTACAAAATACATGAGAAACAAATACAATTACTATATTTCGAAGCTGTCAAGCATGCTTGGTTTGGTTAACTGTCTGATCTTCTAGGATGTTATACATTGCATAATGTCGTGCTCAGTTAATGTTTGGTTCAATTATTGTGGTGTTTAGTTAACTGTTTGGTTCAATTTTGCAATGCGATGTTCAATTGTTGTGGGTGCATTATGTTATTGTTTACCATGTGAGAAATAAATCGAATTTGGTTGTACTAAATACATGAGATACAAATACATTTGCTATATTTCCAAGTTCTTAAGCATGCTCGGTTTGGTTAACTGTCTGATCTTCTATTAGGAGTATGTTATATTGTGCAATGTGGTGCTCAGTTAACGTTTGGTTGATTTGTTGTGGTGTTTAGTTAACTTTTTGGTTCAATTCTGCAATGCGATATTCAGTTGTTGTGGGTGCATTCTGTTATTGTATACCATGTGGGGAATAAATTGAAATTGGCTGTACTAAATACATGAGAAACAAATACAATTGCTATATTTCCAAGTTATTAAGCATGCCTGGTTTGGTTAACTGTCTGATCTTCTATTAGGAGTATGTTATATTGTGCAATGTGGTGCTCAGTTAATGTTTGGTTCATTTGTTGTGGTGTTTAGTTAACTGCTTGGTTCAGTTCTGCAATGCGATGTCCAATTGTCGTGGGTAGAATTTGTATTGTTGTGCATGTGAGGAATAAATCGAATTTGGCTGCACATAATACATGAGAAACATATACAAGTGCTATATTTCCTAGTTCTTGGTCATGCTTGGTTTGGATAAATGGGTTTTCCATGTGGCTTGTATTAATCTGATGAATCTGCAATGTGCTTATTTTTCATCAACATATTTTACTGGTAGCATGTGAACCCTCACTTAACCTGATGACTAACTACCTTATATGTGTTGCAGGGAAACAATGGGAAGCACTAAGGTTTACAATCGAGGTTTGCACATGCATGGTCCTTTGTCTAATAGCACATTATTGTGCAATTGTAGGAACCATTCTAATATTTAGGGTTTTAACATTTTGTTCTTGCACATGTAGGTCCTGATGTCAGAGGTTTTGACCCACTATTCGACCCTTTTTGCATATGGGGAAATGAGTTGTCCATGAATATCATTCAAGTCAAGAAACTCAAAAAGATTGTTAGGAGAAAGAAATTAGCGACAAAAAACAACAAGATCTTTGTCTTCACAATGAAGAAGACATCAGCTCACTACAGGCTGGTACTAACTATTATACCTTGCCTTTTTTATTTCTTTGCCCATTTCCAATATAGAGAAGATATTTATGCACATGCTTGTTTTCAGGCCTTTCCAAAGCAGTTCACTGATGATTACCTCCCAAACCACCTGTATGGTCAGGAGGCGAGGAAGGCATTCATACAACACCCACGGTTCAGTATTGAAGTATTCCTGAAGAGGACGAAGGATGGACGGTCAATCATCCACAGGCACTGGCCTAAAGTTTTAAAGACCTTCAACATCAATGAAGGCTCAATATTCGCCTTCTGCTTTAGCAGTTTTCCAGATGAGATACATCTGTCTATGTACCGTCTATGATGCTAATTTTGAAAGGTTATAGATGTTGCATGTGAAACTTGGTGTTGGTGCAGTTGTGTAATTGGTAGTTGAGTGCTGAAGCTATATGATGTTGTACTCTGATGTAGCGACCAGACCTCAAACAGTCTGATCTCTGTGCTTCAGTGTCATCCCTGGATCAGTAATGCTAACACGCACAGTACTTAAAGGATTTATAACAGAGTAGCAATCACACACTTATTACAATGAGTGTCTCAAAAGAGAACTTATTACAAAATAAATATGGCTTAAGGCCATCTATTAACGATAACAGCGGAAGGCTTGGAAGATAAGTGAGTCCATCAACTCCAACGGCATCATTGAGTATAGAACCACGACCTAAAGGCACCTTACTCGTCGTCTGAAAAGTCTGGAACATGAACGTTGCAGCCCGAAAACGGGTCAGCACATGGAATATCCTGGCAATGTAACACGGTAGAGTAAGAACAGAATAATGCTATCACTACATGCATATTTGGCTGGTGGATAGCTCTATGGTTACAGTTTTGTGTAAAGCCAGTTTTTCACTACTGCAAAGGAATAAAAAAATTTTAACTATCATGGTAGTTGTTAAACATTGAGAGCGTTGACACCCTCTCAATCCCAATTAAACATCATCATTAAAACCCAACACAATTAATTGAAGTCACATGATGAGATTCACATGATAATCCAAGTACTAGATACTCAAGACGTCCATAACCGGGGACACGGCTAATCATGATTAGTTTATACACTCTGCAGAGGTTTGTGCACTTTTCCCCACAAGACTCGATCTCCTCCGTTGGGATTCTCACACTGCATGGTGTTTGAGAAACGGATGACCGAGACATAGTCTTTCAGAAGCGCTAGCACCTTACGATCGGGTAGACCGTTACACCTACTTTCCCCTACATCTGCTAGTCTACCATTGTAAGAGTTTGCACGACTTAATCAACTATGCTAGAGCCCATAGTAGCTTGTGGCTGCACACGGAAGTTTCTAGTATGAATAATCTCATGATCCCTTTGAGCCTGGGTGGCGGTCCATAAAGAAAAACAGGCAATCGCTGGAATACCGAGGTGCCTCAATCCACCCAGATGTGTATTAAAGTTGCCACCTTAAATAAACCATTAATTAACAATCTCACATCTGTCATGGATACACTCACCTAATCCACGTCTACTAGCATAGCATGGCAATATAAGCAAACGTAGAAGTAACTCCCAAGGGTTTGATAATAACAGGGCAATAGGTTCCTACCTCATCAACTACTTCCCAATACCCACATGTTATCAAGTCCTAACCATGCAATGTTTGAGGGTTGAAACTAATGCATAAAAACTGGGTATGAAAGGGATATGATCAAAGTGTTACTTGCCTTGCCGACGATCCGTGAAACCTAGAGATTCGAAGTAGCAAGCGGCGCACTCCGGGTACTCTATCGCAAACAAACAAGCACACAATAAGCACTCATCTAAAGCACAGGTAAAACTCGAATAAGAGCTCTAACCAGAAAGTTCAACTTAAGAACTCCGATTTGCAAAAAGAATCAAATCAAACGAAGCAACGAAAGTCAAACGGCGAAAGAAACAAGCTTCATTTACTAATCTGGATCTAAGTCAAATTTTGTAGAACCAAAAACTTGTTTGAGTTGGCTAAACGGAAAGAGGGTTCCGATACGAAACTCTAGGCGCTTGAATCGCCTGATTCTGATAAACGAGCGAAAAGTTAAACTAAAATGAAAATCGGATCAGAAATCACGATCAGAAATAATCGCGGAAAATCCGAGAAAAAGAAAAACTGACGAACAGATTAATGAACGAATGTTCGTTATCTGAAACTAAACGGTGAACTCGTCCGTTAAAACAAACGAACGAGCGACCGCTCGCAAGGTAAAAGAACCGATAAAACTGATCTAATAAAAAAACTTAGGGTTTTCAAAAAAACCGGATCGGTTTTCTTCAGAAAACCGGTGGTGAACGATGCGGCTACCTCGTCGAACTCCGGCGGCTCGGGGCTCCGATGGAGTGGGGCGGCGTCGGCGGTGGGTGCGGCAGGCGGCAGCGTGCGGCGGCTGCGGGAGGCGGGGCGGGGCGAGGTGGCGGCAGCGGCTATTTAAGAGAGGGGGGCAAGGTGGCTTCGGGAAGGGGCCGTCACGGGAGGCGTGCTCCTCCCGGACTCGGGCGGCGGTGGCTTCGCTCGGGACTCCGGTCCCGAGCCGCTGCGGGAGACGGCGACGGGGCGCGCGAACCGATTTTTTTTTAAAATAATTTTGCCAAAACTAAAAAAATTCTAGAAAATGAAATAAACTTCTAAAAATGCCAAAATAAATTTTCACCGCCTAAATAAAATATTTAGAATGAGATGAACATTTTCTTGGCCCTAAAATGCAGTTTTGAAAAACATGCATTTTTTCCTGAATTCGAATAAAACTAGCCAAAAACTCCGAAATAAAATCTTATTTGATTTTTTTATTAAATCCTCAATATTTCTTTGTTTTGGGAAAGTCATTTTATTCTCTCTCCCATATTTTTATAATAAAATAATTGAAGATAAAATAAGCAAAATCAAATGATCCTATTTTCAAAATTTGAGAAGACTCAAATATGAAAATAACGAAATCCCCAACTCTCTCCGTGGGTCCTTGAGTGGCGTAGAATTTCTAGATCAGGCCAAACGCAATAAAATATGATATGCAGTGATGATCTAATGTATAACATTCCAAATTGAAAATTTGGGATGTTACAAACCTACCCCCCTTAAGATGAATCTCGCCCTCGAGATTCGGGTTGGCTAGAAAATAGGTGAGGGTGATCCTTCAGCAGATCTTCCTCTCGCTCCCAGGTGGCTTCATTCTCGGTGTGGTGGCTCCACTGAACTTTACAAAACCTGATAACCTTGCTGCAGGTGACTCGGCTGGCATATTCAAGAATCTTGACTGGTTTCTCCTCGTAGGTTAAATCACTATCCAACTGAATCGCTTCCAGCGGCACTGTATCTCTCAGCGGTATATCAGCCATCTCTGCATGGTACTTTTTCAACTGGGAAACATGGAACACGTCGTGAACTCCTGAAAATCCTTCAGGTAATTCTAACTTATAGGCAACTTCTCCCATGTGTTCCAAAACTCTGTATGGTCCCACAAAGCGTGGCGCTAACTTTCCCTTAACTCCAAAGCGCTTAACTCCTCGAAGTGGAGATACACAAAGATAAACTCTATCTCCGGCTTCGTAAACTATCTCCTTGCATTTAGAATCTGCATAGCTCTTCTGCCTGGACTGGGCTACCTTGAGCCTATCGTGAATCAATTTCACCTTTTGTTCAGACTCCTTAATCAAATCTGGTCCAAACAACTGGCGGTCTCCAACTTCGTCCCACGACAATGGTGTTCTGCACCTTCTTCCGTACAAGGCTTCAAAAGGGGGCCATCTTTAGACTGGATTGATAACTATTGTTGTAAGAGAACTCCGCATATGGCAAGTTGTCATCCCATCTAGATCCATAATCTAGCGCACAAGCTCTCAGCATATCCTCCAAAATATGATTGACTCTCTCGGTCTGTCCATTGGTCTGCGGATGAAAAGCTATACTGAACTCTAGCCTGGTAACCAAAGTTTCATGTAACTGATTCCAGAACTTTGAGGTAAACTGGGTTCCTCTATCTGATACAATGCTCCTCGGAACTCCATGCAGACATACGATCCTGGTCATGTATATCTTTGCCAACTTAGCACTGGTGTAAGTGGTCTTTACTGGGATGAAATGAGCTACCTTCGTCAAGTGATCGACTACAACCCATATCGAGTCATAGCCTGAGCGGATCCTGGGTAATCCCGTGATAAAATCCATGCCTAGCTTATCCCACTTCCATTCGGGTATCGGCAATGGCTGTAGCAATCCTGCTGGCTTCTGATGCTCTGCCTTTACTTTCTGACATACATCACAAACTGCTACATACTCTGCAATATCCTTCTTCATTCCGGTCCACCAAAAAGTGTCTTTCAAATCCAAATACATCTTGGTATTTCCTGGGTGAATCGAGTACGGCGAATCATGGGCCTCTTGCAAAATTAACTTCCTGATCTCCGGGTCATTGGGCACATAAACGCGGTCCTCAAACCATAAGGTATCGTGTTCATCCTCATGAAATCCTTTAGCTTTCCCCCTGCTCATTTTCTCTTTAATAGAGGCAATCTCCTTGTCGGTCTTCTAAGCTTCTCTGATCTTATCCACCAGAGTAGACTGAATCTCCAATGCTGCTACATAGCCTCTCGGAACTATCTCCAAACATAGCTCACGAAGATCCTCGGCTAACTTCTTTTGTAACTCTCCGGCCATTAGTGTGTTGACATGGCTCTTGCTGCTCAATGCATCGGCTACTACGTTAGCCTTTCCAGGGTGATAATGCAATCTCATGTCATAATCCTTGATGAGCTCCAACCATTTTCTTTGCCTGAGATTCAACTCCTTCTGCGTGAAGATGTACTTCAAACTCTTGTGATCCATGTACACCTCACAATGGTTTCCAATGAGAAAATGTCTCCAAGTCTTCAATGCGTGCACTACGGCTGCTAACTCCATATCATGTGTAGCATAATTCAACTCATGGGGCTTAAGCTGTCGTGAAGCATACGAAAAAACTCTTCCCTCCTGCATAAGCACTGCTCCAAGTCCTTGACATGAAGCGTTGCAATATACCTCATAATACTTGCGCTGATCTGGCAGAATCAACACTGGCGAGGTAACCAAACGTTTCTTCAACTCCTGGAAACTGGCCTCACATTCCTCAGTCCAATTGAACTTGGTATCCTTCTTCAACAACTCCGTCATAGGTTTTGCAATCTTTGAGAAATTTTCAATGAATCTCCGGTAGTATCCTGCAAGTCCAAGAAAACTTCGGATCTCTCCAACTGTTGTTGGAGCTTCCCAATTTGTCACAGTGACAACTTTGGTGGGATCTACTGCTATTCCTTCTCCGGATATAACATGTCCGAGGAATCCAACTTCCTTCAACCAAAACTCACATTTGCTGAACTTGGCGTATAACTGATGTTCTCTGAGCTTACCAAGTACCAAACGCAAATGTTCTTTATGTTCCTCTTCATTCTTCGAGTAAACCAGAATATCATCAATGAATACTACGACGAACTTATCCAAAAACTCCATAAACACTTTGTTCATCATGTTCATAAAATAAGCAGGTGCGTTAGTCAGACCAAATGACATAACAATATACTCATACAACCCATACCTTGTGGTAAAAGCTATCTTAGGTATGTCATGCTCTCGAATCTTCAACTGGTGGTATCCTGATCGCAAATCGATCTTGGAAGATACCTTAGCTCCTTGCAATTGGTGAAACAAATCATTGATCATCGATAGTGGGTACTTATTCTTGATCGTCACTTCATTTAATCCTCGATAATCAACAACCATCCTTAACAGTCCATCCTTCTTTTCCACTAGAAGTACTGGTGATCCCCAAGGTGACGAACTTGGGCGAATATATCCCTTATCTAGTAACTCCTTATTCTGCTTCTTAATCTCCTCCAAATCCTTTGTAGGCATTCTATACAGTCTCTTAGATATTGGTCATGTGCCTGGCAAAAGCTCAATAAAAAACTCAATGTCTCTATCCGGTGGCATGCCGGGCAATTCTTCTGGAAATACATACGGAAAATCCTTTACCACTGGTACTTCCTCATGTACAACTCCTGGTAGGGAATTTACTTGTGTCCTCTTCGGCTCATGCCGTGACACATATTGGATCCTTCTTCCTTCTGGGGTGGTAAGCAAAATTGACTTATTGGCGCAATCGATGTTTCCTCCCATACCTAGAATTACATCCAAACCTTACGATTCCAAAATGATTAAATCCGAGGGAAACACATTCCTACCTATACTCAATGGCACTTGAAAACATCCTTTACTGGCCATATACTCCGCTCCTGGTGAGCTTACTAACATAGGTGTTCTAAGAACCTTGGTGGGCAGTTTATACTTATCCACGAATCCTCTTGATATGTATGAATGCGATCCACCAGTGTCAAAAAGAACGATTGCAGTAAATGACTTAACCAAGAACTTATCTATTACTGCATCTGGCTGAGCTTCAACCTCCTCCACGTTAACGTGGTTCACCTGTCCCCTGTTGAAAGGGTTTGGCTTCTTCCCAGAGCTTCCATTGCCATTTCCATTCTGGGTTTAAGGACATTCATTGGCATAATGTCCGATCTTCTGACACTTATAACAAGTGACTTGGCTCAGGTCTCTCTTAGCTGGGGTTGATGGGTTGGTACGGTTCTGACCATTGCTTCCCCCATTCCCATTACCGTTCTTGGGGCCATTATGATTATGCGAACTCCCTCCTCCATGGGTATGCTGAAAATGTCCTCCCGTTTTCGGGGTAAAACGTGGCTTCTGCTGAGCTCCTGAGTTGTACTTCCCTTGTCCATACTTCCTCTTGCGGTTCTCAATCTGCTGCTGCTTCCCTTCAATCATAAGAGCACGATCTACCAGTTCCTGGTAGTTGTTGAAAGTTGCTACCATCAACTGCATGCTCAACTCATCATTTAGTCCTTCCAGAAACTTCTCCTGCTTAGCTGCATCCATAGCAACGTCATCCGGGGCATAACATGCTAACTTACTAAAGTCATACACGTATTGGCCAACTGTCCGTCCTCCTTGGCACAAGTTGCGAAACTGACACTTCTTCATGGCCATAGCTCCTGCTGAAACATGGGCTGTACGGAAAGCCTGCTGAAATTGGTCCCATGTCACCGTGGCTATAGGGTAGGTGACAGTGTAATTCTCCCACCATGATGTTGCTGGTCCATCCAACTGATGTGCGGCAAAACTCACCTTCTCAGTGTCAGTACATCCTGTAGTGGTTAACTCCCTTCCAATCTTGCAGAGCCAATCATCTACTACTATAGGCTCGGTGCTACTGGAGAACACCGGCGGATTCAGTCTAAGGAAATGGGTTAAGTGATCAACATGTGGTGGTGGTAGGTTGTTGTTGTTGTTCCCATGATTTTGATTCTGGACTAGCAACTGCATCAATGTATTCTGCTGCTGGATCAACTGAGTGAGCTCCGATGGGAAGGCAAATCCATTGTCACGTCTCGGAGGCATCTGATGGGTTTAGAGGGGAGAGATTAGAATAGAATGAGATCTAATGAGAAAGCACTACCCATATGCACATGAGACAAACACAAACATTTAACTCAATCAATCAAACAAGGGCATACAATCGGTCTAACTATCGCAAAAGTCCTTGGACTATTCTATTTACATGGTGGAATACTACTACTGATGTGGTGGTCTACTAGAAATATTCCTCGGTTGCAGACTCCATGATATCTGCTCCAGCTTCGTCTTCATAGTCATCATCGCTCAGGTGAGAGTTGGTGTCGTCAATGATGATGTAGTCTTCCGGGCGAATCTGCTTGGGTTCTTCGTCTTCTTCTACTGGTGTGGGGTCTCCCATGAATATTCCGATCTTCTTAATCAGGTCGTCATTCTTCTCCACTAGTACGATGATTTCCTCCTCATAATCTTCACGTGTAGCCTTGAGTTCTTCCTCCAGTTCCGTGATTCTTGTCATCTTCTTCAGATCTATCATGTCTGCGCACATCTAGTTCTCCTGATGTCGAATGTGCTGGTTTAACTCCTGGATAAAAGATGCGATTGATCTATCCTTCTTGGTGTTGATCATTTCCCAGTGCTCATCTCGGCGCCCACAAATCTGGTAGATAGTATCCTTGAGATCATTGCGGTAAACTTCTCCAATATGTCCCATGGTGATGTGGGCCGCCATGCTCTTTCCTAGACTCCAGGTTGGTGCATCAAAGGAAAACTCTATGGCCTCGGTGACTGGCGCGAACGTCCTTCCCGGAACTTGAACTTAAATCATCCAGCGCTCCTCCTCGGGTAAAGTGGCGTTGTAGGTCCCGGTGAAGCTTAGTACTCCGATGTTCAGGTACTTAGTGACCTCCTTCAGGTGGCATCCAAAGGGTGTATCTTCATCTGGTTGCGTGAACTTGTTCCTTGCACCCGCCATCCTAAAAGAGTAGAAAAGATGAGGAGTCAGAAATGAGAAGAGTGAGTAGTGATCTAGGGCTTTAGCTTAGTGATCGTGTCCTACAGTCAGCGTGTGCTCTGATACCATCTTGTAGCGACCAGACCTCAAACAGTCTGATCTCTGTGCTTCAGTGTCATCCCTGGATCAGTAATGCTGATACGCACAGTACTTGAAGGATTTATAATAGAGTAGCAATCACACACTTATTACAACGAGTGTCTCAAAAGAGAACTTATTACAAAAAAAATATGGCTTAAGGCCATCTATTAACGATAACAACGGAAGGCTTGGAAGATAAGTGAGTCCATCAACTCCAACAACATCACTGAGTATAGAACCACGACCTAAAGGCACCTTACTCGTCGTCTGAAAAGTCTGGAACATGAACGTTGCAGCCCGAAAACGGGTCAGCACATGGAATATCCTAGCAATGTAACACAGTAGAGCAAGAACAGAATAATGCTATCACTACATGCATATTTGGCTGGTGGATAGCTCTATGGTTACAGTTTTGTGTAAAGCCAGTTTTTCCCTACTGCAAAGGAATAAATTTTATTTAACTATCATGGTAGTTGTTAAACATTGAGAGCGTTGACACCCTCTCAATCCCAATTAAACATCATCATTAAAACCCAACAAAATTAAATGAAGTCACATGATGAGATTCACATGATAATCCAAGTACTAGATACTCAAGACGTCCATAATCAGGGACACGGCTAATCATGATTATTTTATATACTCTGTAGAGGTTTGTGCACTTTTCCCCACAAGACTTGATCTCCTCCGTTGGGATTCTCGCACTACATGGTGTTTCAGAAATGGATGACCGAGACAAAGTCTTTCAGAAGCGCTAGCACCTTACGATCGGGTAGACCGTTACACCTACTTTCTCCTACATCTGCTAGTCTACCATTGTAAGAGTTCGCACGACTTAATCAACTATGCTAGAGCCCATAGTAGCTTGTGGCTGCACATGGAAGTTTCTAGTATGAATAATCTCATGATCCCTTTGAGCCTGGGTGGCGGTCCATAAAGAAAAACAGGCAATCGCTGGAATACCGAGGTGCCTCAATCCACCCAGATGTGTATTAAAGTTGCCACCTTAAATAAACCATTAATTAACAATCTCACATCTGTCATGGATACACTCACCCAATCCACGTCTACTAGCATAGCATGGCAATATAAGCAAACGTAGAAGTAACTCCCAAGGGTTTGATAGTAACAGGGCAATAGGTTCCTACCTCATCAACTACTTCCCAATACCCACATGTTATCAAGTCCTAACCATGCAATGCTTGAGGGTTGAAACTAATGCATAAAAACTGGGTATGAAAGGGATATGATCAAAGTGTTACTTGCCTTGCTGATGATCCGTGAAACCTAGAGATTCGAAGTAGCAAGCGACGCACTCCGGGTACTCTATCGCAAACAAACAAGCACACAATCAGCACTCATATAAATCATAGGTAAAACTCGAATAAGAGCTCTAACCAGAAAGTTCAACTTAAGAACTCCGGTTTGCAAAAAGAATCAAATCAAACGAAGCAAGGAAAGTCAAATGGCGAAAGAAACAAGATTCGTTTACTAATCTGGATCTAAGTCAAATTTTACAGAAGCAAAAACTTGTTTGAGTTGGTTAAACGGAAAGAGGGTTTCGAGACAAAACTCTAGGCGCTTGAATCGCCTGATTCCGATAAACGAGCGAAAAGTTAAACTAAAACGAAAATCGGATCAGAAATCACGATCAGAAATAATCGCGGAAAATCCGAGAAAAAGAAAAACTGACGAACAGATCAACGAACGAACGTTCGTTATCTGAAACTAAACGGTGAACTCATCCATTAAAACGAACGAACGAGCGAACGCTCACTAGGTAAAAGAACCGATAATACCGATCTAATAAAAAACTTAGGGTTTTCAAAAAAACGCATTGATTTTCTTCGAAAAACCGACGGCGAACGGCACGGCTACCTTGTCGGACTCCAGCTGCTCAGGGCTCCGGCGGGGTGGGGCGGCATCGGCGGCGGCGGGCGTGGCAGGCGGCGGCGAGCGGCACGGCAAACGGTAGCGTGCGGCGGCGACGGGAGGCGGGGCGGGGCGGGGCAAGGTGGCGGGGTTGCGACGACGGCTATTTAAGAGAGGGGGCGAGGTGGCTTGGGGAAGGGGCCGTCTCGGGAGGCGTGCTCCTCCTGGACTCGGGTGGCGGCGGCGGCTTCGCTCGGGACTCCGGTCCCGAGCCGGTGCGGGAGACGGCGACGGCACGGGCTTGGCCCGGCTCGGCTGGGCCTTTGGCCCAGTCGGGCGCGCGAACAGATTTTTTTAAACAATTTCGCTGAAACTAAAAAAATTCTACAAAATAAAATAAAATTCTAAAAATGCCAAAATAAATTTTCACGGCCTAAATAAACAAATTAGAACAAGATGAACATTTTCTTTGCCCTAAAATGCAGTTTTGAAAAACGTGCAATTTTTCCTAAATTCAAATAAAACTAGCCAATAACTCTGAAATAAAATCTTATTTGAATTTTTTATTAAATCCTCAATATTTATTTGTTTTGGGAAAGTCATTTTATTCCCTCTCTCATATTTTTATAATAGAAATAATTGAAGATAAAATAAATAAAATCAAATGATCCTATTTTTAAAATTTGAGAAGACTCAAATATGAAAATAACAAAATCCCCAACTCTCTCCGTGGGTCCTTGAGTGGCGTAGAATTTCTGGATCAGGCCAAACGCAATAAAATATGATATGCAGTGATGATCTAATGTATAACATTCCAAATAGAAAATTTGGGATGTTACATCTGATGTATTTCAATTATGAAAATGAAATATATTGTGTGCTTAATATGAAAAGTCAATCAGATTAATAAATGGATTATTAATAATAGGATAATTAGCCTGCAAATTGGGTTTTTCTATTGCGAACAGTTATTGAGAAAACACCGTGGGCGATGACCTCAAGCAACGCACACAGTTGCTAGGAATAAATCATGTTAGATTAATGAACAATCACACATGACATCCTCTTGAAAAGAGGTTACGTTAGACCACCTGGTGCAAATGTTTACCACATAAAAACTGTGTGTGATGGACAGCCTTTGCCACACAATTTCTTCTATGCATCGTGTGTAATGCATTCAATAACGCAAACGATAAAATTGTTAATACCGTGTGCAATGGGAATGCTATCACATACGATTTAACAGGGAAAATTGTACGTGATTTACCTGCGAACAGAAATATTTTCCTTGGAGTGACTGTGTGGGATGTATATATGAAACAGAAACATTTTGCGGGGACTGACTGTGTGGGGTGTACTTACGACCGAAAATAATTTCGCCTGTATAATTGTATTTTTGAGCACTACTATACGTATAACCGTATTTGGTCGCTCACCGGTAGCACATGACCTCATTTGGTCGAGCGTGTGTGCCAGGAGGGCATATCCCCGACGGTTTCTGGGACATGTGGGAAGGACCTCCTTATCACCCACACTCACTAGGCGACGGTTCCAAATACCGTCGCAGAAAGGGATTAAAAACTGTTTGTATACCACCTCGCTGTAGTAGTGAGTCAGTTTTGAGTTTTCTATAGGTAGCATCAACATTCCTCATCCATCCTCTATTTTTCTTCATTAATACTCTTAGTCTTTATTGCCATTTCTCTATATTAGAGCCTTCATATTGGTCAACCCAAGTTTTGGATTTGAAACCCACTCTCAATATCCAGGAGTTTTCAAACCTAAAGATGGTCTAATAAGCATTATGAGAGCCAGTATCAAGGATCAAAGAAGTATGATCTATCACCTATCTTTCCAAGGCCTAGAGAAAGGAGAGTGGATAGTGCTCTTCCGACTCGGGACAAATAAGGACCCTATCCAGTTTCTCATAAGTAGGGCCAACCTGATTGTTGGTCCAAGTAAAGTTCCTATCATTAAGGGGTAATTCTCTTAGTCGAATGCTCAATAATTGCATTAAAAGCAAAGCTCCAGTGATTAGGGTTACTAGGTTTGTTTTTCTTAGAACTATTTCTAATCATATTAAAATCACCACCCACCACACAGGGGAGTGGGTTATCTTGGTAAAGTATGTAAAGTTCTGCCATGAAAGCAGCCTTCCCATCTAACTCAACATCTCCATACATAGTAATCAGATTCTAATGGAATTTAGATATTTCATCAAAAACCAAAATTCTAACAAAATAGACACAAATATCTACTTGAATCACATCCAAAACATCATTATTAGCTCCAACTATTATTCCCCCATGTTTCCCCATGGGGCCCAATTCCAGACAAAGCCCCCCCCAACCACCACACACACACACACACAAATGTTATGCAATTCAGAGTTAGAAAAATCAGATTTAATTGTCTCATGTATCCCAACAAAATCCATTTTTCTATCACAAATACATATCTTTTTAAATGTCTTGTCTAATCCCTCTCACATTCCAGAGCGTTCCTATCATGATGAATACAAAACAGGTGAAAAAACTTATTTTATTTTCTTTTTGGGCCTTTTCAAACCCCTAATAGGAACATAATGCTTCGCACAACTGATAATTGTTGAGCATCTTTAAGGTTTTCTACCATTGAAAAAAATGTTTTTCAAGTGGTCATAGTAGCCCTCTTCTACATCAACCTCAGAATTATCATTACCAGAGCAAAGTTCAGATAATTCAGTACCACCAGTCTCCATAGGACCTAAGATATTAGGCTCTCCAACATTTTCTATTATTAATATTTTGTAAAATATCCTCTCTAGATTGTTCCATTTTTTCAATAATGTGTAGGTTGGGCTCTACCATATCAATAGAGCAACCTAGATCAATTCCTGCAAGATCAGACATATGTAAGAAGAGAGTTCAGGATCAATAGCTCTCTCCTTAGCCAGATCTTCAATCCTTACATCCTCCCTATCTGTAAGTCTATTGTATCTTCTTTGAGGGACACTTCTCTCTTTTGTATTGGATCCATCACTCTGACTTCCACGGATCATGTCCATTCTGTTTCCTACAGAATCTCTAGTATCCTAACTTCTACTGTAATCCCCATACTCTACATAAGGATCATGGTTTTTTCCTCCCTCCTGACTCAGGTCCAAGTATAGATCCTCATCCACCATACCAGCAAGTTCTTTATCCATGGGATCTCTCTGGTCCATCTTCTGAATTCAATCATCTAGAATTTTTTGTTCTTTGCTAACCATCATTTTCAACTTCTTCTTATTAGCTCCAAGATCCAAAATATTCTCATGTTCAACAACTCTGAAAGCAGCAACCCTAGCTTTGTCCTCCTCTATCTCTTGAATCTTAGGCAACACATTATCTAGCACAATTTTCATTTTTTTCCTTTATCATGTAGCCCCACCATTATTTGGTTTTGTTGTATCAGGCTTTCCTTAGTCTTATTTTCCAGTTATCTTCAAATTGGGTTAAGCTCAAACTACTCAAAGAAATTGTCTCTCTCCCGGTCACATTCCCAATGGAGTTCTTTTGTTTTTCCCCATATCTCCTTGTCCAACTTCTTCCATGTTCTTTCTTTTGTACTCGGTGTACCGGCCATGCTCAATAACTGATTCCAGTTTATAGTAACCCGGTATATCATCAAATCTTTTGCAGTGATCTCAGTGTAGCGAGGAATCTTGTCGATATCTCTAACTCCCACCTCAGCTCTGACCATTTCTGAAGTGATAATACCCATATCATTTTTTAACACGAGTCTAATGGAAGCAGCAGTCTCACACATTGCAAAAAAGTGCCTAAAACATTCAGGTACCCTGCCAAACTTCACCCAGACTGATGCAACTTGCCAATAGCTTGAATATCAAATGTTCAGCTCTTCACATTGATAAAAACACCAGTTCCTTGGAGGTTGAAATCATAAAATTTGGACAGCTCCACTAGCTTAGCTTCATTTGGGAACTTCATCAAATATCTATTTCTTTCATGGCTCTTACGCCTCCGCGTCCAATTCTAATTGGTCATATTTTGAAATCCTGCAAGAACTGGGTTTCATTAATAATACCAGACTTAATCTTAACAATGTCCATGAGATTGGCATGTTCAACATTTAACAAATCTTTAGAGCTCTGAACCAGGAGGATTCCCAAAACCCTAGTAGAACCCTAGTAGCATAGCCAACATCTTAACCCTAGTAGCATAGCCAACATCTTTTGGGACACGTTTCATCTACCTCAGCCAAGTGTAATCATATGTGATAGCCAACAACTGACTAGTATTATCCTTGTTTCCTAAGTGATCAAATTTGTTGACCTCGACGACGCGTTAAACCTTGGGTGGCCGTTGTATGCAATTAAGCTAAGTCAACACTCTCCGTGGTTTACCAGAAGATTAACTCTTCTCGCCTACTAGCTATAGCTAGGAGCTAGCTGGAGTTTTTTTGAGGAACTTAATTAAACTGCATGCACCGACGACGAAGAGCGACGCCACACGGTCAGAGCACATGTCCACCTTACGTAGGAGCTCATGTACTTCTAGGAACTAATATGTAGGGACTCATGTACTAGTGTTAATACATACTCCCTCCGTAAATTAATATAAGAGCATTTAGAACATTAAAGTAGTAATCTAAACGCTTTTATATTAGTTTACAGAGGAAGTACATAGTGTTTATGTAATGCATTTCGGTGAGGGTGCGTTTATTTATCGAAATCGTTAAGTTAGTCACTATTTAAGCAAAACATACAAGATTTTGTTGGTAACTAGAATAATAATGTCAGTGCGTTGCAACGAGATATAAGTATTCTAGTAGGTTAGCTTGTGATTTACTTGTTAATAATAATGCGATTTTATAAATAAATGTTCATCAAATCCTGACCGTGAATTACCCTATATTTTGATTAGAAGTCTGGTAAGTAAATTAAAGTAAAATTATTTTAGAAGGTAAGTAAATTAAGGTGATTGAATATCATATACATGAAAGGTTGAACGAAGAGGCGGTGTGAAGAAAGATGAAATGGAAACCTTACATTTTTTAAGTAGTATATAGAGATATAGAGATTAGCAGTAAGATATGCCTTACGTACGATATACCGACGGTATGTATCTTGTCTTTTTTAATACATCCGCGGTGTGCATGCATGGTCGATACTGGTTAAGTGGCATTAATATAAGTGCAAAATAATGTTGTGATCTAAGTACATCGCCTAGAACGATCTATATATAGGCGCTACTGTGTGATCAATCATTTATCACGAGGTCGTAATATCGAGCAGAAGTCACGTTTTCATGTGGCGGAGAGAGAAGAATTAAATAACTAGTCTGTCAGGAGATGGAATCTCTTTGAGGGAAATCAAGCATCAGACTGATAACATCACACTTATCTAGGTAAAATAGATGATGTGGCATGTAATTAATGAAAAAAGAGAGGCATGTAGTAACATAGCTAGTTACTGTAACATCACATATATCAAGAAAAGACGAGTCTATAGCCTAATAAATGAAGTGATGCTTAACACAATATATATGTTACTACCCACTGTGGAGGTAGTAACATAGAGTCGTAACATATGCATGTTACTACTCTAAGTTACTCTCCACTGTGACTAGTCTCGGTAGCTAATTTTTTTACCAGTTCTCATCAATTAATTACGGATCAAATAAAGATATGAATGGATTTGCATGAGAAGTTAATGCCGTCTACAAGCTGCTTGATCGATGCATGCATGCAGTGCAGTCAACAGTACCGCATGCTACCGTGATTAAGAACTTGTGTCATCGAATCACTCAGTCAATTCACAGCCCAAAGTGCGCCTTTTGTGTGTAAGATCCAACACCCATCAACCATGAGCGGCTTCCACCACTATATATATCCGCACAACCCTCTCTGCTTTCCAGACCCAACTCATCTCACACTCCACAGCTGACTCACAATGGCTACTAGCACTAAGCTTGTAGCCCTTGGCTTTGTTGTCCTCGTGAGCCTTGGGTTCACCAATGCTTCAAGGATGCTAACTAGCTCTAGTGCTGCAGGGGGGGGCGTGGGAGGAGGAGGTGGTGGCAGCTCGTCGGGTGGGACCGGGAGTGGATGGGGTGAAGGATCTGGAGCAGGCGGTGACTTGGGATACGTGAGAGTAGTGGAAATGGCACAAACAAGTATAACACTGCCAAGGGAACTGGTGGAGGAGCGGGAAATTGTGTTGGTGGTGGTTCTCAAGGCGGAGCTTCATCCGGTTCTGGAGGTGGCTATGGCATCGGTGCTGGTGCGAGTGGCTCGCCATCAGCCCCTAGTGGCAATGGGTATGCCAAAGCTGTTGGTCAGGGTGGGGCGGTGGTGTAGGTGGTGGTTCAGATGGGTCAAGCGGGTCTGGAGCCAGAAGTGGTGTTGGCAAAGGATATGGTGCCAATGGCATAGCAACCGCACCGACTCCTTCTACTGGTGGTGTCGGCTACTCTGATGCTGGCAGTGGTGGTAACGGTGGTGGTGGCGGTGATGGTGGAAATGGAGGTGGTGATGGCGTTGGAGGTGGACAGGCTGCCAGCGATGACACTTCTGGAGGCAATGCTAGTGGAGGGGGTAGCGGCAATGGTGGTGGCCAAACTGGAGGTGTTGCTCAAGGTCCAAGCATGGGAGTTGGTTCTGGCTCTGGCTCTGGGGGCGGACAAACTAGTAGCACTGGCTCCTATGGTCAAGGCTATGCCGTCGGAACTGGTGACGGAGCGGGTGGTGGCGGTGGCGGGAGCAACAATGGTGGGTTTGCCATCGGATTCGGCAGCGGTGGATACCCCTAAATTTTCTCTTTAAACAAGCTATAATTGGAGCCCATCACACATTTTTAATCTTTTCATTTCACTACTCTGCATCAGTTGTGTTTCTCTTCATTCATAGGCTTTTTTACTATATGTCTCTTAATAAAGGGGTCCATGATTCTAGTGGAAGTACTAAGTTAGTGGAGCAAATTACTAAGATGTAATTGCTACGGCTATGAATATCCTTCGTTATAATTCCTTATCTGCTTCGTTATTAGTGTGGATGTTTTGCTACTTCTTTGAACCAATATATGCCTACCTAATGGTTGTTCGGTTGCCTCTAATTTTCTTCCCTGTCGGGGATATTGGTGTATAATTTATCTGCTGCCTAAACGGCTTACACTTTCGCAAGTCATCACATGTCACTTAGTATTGTAGAAAGTACAACCTGTTTTGATAATTGGATCAAAATCAAATGCAGTTGTCATGCACCTCCTTTGGTTGAATATGAAATTCTATAAGAAACATGATGAACCACTGAGATAGATCATCGATCTGTACAAAACTGATAGATATCATGTTTTTACAGTTCTTATGTCGTCTGATCGAATTTTCTTATCCCATATTTTATTTTAGATGTGGGCGGTCCATTCACAAAATAACCTCAGATATTGTGCATGGAAAATAAAAATATGGAACATTGTTTGGCGTTGAATGGAAGGAATTGTGCAGAATAGAAAGCAAGACAATATACTTTATAATCAAATTATACTGATTGAATGAAGTTGAACCATGCATGCATGTGGGCAGTCCTGGCCATCTCCAGCCCGGCTGATGGTGTCCTGGATTAGGGGGTACTCACCACGTCATCTTCCGACCAGCTGGATCGGGCCAAGGACCCCCATGGCGGTTCACTCATGGGACACTTCGGGCAGTCCATGCCGCATACAAGAGAGATCCCACAAGACTTGGCTCACAAGACGAGGACTCTCCTAAACCCTAGGCCTCTGGTGTGTTATATAAACCAAGGTCAGGCTAGTCAATAGACAACATCTAATATTCATTAGAACAATCTCATGGTAGATACATGTACTCTGTACTACACCCATATAAATACAATCAAAAGCAGGACGTAGGGTTTTACCTCCATCAAGAGGGTCCGAACCTAGGTAAAATCTCGTGTCCATGTTACCATCGCTCCAAGACACCTAGCTTAGGATACCTACTACGAGATATGCCAGATATAGAACCGGCATTGGTGCTTTCATTGAGAGCCCGCTGGACGATCATCACGGATCGATGGGATAATTAGGTGATATTTTTTTCAATTAGATCTGTACTATGCACTCTATATCATCTTTTTCGCAGGTCATTGCTTTCATGTCGTGCTATATTGTTTGTAGTTTGGTCAGGATTCATGATCCAGAAAATTTCAACGATGGTGGTCGTACCGCCGCCTCGTAGTACATTGGATCCGGCCTCTGATGTGGTTATTATGAGCACATCCAACTTGGGAATACACAGTACCCTACGCGTCGTGGAAATTCCCAAAGGAGCACGCGCATCCGGCGGCAGCCTGGAGGAACAAAAATCAGTCTGACCGGCGGTGATCCAACCGAGGAGCAGTGCGCAGGACCGATCAAAATTCGGCCGACAAGCACACATCAGTTTGTACTGTTGTATGTATACAAATCACAGTATGGCTTAAGTTCGCGTCCGCTTCTTGGCGATACATCGAATCCGGATTCAATTTGGCCCACGCGCAATCTAGCTGAAGAGATAGGGCGAAGCAATGCACCGATCAAAGCTCGGCTCGATGGATGGCAGCACACCACAAGGAGATTCGTTTCTTCCCCTTTTTTAATTCAATACCTCACACTGTCGCACAAGGACCATAAAATTGGCTATCTCGTCGGTCGCTGACATCATACAGGGCAGATCCAATCGTTGTCTCTTTTCCTCATTATATAATTAAGACAGTATATGCTTTTTGTGAATCATCTCTCTCGTGCACTTCTCACGTGCTACTACTATTGCTAGCTTAGCCTGCGTCCGCCTAACAGAAGCAAATTCGTGAACATCCACATGTCTCTCTTCGGATTGCTACAACAAATAAATTAAGTGCTATTAATCTTAATAATTTTTGCTTGCTTAGGTTTATTTTCCCGAGGAATTATTACTCCAGTTTGTTCCATCATCTGTACATAGAGGTCTGTCAAATGATGGCCGCATTAACGATGGTTGCTTCGGTGAGTTTCCCGTCTACAGTTCGGCGAACGCCGCATTGGGGACTTGGACCGCCCTGCGAATTCAGGCTTTGTCATGCCGACGCCCCGCATCGACATTGGCTTCGACGCCAGGCCACATCTCTTTGCGTAAATTAATTATGCGAGGATGTTTTATATATTTATACTAGTACAAATGCCCGTGCGTTGCACCGGGCAAAAAATGAAATATAACCTGCTCCAGTGCCACTATGCAATATTTTTTAATATAATTTTGTAAACGTCAGAAATAAGGTTGAGTATTTTTTGTAAATCAATGCTGCATAAAGGAAAAGTAAAATAGTTTGATAAACTTTTGGGTGCCAATAGAAGCAGATTCAACTAAATATCTTAAAGATGTGATATGAAAAACAAAGTAAATATTCATATTCTATGAAAGGTAAGTGCAATACGATTAATCTAGTAAAGTAATTTGGAATGTCGGCTTCACTAACTCTTTACCATCAACTAAATTGTGAGGAACCCATTTGTTTCACCATAAATAGAAACCAAAAAACTTTCAATCTATTAGATAAAGTAAACTAATTAGGCGGCCTAATCAAAGATGTACGTCTATATCTGTTTAGGATTCATCGAAGAACACATTTGATGCTATTAGAAATGCTATGCAAAATAAGTTAGCAAACCGCCGTAAAAGAGACGAATAATTTGATATATTATTCAGCAGAATATAATATAAATGGATGCAGTATTCAACTTTTACCAGGTCTAACTGATAAGGTTTACCATGAGACAAACCTGAATCCTTACAGCCGCAATTAAATTTTGCACAGCTGAATTATAATACTGGTAAAACAACTATACCACCATAAGTATATTCTACCTAAACGGTTTCAATGGAGAGAACCTATACACTCAAGGATTCCTGGGAGCAAGATGCAAGGAAAATGACTAAAATACTGGGGGTAATGAAAGTTCCAATGTATAAAAACTTGCCCTTCTCATGTTCTTTGGTAAATACATATCTTACTCGAGCAATAAAATCGTTCCTACAAAATTGAAGGTTTGAATCTTTTCCATTATTAGATGAACATACAAAAACTTGCCCGCAGGCAAGAACTGCTTAAGTGAACAGATAACTTCAAATAGTCAGCCATGAAAACAACAAAGAAAGGGAAGTAAGAAAATATAGAATTTTTTCTTAGGTAATTAAATTAAAAGGAAAATGATTCCACCAAAAGACAGAAGCATTGTCGTCCCACATACTTAAACAAAATAACTATTGCCACAAGTAGCAACACAGCCAGCAATCGCACAGCAGCAGCCAAACACACATATCAGGCTGGACATGCACCAACATCAAACAAAAAAGTAGGTTTGATGTTCATGTAAACGAAAAGGGCATTTCTTGAGATTTATTACCGCATAAGGGAGAGTGTGGCTGGCGAAGAACAGGGGCAGGGTCGTCATCTTCTCTGCACATATGCACATGAAGCAGAGTGAAGCGACGGAGAATCGATAGGGTAGGTCATGCTGGATCTGACAGGAGCAGGCGACGAAGACCAGCAGTGCAGCCACTGGCGGCGGGAACCTCCACACGCCCCTCCTCCTCGAGCTCTTAAACTGTGACTTCCTTGGTCGACTCCAAACCTGCATTGAGCAGAACATCTCAGCAAAATGCAATACTGTACTCCATTAACTCAAACAAGGAGAGAAAAAGAATATGTTCCATCAATGTTATTCTAATTTGATATTAATGAGAAATAATGTCAGAAGTGCATTGGTCCTTGATTTTGTTTTCTTAGATAGGGTCTCTTGTAGGTTGTAGTAGATGTATTAAGGAACTAAAACAAATCAAGTCTGCATTTTTGTGCCAGCTGGAGACCTACTGCTTTTGTATCTTGTTGTATACAATTCAAATGATATAGAAATTATGAACTTGAGACTGAGACACCATGTAGTAGATTGGACATTGTTTTACATCAAACACATATTGAGGATTTACAACAATCTCTTGTGACAGGGCCACTAATAGAAATCGGGGAGTAATGCAACAGAAGTTCTATGCAAGGAGATTAATATAAATTAATAGAATTATAAAAAGCAAGGCAGCAAACCTCTTTAGAGAAGGCTAATGTTTATTTCTTAACTGAGGTACTAAAACCACACAAAAACTTATAAATACTAATTCTGAAGAGTGAACAGTATGAGATCAGTCTCCCTAGAATTAGTACATACTACACAATGCGTCGATAGTATATGGAAAACAAAGACATGTGCATAATCTAGAAGACAACCATGCTAGCATATTCATGAGGCAGGGAAGACAGCATATGAAATCTGAACTTGCATCATTGTACTGTTTAGGCTATCCTTTCCCTTTTATACCACATCTTTTGTTCAACATGTTCCTCTGCATTTTCACTTGAACAACATTCTGTTGAACCAAAAGACAATACCACCAATGCCAATTACCAAGATGACAATAAATAAAAATTGTTAGCGACCTGTGAGAGTTTAGCCAACATATTATGTAGCTGATGGTCCATCTTTGCAAGTAAAAATTTAGAATAGAGGCCTGTCTTTGTCAGCGGCTCGTCTAACCTGCAGAATCGTGCATCATTCTATCATTCCCTTGCTTATAGAAGCACTACTCACTGGACCACTCAACATTGTAATTTGGAACTAACAGGACAGAAAAATATGATGCAAATTTATGTCCTCTCGCATGAAACATATCATTACAGCTGTAAAATCATGTCATGGAATATAAGCTACCATTAATCATGTTCATGCAAGAGGCCGCAAAAACTCTACCTATATACTCCCTTTGAATCACCCTGGTAGCATTCAAACCCTCTGTCGTTCCGCCAGCAGTGAAGCCACCATGATCCACCTTGAGTTTTTGCATGGTTCATCTTCTCTGCACTGAACACTTTGGAGATGAGATTCTTTTTCCTTCTCTGCTTTTGGAAAAAAACATAAAAGGCCTACAGATCAGACTGTCATATATATGCCACTTCAGTTTGTATAATTTATTGATTCTCTTAAAATTAAATGATGTTTCGTCATCTCGTGTTTGTTAAAATATATAATCAATTGCAAGGGATTAGAGGCCGGATGTATGATTTTTATTTAAGTTTGGCTGCTGCACAGTCATCACCAGTTGCATGGATAGCCGGCTAGTCAATGGATGGAAAGCTACATAAGCAGGATGCCGCTTTGCTAGTTTACTCGTGCATCAACGAACCATTGAATAAATGAAATCTATCCACATATCCAGGTCTATGGTAGGAGCCCAGAGAGGCATGCCAACAACTATTGGTTGCCAACGCCAAGGAACTGCAAGCCTGACACTGGTGAGCTGCACGCCCACGGTACAGAGTCGCATGCCAACGAGCTGAAACAACACCGTGCTGTCAGCTGCATGTGCTGCCCAAACCACAGTCGCAGACATGGATGTCATGGAGAATTGGATCCGAGGTAGGAGCAAGAACAACACATGGCCGCCAGCCAGACTGCCCCACCGATGAACTGCACTGCACACACACAATAACACTGAATCTGCTAGCACGCAGTAATGAACTACACATATCCCGTGAAACAGGGAGCTGAACTGAAAACTGAACCTTAAATTGCACAAATCAAACTTTTGCCACTGCTCCTTATGGGATTGGGCACCGAACTGCAACTCCCGTGATGCCTAAGCAGTGTGGCCGATGCACTGCACTTGGAGTATTGCACACACACGGAACAAATTGCAAGTCCGCGCCGGCTGGGTTTTTCACCCGCCAGCTGGGATTTTCACCGTGAGATGGCCGAGGTATTCACTGCGGTCCACCGTGTGGGTGGGTGTCGTGGAGGTGATAGCCGGAGGAAGGCGGTGGAGCAGCTGCTCACCTCCTCAACAGAGAAGTGAGCGACATGTGAGTTGCGCATGCTCGCATGTGAGGAAGAAGGGAGGAGGAGAACGGCCCATCCGGTCACGGCGGCATGGTCCATGAGCCTGGCTTCCAGCGCCGAACTACAAAGAGAGGGGGGGTCTCTCCTACGGCTCAAGGTAGAAGAAGGTGGTAGATGGTCGGGGACGACCGGATCCAGCGCTGTAGGCGGTGGTTGGCGATGCAGGGCTCTGCGGTGGTTGGATCTAACGCTGGTGGCCATACGCGGGAGGAGCGCAACAACACGGGTGGTGGAAGTAGTCGGGGTCGTGCTGCTAGGTAGGGGCGGCAGGCGGCGCGACGTTTCTGGGCTGCCGGCGGGATGTGGTGGGAGGCGCGGCTGGTGGAGGTTGGGCGGCGGCAGGGAGGCCGGGGAGGAACCGCACGGGAGAAGGAGCTCGGGGTCGGGTGGTGGTGGTGGCGGCCGCGGCACTCGAGCCTGGGCGAGCCGGATCTGGGCTCGAAACATTTTCTCACTTTAAAAAGGACCACGGGTTTAATACCGAAAACCACAAGGACTTTTCTGCAAAATTGGCGACGACGTACAACCAGAAACAATAGCTGGTTTATTATTACTAGCAAAAGGGCCCGTGCGTTGCAACGGGAGAAAAAAATTCATAATTTCAAATGGTCATGATCACATTTCGTTGCATCACCGAGATACAATATCTCTCAATTTCTCGAAATCATGAACATTTTGAAATTATGAACAATTTGTTAAACTCATGCACATATTTGAAATCGCAAACAACATACTATTACAAATTTCTGAACATTTTCTACAATCAAGAACATTTTTTCAATTTATGAATATTTTTTGCTATTTACAAACATTTTTTAAAAATTGTGAACATTTTTAAGCAATTTTCCTGAACTGGCAAGCATTCTATAATCGATGAAAATATTTAGAAATTGGGTGGAATAGTTATTGAATTTGACGAACTTTTTTTGATTTAGCGAACATTTTTGGAAATGCCCGTGCCTTGCAACGGAAAAAAACTATCAAGTTATACATGTGTGGTAGATATAAAAAAGTATGAATCAAATTCACAAAGTATATACAAATCATGTCATGATGCGATAAGACACTTTTAAAATGTAATTTCAAAAATGAACAATATGATGCTCATCAAGACTTGATTTTTTAAGGCGTCACAACAAAATATTTTGTGGCTGAGCAAACTGCATTGACGGACCCTGCCTGAGCTATACTGATAAATAAAGTGTCTCGTCTGGACTTAGCGTAGCGGTGTTTACCATAACCACTATTGTGATATGAAAATAAGCATAACTGTGTATGGAAGCAAAATAGACATTTAGTTATTTTAATATAGCTTACAAAAACAAATCCTTAGAAAGTTATGTCAATTTTGTTGGGTTCAGCGTTGTACAAAACACGGAAACCCTTTTTTACCCAACGCGAAGGACTAAATAAAATCATAAAACGAGCTATATAGATCTCCTAATAAAACCTTTATGGAACCTACAATTAGTTTTGTTCATTATTTACGGATGTGTTTTAATTTTTGTGAACATTTTCTAAAAGCTGATGGACATGATTTTTAAATTCCTGAATATGCTTTGAATATTGGCTCATTTAAAAAAATCATGAACATTTTTTATTTCATGAAATCATTAGAAATCGTGATTTGTTTATAATTTGTGAGCAATTTTTTAAGTCGTGAACATTTTTTGATTTTTAGAATATTTTTTAAATTCACAAACAGTTTACCATTTTCCTACTTTTTTTCAGAACTCGCAATTGTTTGATATTTTGGAAATCCGAAATTAATTTTGAGATAAAAAACCAAAACAGAAATAAAAAAGTAAAAAGAAATAAAAAATAGGGGGCGCCATCAATCCGAAATTTATTTTTAGGGAAAAAACAAAATAGAAATAAAAAAAAAGATATAGAAAACAGGGGGCGCCACGACCCGCACATGGGCTGGCCCATTACTGCGCTTGGTAAAAAGAAAGAGAAAAAGCGTGAGAACCAGGGATCGAACCCTAGTCTCCTTTGTGGAGCATCGTTGCCTCAGCCATCGCGCTACTCATGCATTGGTGCTATTATATCGTATCCACCTTTAATAACAGAACCCTGGAGCGATATTAGAAATTAAAAACGAATCGTTTTTGCCACTTACGGGTGGCATTGGTGGGTAATTATTGCCAACTTCGAGGGTTGTTTTTATGACGTACCACCAGAAGCGATGCGTGGTTTATTAGTATATATAGGTAAAGATTATTATTATTATTATATTTTTATTATTATTATTATTATTATTATTATTATTATTATTATTATTATATATTACTATTATTATTATTATTATTATTATATTATATTATTATTATTATTATTATTATTATTATTATTATATATACTAGTACAAATGCCCGTGCGTTGCACCGGGCGAAAAAAAAAACGCAAATCCTGCTCCACGTGCCACTTCTTATATCCAATTCTGACAAACGTCGGAAACAATGTTATCCTCATTCTCTATAAGGTGAACATGCCTTTGTGTTGCCACTGGTTGAATTATCGCTTTTCGAGAGAAACATACATTGTGATTGTTGCATATACATACTCTTTGAGAGTTTAATAATTTATGTAACTAAATTACCATGAAATCAAATTTCATAAGATCTATATGTTCATACAAATTTAGTATTTTCTTTTATTTTGAGAAATGTAACTAAATTTGTAATAGTAACAAAAATAGTTAAAAATCTACACATATACTATCAAACCTTTAAAGAAGAAAAAAAACTCAAAGCAGTAATAGATAAGCACAAATGGTCACAAATTTATTTTTTCTTGGTGCACTAAAATAAACGTAGAATAAGTTTAAAAACATGAATGAAATGTTTGCAAAGTTTGGATATGAAAAGAGAAGTCTACAAGGTTTGTGGTTGCAAGGCTGCTTGTGCTTCACGATATGTCCGTGAGTATAAGCTAGTTAAGTAAAGAAGATTCTACATACTCCTGCAGTTAGACTTTTAGTTGGAGAACTGCAGATAGAAAGCATGGCCTGCCACCGTCGGTACTGTGATTGGTAAAGAAAGTTATGTAATCCTTATAGCATCTTATCTAAGACACCTGCACAGCAAATTAAATGCATGAAGAAGAAAAAATAATACTAAACTCAAACCAGAAAGAGAAACTAAGATAACTTAATGGATTCCTAATCCCAGTGTATATGCATTTTGCATTCTTTCAGGCTAAAAAGTTCTAGCAAACTAAAAGCATCACCAAGTAAACACGATTCTAATCAAACATCATGCATGTCAAGCTGCTATCTCCGCCTCCCCAATTAATGCCCGCCACTGTCAATGGCACATTAGAATCACAATTCTTTCCTTCCATCCCCATCCACAGACTATGCAGATTTGTTTTTTGAACTTCTGAAAGTTCGAATTCTTAATCCAGTGACTCTTGTTCTATCTTTGTATGCATGAGGTAAAAAAAGTTACTGAGCAGTACCTCAGGAAAACCAGAAGGTTATGCAATGTTGAACTAAAACCACGACAAGTATTATGTAACGGAAGGAGTATAGAGTGATGTCCGTACGTGATGATTATTTCCTGGACATAATGTATACTGAGTGTAGGTTTCAGATGACAAACAGTATAAGCACAGATTCAAAATAGAAATATGTCTAAACTAAGCCTAACGACCACACCGACTGAACAAATCTACTGAGAGATCAGAGAAGTTGTGCAACAATAAAAGCAAGACCAGGATAGAATAGTACACAAGGTTGTCACACTTACATCAGAATTACTTGTGCTCCTATCATCAACCCTCACTGTCATAGAATTCACCTCAGCTTTTTCAGCAACGGAAGAAATGTAGTTACCTCCCTGCAAAAAAATTGAGTTATCAGTTGCAGGAAACAAATTGCACCACAAGGAAACATACTTATTGCCATGAAACATAATCAAAAGGACCAAATACTATTTACTCGGATTGTTAGTGTAATCCTACCATATGCTTAAAGCCTAAAGAAATTGGCTGTGAACCACAATAACCAAACAACAATAAAAAAATGAATTATTCCTATGCAAGCTTACAGATATATTTTAGTGGCTGTTGCAGAGTTAAATGGGTTGTACAGAGAATTACATAGTAGACTATATATGCTGAAGAACCATGAGCATGGAGATGTACTAAATTTTTGACTATCAAGTAGAAGGGAAAGAAGTAGAGATAGAACAGTAGAAGAGGAAGGGGCAGCTCCAATATATCTACTGGGAAGCCTTACAAAAATAAGAATCCTACTGTACTAAGCTCACAAAATTGGATCGGAAGATTGTATGATTAGAATAACCAATAGGATTTTACCTGGTTGAAGCACACAACAAAAGACTCCACACATTTTCTTCAAGAAATTCATTGAACGTTCGGTGTGCGACAACAATGGAACCATAACTGGATTAGTAATGCCATAAAAATGTAATCGTATGTCAATATCTGCATGTCACCTATTTTACGTTTGATTCCCTCTATAGTGGCAGATAAGTTTGCTCTTATCTTTCAGACTGAATTGTACAATAAAAATGTTTTGTCAGATTTAAAAATCTTATTTATGTTGGATGCCCTCTATAATGAACAAGAACTGATTTTTATCTATCCTGAGAACAACTGGATCGGCATTGATCAGTTGCAAGTGCAAGCAGGCTCGGATAACCTGTA
The DNA here is from genome assembly GCF_018294505.1 of Triticum aestivum. NCBI lineage: Eukaryota > Viridiplantae > Streptophyta > Magnoliopsida > Poales > Poaceae > Triticum > Triticum aestivum. The sequence goes on from NC_057794.1 coordinate 246,320,968, forward strand.
ATTGAATGCACGTGCACAAAATTTCCTGGTACAACAGTAGTTACTTCACAGAACAATAAGCTAAACTGCTGTTACAATTTCTGTTCTAATAAGTTGAAGGTTTTGTTAGCATGACCAACTTCAGTTCAGGTGTCACAAAAAACATTAGTTCAAGATTTTGAAACAGTTAGTCAGCTTAACCGATAGACTAAAGCCATACTTCACTCACCACGGGCATCCAAGCATCCAGCTTATTTGCATATTGAATTGCAAATGTAATCAAAGGGGCGTAGGGATGGAGGTGCAAGTTAGCCCTGACAGGCATAAAATTCTGGATCACACCCACATATCCTGGTCCAATTTTCCAAGAGGGGTCTTCTTTATCACCCAGATGTCTGGTGTTAAGAAGTTCTCTTGGAGAGTGTCCTCATTCCACCACCTACTGTCAGCAGAAAACAGTTCACTCAGCTTCCTCACCCTTGAAATTCCCTGGGACATTAGGTATTCAGTGGTCAACCCAAATATGTTTGGTTGTGCTATCTCAAATTCTCTTCACTAAGCCTATTTCAAGTGCTCTCCTCCTTTTCAGGATTGCCTCCCAAGTTGTGTGAACTATTGAGCTTAGATCTCACATTAATAAAAAATCACTATTAGAAGTACAATGTGCAGCCAATTGGTGTGCTAAAAAAACCAGAGCACCTTGTAACAACAAACCGGTTAACTGCTCACCTATAGAATGTTTTGCCACCAAATCTGCACTTCTATTTTGATCTCACTTAACTAATTGACAATGTGTGCCACAGTAGAGCAATCTGAATCCCTGCTTTAAACTGAACTAATCCTATGTATATGATTATGACAAGAGTTGCAAAGCACATGATTTTACAGTTCGCTTTCTACTAATCGCTAGACTATCACAAATCATGGTTCCATCTTACCAGAATCTCGGTCAAGAAACCAATATAAAGTTGCCAAGCCAGAGTCAGTGTATTAATCCTCTATCTCTTTTATTCATTTAGCATTCACATTAGTAAAAAAGTACAGGCAGGTAAAAAAGTACAGGCAGGTAATATAGCTTGATGTCACAGATTTGCTTACAGCTAGGTGTGGTCAGCTTGAGGGTGCGGAAGCAAATGTCGTAGAGCGCCTTGTTGTCCAGCACCATGCACTCGTCGGCGTTCTCCACCAGCCAGTGAACCGAGAGAGTGACGTTGTAGGGCTCGACCACCGTGTCAGAGACCTTTGGAGATGGGAACACGGAGAAGGTGAGCATCATCCGGCCCGGGTACTGCTCCCTGATCTTGGAACCGGTGCCCCCGCCGAGGGAGTGGCACACCTGGAAGCCTCAGGACAAGCACATGAACAAAAGTCAGAATCGCTGGCCAGAATCTGCGGAACGAAGTAACTGGAGCGACTCCTCAAGAAAGGGGAAAGTACCTTGGAGGCAGCGCAATTCTCGGCCTCCTCGCGGACGACGTCGAGGAAGGAGTCGATGAGCTCCCCGCCCTCGGTGTAGTGGCCCTTGGCCCAGTTGTTGCCGGCGCCGGACTGGCCGAAGACAAAGTTGTCAGGGCGGAAGATCTGGCCGTAGGGCCCCTTGTGCACGGAGCCCATGGTGTCGGGCTCGAGATCCATGAGCACGCACCGTGGGAGTTGGGAACGCGTGCTCCTGGTCGCCGCTGGCATACATGAGATGGTGGAGGCGCCGGTTGGCGTGCGGGATGGAGCCGGCGGGGACGGCAGCCACGGCGCCGCTGCTGGCTTCCGAGTCTCCGCGGAGGAGGGAGGCGAGGCGGGCCTCGATGTGCTCCACAACGGCTGCGGCAACATCCTCGTCCCGCAGGTAGACGAGGCAGGCGAGGCGGCCGCGATGCGACCACGCCCTGGCATCGACGACGCTGCAGCTCATGTCGTCTAGCACGTCGAACACCTCGGAGATGAGCCCCGTGCGGTCGGCGCTCGTCAGCTCAAGCATGGTGGCCGAGGCCGCCGCCGGCGACGTCGTTTGTTCGCACGGAGAGGCGAGGTCGAGGAGGAGGCCGGGGTTGCGGGGGACGGCAGCGCGGCGTGCCTGGGGCTTCGGGGTGGCGCGCAGAGAGGTGCGACGGTCGCTGCTTGTGGTCGCCGGCGACGGCGTGTGGCGAGTGAGGCCGCCGGAGCGGTGCAAGGAGGCGCGAGGCGCGGGCACAGGAGCTCAGGCTCGAGCGCGCCTCTCCGCGCCGTCCATCCTCCCGGCGAGCGCACTCCATCCTCCGGTGCCAGGCACGGCGGCCGCCGGCGCACGACGGAATGGGCGTAGCCGCCGGCGCAGAGTGGATAAGAGGAAGGAAAGGATTGCGGACTGAATTGAAATGCCTATAGGGTTTTGTTTGTAAAAGTGAAACGTTTTTTCTGGGTGCCACTAAAACAGGGACCGCGGGTTGATTTCCTGTAAATCAAGGGACTTTTTTGCAAAACAACCACAACGGACGACCAGAAGCGATAGCTGGTTTATTAGTAGATAAAGATAAAGATATATATATATATATACTAGCTAAGTGCCCATGCGTTGCAACGGGATACAAATTCTAGTGATTCAAACATCAATCATGTCAGGACATACAAATTCTAGTGCTTCAAATCATGTCGGACATACAAATTCTAGTGGTTCAAATATCAATCATGCCGGACATACAAATCTAGTGGTTCAACATCAATTGTGTCAAACATATACTTATGATCCTCATGCATGTTAAATAACCACCGCCCCCTCCCCCCTCTCTATTCCTCTCCCCCTATCTAGTTGTTGTACACCTGTTAATACCACATAAATATTGAAAGCAAAATAATTTGTAACCTAAAATGTTTGCCGGCACCAACTGCAGCTATTCCATGTTGGAAATTTAATTTTCTAAGGGAAGGATGCAGCTTGAGAAACTATAACTTGTCTTATAAAATATATTGCCATTGTAATTCAAAGAGCTGTGCTATTGCATACCTTACCTGTCAATCACGCAAACAATGTATTTCCCAAATACAGAATTACAGGGTTGGTGTCCAAGAGAAGGATCGTCAACTTGTAAGAATGGACCTACACACTTTACTATCTTCAGTCTGGAAAATCGTTCCTATGCGAGATTCAGGATAGATTAGATTCCAAGTGTCAGGTCCTTAATATAATTCTCAAGAATACAAGCAAAGTTTGAAGTACTTCATAAGATAAGATGACTCTTGTTATGCTACAAAGTTACTTGAGCATGTTAAACAGAAGTATTGAACAGTTCCTAATACCCACAAGGAAAAATGCAACTTGTCGATGATTCTCATTAGTAGCAAAGTTGGCCTAGAGTTGAGAAAATATTGTCTTGGACTATAAGGCCTCCTTTTCCTAACCTGGACTGCATCCTATATGATGTACGAGTAAAATGTAGCTAGGTATATATGAACTGAGACAGCTACGTGCAGCAAGAAAGCTGGGATTTAAGAAAACTATGCTTCATACAGGAAGTACCCAGCCACCCAAACTATTAAAGTAACTTCTGAATCTAGGTAACTTAATCCCGGTACTATAGAATATCAAAACAAACAATGTGGTGAAGGGCTGAGGAGTTAACAGATTCAGTATAGCGTCACCATTCAGTCATTCAACATAGATAATAAAGAGCTATATAGTCATTCAGGGACTCCAGCATCGACGCCACCATGTGCAGCATCGTGTCGCCTACCTCACCTGCGTCCTTGTACTTGGAGCAGGCGACCCACAACCTTGTCGAGGTAGGTCTCCTACAGAGGGAGGCGAGCTAGGGTACAGATCGAAGGAGCGACGACCTCATCTAGGACACAGCTTGGAGGCGGGGAGGCTCAACTGCAGGAATACGCTTGCTCGTCTCTGCTCGCTCGCCTAGGTGGTTCATGCATGGACAGCCTCGAAGACGACCAACCGGCGTTTGCTGCAGCCATACCCGCGAGCACCTCGAGGCGCGCTGCACCTGCTGGAGCAACATGGGGAGAGAGAGGAGGAATCTGTCCACGTCGCCGCCAGATCCACGGCCACCACTGATGTCTCCCATCATTGCGAAGAGAGGGAGCAGGGCCTCACCCTGATGTGCACCTGGCGGAGGAGGAGGTAGGGACGTCGGCGGCGGCTTCAAAAGAGGAGTATGGGAGGCGTGCTCGGATGGGTATGTGTGGCGGCTGTGCTGAGGCGAGGAGGCAGCGCCCACGGGCGGAGATGGGAGGGAGGGCTTAAAATCAGATTGGATGAGAAATTGCGTCCCTGTAATTTCAGACGCGGTGATTGTGCGTGGGAGAATCGGGGAGAGGACGGACGAAAGGCCAACGTAAAAGGGGAGACGGAACCTTCCGTTTGTTTTAGGTATAATAGTAGAGATATATATATATATAAGGGGAAGATTATTATTTTTTGGGCTGCACTATTTTATATGTGCAGGTAATCGGCTTTGACCGCATCACATGGTCACTTCGGCAAGCCGATGTCATCGTCCCAATTGGCATAAATTGGCTCACGTGATCACCTTGTTGGTCTAATTGCCATATCGACATGTTCAGTTGCCTTGAGGACTTCGGCATTGCTGAGAGAGGTCTACCTCATCGAGTGTTCGGCACACGAGCCATATTTCTTTTATTACTCACTTTGCATCAACTATTAATTATGCAACGATTTTTTTAATTTATTATTTATTACTATTAACTCGGGCTTGCACTATTTTCTGTGCACATGTAAATGATTCGGGTTGGGCAGAGCTGTCACCTCGGCATACCGACGTATCACGTCACCTCGGCTAGACCGGGGCTTCGTCATTACTTCATTAACCCACATCGGGGACTTCGGCGTCATACTGTTGGCCTGCTCCGTCGCCTCAGTCGGACTGGGGGTTCCACGTCGCTACCTTATCCGTACTATGTCGCCACTTTGAAGTGCCGAGCTCTTCGCTCCGCCACCTCAGGACCGGCTTTGGGGGCTGGGACCTCGTCCCACCGTATGATCGGGCCGCGCATCGACACCGAGCACATTAACCAGCTAAGTCGCTTCCATGCTTAGTTTTTTTAATTCTTGTTCGGTTTGACCAAACATTATATTTGTGTTAAAAACTTAGTTTGTCAACAAACATTGTTTGTTAAAAGCACTTTCTTTCCCAAGTTAACTGGGGGCTCTTAAATTTTATGAGTCATTGTATAATAAAAGTTTTCTTCTTAGTCGTTGCAAAGTCTTTTTCTATCACTTCTTTTTTCGACGTGAGTGTGTGGTCAATAGCCGGGAAGCCTAGTTTATCTCTCAAAGCCGCTCGAGTTTAGTTTGCTAAACTGGCCTAACGAGAAGTACTCCGCCTTCGGGATAGGAGGTTGAAGCCATAGGCTGACCCGCTTGAAGTCTTGAGATTGGATGTGTCATGTTAAAGCACGACAGAAGCACATTTTTTTAAAGACCAATTTCGGATTGGCGCAAAAAACTTGATTTACTTCGGACATAAAGTTTTTACTGAAGTTTTTTGGTTCTCCAAGCTTATGGCATTTTTTGTGTGTCTCCAGCATAAGTCTCGTAGTACAAAACCGGACACCTTTAAAGCTTCGGTAATATCAAAGAGGGGCAGGGCTAGAGCCGAACCCACCAAAAGCCAAGGTATTCCATGGACTCCAACATTCTCGGATACTGCTTTATATGCATCGGTTTCGAATTGTGGTCAATAGTTGAGTTGCCCGGCTCCTGTGCTTGCCTCCTATGTTCCGCTTTGTTTGACTAGGTGTGCAAAGGGAGAACCACTGCGACTGTGCTTCCAGCTTGAATGGTTAAGCACGTCAGTGGAGAAAGCCAAAAACTGACTATCACAATGGGCGTAAACTAGTCAGCGATCTGATGATGGTGTCAAACTATAGATCGATACTGATTACCCCGTGTTAAACGATGGGCCTTTCATAACATTGACTGAAGTATTAATGGCTAGACTTTGGTCGGTGCCGAACACTAACCGGGGGCTCGTAGCTAGCTTCCCTAGTTTAAAGCTCCTATGACTAAGTGAAGTTATAAAGCCGACATATCTGATTGCCTCATTTCCTCTAACACAACCGCCTTCTGGCACCGAGACATCGGCTAAGTGTTGTTTTTTATTGCGGAAACACCCTGCGTATCATCTATAAGGGGGTGGAAGTCGGCGATGGGCCACTTTCAACTGATAAACGGTCGCAACGGAGTCAAATTAAACATATCATCGGCGTTTGTATTTAATATATGAGGGTTGCTGCTACGTCTTAAGCATGCGTTGGTTTTCCCTTGAAGAGGAATGGGTGATGCAGCAAAGTAGCATAAGTATTTCCCTCGGTTTTTAAGAACCAAGGTATCAATCCAGTAGGAGACTACACGCAAATCACCCAGTACATGCACAAACAAATAAGAACGTTGCAACCAACGCGATAAAGGGGTTGCCAATCCCTTCATGGCCACTTGCAAAAGTGAGATCTGATAAAGATAATAAGATAAATATTTTTGGTATTTTTGTGGTAAAGATTGGAAAAATAAAGATTGCAAAATAAATAGTAAACTAGAATTGTAGATTGGAAACTTATATGATGTAAAGTAGACCCGGGGGCCATAGGTTTCACTAGTGGCTTCTCTCAAGATAGCATGTATTACGGTGGGTGAACAAATTACTGCCGAGCAATTGATAGAAAAGCACATAGTTATGATGATATCTAAGGCAATGATCATGAATATAGGCATCACGTCCGTGACAAGTAGACCGAAACGATTCTGCATCTACTACTATTACTCCACACATCGACCGCTATCCAGCATGCATCTAGAGTATTAAATTCATAAGAACGGAGTAACGCATTAGGCAAGATGACATGATGTAGAGGGATAAACTCAAGCAATATGATATAAACCCCATCTTTTTATCCTCGATGGCAACAATATAATACATGTCGTTTCACTTTCTGTCACTGGGATCGAGCACCGCAAGATTGAACCCAAAGCTAAGCACTTCTCCCATTGCAAGAAAGATCAACCTAGTAGGCCAAACTAAACTGACAATTCGAAGAGACTTGCAAAGATATCAAATCATGCATATAATAATTTAGAGAAGAATCAAATAATATTCATAGATAATCAAGTTCATAAACCCACAATTCATCGGATCTCGGCAAACACACCACAAAAGAGTTACATCGAGTAGATCTCCAAGAAGATCGAGTAGAACTTTGTATTGAGACCCAAAGAGAGAGAATAAGCCATCTAGCTAATAACTATGGACCCGAAGGTCTGTGGTAAACTACTCACACATCATCGGAGAGGCTATGGGGTTGATGTAGAAGCCCTCCGTGATCGAGTCCCCCTCCGGCAGATCGCTGGAAAAGGCACCAAGATGGGATCTCACGGGTACAGAAGGTTGCGGCGGTGGAAAAGGTGTTTCGTGGCTCTCCCCGAAGGTTTCCGGGTATAATAGTATATATAGGCGAAATAAGTAGGTCGGTGGAGCTGCGAGGGGCCCACAAGGGTGGGGGCGCCCTCCTTCCTCGTGGCTTCCTCGCCGCTTCCTTGACGTCCACTCCAAGTCTCCTGGATTGCGTTTGTTCCAAAAACAATCCTCGCGAAGGTTTCATTCCGTTTGGATTCCGTTTGATATTCCTTTTCTGCGAAACACTGAAATAGGCAAAAACAACAATAATTTGCACTGGGCTTTCGGTTAACAGGTTAGTCCCAAAAATAATATAAAAAGGTATATTAAAGCCCATTAAACATCCAAAACAGATAACATAATAGCATGGAACGATCAAAAATTATAGATACGTTGGAGACGTATCGAGCATCCCCAAGCTTAATTCCTGCTCGGCCTCGAGTAGGTAAATGATAAAAACAGAATTTTTGATGTGGAATGCTCCCTAACATAATTTTTAATGTAATTCTTTATTGTGGCATGAATGTTCAGATCCAAAATATTCAAGATAAAGTTTAATATTGACACAAAAATAGTAATACTTCAAGCATGCTAACCACGCAATTATGTCTTATCAAAATAACATAGCCAAAGAAAGCTTATCCCTACAAAATCATATAGTTTGGTCATGCTTATTTTCGTCACACAAAATGCTCCCATCATGCATAACCCCGATGACAAGCCGAGCAATTGGTTCATACTTTTTAACGCGCTTCAGCCTTTTCAACCCTTACGCAATACATGAGTGCAAGCCATGGATATAGCACTATAGGTGGAATAGCATATGATGGTGGGGGTTATGTGAGAAGACAAAAAAGGAGAAAGTCTCACATTGACGCGGCTAATCAACGGGCTATGGAGCTGCCCATCAATTGATGTCAATGCAAGGAGTAGGGATTGCCATGCTACGGATGCACTAGAGCTATAAGTGTATGAAAGCTCATCTAAAGAACTACTAAGTGGGTGTGCATCCAACTTGCTTGCTCACGAAGACCTAGGGGCATTTTGAGGAAGCCCATCATTGGAATATACAAGCCAAGTTCTATAATGAAAAATTCGCACTAGTATATGAAAGGGACAAAATAAAAAACTCTCTATCATGAAGATCATGGTGCTATTTTGAAGCACAAGTGTGGAAAAAGGATAGAAACATTGCCCCTTCTCTCTTTTTCTCTTTTTTTGTTTGGGCTTCTTTGACCTCTTTTTTGGGATTCTTTGGCCTCTTTTTTATTTCATAGTCTCCATCCTTCTTTTCTCACATGGGACAATGCTCTAATAATGATCATCACACTTTTATTTACTCATAACTCAATGTTACAACTCGATACTAGAACAAAAATATGACTCTATGTGAATGCCTCCGGCGGTGTACCGGGATATGTGATGAATCAAGAGCGACATGTATGAAAGAATTATGAAAGTGGATTTGCCACAAATACGATGTCAACTACATGATCATGCAAAGCAATATGACAATGATGGAGCGTGTCATAATAAATGGAATGGCGGAAAGTTGCATGGCAATATATCGCGGAATGGCTATGGAAATGCCATAATAGGTAGGTATGGTGGCTGTTTTGAGGAAGATATAAGGAGGCTTATGTGCGATAGAGCGTATTGTATCACGGGGTTTGGATGCACCGGCGAAGTTTGCACCAACTCTCAAGGTGAGAAAGGGCAATCCACGGTACCGTAGAGGCTAGCAATTTGCGGAAAGGTAAGAGTGTGTATGATCCATGGACTCACATTAGTCATAAAGAACTCATATACTTATTGCAAAAGTTTATTATCCCTCGAATCAAAGTACTACTATGCATGCCCCTAGAGGGATAGATTGGTAGGAAAAGACCATCGCTCGTCCCCAACCGCCACTCATAAGGAAAGCACTCAAAAAACACCCCATGCTTCAAATTTGTCACACAACGTTTACCATACGTGCATGCTACGGGACTTGACAACTTTAACACAAGTATTTCTCAATTTCACAATTACCCAACTAGCATGACTCTAACATTACCACCTTTATATCTCAAAACATCTATCAAGTATCATAGTATTCAATGCACTCTATATGAAAGTTTTTATCATACCCATCTTGAATGCCTATCATATTAGGACTAATTTTATAGCCAAAGCAAATTACCAGGCTGTTCTAAAAGACTCTCAAAATAATATAAATGAAGCATGAGAGATCAATAATTTCTACAAAATAAAACTACCACCGTGCTCTAAAAAATATAAGTGAAGCACTAGAGCAAAATTATCTAGCTCAAAAGATATAAGTGAAGCACATAGAGTATTCTAATAAATTCTGATTCATGGTGTCTCTCCCAAAAGGTGTATATAGCAAGGATGATTGTGGTAAACTAAAAAGCAAAGACTCAAATTATACAAGACGCTCCAAGCAAAACACATATCATGTGGTGAATAAAAATATAGCCTCAAGTAAAGTTACCGATAGACGAAGAAGAAAGAGGGGATGCCTTCCGGGGCATCCCCAATCTTAGTCTTTTGGTTGTCCTTGGATTTTACCTTGGGGTGCCTTGGGCATCCCCAAGCTTAGGCTCTTGCCACTCCTTGTTCCAAAATCCATCAAATCTTTACCCCAAAACTTGAAAACTTCACAACACAAAACTCAACTAAAAATCTCATGAGCTCCGTTAGTATAAGAAAACAAATCACCACCTTAAGTTACTGTAATGAACTCATTATTTATTTATATTGGTGTTAAACCTACTATATTCCAACTTCTCGATGGTTCATACCCTCGATACTAGCCATAGATTCATCAAAATAAGCAAACAACACACGAAAAACAGAATCTATCAAAAACAGAATAGTCTGTACCAATCTGTAGGTTTCAAATATTTATGTAACTCCACAAATCCTGAGATATTAGGACATCCTAAATAATTTGTATATTGATCTACTGTAGTTGGAATTGGTATTTTATCGCTCTCTGGTAAAAAATGAAAATTATTCTTGTGAGCATTTACTTTCTACTTTTTTCCAACAAGATCAAATAACAATCACCCAAGAAGATCTTAAAGGTTTTACTTGGCACAAACACTAATTAAAACATAAAAATGCAATCATAACAGAGGATCAATGGTTTATTTATTACTAACCAGGAACAAAAAGCAATGAACAAAAATAAAATTGGGTTGCCCCCTAACAAACGCTATTGTTTAACGCCCCTAGCTAGGCGTAAAAGTAAGGATAGATCTAAGTATTGTCATCTTTGGTATGCAATCCATATGTGGCTCTCATAATAGATTCATAAAGTAATTTAATTTTCTTTCTAGGAAAGTGTTCCATGCCTTTCCTTAACGGAAATTGGATTCTAATATTTCCTTCTTTCATGTCAATAATTGCACCAATCGTTCTAAGGAAAGGTCTACCAAGAATAATAGGACATGTAGGATTGCAATCTATATCAAGAACGATGAAGTCTACGGGCACATAATTCCTATTTGCAACAATAAGAACATCATTAATCCTTCCCATAGGTTTCTTAATGGTGGAATCCGCAAGATGCAAATTTAAAGAGCAATCATCAAATTCCCGGAAACCTAGCACATCACACAAAGTTTTTGGAATTGTGGAAACACTAGCACCCAAATCACATAAAGTATAACATTCATAATCTTTCATCTTAATTTTAATAGTAGGTTCCCACTCATCATAAAGTTTTCCAGGGATAGAAACTTCTAATTCAAGCTTTTCTTTATGGGATTGCATTAAAGCATCAACGATGTGTTTAGTAAAATCTTTGTTTTGACTATAAGCATGAGGAGAATTTAACACGGATTGCAACAAGGAAATACAATCTATTAAAGAACAATTATCATAATTAAATTCCTTGAATCCAAAATAGTGGGTTCATTGCTACGTAAAGTTTTGACCTCTTCAATCCCACTTTTACCAATTTTTGCATCAAGATCTAAAAACTCTGAATAATTGGGACGCCTTTTAACTAAAGTTGCCTCATCTCCAGTCCCATCTTTATCAAGATTCATATTGGAAAACAAAGATTTAATAGGAGACACATCAATCACTTTTAGATCTTCATTATTATTATTATTATTATTATTATCTAGATCTTCCGGTTTAGCGGCCATCTTATTAACTAAGGTGGCTTACATATCCGAAATTTGGGCTATCAAGTTTTCAAGATGAGCAAACTGAGTTTTCAAACCATAAAGTTCCTTAGACATATCATCGAGCTCTTTATTCATGTACTCCATGAAACTTTTTTGTTCTTTAAGCTCATTTCTGGAGAAATTATTATGCTCAAAGTGCAAAGACATAAAACTTATAACATTGTTTTCAATTTCTTCCAACCTTCTAAGGTGGGGATCAATGCTTTTAGGTGGAGCCATCGTGACAAACAATTAATCCAACAAGAAAGCACAAAAGAAGCAAGCAAAAAGAGATGAACGAAAAAAGGGCAAATAAAATGGCAAAGGTGAAGTGGGGGAGAGGAAAACGAGAGGCAAATGGCAAATAATGTAATGCGAGGGATACTTAGTATGTCTTGACTTGTGCGTAGATCTCCCCGGCAACGGCGCCGGAAATCCTTCTTTCTACCTCTTGAGCATGCGTTGGTTTTCCCTTGAAGAGGAATGGGTGATGCAGCGAAGTAGTATAAGTATTTCCCTCGGTTTTTGAGAACCAATGTATCAATCTAGTAGGAGACTACACGCAAATCACCTAGTACCAGCACAAACAAATAAGAACCTTGCAACCAACGTGATAAAGGGGTTGTCAATCTCTTCACGGCCACTTGCAAAAGTGAGATCTGATAAAGATAATAAGATAAATATTTTTGGTATTTTTGTGGTAAAGATTGGAAAATAAAGATTACAAAATAAATAGTAAACTAGAATTGTAGATTGGAAACTTATATGATGTAAAGTAGACCCGGGGGCCATAGGTTTCACTAGTGGCTTTTCTCAAGATAGCATGTATTACGGTGGGTGAACCAATTACTGCCGAGAAATTGATAGAAAAGCGCATAGTTATGATGATATATAAGGCAATGATCATGAATATAGGCACCACGTCCGTGACAAGTAGACCGAAACGATTCTGCATCTACTACTATTACTCCACACATCAACCGCTATCCAGCATATATCTAGAGTATTAAGTTCATAAGAACGGAGTGACACATTAGGCAAGATGACATGATGTAGAGGGATAAACTCAAGCAATATGATATAAACCCCATATTTTTATCCTCGATGGCAACAATACAATATGTGTCGTTTCCCTTTCTGTCACTAGGATCAAGCACCGCAAGATTGAACCCAAAGCTAAGCACTTCTCCCATTGCAAGAAAGATCAATCCAGTAGGCCAAACTAAACCGATAATTCGAAAAGACTTGCAAAGATATCAAATCATGCATATACGAATTCAGAGAAGAATCAAATAATATTCATAGATAATCAAGTTCATAAACCCACAATTCATCGTATCTCGGCAAACACACCGCAAAAGAGTTACAATGAATAGATCTCCAAGAAGATCGAGGAGAACTTTGTATTGAGATCCAAAGAGAGAGAAGAAGCCATCTAGCTAATAGCTATGGACCTGAAGGTCTATGGTAAACTACTCACACATCATCGGAGAGGCTATGGTGTTGATGTAGAAGCCCTCCGTGATCGAATCCCCCTCCGGCAGATCGCCGGAAAAGGCCCCAAGATGGGATCTCACGGGTACAGAAGGTTGCGGCGGTGGAAAAGGTGTTTCGTGGCTCTCCCTGAAGGTTTCAGGGTATAAGACCATATATAGGTGAAATAAGTAGGTCAGTGGAGCTGCAATGGGCCCACGAGGGTGGGGGGCGCGCCCTCCTACCTCATGGCTTCCTCGATGTTTCCTTGACGTCCACTCCAAGTCTCCTGGATTGCGTTTGTTCCAAAAAGATCCTCGCGAAGGTTTCATTCCGTTTGATATTCCTTTTGTGCGAAACACTGAAATAGGCAAAAAACAGCAATTTGCACTGGGCTTTCGGTTATAGGTTAGTCCCAAAAATAATATAAAAAGGTATATTAAAGCCCATTAAACATCCAAAACAAATAATATAATAGCATGGAACAATCAAAAATTATAGATATGTTGGAGACGTATCAGCTGCCTTCTGTAATCATCATTATAAAGCCATAAATATGCATCAATTTGACTTAAGATTTTGGCCATGCTGGGTTGCCTGGCTCCTGTGCTTACCCCTACGCTCCTGATTGTTCGACTAGGCAGTAAAGGGAGCACCTCTTTGATTGTTACTACCGGGTCATCCCACTTAGTACCTCAGACTAGATGAAGCCGAAAGCTAGTGATCTTAAAGGATATAATTGGTCGGCAACAACGGAAGTGAAAATTTAGGTTCGCTAAAGACCACATAGTTCAAGAACTTTCCCCAAACTAAATCCTCAATATTTTTCTCCCGCATTGATCGGAGGTGAGGTTTCATGATCATGGTTGGCATGACAACCCAAAGAAAGGAACCGATAACAGGACTACTTTCTTTGCAAGATGTTTCTTACATTAAATAGTAATATAACATTCTCTTCGCATACCTTTGTTTATAAAACCGTATGGCCGGATTGCCTTGTTTATCGTAAATATTTGCCCTAATAAAGGCTTTATAAAGTGGGACAAACACTCCCCGGCTACTGGCAGAGGAGGTTGCAGCCGATGGTCGGTCAACTAATTTTTGTACAGTGTGGATCCGAGCATTAATGATGTAGAGTACTTGGATACATAGATTCATTACACATAATTTGTAATTTTACTCCGGATATCGATCCTTAATTCGGCCACTCGTGCCCACATTAAGGCTCGGGGGCTACTGGGCTTTGGGCTTATCATTTACTAATATTAAAGGGGAACATCAATCCCTTGATTTGGTGTTGCCACCCGACCATTGTCTCAGAGGCTACTGCATTGCCTATTCAATACAAAAAATTCAAAGTGCTCAATGTTTAGCTTGAACGAACTATGGGCAAACGCATCTTCGGATAATAATAGGAACTATCTAGGACATATCCGGTATCAAGCTAGTATATTACGGTGACTTCTCGATACCCTCTCTGAAGGGCTCGTCCGCCAGTCACTATCTCCTCTAATGTGCATCTCGGATTTTAGGCCGACACACACCTTGAGGGCTACTGGCTATATATCTCGTCAGTAAATAAATTGCATCAATCAAAAATAAAATCTGCAAACAATCATCCCAAGCCCGAGGTGGTGCATCACCTCAGAAGCAGTCCGGCATAAAGCTCGGGTGCAAGTGGCTGGCTCTATAGAGGGCATTTCCGGTATTAAAGCTCGGCTAAACTCCTTTGACTTTTCACTAGTAGAAAAAGGGCCATTTGTCCCGGTTCCTAAGGGCCATTTGTCCCGGTTGTTGAACCGGGACTAAAGGGTCGTTACTAAAGCCCTAGGCCTTTAGTCCCGGTTCTTACACGAATCGGGACAGATGGGCCTCCACGTGGCTGGTGCGGCGAGCCCAGGGAGGAGGCCCTTTGGTCCCGGTTGGTGGCACCAACCGGGACCAATAGGCATCCACGCGTCAGCAGCTCGCAGGAGCTGGGATTTTTGTTTTTTTAAAGGGGTGGGTTTTGGCGGTTTTGGGGGGTTAATTTGGGTGTTTCATATATTGTGTTAGTTAGCCAATTAATAGAGAGAAGTCTCCTCTCTTATCTCCGTGCTTGGTCGACGCTACGTACTATACGTATAGAGAGGACTCGGCATGCTAGCTAGTAAAGCAAAAATGAAGGAAACAGAAGATCATCATGAACATATGCATACATAGAGAAAGTGATATCGACCTCTCCTTCTCCGAGAGATTGGTCAAACAACAAGTTTTCATATATCTATCCGACGCTACTGGCTACATATATACAATATAAGATCTTTTACAATATAATCCCCTAATTATATATGAACTCAGGGTCCACATGGTATTCTCCGTCTTTATCGATCACGTGGTCAAGAAAGAATGCCGCCAATTCCTCTTGAATTGCTCGCATGCGATCTGGTGCTAGGAGTTCATCCCGCATCCAAAACATCTAATTTAAAGAAGGGGGTCAATACATATATATGAATGAATGAAACTCAACACAAATGATGGTAATAAAATAAAATTCTGAATATTATTGCTTATGCACTTCATATTGTTTTTAGTGTAGCCCCGCTCACAGGTCGTGTGGCGGATGGACTCGCAAACGTAGTATCCATAGTAATTATTCCCGGCTTCCTGCCACAACCACTTTACAAGAAATAAAGGTAATCAAACTAATAAGCAAGCATGCTAAATGGTATTGATGAAACTAGCGCTTGAATCACTAGGAGATGCGCGGAACATGCTAGTAGTACTTACTTTCGAGTGTTTACATTGCAGCTTCTTCGGCAGTCCCGGAGCTTTTGAGGTGAATTTTTTCCAAACCCTGCCAGACAAAGAAAACAATTACTTGATATCAGGAAGTGAACAAAGTTGCCGATATGGTGCGATAATGATCGATTTAACTTACTTCTCGAGCATTTGAGTCATGTCCGCATACTCCCGGGGATCTTTTTGTCTCGAGTCTAAGACAGTTACTAGTCCCTGCTCAAGCTTAATCTCTAGGAGAATATAGTGGAACCTGCGCACGCATCCATAACTCATCAATTACATTACTATAACCTCCACTAATAAGGGAAACCGAATATGCACAATAAAGTAACATTCACTTGAAGTTGTAAGGAAAGAGTATTATAGCTTTGTTTTGATTTAATACCAACGATCGTAGCAAGTTGGCCTCGGTATATTTTCCTGAAGTTCAACCGAATATGCATCTATGACATTTGTGTTAATGAACCCAATATCATCAATTCGGTGATCTCCAATCTGCATAATATAGTGAGGATAATTATAAATACATGCAATGAAAGAGCTGACCTATATATAGAGACTTAATGACAGAAGTAGTACTTACAGATAGTAGCAAGTGACCGTTAATTTATTGAGGGCCTTCTGATTGAAAACCTGGAAGAACTCCTCAAATGGAACATTCAATAGATCATTTCCAACGAGGTCATGCTCCTCTTTAACTCTCAGCGTCAAAATATTCCTCCCCCAGACTCTCTGCAGGTTTTCATGTACCAATCATGGAATCTTCGCATCATCGTTGTTAGAGATCTTTCATCTTTGACGCACTACAAAAAAAATACACTTTCGTGATGATACGTGTTTGTCACAGTAGGTCACGTTTTCTGTCATGCATGTACATCCATGACAAATTTATGACAGAATCAAGATAGTCATACCTGTGCTGTCGTAGAAGTGTTCCATGACATTACCAAAATTATCATCACGGAAGTGTCCACTTCCATGACGATAAATCGCGCGTCACGGAAGTGCTTTCGTCAAGGGCGACCGACACGTGGCATCCACCGTAACAGAACGCCATTAAGCTATCGGGTCCGGTTTTGGATCCGATAACCCGTTAACAGCCCGGACCAATGGGGATTTTCCACGTGTAAATTTCTGATTGGCTGACGGAAAAACATGTTAGCTCCGCGTTGGCACAGGTGTCACTCATCCAATGGGCGAGATGCGCCTATGACATGTTGACACGTGGACCGACCCAAAAGTGGACCATAAAGTTTAAATGGGCCGACCCAACTAAAGGCCCACAAGATTTTGCAGTCCATAATGGGCGGCCCCAGCAAAAGGCCCATGAGATTTTGCGTATCATAATGGGTCGGCCCAGCTAAAGGCCCATGAGATTTTGCAGGCCATAATGGGCCAGCCCAGCTAAAGGCCCACAAGATTTTGCAGATCATAATGGGCCGGCCTAGCTAAAGGCCCACAAGATTTTGCAGATCATAATGGGCCGGCCCAGCTAAAGGCCCAACATTCTCAGTTAAGGCCCGTATGGCTAGTGTCAAATTGGCCCGTCAACGACCTGTCCTAAACTTGTCATCATCGCGGTCCATGGTCACTTCTGGCCCATTAATAGTCCGCTAAGTATATGGGCTGAATTATGGCCCGGTGTATTTCCGGCCTGTTAAAGGACCTGCTTCATTTGGGCCCATTTACGGGCCATTGAAACTTTCGGCACATAAACGATCATGAAGGATTTGGGTCATATTCGGCCATGTATGAAATTCGGCCTATTAGAGGCCCACTATAGATCTGGGCCACTTTCGGCCTGTTGTGATTTTCGGCTTGTTAACGTCGGACGAAATCCATGGGCCATATGTGGCCCAACATCACATCGGGCCCATTAATGGCCCATATAAAAATGACGATAATCTAGCCCGACCGAACTTCCGGCCTGTTAAAGGCCCATGTATTAGGTCGGTGCATTTATGGCCCGTCCGAATTTCGGCCAGTGAAAGATCCCATCGTAAATGGGCCATCATTTCGGCCTGCTAAGAGCCTAAGACCAGTGGGTTATTTGGCACAATCAGGGCCCAATCTCACTTTTGGTCTTTTAAAGGCCCATGTTTTTTATGGGCTCGATATATTTACACCTGTAAACGGCCTATTGTTACTGAGGGCCCAAATTATGTTTAGGCCTGTTAAAGGCCCACTATGGGCACAGGCCTACCAGAAAAATATGAAATCTTATGCTGATTTAGGCCCAAATATTTTTAGTGGGCTACATGCAAATTTTGGCCCATAATTGTTTTTAGCCCAATTGGAATGGGCCCGACAAATGTTGGCATGTTGGGCTCCTACGAAGCTTTCGGTCGAACACATTACTAAGATAAACCTACACTATACAAAAATGGCATCGTAATTATTGCAGCCTTTGGCAGCATCATAAATGTTGTATCACAACAAAATAAATTCCAACCATACAACAAAAGGCCTGTTGGCATAAAGATTACAGTCCTTGCAAATCAAAGCACCATCAGATGTATAGAAGCACAGATCATTTGACCTGAGTGCTCATGTTTCAGGCTGTAGAATCTGATGGAGCAGCATGATCTTCACCTTTTTTCCGCCATTGCTCTTGAACAACGAAGCGAATGTCTGATAGTCTAGTTTCAAAACCATTCATATCTTGACAACATTTGTCAACCACTATTCTTGTTTCCAAAATGACGTCCATTAGGGATTGGGCTTGTGTTTGGAGCACAGATATATCACTCTGTCTAGCAGGAAGATTTTGTTCAGTAGGCGATTTGGACGAGGTTACCTTGACAACCAACCCAGAATTACGCAGGAAGGTGCTTTTTGCACTGTTAGTGGAGAGATACTGACACACTGCAGCAAGAGGTGACATTGTGCCTGTGGTAGCCTCGTCACCTTCAGGTGGTTGTGGCTGTTCAATCATTTTTTCCATAGCTTCCTGAAAGTTTGAACTTGTAGATTAGTGTACCAGATAAGTTACTAATGAGACAAAAACAAACAAAGTAGGTTACATGTTTATACATAACTTATTTTGATGAACTACTGTAATACATTAGCATGTATTGTAGTGCCAACTACATAATAAAATCACTTTCAGAACATATGTCCATGTAGCATGCCTACTGTATTGTCTATTTCCTCACATTCCTTAACATCTAAGGATAAAGAGACATGGTTTAAAGTAGATGAACATAGTATGACATCATTCATATCATGGGCAAACATATATAAAACAAACAGGCTATTTTATCATTGTGTGCACACGTGAACATAACAACTAGAATATAGATCAAGACCAAAATAATATCCTTCATCTCTTTTAAACCATGTAAGGTGAAATGATACGTTAAGACAACTGTGTATAAAAGTGAACATAGTAACTGACATTGGCTGCAAACCAAGTAGTTAAATGAACACATCACAGTACCAATGGGTTCAAAGGCAGGAGGAGTAAGGACTTACAACATCGGCTTCAACTGGTGTGCTCATGCCCTTCATCTTGCTGGTGTGGCAATCCTTGAAGATTTGCACTTCATTCGGTTCAGGTTCTTTTTGGTCCGCACAGGCTTTCCTCTATATCTGAAACAAGTCAATATAGATATGATAATATGGCACAGAAAAAAGAAGTAGCAGCTATTTACAAGAGCCTCATAGTGTGAAATATAGCTACGAGATCCTGTTGTGTGTTGGAATTTCACCTTAGAACGGTTGGTCTTGTTCTTCAAACAGTTAGCCTAGAAGAAGATACACTTGTAAGGCACATACATAAATACAAGTTCAATATGTGGTCTGATCAAATACATATAGCCTACCTGATACTTTGGATCAGACCAGTGTTTAACGAGGGATGTCCAGTCTTCATCTGTAATATATTCCATTGGAGATGTTTGGGCGATTTCATTGTTAGCCTTCCCTTCAAAGTGAGATTTTCTAAGGTGGTACCGATACTGTCGCAGAGCAGGCTAAAAAACATGAGTGCATGCTTGTTTAGTTGCATCATCTTTTGGATCCAACTTGAACCTCATCTGTTGAAAAAAGAATGTGAGTCTTATTTGGAGGAAGCTAGAAAGTATGGGACAAAGCAAGACAATACTACTAATTGCGATGAATAACATTACTTAAGGATAAATGGTCAAGGAAGGTGTTAAACTGGGTATTGTCTTTCTCATTCATGTACTGGATCCACGTTGGGAGGATACATTGATGACACCTAACGGCAACGACTACCTCTGATACTAACTTGGCTAACTATGTAGCATCATGTGGCCTTTTTAAACCTGCCTCAAAATGGATCTCCATTCTTCCTCCTTTAGATTTTGTTAATCTGTCAAGCATTATCCCTGATGTCTGTTTCCGCTTGCGTCGTGGTGCTAGTTCAACAACGAATATGGAAAGTGTTAGTGTACATCAAACTGTGAGAGTACATATAAAGGAGCATGCAACTGCAACTTGACTCGGTCAGGTACCATCTTGGTGTTGATGCTCGTGAGGTTCATCTGATCTTGCCAAGCCCTGTTGTGTCAGCAATGCTTCGGAAGTAGTGTTAGGTGTGAAGGCAGCTTGGGAACTGGCCAGTTCCGGAGCAAACGAACGAGTAACTCGTTGAGATGCTGGTACAGTTGAAGCGGATGCTGCAGCTGGTGGAGCAGGTGATACTGTGTTTGTAGATTTAGCCGGTGGACTTGGACCTTCTACTGCACTATAAGTACCAGCAGAATCTGGACGACAGATCCTTTTCCGTTTCTCCCGACGAGTAACACCACTCCCTACTATATTATTTTCCTTGCTCTTTTTTTACTTTGCCATGTGAAGCCATACCCACAACACAAAAGAATAAAATTGCTCTTCAGAACTCATTGATGCATGATACAGACAAACAATACTTTGATGTAATATGTATGAAAAATGGACGGCTTGACATATCCACACCTATGATGTGGTAACTAAGCAGAAGGCACTTTAACAAATTAGAAGCAATGCAAACTAGACACCATATGAAAGGTGCAATCAATATCACTCTGCCAAGTTAAAAATGTCTCGTCATAGGTGGCATTCATCAAACTAGAAGCAATACATGCTAGAAAACATATTCAAGACGCAAACCAATATCACACTGCCAACTTAAAGGTGTTCCATCATAAGTGACTGATGCAGGATACACAAGAAGAGTAGTTTCATGTATGAACATGGTGTGATAGACAGATATAGTATGTACCAAAAACAGGAAAGCATGTCATATTCACACGTATCATGTGTAAGCTAAGCAGATGCAGTTTACACTAACTAGGAGCAATACAAGCTAGACACCATATGCAACATGCAACCAGATATCACACTGCCAAGTTAGAGCAAGCACCTTGGATGGTGGAGTAGGGGAGCGGAGACTTGGACCTTGTAATGCACTATCAGTACAAGGAGAATCGGTACAGATGCTCCGTTTACGTTGCCGCAGAGGACCACCATCATCGCCTTCCTTACCTTTTCCTTCCTCTTTCTTGATTTTGCCTTGTCAAGTCAAACCCACAAGAAAAAGGAATAAAATTTTCTCTTCACAACTCATTGATGCATGATACTGATGAACACCACTTTCATGTAAGGCAGCCGCATGGTAGGAGGATGGAATATGTATGAAAAATAGGATGGCGTGACATATTGACATGTATGATGTATAAAGTGTAAACTAAGCACAAGGTGCTTGAACTTGTTAGAATCAATGCAAGCTAGAAACCATATGAAAGATGAAAATAATATCACTCTGCCAAATTAAAAGGGTTCCCTAACAAATGTATTTGACCAAATTAGAAGCAATACATGGCAACAGGCTAGAAATAATATGCAATATGCAACGAATAAAGGTGACTCATCGTAAGTGATTGATGCAGGATACAAAAGAGAGGTAGTTTCATGTAAGAACAAGGTTAACACATAGATGTAGTGTGTACCAAAAATAGAAAGGCATGTCATATTCACAGGTATAATGTGTAAACTAAGCAGATGCAATTTACCCTAATTAGAAGCATTACAAGCTAGACATTGTATGCAACATGCAACCACATATCACACTGCGAAGTTAGAGCAAGCACCTATGATGGTGGTGTGGGGGAATTGCGGTCATCAACTAGAGATCTATATTGACTATCTTCATTTAGCCTTGCTGTTTCTTGAGAATCATGTGGGGAGGATGACACTGCACTCTTTATACAAGTATGGCGTCTCACAGTAACCCACTCGGGTGACTATCTCATCATAAGTGATTGACGAGGGATACAAAAGAGCATTAATTTGATGTACGAACATGGTTAATAGACATATGTAGTATGTATCAAAAACAGGAAGGCATGTCATTATCAAAGGTATAATGTGTAAAGTAAGCAGATGCAATTTAACCAAATTGGAAGCAATACAAGCTAGACACCATATGCAACATGCAACCACATTTGACAGCACGAAGTTAAAGCAAGCACCTGGGATGGTTGTGTGTGGCAATTGAGATCATCAACTGCAGAGCTATGTTTACTGTCTCCAACTGCTAACACTGCATCCTTTAGAGCGCTGAAAAGCTTAGTGCTTATCTTCGAATTACACTGGAGCGACTTCTGTCTTTTCTTTTCAGCATTCATCAACACTGCGCCAGAGTCTAAAATACCCATGCATAAAAAACAATAGTGTGAGTATGGGTGAAGTGTGTACACAATTAGTACAGTGTAAAGGTAGCAGATAACAGGTCGGTGAGAAATAAATGACGGGAGACATATGATAGCTCTACAACATGCATGGCACACTAAATTACTACAGGATTCTATGAAAATAACATTCGACTGAAAACAAATAGGTCAATCCATTTTTTCTGCACGGTACGATGTACAAAGAACGAGCAGATCGCCTTCATCTACCTCCAGCCAGTCAGTGTTGACAATCTTCCTCGAAACAGCAGCGACCACCGGCCCAGTCCCCTGCCTGCGCCCTCCCCTCGACCTCACCGCACTTCTATGCTTGGCACCACCCCCCGGCCATCCATTCAAGCCCTGCCGACCTCTAGATTGGGCGCAAGCAGCTCCTGTGCCCCACACCCCTATGATAGACACCTATGCGCCGCTTCCCCGGCGAACAGGCGGACTAGGTGCTTCGTGCGCCTAAGCGGGTGCTGCTTCTTTTAATTGCGGTTCGACTGACCCAGAATTGAAATCCAGGCGAGCTACTGACCTCTAGCAAAGGTGAAATAGTAAAGGGAGGAAACCTTATGCATTTAGTATCATGAAGAAGATGCAGCAAGAAGCGCTCGACTAGTTTCTTTCGTGGGATGAATACGGTGTGAGCAGAGACGTAAGGTTTGCACGAATAAGGGAGAGGAGTACCTCTTTCTGCTGGCAGTGTTGTGTCCTCCTTCTGTTTTTCCAACGATCTTCTTATGGTTCACTTGAAATGAGAAGTTGTGGAGGACGATGCAGCCTTGGACGAACCCATGGCCAAGTTGTTGAGTGTGGTGCGGTGCCGTCTGTCGGCGGCGGGGAAGTAGATTCGAGGCAGCGAACGACGGCGTAGCATGAACACCTCTAGTGCGGTGGACGGTTCTGACAGTGGAGCGGCAGCAGTGAGGCGCAGGACGACATGGTTGGAGTAGTTCTGGTACGGTGCACGTCAGCGTCGGCGTCGTGGAGGCAGCTCTACCTCGGCTTCAGCTGCTAAGTCCTTGAGGGCGTTGTGGTTGCGGTTGCGTTGGACGACGACGTCAGGGTACCGACTCCGGCGTGATGGAGGAGGGCGGTGGTGGATTGGGCGCTATGGGGTGGAGGACGGAGGAGGCTGGGGTTTCGTGGCTGGTGGAGAGGGCATTTTGGCGCCCACGGAGTATGAATGGGGAAACAGAGGGAGGCGGGGAACTTAAGGGGAACAATGTTTTGGTTTGGGACGCGCTTGTTTGAAATTTGGGGAAAGTTACAAACTTTGCCCCCATCTAAAATTTCGGACATATTGCGGGTTGGGGGTAGGACAGTAATCTCAGGTGTCCCAAATGTGGGCGGGATAGATTTCGGTCGAGCACATGGGTGTTTAGGCGCCCACAGCGTATGAATGCCTCTTGGAGGCCGTTGAAACTGACGTCTTGGTGAAGTTACAAACCTACCCCGGTTTAGACCTTTGGACATCGGGCCAATAGGCTACACGGGCCAGAGTCAGGACAATAATTTCCTACCACCAATCATTAGTCTCACGTGGTTTCGGGTGACCAAAGGCCTATTTGGCGCTTCGTTCAATATTTGGGAGCAGAAGCATTAACGTTTTCGGTTCTCTTGAATTGAACATTCAAGATTTGTCAAACTTCACAAATCTTTAGTCTTGAAAATCCTAAAGCTACAATTATTTTGGAATGGAGGTGGTACATTTGAATATACGTTGTACACGAGTATATATTAAAAAATATGCAACTTACCTCAGTTCATGCATGGTTCCAGATATAATCTCCTTGGTTGCAAAAAAACGTTAGACATGCGTATGAATATATATATAGCATGTTCAAATGCACAACAAAGATTGATGCCCCTTTTACATCTGATTTACAAATGTCATTATCTCGGGTTCAAATAGATGAATGCACTTCCTATGAATTCGAATCTTTGAAACCCTCTTTATGTTGAATTTGACATGTATTCTATTTCGTATCCAGCAATTTGGAATGTATCCATGCAACTGACAAATGTATAAAGTGCTTCACACTAACAACATGGAGTGCACTAATTAATGTTTATATATGAATTGCAAAAGCATCCATTGCCTGTATTTCAAACCGCTCTCACTCTATGGATCGATAATATGAAATAAACACATACACATGCTAGAATTCAATAGAGTATGGGTGTCTGATAGACCGATTTTCGTCCATACGCAATTTGCAAAATTCATGATCACATCCAAAAATAATAATGCCATTTATATTTTAATTTAATGCGTAGAACCGCCTTTTACACGTAGATGCACTATGCCTCAGCCCGTTCTCACAAACGCGCTATATATCTCTCTATCTACCGCATAAGTGCACACACTTTATATGCATCGACATTTCTCTTTCACACACGCTCACAATCTCTCTCGGGGTGTCGGGGAGTCTCACGCACATGCTCTCTTTGTATCTCTCTCTCTCTCTCTTTCTGACTACTATGTACCACTCTTTTCAGTAATCTTAGTTGGAAAACACTATTTCTCTCACATGCATATATACACATGCACGGTCTTTACTAGCGCTCTATACACGCGCGCGCGCGCACACACACACACACACACACACACACACACACACACACATATATATATATATGCCTATGTGTCTCCCGCACGCACATTATCTTTAGGCCTCTCTCGCACACATTGCCCCCCTCCCCCAGACACACCTCTCTCTTAGTAGTTGGCAGATATGATTCCATCATATCATTCGGTAGGATATCCCTGACTATTAGGGTGGATAGTAATACGAGGCAAAGTTTTACCTAGTTCAGACCCTTGAAGTTGAGGAAAAAGCCTACTCCTGATATTGTATATTAGTGATAGGGGTGTGTACAAAGTACACGTGAATGCCATACATTGTGCGTGTGTGTATACTATTGACGAACTAGCCCCCAAGCTTCTATAACATACTGGGGGCCTAGAGTTACAAATCATATATAGTCGGCTTATCACCAGTGGGGATAGAGTCCTCCGCGACTCTGGTAGCTAGCTTCGTGTTGTACTCTGAGTCCTCCACATGGGTCTTCGTATAACGCATCTCGATCCAACCTATGTGGCGTAGGATGGAACCGACCCATGAGTCCTCATGTTGACCCACCACAACTAGAAATGATGTGCCCACCACACCACACACGCAATCGGCCACTAAGAAAATAAGCATATACAATAGTACAATGTTATACATAAAAGTTAATTGCATGGTGCATCCAAAAATATTTGTTATGCATTGTGAATGTTTATATATTCTCCTAAAATATTAGTCACGAGAAAGAGAAACGAAGGGCATATCTCTCCTTGTCTTCACCGGACATCCCCTCTTTCTACACCACTTTCACGTACGCACACAAACTATCTCTCGGCCCTCTAAAAGTATGCATGCCCACGACACATTCACGCATGACGGTCACGGTAAAGCACTATACGGTCACTGGAGTTCAGAATATGCTCACTACGGTCACCGTATACATTCTCGTGGTGATCATACAGTATCTAGCTCACGATAAGTCTCCGTATTTTCTTGATACACTGACGGACTTTGCATTTGATGCGTGCTCTGTATTTTGTTGACGACACTTACGGTCATTGTATTTGAAGCGAAAACACGATATGGTCACTGGACTTCAGAATAAGCTCATCACGGTCACCACATACATTATGTAGTGCTAACCAACATGTGGTTGGATGATTAGGAGGACAATGGTTTCTTGAGCCCACCAGGGTTAAAGTCCCGGTGCTCGCATTTATCCTGGGTTAATTTCAATATTTTCCGGCGATGTGTGTTCAGTGGGAGGAGACGTTCCACTCGACTACGAGGCACCTATGGTGACTTCGTAAAATCTCAAGATCATATGCTGGCTCACTCTCTCGAAGGTGCTCATAGGGGTAGGGTGTGCGTGTGTGCGCTTATAGCGGTGAGTGCTTGCGCGTATATGAGCCCTTGCGTCCGTACCGTGTCAAAAAAATACATGTCATGATTATACGGTCATTGGCTCACCCGTACAACTCCGTATTTTGTTGATGACACAATCA
The DNA here is from genome assembly GCF_018294505.1 of Triticum aestivum. Lineage (NCBI taxonomy): Eukaryota > Viridiplantae > Streptophyta > Magnoliopsida > Poales > Poaceae > Triticum > Triticum aestivum. The sequence continues at coordinate 246,347,534 of NC_057794.1, forward strand.
ATTGACCAGTCAAACGTTCCACGTGGCGCAACTAGTGTTGCACCATCAGGGTGCGTAACTGTGGGGCCCACCTGTCAGCCCATATATGAATGAAAGAAATGGTAGTTTGAGTATGTACTGTGTTAATAAAATACATTTTAGGGTGATCATACGGTCACTGGCTCACCATATAGCTCCGTAATTTGTTGATAACACGATCAATTGACCAGTCAAACTGTCCACATTCAGCAGCGCACATTACCATAGGGCCCACCCGTCAGCGCATATATGAAGGATAGAAATGGTAATAAATTAGTCGTCGGTGGGTACTCGAAGTTGTTCGACCTCTGGTTGGCAGTCGCCGGCGGTGGGGGGCGCGTTGATTGGGCGATGGGGTGGGGATCGCCGGAGAAAAAGCTCGGCGGGGGGGGGGGGGGGGCTAGAGGGATGGCCGGTGCGGCGGCGGACCGACGATGGGGAGTGGTTTCGGTGCGGGCGGGGCGGCGTCGCGGTGCGGGCCGGCCGCGGGCGGCGGGGGCCGGCGGTTCGGCCGGTGGTGGCTGGCGGCTCAGGGGGTGGAGTTTGATGATAAACTGCAGGCCCTTGATTTCGTATCCAACGACTGGAAAATCTAATGACCAGAGATGAAAAAGTCAGTCGACTGACGTGTAGCCCCACCCCGCATGTACACATGCACGCACGCAAGACACGCACGCATGCAGGCGTGCAACACTGACACATACACATAACGAACACACGCACACATGCAAGCGTGCAACACTGACACGTACACATGCACTCATGAACACATGCACGTACGCACACATACATGCAACACTGAAACGTACCCTTGCACACACGCAACACTCACATGCCTGCATGCACACAACACACGACACAAGACACACGCTCAACCTATATGTGCATGCACCCTTTGTTAAGGACATGGATTGTTATAGGTATTAATCAATCTTATCTGTGATAAGCAAAACATTGATGTTTGCAGCGGTCTTTATGAATCACAACGTATTGAACGGGCTATCAACATAGTAGGCTTATCTACATGAAAAGGATGACGTCACACTCAATGAACAATCATCGGTTTATGAAATGCCCACTTCTGACCGCCCCGGCCTACCAAAGGTTCCTCTGCTGTGTGCTGCCTGCATTGGGTCACTGACATGCAGGCCATGTACCCAAAGAGCCCACATGTCAGTGGAAGAACGGCGCGGTGTCCTACGTCAGAGTCGAGGGCGCCACTCGTTGCACGCCCGACTGAACACGCCTCCTTGCCGCATTCAAACGCCTCCATGAAACCCGCCCGTGTGGAAGCCGAGAAACCCACTCTGGTCACACGTCCATTCATGACCGGACCAACATTAAACGCAACGTCGGCCGAGATCCTCCCGTCCGCTGTCTATTTAATCTCCTATTTAAACGAGGCCAAACGCGGGCCAAGAATCGCACACCTCCGCCGCTCCCCTATCTCCTCCTTCACCATATCATCCACTCTTACAATGGCTTACGATGAGTAGTTATTCCGCACAAGCCATTTGTCTAGGTTTGTATCTCTCTCACACACCCACGTAGGTGGGGGACGTGCACGAAGATAAGAGGTGCACGCTCGGCACACGTACTCCCATCTCTTTCCCAACCACACCCGCGTGGGTACACGGTGGAGCTCATTTCTGTATGAAAAGGCAACCCACGTGGTAATTTGACACGTGTACTGGTTGTCCACTTGGTGGAGGGAGGATCGTCTATCACAGGTGAACAAACAAATTGCGACCTGACGCGTTATGTTAAAAAATAGGCAAACCATGTGGGGCCTACCTTAGAGGCAAGGCTCTATACTCTGGAGTACTTTTGATGTGTCCCATCAACTCGCAGAACGAGGAGAAGCTTGCTTAGTACGCCGTCTCCCCCGCCCACGGGCGCGGTGGCTCGCAGGATGAGGTGAAGCTTGCTTACTAGTAGTAGTATTGTACGTTGTACGCCCGCTCCCTCGCCCACGCACACGGTGGCTCGCAGGACAAGGAGAAAATTTTACTACTCCCTCTGTTTACTCCTCGTCCCTACTACCTTGATTAGAGAGATTATCATATTGTTTGGAATATATATGTTCTTTAGTACTCCCTCCATTTACTTATACAAGGTCACTATAAAAAAATACATTTTACATCTATACAAGGCCACAAATAGTAATAGAGACAAAAGTTACTACTCCCTCCTTTCCAGTTTATGGCTCAATTTCAAAATCTCTCCAACCAAGATAGACCGTGAGTGGTCGAATTAATTTCGTACTCCTAGTTTGCACAAGCAATTAGTATGCTCATTTTTCTCAAGAAGCTATCTTTACCGAGGCATTAATTAGAACAAATGCATGAATGACCACTAAATTTCCATGAACTTCTACATGCATTGGTGAGTTTTCTCTTGACACTGCTTGCATCGGGTGATCTAACGCACCTCGAAATCCAACATGTGGTGGTACTACTACTAGTAGTAGAATTGAGACTTATAAAATGGAAAAACAAATGTTTTTTAGATGAGCCCTATAAACCCTAGTGGGTACGTACTCCGTAAAATCAGATTTTCCCAAAACTAAGTCGCTCAACCTTTATTTGCTTGTTTCCCTTCCTGCCTCGTTGCCTCGAACAGACTATGCCAAACTTCCCTACCTGCCGCGCGGGAAAAGACCCGCCCTCGCATTTTTTTAGTCCGGGTTTGTACCAATGGATCGTGCGAAGCAGCAAAAACCCAAGCCGTGTCTTGTACTCCTCCATCGACGCTCGCTTTCATGAATTCTGTCTTCCTGTCGCCGACATGTGGGACATATAGCAACCGGGTCGACATGTCAAGCACCAAATAACAGTGCAGAACAGCAGGGGGGATGCCATGTATCTCAATTCCTATGAGGGGGGATTAGAAAAGAGATGTAATTTGGTTTATATCATAGAAACTTTTCTATTGAATATACGCTAATGTTTATTTTCCTTTGAAATTATGGGAGTATAGGAATCCATTCATATGAACCAAGTGGCTCTAAAGCTATAGAAATGATATCATGTTTATTTCCTTTGAAATGTGGAGTATATGAATCTATTCCTATGAACCAATTGGCTCTAAAGGGAAAAATCCTATAAAAATCATATCATATAGAGTTCCTATGATATTCCTCCACACCAAAGGATGATTGAAATTACTGCAGGTGACACGATGGTCTTTCTTTGTAGACTCCTTCCCCATCTTTATAGTTACCTCTCGAAGATGAATGAAATGATATATACATGGTATTCTACATGTGCAATTTGGTACACGAAAACTCGGTAAAAGTTAGCAAGGTTTGATTTTTCAATAAAGCTATATGCACTGCATTTTGGAACGGAGGGAGCATACGATAGTTGCTAACACTCACGTGGAAGATTTGTGTGTAGGAGGAGTGGCTGTTCTGTTAAATGACATGGCAAAACTGACACTGTCAGATGCCGATGTAACGGTTCTTACGGCGTTCGCCAGGAAAAGGCTTGTGGTGAACGTTGTCAGATAATGATTTACGGACACATGCATTGCATTGATACGTGCCCCCCTCTCTCTCACGCACATGCACCCTCCTGAGTCCTCTCGCACCCACCGTCTATCTGCTGGTAGACGTCACACACATATGTGCTCTTCACACCCTACCCTCAGAACTTCTAAAAAACAAAAGATGCCGCGCACATTTTATTTTAGCTCACACGTCACACACTTATACTATTACTCTTATGGCGAACGTTCTTTGGGCATAGTATATTGTACTCTCACGAAGAGAAGCAGTGCACGCATGCACTAGTTCTCTCACACCCACTCGCGGGTACACGTAGGAGCGCATTTTTTTGAAGCTGGTACAACAAAATCACTCCACTATATATATAAGCAGGAGCCTTAGCGCTTGCTTTACTAGGGTTCCTCTCGTTCACTCTCTCATGCTCTCCAGATCTAAGCAAGACATAGGTGGCCACACTCTCTCTCAGCTCACGGCTGGTCACAAATCCGGCCGGACAACCTCGACCGGGGAAGGGGTGTAGGTGCATCGTTCACGTTGTCGTCGGCGGCGAGGGAGGAGACCAACGGCTGCCCGCGCGTCCCAATCGGCGGCCGTGCCGTTCTCTCCGAGAGAGCACCGGCTCCGGAGGGCCTCTGACCCCTTCTTCCTCCGTACGGTATTATGGCCAAGATGTGGCCTCCCATCACCATCTTTGCCACATGCCGACGACCCTCAGGTATATATTCCTTCAAAACCTGCCTTGCTCTACTGCCCCAGCTCCCCACTTGGCTTCGTGTGGATCTTTTTCTACTTCCGTCCACTCTTCCAAAGCCACCTAGACTTTTACTATTATTAGAGGTAAAGCTAGTTCATATAGTTGACTCTAAGAGTTGGTTCAAACAGGGAGAAAGTGGGAAAGCTGTAGCATGAATCTAGGACTTGATTCTAAGAGAAAACATGGGAAAGTAGTAGATACTGGCTACCCAACCAGTCTCTTGGTTGAAAAGACGAAGAAATCATGGTGGATGGCGAAGGGTGGGGGGGGGGGAAGTGGACCTATCCTTGGTTGAAAAAGGAAAGAAAGTGATGAGTGTTGGGGGACAACGCAAATGAGAATGAGCAGGTCTAGATTTCCTGTGCTCACATAGGAAAAATGTCACCGAGGAGACAAAAAATGGGACAAATACAGACATGCTGCCTGAGTGTTTGCCGCTCTCGGCAACCACATCTGCATCACCGCTTTATGCCCCTGCTGTCCCTACACCCATATCGCTATCGTTAATGTAAAATCACATGAAGCATTAAGCAATGCCACCTAATGTCACTAATAAGTAATGGTCTAGTGCCGTCGATAAATTGAAGCAATGCCACCATCATTTTATGAAGTGCTTCCGTCTTGCATTATTTCCCATGAATTGTGTTTTTGCAGTTACACTTAAATCTCACACCGCTAACATTGCTTCATCCCAGTAGAACTGCACACATTTGATTGCACATTTACTGACCATGTGCTACTCTCATGACAGTAATACTAATGCTATTGTTCTGCATGTTAATCTAGTGGCAGTGTTGATGTGATGTGATGCTACTTACTTAAGGACACTTTCATACTGTCAATCTAATGCCAATTATAACACAATAGATGATGTTGTTAATCATACGCCACTGCAAATATATGTCACTGTTTAAATAACCGCATTTTGTATTTGCGCAAACAGGGATGTCTGTCTCCATATCGTTTCAGGATGCCTGTCTCTGTATCGTTTCTATCGGCGCAATCAAAAGCACACACCTCAGTTTTAGTAGAACTGCACAAAATGAGATGGCTATCCCTTGTTGCCGTCGTCTAACCACCCGTCTTCCAGGTATTCCTACATTGGTAGTTACTAGGTAGAATAGAATGACCAACACAATATAAAAGAAGTTGATTCGTACGTTTTACTTCCTGATTGTAGTGTAGGGATGAGCGAAAACAACTACATCCTAGTCCGCAATGCACTTTCTACCAGTTCATCCATGGACCGAGGACTAGCTGGCACGGCTGCATGATGGCTTTTTGGACAGGTGCACGGACAAGAGGCATTGTGGTCTGCTTATTTCTACAAATAGCGGTGCTTAAATTTAGTGGAATGCACAAGAATTTCAGTTGGTTAGTACACTACATGGTTCAGTTCAGCATTCCAGCTGGGAACACAATTATAATTGGTTATTCTGGAATGAGAGAACCTAACCCTGGATGGTGGCAACAAGAAAAAACCAGAGTGAACTCCAGGAAATTTAAGCCTGCCGGGAGGCCCTTTGCTCAGAGAAGCCTTGCTTGTTTTTTCTGATTTTTAAACCTTCTCACAACTTTGTCTTTTGCTGTGAACTAGTATATGTTTGTTATGTTCTATGAATCATTGAGATGTATAAAATTGCTTAAATTATGCTTTTCAAGTTTTTTATGGAGCCGAGTTTAATGTGAGTGTTCCACACATGAACGCTGGACTAGCGTGTGAACGTTTGGAATTTACATTGTGGCCTCAGTTAACTGCATGAACTATTGTAACAAGATACATAGTTGCTTATATGTCAGACAGCAAATTGTTGATTGTTAGCTGTTCGATAGCCTAGTGTTGAAGCGAGCTGAGCCAATTGTGCCATGTTTTGCACAACTGCTTACAAGTGGTGTAGCACCAACAGTGTTTACAAGTACTTATGTATACGTTGGCACACAGTTCTCAAATGAATACTCTATTTCATCAAAACACACACTGCTCGTATGATAAAACTAGTGAGGACGCATCTGTTTTGGCAACAATTACGATGATTCACGGGCACACAAAAGTACCAGCAGTTCCCATAGACGGATTCAAACAGAGTACTATCCCCAGAGGGCTCGATAACAGGCAAGGTTCGAATAATTAGACAGAATCCAAACTACTATTAAACACTAGCTGGGGCAAGTATTTCATGCCTCTATCTAATTTGGGCTGGACACAAGACGGACCTTGCCATGAACATCATCGAGGATGTCCGGCAGCAGCTCAATCCTGTGAACCTTCATGAAGACAACCTTGTGGCCTGGCCACTCATAAACTTGTTTGTGGAGGCATGCCATGTCATCTTCCTGCGTAAGCTTGACAAGAACAATATGCCTCACAAACGAGGGAGTAGCTTTGAACTTCTTGTGCCTCAGTACACCCTGGACAACATGCCTGACAACAGTGAGGCTGGAATACAACTCTTCATTGGTATAAGCGCAAATGGCTTCCAGGATCCAACAGCCTAAAAACTCCGTTTTCCCAGTGCGTATATTCAGGTCATCCGCCTCATAGCAAGTGACATGTACAGATACACAATCCTGGTCTGCATCAGGGCTCTAATTGAAACAGAAACAAATTCTGAATTACTTTCCAGTTTAAGAAACACAAGTTATTTAAACCACTATGCATAGCATGGCATCGAAGCTAATAAAATTTTGCATTATTCATCACCACATACTTAGATGAAAAACCACAATCGAGATCGGCAAAGAAGAAAATCACCTTGGGCAGCTCAGCGGGGGGGGGGGGACACATCCTCGAAGGGGGAAAACTGCTCCTGCAGTGCCACGGGGGTTGTAACCTCAAACGGGGCATTGACCATCTCAGTAGTGGCCGTGAGCGTATCTGGGGTCGGCTCGGTGGCTGCCTCCATCTTCTTGGAGCGCTCTGTCTCGTGGGGATCAGCCTCCCGTGTCTGCTCCAATATCGGCAAATCTTTGCCTGGTCCATCATGAAACTGACGAATACTAGGAGACCACTGAAAGGAAAACACAATCGCAATGACAATGAACCAAAAAAGAGAGTGAGGATCGTTTATTGCTTTACGAAAGTTCTTTTTTTCTCTGAATGAAAATATACCAACATCACGGATCCTCTCACCTTCCCTTCGTTGGGAGAGAAGAACAGTGGCAGATGCGAGTGTTTCCTTTCTTGAAGACGGTGAGGGAGAAGGGGATTCAGCGAAGAGTGAAATGATGTTGCTTCGTCCGTCAAACTTACACTGCGGGGAGGTGGGGTTTTGTGATACGACGACTCGTTATTGCCGCGCTATGACCGGGGTGATGCTCTGCCTGCATACTTCTTTCTAATTTGGTGGATGGCATTTGGGCCCGCGCGCTGCATGGACCGCATGTGGATGAACAAAAGTATAATGACATTCAGTAGAGGGAGACGTTTCGATGACCTAGGAGGAGCCAGAAGCGGTATTGTATCCACTGTACTAGTAGTAATTGTTTTTCTGGGTAGCTGTAGAGTGTCTCCATTGTACTAGTAGTAATTGTTTCTCTGGGCCCAAGACAAAACAGTCCATCCACCCTAGTAAATAGTAAAATCAATTCAAAAGTCCATATATTTACTGAATGAGAGGCGCTACCCATACCCAGCACACCGCCCCCCAAAAAAACCTGGGTGTTCTTCTTCCTCCTCACTCCCACCCACCTCATGTCAGCTCGCTCCACTCGTACCCCGAAATTCCTCGCCTCACTTCTACAGAAAACCCCAGCTCCCCTTCTTCCTCACTACTACAGAAAAACCGCAGCTCCCCTTCTTCTTAACTTGCACTACAACTAGGCTCATCATTCATTACTCTGCTCAACTCCGTGAGCGCGACATGACACCCTCGAGGAAAATGGAGTCGGCTGACCCCAATGCCAAGAAGATGAGGCTCCCGCCAGCGGCAACGCCTGTTGTAGATCCTGCACCCGGCAGCGCGGGGAGAAGCGGCGACCCCGCCCCACCGGATCCCAGGAACCCGTATAATCTCGGGTGGACCGCATCAGCGATCTCCCGGACGCCGTCCTTGGGGAGATCATCTCACTTATCCCCACCAAGGATTGCTGCTGCACCCAAGTCCTCTCAATTTGGTGGCGCCCTCTATGGCGCGCCGTGCCCCTTAATCTCGACTGTCGTCAGCTATCTCTCTTCAATGATTTTGAAATCCCCAGAGCCATCATCTCCTCCCACCAGGGCTCCGTTCAAAGCCTCTGCATCCTATCATGCTACCGGAGCAAGCATACCATGCCCTACACGGTGGACGCCTGGCTGAAATCCCCTGAATTCACCGAACTACAGCTGCTTGAGTTCTACTATTCCCCTGGAAATCACCTACCAGATACCGAACGCCATCTACCTATGCCCTCAGCACCAATGACCATCTCGCGGTTTTCCTCCTCTCTCCACACCGCCACCTTTGCGATGTGCGACCTACCAGACAATCTGGTACTAAACCTTCGAATCCCATTTCTCAAGAAACTTTCACTTGTGCGGCTTCGTATATCGGAGGCCTCATTGCACAACATCATCCACTCCAGTTTCCTTGCCCTGGAGTGCTTGGTGCTTGTTTTCACAGTTAGAATCGGTTGTCTCCAAATAAAGTCGCCTAACCTTGTAAGAATTCGAATTTGTTTTGACGGAAGGCAGCTCATCATCCAAGATGCCCCTTCACTTCAAAGGTTGATCCTTGATTCTAGTTATTCACCGTTGCAAATAAATGTCCTCTCTGTGCCTAAACTGGAGACCTTGGGTGTAATACACGATCTCTGTGCTCATTTCAATATGGTGTTTGGCTCCATAGTTCTTCAGGTAATTTACATTATCATCTACACTTGTAACCGAAGCTGCATTTTAAATTTCTGCGCATAAGTTATATGTCATCTTGGGGTACACATTTTGTACTAATAATATGTTCTATGCTCAACGAAGAGTTTCTTCATGGATGGCCTATCAATGGTGCTGGATTCTGTCAAGATCTTATATATCCAAATGAATAGTTTTGATTTGAACATGATTATTGGCTTCCTGCAATGCTTTCCATGTCTGGAGAAGTTGTACATAAAGGTAATAATTTCACGCACATTGGAAGCCCGCATATAGTGTACTAGAATAACCGTTCAACTATTGCTCTTTCGACACTCTTTTCTTAGACCTTAACTGTTTTCAATCTTCATGTCTATTTAGGCAACAGGACGGGGTAAGAAAGTTATAACCAATCGGTGGATTCGTAAGCATCGGGATTTTCTCACTTCTCATGAGATTCGATTGAAGACAATAACGCTAGAACGATATATAGCCAACCATGCAAACACTAGATTTGTCACATTCTTCCCGCTGAATGCGAGGTTACTATTGTCCATCAGGTTTAAGTTTATCAACAGCATGGTTTTGACGGATGGGTATGTGGAAGAGCAAAAAAAGGAGTTTTAGGTGGGCAAAAGAGTTTCTGAACGTGTCGGGCTTCTATTTACAACATATTGTGGTCATAATCCAGTAAATTTTACGAACCATGATGTTCATTCTATGGACCTGACCGATCCATTTGACTGTGACTGCCGAAAACAGTGTTGGAGTTAGATGTTGTTGCCCTTTTCAACTTGGGTTTTTTTGTAAACCTGATGAACAATTAACCCTAGTGCTTTTGTACAGTTTGTAAGCTGGAGTTAGACGTTCTTGCCCTTTCCAACTCGGCTGTGACTGTCATATTTTCTTTGAAGCAAGGAAAATAGCTTGCCAGTCGTTTAATTTAGAGTGAAATACTGTAACAACTAACAAATCCCAACCAAGGGAAATAACATCACTCTCGCCGACTGCTTGAGGTCACTGTGCATTACAAAAACCAAGTGATTAGCCCCCATCAGCACCCACAAACTTATTTCGAACTAGCACATCAAATGGGCTATAAATTTTCATAGGAAAGGCTGCATGACCGTGACAGATTTGGATTCTGACATTTGGGACCCGCGAGGAAATAGCCTATCCAAGGTGGTGTCGACTTACTAGCCAGTCAACAAACGATTATGCCTACCAGCCGTTGGATTGACATCCAACATCTGTCGTGTATGTTCTATCTCTTGTCTTCTTCTTCCTCCAGCCATCCAAACCAAACCACCCCGTCGGCTCCGCCTGCTCCCGCCTCCCATGGCTGGCTGCGCCTCCATCGCCCTACCGTACGTACCCTCCAACGTTGGCCAGTCCCTCCCTCTATTCCCCCACACGTCCTGTTATTCTCCGGTGACGTCAGCCCCAACACGTACCCGCACCCGAACCTGTGACTGGACCGGTGCATCTTTCACGGCTCCTGTTCGTTCCGTCTGAGGCCTCACTGTCGTCTTCCGCCTTGCGGCCTTGGTTCGCTTGCCGTGCGTGGTGTGCCGCCCTCTTGCGTTGTCAACGTCGTCAACAACCGAGAGGAACAAGGAGATGACTGTACGTGGAGAGGATGACAGTAGAGACCCACCAGCGTCATGGCAGTACGCAAGCAAGTGCCTCTATATTACAATCCCAAAAATATGGTTCCTCCTAATGGTTGGACATATGGGGCTCACGCCATTGTCAACGTAGTCAATAAACGAGAGAATTACACTACGAGCGGTTGACACCAGGGACTCAACAGGTCACGCAATTTTTTTTAGGAACAAGCAGTTGTTATTTATACTAGTTTTAGCGACGGATTAGGGTAACAATGGGGTTGTGCGGGGGCTGTGGCCCGTCTAGCCAGGGTTTTATTTATGTTTACCACATCATGAGTCCAGTTGTGTGTTTTTCTTGCTGAAAATGGCTAGCCCAGTTCTATTTTTTTTAAAAGAAATACCCAAACGAGGCCTACTTGCTTTATCAGCCCTGTTGGGCTGCAAATCTTTCAAGATGAGGAGAGTTTCATTCGGTTTGCCCAAAAATGGGTTGTACATTTTTAAAACACATCAAACCGGGAATTAGTTTCAAATTTTTTCATTACAAGATTTTAAATTCCATTGAATTTTATGCGTGGACAATTATTTGGATTTTATATTTATATAAATTACTAGCAAAAGGGCCCGTGCGTTGCAACGGGAAGAAAAAAATCATAATATTCAACGGCCGTGACCACATTTTGCGACATCACTGTGATATACTATCACTCTCAATTTCATGAAATTATGAACAATTTTCAAAATCATGAACCTTTCAAAAAACTTGTGCATATATTTGAAATCGTGGACATTTTTTAAATTCGTGAGTTTTTTTTCAAATTTTTGAACATTTTTTGAATTCATGAACAGTTTATACTATTTGCAAACATTTTTTAAAAATTGTGAACATCTTTTTAAAGATTTTACTTGAATCGGCGCACATTTCTAGAACCGACGAACATTTTTGGCCCAATTGGTGGATGAAATTTTTAAATTTACGATTTTTTTTGATTTAATGAACATTTTTTAAATGCATGATTATTTTTTGAATCCGCCAACATTTTACGAATGAATAAACTATTTTGTAAGTCATGAACAGTTTTTTCATTTGTAGGATATTTTTACATTCATGAACATTTTTTTAGTTGGCTAATTTTTGTTCAATTTCATGAACATTTTTGAATACACAAACTTTTTAAAGAATCATGAACATTTTTTGATTTCCCGAACATTTGGTTTAAAAAATGTGAACATTTTTTGAGTAAGCAAATATTTTGTACAAAATCGCGAACATTTTTTGAAGGAAAAATTGCACAAAAATAATGAGAAGCTAAAAAGTTTATGTGACATGAAAAATATCAGTACTAAATGGGGTTGATTGCCTTTTATTAGCTTATTAACTCCAGCGGAATGCATTGCAGAATTCCTTTATTAGAGAACACAAGTAATATAGATTAGAGAGAGTAGCATAATTTGGACTCAGGCTTTGATCTGTTGACCTTTTACCCTTATTTCCAAGCATAGATCACACCGTATATATGAAGTATATACCAAAATTATAATAGACATCTTGGCGAGGAAGAAAAAGAAAGTTTCATAGATATCGACATAATTCAGGGAGGCTCACATAGGTATATTGGCACATATGTACAACTAAAGCCTCTGCGAAACCTGAGGAGATCAAAGAAATGAACATGGAGGCTGAACATACAGTCTGCTATATATAATTCATGGATAGAACATTACTACAACATAGCATAACTATGCAATGCGGGAGCTAAATCTTCAATTTTACTACACCGCGTGTCTGCATAAACAACCAATTTCTGCTAAAAGTGTTGCTGAGTTAGCATAATGGAATATGTAAGCAGCAACACCCAGAAGATGAAGTTTTACAGTAATGTAAAGTTCTCTACAATCCTAATTTTAAAGATTATCCAACAAACAACTACAAGAAAATTATGGAAGTCACCGGCCACCCTTCAATCACCAATTGTGAACAGGCAAACAATTCTTCAGCTCACATGCATAGGCTTGATCTAGAGGACACATGAACTTCAATGGTAAGGAGATCCTAGTACACATGAGTATGTCTGATGATGATGATGCAGGTCATGGTGAGCAGAGCATGAACTGCATGGTGCAGTGCTGCTGCATGGTGTCCTACATCAGGGCGAGGAGTGAGGAGATTAGCACAGCTCCAACGAATTAGAAAACTGAAAATAGTCATGTACTCAGGTTTAGTCAGTAAGGAAATGGCAAGTTAAAAGCATACTATGTCTGATTGTCTTTCAACAATGTTACGGCACTGATCCTTGTATCTTTCTTTAGCAACATTGAAATACTCCTGAACCTTTAGGAATTCAGACTTGTGTAAACAAGCATGCCAATTATAGGAGAAAAACATATAATGAATATGGAACCGGAGAAACAATATATCTAAATCTCATACTAAAACATGGAAATATGACGTAACTTGCAAAACTTATTTTTTTCTGATTCTCCCAAAATTAGGAGCGTTAACAACACATACCTGAATAACACATCGAATAAGGACAACAGACCATAGAGAAGCAGATGAAAAACAAATTGAATTTACTGGCCTTAATACGTGCATGGAGCTTCTTAAAAATCAGAGTGCCCCAATGCTCCGCTTTCTGGATCTCCTACAACAATCAATAGAGACTTTTGCTTCTGTTAGATTGTACTCACTACAACTATGAAGACCACCGTGACACCAATATTATTACATTAGCCAAGGTTTCAAGATTAGAACAAAAAAAGTACATTCGTTATTCAAGGCACAAATTATTAGTTTTCGGACTCTCCTTGGATTGAGAACTATATCTGTGGTCCATAGATCATGTGGATGGAATAAGATAGGCATGACACACAATGAAGTAATTCTCAGTTAAATATTCAAGTAAATTTTAGGTAAAAAAGGACACTTAATCTTCATATATAAATTAGGAGGAAATAGCATGATGATGTATGCAGAATTACAGTCATACGTTCTCACTTACCAAAATAAGCAATGCAACTCGGAGTCCAGTAATCAATCAACGGACGAACTGGGTCAATTTGCATGAAAACATGATTAAGAATATTAAATCCTCCTAGCCCAGGATCAGAACTAATGGCACCACAAAAGATGATTAATTAATTAATTAAACATGGCATCTCCAAAACATCCGGCTTTTGACAACAACTGTTGCAACTCCATCCGGTAGCCCACGCATAGGTACTGCATTGCAACTACATTACCCCTAACGATTCTAATTAAGGTGGCCACCAACCATCCAGAGATCGAAGTAACACTGCGGCATGTTGTCCAAATCCAAATGGCATAGGTAACATTGCGACATAAAGAAATCATTACGTCTATGTAAAAAGAATGACAAAAACACATAAAAAGTTATTGTGGAGTAAATATGACATACAAATATCACACTTCAATTTGACATTGTCTATGTATTCTCAATTATTACTCAGAGCATTTAAGGAGTCATCACCAAGCATCCCCTGCCAAGACGAGAACACATAGAGAGCATGCAAAATAACACAAAGTATGTACTGTACTTTTAGTTATACAAATGCCAGTACCATTACTTCACCCTGCCACTAAAAGTTACCCCATATGTGACCACTTCCAGCAAGTAGATGGCTCATATTCAGCTATACATTGGCAAACTAGAGCAAAGCTACAATGACTATGGTTTGCAGGCCAAAAGAAGACTCACCGACAGGATGCCAGAAGTGGTAGATTATTAAAAATAATAAACATAAGAATAATCAGAGATGCGTATTGAACCCTGCATGTTTAATTCAATCGTGCATCATGTTTTCTGCTAACCCTGCTACATCCGTTGTCAAAGTTTCAACTTCATCCAGTCATCAGGAAAATAGTTTAAACTCTGAAAGAGGTCAGAAACTACCACCGTTTCCGCCAAAACATTATGATATGTTAGACATTATATCCCATAACAGAGTGACAAACTGAATAATTTCCCGTAAAATGTGAGCCTGAAAACTATCAGAGTAGCAGGGTTGTGGTTTTTGACATTCAACTCCCCTTAAACATTCTGGGGCTTCTGTGTTGCTAACTGTACATGCTTTGTTTCTACTATATCAGTAATCTTACGTATTCCAAGTATCACATAAAAAACGTGAATATGTAGCATATGACATCAACAGCAAATTAAGAGTACAACAAAAATATAACCCACACACAGCAAGCAAGCGGCATCATGCAGAGCAAGCCGTTCAGATTGGAGGGGCGCATATGGCTGGCTACGTTGTCCTGCTCGTCCAGATTGGACCTGGCACATGCCAGGCAGTGAAGCGGGAGGGAGCATACGGCGCGAAAAGGGAAGGTCGGGGAGTGGCGCGCAGGTGGAGGAGATGAGCCCCTGGGGTGGGAAGCGACACTGGGGTAGCAGTGATGTTAGCCATGGGAGGCGGGCGAACTGGTCCGTCGGTTGGTGGAGTGCGCCAGGAAGTTGTGGCCGGTGGCGAAACCGGCGGGTTTGGGGGAACCAACGCCGAGGTCGAAGCAACAGGGAGGAATCCCGGCAGCACCGTGGTAGCAAGGGAGGGGGAGCCGGCAACGGCGCGACGTCGTGTGTCGTCGGTGGTGGAAGGCCGGGGTGGGGCACTTGGGGTAGGGGTAGCGCCCCGGCGGAGTAGGCCGCAAGGAGGGGGTCGGCGGCACGCGGCGGCGACGGCGAGGGGGGGGGGGGGGGGGGGGGGGTGGAGGAGCGCTGGAGGTGGAGATGGGATTGGGAGGTTGGGTTGTGGGTTGTGCAGGTACGTTTTTCTCTCTCTCGCTCGTACCGGTTCGGGACTTCTCGTCAGGACTGCGGCTTGAATATCTAAAAACACAAGGGCTTTTCTGCAAAACTGTCGTGACGTACAACCAGAAGCAATCCGTGGTTTATTATTATTAAAATAAAATTATAAAATTAAAAAATAAAAAACTAGGAAAAGTGCCCGTGCGTTGCAACGGGAGAAAAAAAATTCACGCCTCATACATACACTTAACGACATCAGCAAATCCTTGAAATCTTTCATGATGCCACGCAACAAGCAACATGATAACTTTTCTAAAAAAACAAGCAACATGATAAGTGGTGTTGTGCAAAAACATAAAGGTGTGATGATTTTTGAAGTGAACTGAAGGTGTTTAGAATTCATTATACAACGCAAATATCTACCTAGTTGCCAATATATGTTTACGCATTTGTTGTTGTTTCTCGGTGACGCAAAAAAAATATTGCATTAGAATGAAATAGCAAAGTACATTTTAGTATTTAATGATAACATGTGCATAAGTGTTTTTCATATACTCCCTTCGTCCAAAATAACTTGTCCCAAGTTTGTCCTTCAAATGGATGTATCTAACATCAAATTAGTGCTAGGTATATCTCTTTGAAGGACAAGTTTTTTCGGACGGAGTGAATATACCCAGCGCATATATATGCGACGCGACGCGAATGTGTGTGTGTGTGTGTGTGCAATCATAATTCAGTTCAAGACTTAATTTGGTTGCAAACATATAGGATAGCTCCACAAAAACAACCAATCTATAAGGACATATGTAATAGGCATTTCTAAAATATCTCATCATACAAAGAAGGTATTTTTTAAGTTTGCACCCTGAACGTAATTTCAAAAATTAATGATAATAGCATATTTGAAATCTACATATTTTTCTGATGAATTTTCATATATGGCATGTTAGATTTAAAGTTAGGGTTTCAAAGATATGAAAATTTCAAAAAGTAATTGATTTTTTAAAGGAAAAGGGTGGTTGTGGGAATCGAACCCACGACCTCTAGCGCAGTAGGTCACGGAACCAACCAATGCGCTGCTCGCCTGGTCGTTGTATATGAGGGGATTTCCCCTTATTAAGCTATGGGCGAGCGCGAAAAAAAAACGTTCTTCTCACTTACCGGTGGTATTAGTGGGTAATTATTTGCAACTTTAGGGGCAGTTTTAATGACGGACGGGCAGAAGCGATAGCCGCTTTATTAGTAGGTAAAGACTAGTACAAATGCCCGTGCGTTGCAACGGGCGAAAATATTTAAAACATAGCATTGTGCAACACCTCTTATATCCAATTTTGGCAAACATCAAAAATAAGATTACATTGAGCATAGCATTTTGGACCATAAAATTCAGACGTGAAGAAGCCATCCTAACGGCGTTCGCCAAGACCGAAGACCTACTTTAGCTCTGCACTTTCATCCGATGAACGAGTAGTCACATAGAATAGTCTTTAAATCGATCTTACTTATTATTGTTCATAAAAACATGAATATATATTTTTTGAATTTCTCATGGCATTTGATACTCATCAGGCCTAAAAAACTTATGCAAAAAAATCAAGCATGAGATCTAGGATTCAGAATAGAGATCTTTAGAACAATAACTTTTCTTTTTCACAACAAAAGCAATCTTAACTATGTTTGATGCGCACTAAAAAAATACCATGTTTCATGCATGTATCTCCGAGTGAAACTTGTTAAAATAAATGAAACAACATGATGAGAGGAATCTGGAGATGACACCAATTGATCTGCTGAGTGTCATATGTCGTGAAGGTAAAGAAGCACGACTCATGTGAACTTGAGGTCTAGATAGTTGATACAAATGATCAACAATTTCCTCTTTGAACCCAATCCAAAATACATATTGCCCAATTCATGCAGCTGTACGACTCGGCAACACATAACATGTGTTATGTAGAAGGAATCTTCTGGGAAGCCTAGCCATAGGCTGCCAGGGAATGGCTGACCAAACATGTAACTTGAGCGTTCATGTGTGCATGCTACTGAGCTATGCAATTTACCTAGTAAATTAACTAACCACACAGAATTTATCGTTGAGCAGAGTAGAGCTAGCAGCAACAGTCGAGATATAAAAGCGGCGGAACTGGTAGAGCTCCATCTGGACCTCGCCCTTCTCCTTCTGACTTTATTATTACAGTAAACATACCCGTACGTTGCAATGGGAGAAAATCAATAAAAGCATCTATCTAGAATCCCACTCCAAAGAATTATGTAGAGCCAAAGGGGGTCCAAACAAAGAACCTCATATGTGCTAATAAATTTTGACAAACCTATATGTACTAATAACCTTTTCAGACAGTACTAAAAAAGAATTAGGAAATTGTCCCGTTGAATGATGAAAAACAAAAAAGGAAGATAATAGGTTGTTCATATGCACCCGATCTCTCCACCAAAACCAACCATCATCCATCCTTGTCAGCTTCAAGTTCTGTTGTTGTACTGATTCCTCTGCACCACAAACAAACAGTAACCACGATCACCACAAGGAACTGATAGTGCTACGGCATGCAACCAACGACTGATTTGTGATCAAGTCGGTGGTGTTACGAGTCGTATGATGCCATTGATGAGCCTGGTGAACAATATGCATGTGAGTCTTCATGATTTTCTTTTAATATTCGATGCATTGGAGTTTCTTCTGAAGATCTAATCTCCTTCAGAACAATACATAATACAACAACCAAGAGCTAAATAAGTCACAACAGTATCAGGTAGAGTTTTCGGGTTCAATGCACATTGCAAAATGGTTTAGATCAACTTAGCAACCAGCAATTAAGTGGTCAATAATCTCATCTCTACCACGTAATTGACAGGTTTTATCTCCCTGAAAACATCGTTTGAATAAATTGACTTTAGTAAGTATGTTTATTTTTTCAAAACCAGCCATGAAAAACTTTAATTTTCAGGGGAAGCTTCACTTTCCAAAGAAATTTATCTAGAAATTAATATTTCTCAAGTTCATTCTCTTGTACAGATAGCTAACAGAAAAAATCCCATCAGAAGTATAATTGAATCTTTATCAATGCAGAAATTGACACCTTCACAAGTACTCCCTCCGTTCCACAATACATGCCTTCCATTTGTCAAAATATAGATGTATCTAGACATGTTTTAGTATATAGGTACATCCATTTTTGGACAAATGGAAGTCAAGTATTTTGAAACAGAGGGAGTAGCTTGGATGCTGTTTCACAATTTTAAAATATAGCACCAATGTGTCCATGTACTTTGCGCCGACTCCCAGCCATGTGTAAGAATCTCAGCAACAGAGACACCTTTGCTAAAGAAAATGTTGTGCGGCCTGGGGATAAGATTGAGTAAAAGTTTCACAATCCACAAATCTTCCTCTCACCTACTTGTTTCTAGTTCTGCGATTGGTTAACTCAGTTACCAACGAAGTAGTGTTAGGCTTTCTACTTTACACAATACCAACAAAATTCATCAGAGAGTATCTTTGTACCTACTCTACCATGAAGAAGCTAGTTAATTTAGCAAAAAAGGCAACTGTGTAAAAACACAGTAGTGCTAGTTTATTGGAATCTGATTCCTTTCCACCATTGTTAGAGTCTACAGTGCATCGGCAGAACTGAAGGGGTTGAAAAGTTCAGAGACAGTTCCCATCAGGTAGCTAGCAGGTTGTACTTTATTTAAAAAAGAGGATGACACAAGATTCTTAGTTCTTTCAGGAAAGAAAGGGAGAGGAATACCATCTCAGAGTGGTTGGAGCCGCCACTCCATGGATACGGCAGCAACGATGCAACCGGTCGACGTCCGAGAGTCCTCCTTGGCACCATCACCATCCTGGACTCTGCTTCCGTGCCCACGGGCCAATGGCATCTGCTCAGCCTCAAGCGTTGTGGGTGTGCCGGGCGGGGAGCAGGCGGTGAGGTCCCAGGTGGGGGGTGGGAGGAGGCGGCGGGGTGGCACTCGGTAGGCAGAGCGGCCAACGGCGCTGTGGTTGCACGTGAAATCATAGTCAGAACTTTGCATTTGAAGGTACACGCTCAGAGGAACAATTTTTTTCTCGATGCCGAAAGTACCAAATGCCTAAAACTGAAAATCACATCCTGAAACTGAGCATTTTATTGAGAATCGGCAAAAAAAAAAATTAAAGACAACAATACACAGAAAGGTGAACGGTGATCTGATTTCAACACAAAATACTCATGAAGAAATAAAATGGGTGGACAGTGATTTGGTTTCTAAACATAAAGCTGATCATGTTTATGCCACACATTAAGCACATAATGTGTGCGTATTTGTAGTCTGAAACTTCTACCAACTAAAACTACTCCCAAAGGCAATCTTCAACTTGAACCTTATTCAAATTTGAACTAAAACCACGACAAGTAATTTGGAACGGAGGGAGTAACACATAAAGCTACAGACTACAATTTAGATGCACAGATTTAGCTCACTCAAATCAGTTTAGAGAGTACGCACACCCAATTCTGGAAAAAATAATGCGAGGCCTAATTGTACCGATCCTTACACCTGTGAATCTGTGACCCTCCGCTGCATCAAGCATAAACCATCATGAGATTGATTCCTTAATTGATCTGAAAAGAGCTGCTTGGATCTAGATGAACATGCGCGCTTTGCTGCGCCGGGAATTGTTGTGATGATTTATCAGTTACGTCCTTCACTATTTAGATGTTGGCTTTAGCAATCAAATGAACAAATGCCATCCCTCTACATATCAGAACCAGTAGTAATGGGCATTCTTTAACAATTGTTTGTTCTTCTAAAATTAGAACTGAATAGAATCATACATCTCTTTAAAACTAACCTTACGGACATTACAGGAAGTGAAACCAAAGGACAACATGTTGTCATAAAGAGATGCGGTGGAATCAGTTTTTTCAGGGTTAATCAAATGAACAAAACGAACATAAAGCAAACTGCACACTGTGGCATATCATCACCTTATAGTAGCTCTGGCCTTGTACAGGAACAAAATAGAGAGCAACATGTGGAACCTCTGTCCAGGAAGTAAAGTAAAATTACCTGAATACCAGTCTTCCTCCAACAGTTCTCAATCTGTAAACTCCATCATACCGCACACCAGATTCAGGAGCACATGAAAAACGCTTCTCTTTGAGGGACCTTTTTAAGTTCGCAAACAAGATGATATAATAACAAATATCAGCAGAAAAGTAGATGGCCTCCATATATGCAACAAAATGTATTGGTGAAAAAGAAATCATGGAAGATAATAATGCAATGAAACAAGACATAAATGAAAAGAGCTGCAATATCATTTTGTTTCACTGAAACGACACAAATGGAAATGGAAAACCATTTCATCTACATGAATCAACTTAATTCATCTTCATGCTTTTCTAGTCAAAAAAATAAAGAAAATACTTCAATGGTAGTGTTTCAGTCAATACTTCAAATGGTGAGCAGTTTCAGTCAATGCTACATTATTTTCAGGTGAATACAAAATGATGCACTAATGCGAGCAGTTTAAGTCAATTCTCAAATGGTAGTTACAGCTTTAAAAGGAAAAAAATAGGAAAAGAAGATACATATGTTATGAATCCTAACATACCTTGCAGTCTCAGGGGCAAATCTGATCACTTTATAAGATCGCAGGCGACTTTTTGTCTCAAGATAACTCGCTAGATCACCCTATTGAGTTAACACGGATCTAGTTATCGGCAATAGATGACTAATATTTTCCAGGACAATCCAGTAAGATTCTTTCTTATGGTTGCAATAACAAAAAAAAATTGTTCACGAAACATATATGCATACTGCTTTCAAAAACCCTATTACATGGAGGAATGCTTTTCTAGATATGGATATGATGAAAAAGGAATACACGCATTTGTTCTGTTTGTAAAGTGATCTGGATATGCATAAAGTGACCTGGATATTCAAAAAAATTGTTCACGAAACTTATATGCATACATGCATTTTCTAGATATGAAGAAAAGTATTGTAAAGTGATCTGGATGAGATGCTTTGAGTACAAATCACGTCTTGCAGACTCTCTATTAGGCCAATCACAAGCAATATATTAAAGGAGATGGAATACACATGGCTTAACTTGTCCAATGTTCCATTTACGTGCACAGAGATTCACAAATCATTTCCAACTCTTCGACATCAGGCTTAACAATAGCAGAAACTTCATATGTTTTCTCGTCATAGCTAACACCCACCCACCTCAGGGCATGCGCCCCTCCATGACCAGCCTCACGAAAGCAGCAGCTGCAGACCTCTCCCAGTGGGCGTTTCATTTCAAATCAAAAGACATGAGCTCACTCCTGGACTGGAAACCAATCCTCCTAGCTCTCTCCGTATAGTTTCCTTGAGGCTGTTGTTCTTAGTTCTCCACTTTGGACGTAACCAGTAAAAACACTCCCTGTACTCGTGTTGCCGGGTACTGTCGCCGCTTGAGACCTGAGAAATGAAAATTCAGGTGGGGTGCCTTCTCCGCCCCCACTCCCCCAATGTACTGTTAGAACTTGATATAAGAGGAAAGGTGGAATAAAACCTTGAGTAGCTGCAGGTCGATGGCGTCCTTCACATCTCCTTGGAGAAGCCCTTGACGACAGCGACCATGGTGGATGGGGAACTCCCATGGCGTGCTCCATCTGCATCTGTAGCAGAGGATATGACGAGAAGATGAGGTCTAGGGGTGGCGGATCCCGGCCAAGAAGGAAGGAGGGACAAACCTGGGGCCGCCGGAGACGCACCGGCGAAGCACTGCCCGGAACCCTAGCCACGGGGGTGTGGTTGCGAGCGGGCGGTAGAGGCCAGGAGATGAGAATCTGGCCGGAGGGGAGGGAGGCGCGGAGCATGGGGAGCTCGGGGCTGTGCTGCGCAGCGCCGGAGCTCGCCGGAAGCGGCCGGCGTGGGCGGCGGCGGCGGTGACTTCGTGGGCGAGAGGGAGAGGAGTCGAGCCCATGCGTGTGTGGTTGTGTTTTTTTCTCTTTACAAAGCTGCTCGGACCGCGCGTTGAATACTCCAAACGCCAGGGTGTTTTGTGCAAAATTGAAACGTTTTCTCAGATATCCACTTAAGATAGGACTGCGGGTTGAATTCTGACAAATTGAGGGACTTCTTTGCAAAATGCCTGATGACGAACGACCAGAAGCGATCGCTGGTTTATTAGTATATATATATAGGGATAGGGAATTCTGACAAATTGAGGGACTTCTTTGCAAAATGCCTGATGACGGACGACCAGAAGCGATCGCTGGTTTATTAGTAGGGAAAGAAATTAAAAATTAAAATTAACTAGCAAAAAAGCCCGTGCGTTGCAACGGGAGAAAAAAATTACACTTTGTAAGGTCTAAACCGCATGGACGGCATTAAGGATGTCCGGCAGGGGAAAAGCATCGGACTTCTTCGTCTTTGAAGCTAACCCTATCCGTTTGATGAGCTTCCGCCTTGGTGGATCGCATTGTCTCCACATGTCTGTGTGCATCATCTCCCAACCACCCAGGCTTGCACTACACGACAATAGCATACTCATCCTACTTCATGCCAGAATTTACAGTTCTATCCCATTCCTTTCTGTACTTGTAGCAGAAAGAATATTGGACTTCCTTTTACCCACATTTTCATGTTCATCATCTTCTGCCTTGCTTTGCTGTTTGCTCAACCAATAGTACATTGATATACAATAAAAGATGGGACAGACTCTTGCCAAAAACTTTAGCTACCTTCCTCGAGAGAGCGCCACCATCAAAGCATGTGCGTTTCAACTGGAGAGAAAACATGAAACCGTTAAGGATCAAACTACCCGTCCCTTGCTTTCTATTGGACGTGATGGAGAATAGAATAGGCAGTGCATCCCTCGCCACGGAAGAGCTACAACATGTCCATGGTGTCCGAGTGTAAAGCCACAATGAGTGTCGCCATTGGTGTTCTTGTCAACCATCGACCGATTCACAGCCAAGAAAGAGTTGCATCTTATCCATGTTGTCCGGGTGCAGAACGACGATAGAGTTATCATCATTGGTGTCCTCGTCGACTTGTTCCTCTCAAGAATCGTCGTGTAGTACTTCCCGCTCAGATTCTTCCTTCTCGGATGCCATATATGCGATTTGGAATAAATGTGTGGCCGGACGGTTCAAAATTAATAGGTCACATGATGATAAAATATTAACGCATCCTGCAGTTTCACATTTATAGTATTTAATATTTTTACACGTATGTATAGACAGTTATATTATTTAATTTTCTTACACATGTGTAAAGTCTCCAATGGTAAATTACATTTGACTGTACACAAAATTTCAACTACTACAGCTTAATAGGAACATTGTACTTTACCGAAACAAAAATAGGATGAAATAGTTCATGATGGGAATACGTAAATATTGTATGGCATTGTACAGTATCAATCATGGTGAATCTGAATCACGAACATTGCCAAAACTGGAGTTCTCTTCTCCCCTGAAATTAACAAAAAACATAACAATACAACACTTCTCACTCATATTTCCAAACTACTTTCATAAGGCGCAGAGAGCTGCTCCAGTGAGAAAACACACAAAAAGCTTCTACAATCCTGGGAGATCAGCGAAACATGAGAAATACTCAAGTAACAATGAATGATGGACTGAAATGCAAACTGTAGTTCTGCAAGTACGAACATCTATCCTCTTAGATAAATATACATCTATCCTCTTATACAGATAAATATTTTTGCAATCTATCACTTTTTCCCTGAAGCCAAGAATCGAAACACTATGAGGTATTTCTAAACTGACACATACATGTTAGCAAAGCCATGACTGCATGTGAAAGCATATATCTGTAGTTCTTAATTAGCGGCAAGTATGCACTGCAAATTGGAATAATTTCAGGCATTGAATTAAAAAAAGAAATTGAATTGTTAACAGAAAACATATTGCCTATGTTGATCGCCTTTTTTTGCTGTGGTCATGCTCTATAAACTTTGAATATCACACATAATTTGTATTCTATCTCAAACAAAATTGAACAAAAGGTCTATAGCTCATTCCTATAACAAACCCGACTGCCATACAGAATAAAAGTCTACAACAAATTTTGTGAAAAAAGCTAGAAAGTAGAAATCTTACATCTTTTTCAAAGCTCTGGCGTTTATTGGCTTGGAGCTCCTGAACCTGCTTTTCAATACAGTGCAAGTCAAATCTCAGCCTCTTGTCATAGTCATAGTATGATCTCCCCTGAAATCCTCCTCACAGGCCTCCATCTCGAAACCTTCATGGGCTAGAGAAAAAGATAATAAAACATGCCAAACAGATTGAGAAAAGTGACATAATAAGTATCTATTGGAAAGATCGAGCCTAGGATTATCTATTTTTTGCTTCGTTGTGCATTGCATCTGCAGTTGCACAAAAAATTGATCATTGCATTCTTCTAAATCCAGAATGTCCAGTCTTTACAATCTACTCCCTCTGTTCCTAAATATTTGTCTTTTTAGAGATTTTTCAAATGGACTACCACATACGGATGTATATAGACATATTTTAGAGTGTAAATTCACTCATTTTGCTCCGTATGTAGTCACTTGTTGAAATCTCTAGAAAGACAAATATTTAGGAACGGAGGGAGTAGCTCATTACAATCATCATACAGGTAAGTTCAACATTGAGAAAAGAAAGAAACAGAAAAGAAAAAAGAGGAATAGGCAAAGAAGAAATTGTTGCTATACTTTTGCTAGAAGATAACCCAGCCTATATGACTACATCGATCTAGGCAAAGATCTTTACCCAACATCCTTCTCTCTAATTATCAAAAATTCATGATTGGAATCAAAACCAAGCAAACTTTCATATTGATCTGCCTACACTTTATACTTTCAACACCAACCGTACATTGCACATTATCCACAATGCAAACTGAAAGATATGCAGTTCTTGTTTGAGAACCGAAGAGATATGCATGCGTATCATAGTACTGAAAGGGGTATATAGAAAAGCTAGTGTTGTGGAAAATCAGAACACAAAATTCGAATTATTTGGTGTGCGAATGGCGCTTACACAATCTGAATCTGATGCCGCTCGGGCTCACTGTTGTAGAAGGTGCAACCGCTGCTGAACGGGAACAGCAACCCGGTAAAGAAGAATTGAATACTACATAGAAGACATCATGGAGGGAAATATGATGCACCCAAAAGGCCAAAACAACACCAATTTAACCAATAGCAGAGTTTTGAAAGGCACTCACATACCTAGTTAGTTAGTTATCTAAATTGCATGATGTGTGAGATGTGCCTTCTTGTTTGCACAATCACCATCCATGGAACTTCCTCCTTTCTTGGGTACAGGATGATTTCGAATTCATCTTCTGGACCTCCTCCTTGGTGTAAATAAAGATCTTGCACAGTATGCTGCAGAATTCTCTGCTGACAAGATAATATAGTAAATAATAGGAAGGGGATTTATGTTGTATACACATAAAGCAAGCATCAAGTTACAGGGCTTACTCCCCCTCTGTCAGTATACACCATCTGTCATTCTCTAGTGCAAGAGCCAAACTAATGCATTTGTTGGGCGTGCCAGCTCGTGTGTGAATCATCCTCCACGTACAGGCCACCCCCTCCGATCCTCCTCTGAGTCATTGAGTCCATGCGGCTCTATCCGGCCATCCCTGCTGCCGCCGGCTTGCAGGCTCTCGTGGGCCTAGCCAGGGTAGAGTGGAACCATATAGCATTGGTCTGAACCAATGAGAACTGATCAAATGTTAGGCACTGCTAATAAAGGCTGCAGGCCAATTACATGAACACCAATGAGAAATTGCACAAGAATGAATTAACATAGTGGAATTCAGGTAGCCAACTCGAATGGAAAAACTGAAGGACATGGAAAAGCAATGTCATGACCCTTCTAGTCACTAAATTGTTCAGACTCCCAGAGCATATACTAAAGAACATACAGAACTCCCTCTATGAAGAAATGCAAAATATTTGATCAAGACTGTTGCAACTCCTGTACCATTTTTTTGTGAACCTCTTCAAGCTGTTATAATATGAAGACTTGCTATATATATTTTCAGAGCCAACCAATTATGTATACCTTAAGCCAATTAACTACAGAGATGTAGAGTGGAACCATATAGCATTGGTTTGAACCACTAATGCAAACCTTTAGCCAATTAAGTACAGAGATTTAGAGTGGAACCATGTAGCACTGGTATGAAAACTTTGTCATACAGCAGCTGTTCTTCTAGATAAAAATTTAGCTAGCTTTATCACCTTTTATTGCTACTTCCAAAATAGTCGATTAAATAATTACCTCTGTGCCATCACCATGAGATTAGTTTACCTTTTCTTATATTTTTCTGTCATACAATAGCTGTTCCTCCTAGATACAAATTTAGCTAGAGTTATCACATTTGATCGCTACTTCTAATTATTGTTTTTCCTCAAGAGCATCTTGTAATGAGGACAGGGGGGTGTTTTAGGCATTGACTTGTTCAGAGCTTATGTAGTAGTTGATGAAAGATGCAAATTGATTACACTGTAGTATGTACCTCAGGTCGGACAAAGTTCCGGCGGACAGTGGAGTACGTGCAGACGGATTTCCGGCGACGTCAACAGTGTACAGCGATGTCAGAAACTTGCAATACGACGATGAGCCAAATAACTGCAGATTGCGCAGAGTTAGAACACACAAGATTACTTAACCTTGCAATTAGAATACAAAGGGTTCACTGATGTCTTTTTTCCTATATGACAGATGCAAATTATCTGGATATGAATTGGGTAGTATTTATTACATTGATTGATGGGACTGTAGCAATAACAAAAACTTTCAGTAGCAAGCTACATCTCGTTCTCTATCTAAATGTACATCAATCAGTAGTATCTATATAAATGTGAAGCAATCATAGATCAATCAGTAGTATCTATATAAATGTGAAGCAATCAACACTTCTCTCTCTCTCTCTCTCTCTCTCTCTCTCTCTCTCTTATCCACAAGAGCAGATCAGTAGGCGTTGGACCATGTCTCTCATCTCTGTTCTCTCTCTCTCTCTCTTTCTAGCAGCAGCGACCAGTAGCAGTTCCATCAATCCCTCTATCTAAATGTGCAGCAATCATCGTCTCTCTCTGCTCTCTCTCATTCTCACATATCTCACCAGCAACAGCGTCCAGCATGCCCTCTGCTCTCTCCCTAGAGAGAGAACTCCTCGTCGGCAAGGGCGTATGCCTTACCAGCTCCCAGCTCACCCGCCCCACCGCGGAAGCGACCTATCCCCTACACAGCATCGAGGGGAGGGGCGGATTGAGATCAATCACAGAGAAAGAGATGAGGGGGAGGAGATCCCATAGGGACGTGAGAAGTGCGACGGGAAACACTGAGGTGGGCTTCTGCTCCAAGTTCTGGGAGGAAGACGGAGGCGAGGGGGGCCAAGAAGGAAGGAGGAACGAACCTGGGGCCGCCGGAGACGAGCCGGCGAAGCCCTGCCCGGAACCCTAGCCACGTGGGTGGGGTTGCAAGCGGGCGGTAGAGGACGGGAGCGGAGAATCTGGTCGGAGGGGAGGGAGGCTCGGACCGTGAGGAGCTCGGGAGCGTGCTGCACGGCGTCGGAGGTCGCCGGAAGCGGCCGACGCAGGTGGCGGCGGCGGCGAGGAGTTCGTGGGCGAGAGGTAGAGGAGACGAGCGCCTGTGGTCTGTTTGCTGCCGTATTTTTTTTCCTTTACAAATCTGCTTGGATCACAGGTTGAATACTCCAAAAGATAGGGAGTTTTTTGTAAAAACGAAACGTTTTCCTGGGTAACCACTTAAAATAGGACCGCGGGTTGATTTCGAAGAAATGCGGGGATGTTTTTGCAAAACTGCCACGACAGACGACCAGAAGCAATAGCTGGTTTATTAGTAGGTAAA
Organism: Triticum aestivum; assembly: GCF_018294505.1. Lineage (NCBI taxonomy): Eukaryota > Viridiplantae > Streptophyta > Magnoliopsida > Poales > Poaceae > Triticum > Triticum aestivum. Next base: position 246,375,914 of record NC_057794.1, read on the forward strand.
GATATATATAATATATATATATATATATATTATAGAGAAAAGATTTTTCAAAATAATTTGAAGGTGAATCGATATTTCAGGATTAAAAACAGTTGACCGCACCGAAATATGCAATAATTCGTGTACTTTTTAACCGTGGCCACAATATGGGGTGTAATGCTAACAAAAAGAAGATGGGCTCCAAAAAAATTCTTAAGAATTAGCAAATGAGTTGTACATTATTATAAATAATGCACACGGGAGCAGTAACTGTTGGATGTCCATCCAACGGCTGTCATGCTTCTTCAATCTCTGCTTTTCCTGCTCCAGCCACTCAAACAAGCGCCGGCGGGACTGCCTGCTCCCTCCTCCCGCGGCTGGCTATGTTGCCGCGTAGGCCTCACCGCCCCACCGTACTCCTATCGCTGGCCTAGCCATCCCTCTACTCACCCACACCTGTTGTTATTCTCCGGTGACGGCAGACGAACCAGTAAACCCTCGTACTCCTCCGCGTGGGAAACAAATGCTGAGTCTTCCCTGGATCCTTGTCGTTCCCTTCTTAGGCCTCGCCGTCGTCCACCGCCCTGGTGCTCTCGGCGCGTCTTGGTCAACGTGGTCAATGAACGACATCCATCGGATGTGGACTGTACGTGGAGAGGCTGACAGCTGGGTCCACGGTCGCACGCAAGGAAATGCCTCCTTATTACGCGCAAAATAATGATTTTTCCACCTGACAGCTAGGACCCATGGAAGGGCTTCTGTATTTCGCGAAAAAATCACCCCCCCGATGACAGGTCGGACCCACCAGCTATATCTTCGCACACAAGGAAGTGCGTCCTTATGACGCACAAAAAAATGAATACCCCCTGCTAGCAGGGACCCACCATAGTGGGTGGCTGACTTGTGGGCCTACTAAGTTGACGGGGACAGAGGGCTTTGTCAACTTAGTCAATATGAACGATTCTAGCTCCAGTGACCGTCCGATGTCCATCCAATGACCATAGTGCTTCTTCAACCTCTGGTCTTCTTGCTCCAGCCGCACAAAGCAGCGCCGGTCGTGCCGCCTTCTTGTGCCTCCCATGACCGGCTGTGCTGCTGTAGAGGCCTCACGACCCCATCATATACTCGCATCCCTGGCATGTCTATCCCTCTACTCACCCACATCTGTTGTTTTCCGGTGACGGTAGTCGAACCGGTCAACCCTTGTACTCTCCACCGCGTGGGCAGCCACTGCCATGTCTTCCCCGGCTCCGTGTCATTCCCTTCGTAGGCCTTGCCATCATCCACCGCCCTGGTGCTCTCGGCGCAGCGTGGTCAACATGGTCAACGAATGACATCCATCGGAAGTGGACTGTACGTGGAGAGGCTGATAGCTGGGTCCACGGCCGCACACAAGGAAATGCCTCCTTATTACACGCAAAATAATGATTCCTCCACCTGACATCTGGGACCCGCCGGAAAGGCCTTTGTATTTCACAAAAAAATGTTCCCTCCGCTGATAGGTCGGACCCACCAACTATATCTTCGCACGCAAGGAAGTGCCTCCTTATTGCGCACAAAAAAATGAATACCCCCTACCAGTTGAGGCCCACCACGGTGGGAGGCTGACTTGTGGGCCTACTAAATTGACGGGGACGGAGGGCTTTGTCTACTTAGTCAATATGTAGCTCCAGTGACTGTACGATGTCCATCCAACGACCTTAGTGCTTCTTCAACCTCTGGTCTTCTTGCTCCAGCCGCCCAAAGCAGCACCGGTTGTGCCGCCTGCTCCTGCCTCCCGTGGCCGGCTGTGCTGCCGCAAAGGCCTCACCGCCCCCATACTACTCCCACTGCTGGCCAAGCCATCCCTCCACTCACCCACACCCCCTGTTATTCTGCAGCGATGACAGTCTCACACCGCAGCCGAACCAGTGAACCCTCGTACTCCTCTCCGCGTGGGCATCCACTGCTGCGTCTTCCCCGGCTCCGCGTCGTCCTCTTCCTAGGCCTCGCCGTCATCCACCGCCTTGGTGCTCTCGGGGCGGCGTGGTCAATGTGGTCAACGACCAACTTCCATCGGAAGAGTACTGTACGTGGAGAGGCTGATAGCTGGGTCCACGGCAACCGCAAGGAAGTGCCTCATTACGCACAAAATAATTATTCCTGTACCTGACAGCGGGGACCCACCGTACGGGCCACCGTATTTCGCAAAAAAAAGTTTCCCCCTGACTACTGGGACCAACCGGCTACATCTTCGCACGCAAGGAAGTGCGTCCGGGCAAAAAAACGATTCGCCCCCTTGACTGCTGGGACCCACCAGCTATATCTTCGCACGCAAGTGCTTGACAGTCGGGACCCACCTGGTTGAAGTGTACGTAGTGCTGTCTTTCCGGTCGCGAACGTGTATGTACATACTGGTCGATGTACATCGCGCACGTGTCGTAGTTGAGGCGCACATGTAGCATGTACACGTACGTACAATAGCCAGTGTGCAAGAAAGAAAAATACGGCCACGTACGTACATACGGGCGGGGTCTCGAATGCCTACTCGCACATACATACGGCCAGGGCTCGTGTACATGGCTGGGTCGGGAAGGAGAAACTACGTCGTCGTCATGTTCATGGGGAGGCAACAGAATGCGTCATGTTCATCGGGAGGCAACGGAACGCGTGGGAGCCAACCAGCTTGGACGGAACAGCCGATGGAAACAAGGCCTAGCATACCGCAGAACGGAGGAAACAACCTTGTGTTCGACCGGCCACTTTTGAAACGGGATCCTGTTCATCGGGAGGGGTCTGGCGTATCGCAAAACGGAGGAAACAGACCTCCTACGGTCAAAACGGGGGTCCTGTTGATCAGGAGGGGTGTGGCGTACCGCAAAACGGAGGAAACGAACTTGTGTTGGAGCGCTACGGTTGAAACGGGGGTCTTGTTCATAGGGAGGGGTGTGGCGTACCGCAAAACAGGACTCCACGTAATACTGTTCATCTCCACCGTCGACCCCCTCCAGCCTCCACGGGCTACTGTTCATCCACTGTCGACCTCCTCCAGCCTCCACCTGCGACTGTTCATCCACGAGCTCCTGTTCATCCAGCCTTGCTACCTCTTTTAGCACTGCGTTGGTTTTCCCCGAAGAGGAAATGATGATGCATCAAAGTAGCGTAAGTATTTCCCTCAGTTTTTGAGAACCAAGGTATCAATCCAGTAGGAGGCTACGCGCGAGTCCCTCGCACCTGCACAAAAAAAATAAATCCTCGCAACCAACGCAAATAGGGGTTGTCAATCCCTATAGGGCCACTTACGAGAGTGAGATCTGATAGATATGATAAGAAAATATTTTTGGTATTTTTGTGATAAAGATGCAAAGTGAAATAAAGGCAAAGTAAATAGCAAAGGAACTAACTAAGTAGTAGGAGATCAATATGATAAAGATAGACCAGGGGGCCATAGGTTTCACTAATGGCTTCTCTTGAGAGCATAAGTATTCTACGGTGGGTGAAAAAAATACTGCTGAGCAATTGACAGAATTGAGCATAATTATGAGAATACCTAGGTATTATCATGTATATAGGCATCACGTCCGAGACAAGTAGACCGACTCCTGCCTACATCTACTACTATTACTCCACTCATCAACCGCTATCCAGCATGCATCTAGAGTATTAAGTTAAAAACAGAGTAACGCCTTAAGCAAGATGACATGATGTAGAGGGATAGACTCATGCAATATGAAGAAAACCCCATCTTGTTATCCTCGATGGCAACAATACAATACGTGCCTTGCTGCCCTTACTGTCACCGGGAAAGGACACCGCAAGATTGAACCCAAAGCTAAGCACTTCTCCCATTGCAAGAAAGATCAATCTAGTAGGCCAAACCAAACTGATAATCCGAAGAGACTTGCAAATATAACCAATCATACGTAAAAGAATTCAGAGAAGATTCAAATATTATTCATAGATAGACTTGATCATAAACCCATAATTCATCGATCTCAACAAACACACCGCAAAAAGAAGATTACATCGAATAGAAGAGAGGGGGAGAACGTTGTATTGAGATCCAAAAAGAGAGAAGAAGCCATCTAGCTACTAACTATGGACCTGTAGGTCTGAGGTAAACTACTCACACTTCATTAGAGAGGCTATGGTGTTGATGTAGAAGCCCTCCGTGATCGATGCCCTCTCCGGCGAAGCTCTGGAATAGGCCCCAAGATGGGATCTCATGGATACATAAAGTTATGACGGTGGAACTAGGGTTTTGGCTCTGTTTTTGATCGTTTGGGGGTACGTAGGTATATATAGGAGGAAGGAGTATGTCGATGGAGCAAAAGGGGGCCCATGAGGGTGGAGGGCGCGCCTGGTGGGGGTGGGCACGCCCCCCTACCTCGTGCCCTCCTGTTTTCTTTCTTGATGTAGGGTCCAAGTCTCTCGGATCATAATCTTCGTAAAAATCACGTTCCCAAAGGTTTCATTCCGTTTGGACTCCGTTTGATATTCCTTTTCTTCAAAACCCTAAAACAGACAAAAAACAGCAATTCTGGGTTGGGCCTCCGATTAATAGGTTAGTCCCAAAAAAAATATAAAAGTGGATAATAAAGCCCAATAATGTCCAAAACAGTAGATAATATAGCATGGAGCAATCAAAAATTATAGATACGTTGGAGACGTATCAAGCATCCCCAAGCTTAATTCCTGCTCGTCCTCGAGTAGGTAAATGATAAAAATAGAATTTTTGATGCGGAGTGCTACTTGGCATAATTTTAATGTAATTCTTCTTAATTGTGGTATGAATATTCAGATCCAAAAGATTCAAGACAAAAGTTCAGACATAAAAATAATAATACTTCAACAACACTAACAAAGCAATTATGTTTTCTCAAAATAACATGGCTAAAGAAAGTTATCCCTACAAAATCATATAGTATGGCTATGCTCTATCTTCACCACACAAAATATTTAAATCATGCACAACCCCGATGACAAGCCAAGCAATTGTTTCATACTTTTGACATTCTCAAAACTTTTTCAATTTTCATGCAATACATGAGTGTGAGCCATGGATATAGCACTATAGGTGGAATAGAATGGTGGTTCTAGAGAAGACAAAAAGGGGAAGATAGTCTCACATCAACTAGGCGTATCAACGGGCTATGGAGATGCCCGTCAATAGATATCAATGTGAGTGAGTAGGAATTGCCATGCAACGGATGCACAAGAGCTATAAGTATATGAAAGCTCAAAAAGAAACTAAGTGGGTGTGCATCCAACTTGCTTGCTCATGAAGACCTAGGGCAATTTGAGGAAGCCCATCATTGGAATATACAAGCCAAGTTCTATAATGAAAGATTCCCACTAGTATATGAAAGTGATAACATAGGAGACTCTCTACTATGAAGATCATGGTGCTACTTTGAAGCACAAGTGTGGTAAAAGGATAGTAACATTGTCCCTTCTCTCTTTTTCTCTCATTTTTTTATTTGGGCCTTTTTCTCTTTTTTATGGCCTCTTTTTTTTCTCTTTTTTTATTTGGGCTTCTTTGGCCTCTTTTATTTATTTTTCGTTCGGGGTCTCATCCCGACTTGTGGGGGAATCATAGTCTCCATCATCCTTTCCTCATTGGGACAATGCTCTAATAATGATGATCATCACACTTTTATTTTTATTACAACTCAACAATTACAACTCGATACTTAGAACAAAATATGACTCTATGTAAATGCCTCCGGCGGTGTACCGGGATATGCAATGACTCATGAGTGACAGGTATGAAAGAATTATGAATGGTGGCCTTGCCCCAAATACGATGTCAACTACATGATCATGCTAAACAATATGACAATGATGGAGTGTGTCATAATAAACGGAACGGTGGAAAGTTGCATGGCAATATATCTCGGAATGGCTATGGAAATGCCATAATAGGTAGGTATGGTGGCTGTTTTGAGGAAGGTATATGGTGGGTGTATGATACCGGCGAAAGGTGCGCGGTATTAGAGATGCTAGCAAAGGTGGAAGGGTGAGAGTGCGTATAATCCATGGACTCAACATTAGTCATAAAGAACTCATATACTTATTGCAAAAATCTACAAGTTATCAAAGCAAAGTATTACGCGCATGCTCCTAAGGGGATAGATTGGTAGGAAAAGACCATCGCTCGTCCCCGACCGCCACTCATAAGGAAGACAATCAATAAATAAATCATGCTCCGACTTCATCACATAACGGTTCACCATACGTGCATGCTACGGGAATCACAAACTTCAACACAAGTATTTCTCAAATTCACAACTACTCAACTAGCATGACTTTAATATCACCATCTCTTTATCTCAAAACAATTATCAACTATCAAACTTATCATAGTATTCAACACACTCATAAGAAGGTTTTATTATTAATCTTGCATACCAAGCATATTAAGATTTTAAGCAAATTACCATGCTATTAAGACTCTCAAAATAATCTAAGTGAAGCATGAGAGATCAATAGTTTCTATAAAACAAATCTACCACCGTGCTCTAAAAGATATAAGTGAAGTACTAGAGCAAAATTATATAACTCAAAAGATATAAGCGAAGCACATAGAGTATTCTAACAAATTCCAAATCATGTATGGATCTCTCAAAAGGTGTGTACAGCAAGGATTATTGTGGTAAACTAATAAGCAAAGACTCAAATCATACAAGACGCTCCAAGCAAAACACATATCATGTGGTAAATAAAAATATAGCTCCAAGTAAAGTTACCGATAGAAGTAGAAGAAAGAGGGGATGCCTTCCGGGGCATCCCCAAGCTTTGGCTTTTAGGTGTCCTTAGATTATCTTGGGGGTGCCATGGGCATCCCCAAGCTTAGTCTCATGCCACTCCTTGTTCCATAATCCATCAAATCTTTACCCAAAACTTGAAAACTTCACAACACAAAACTTAAAGTAGAAAATCTCGCGAGCTCCATTAGCGAAAGAAAATAAAAGACCACTTCAAGGTACTGTAATGAACTCATTCTTTATTTATATTGGTGTTATACCTACTGTATTCCAACTTCTCTATGGTTTATAAACTATTTTACTAGCCATAGATTCATCAAAATAAGCAAACAACACATGAAAAACAGAATCTGTCAAAAACAGAACAGTCTGTAGTAATCTGTAGCTAGCGCAAGATCTGGAGCCCCAAAAATTATAAAATATATTTCTGGACGTGAGGAATTTATCTGTTAATCATCTTCAAAAATAATTAACTAAATAGCACTCTTCAAATAAAAATGACAGCAGTTCTCGTGAGCGCTAAAGTTTCTGTTTTTTACAGCAAGTTCAACAAGACTTTCCCCAAGTCTTCCCAACGGTTCTACTTGGCACAAACACTAATTAAACACAAAAAACACAACCAAAACAGAGGCTAGATAAATTATTTATTACTAAACAAGAGCAAAAATCAAGGAATAAAAATAAAATTGGGTTGCCTCCCAACAAGCGCTATCGTTTAACGCCCCTAGCTAGGCATAACAAGCAAGAATAGATCTAGGTATTGCCATCTTTGGTAGGCAATTCTTCGATGAGGCATCTACCATCTTTAGGAATTTCTTTCTTTTTATTAATTATCAAACTTTTAGGCACAAGATCAAAAATTCATTTGTAACAAATGGTTCCTTAATGATAGCAAAAAGATTGGGATGAACACTTATAGACTTGAGATCCGCATTTTCCTTACTAGATGATTGTCCCTTATTTTTAGGAACGTACATAAGCTTGGCAACTTTAGTGGAAGGACTTGGAGTATTCTTTACGAAAGAAAAAGCGGTTCCCAAGTTGGTAATAATATTATCAAGTTTATCGATCCTAATGGAATCGTGACTTACTTTCTCATTAACTATGGGTTCCTTTTCTTTAATATCTTTCAAAGTAACTCCTACTTTAGGTCCATATTGAGAGATTCGGCTGTGGATCTTTTTAACCAAAATTTCAATTAACTCTACAGTAGCAACCTTATTTTCAATAATCTCAAGCCTTTGCATTATATGCTCCAAAGTTAATCTAGTTCCATTAACCAAGAGAGGGGGTGAGCCAAATAAATCTAACATAGCATTATAAGAATCAAAAGTATGGCTACCCAAAAAGTTACCTCTAGTAATAGTATCAAGAACATAACGGTGCCAAGGAGTAATGCCTACATAAAAATTGCGAAGGAGAATGGTAGTAGATTGCTTCCTAGTAGATCTATTTTGAGCATTGCAAATTCTATACCAAGCATCTTTTAGATTTTCACCCTCCCTTTGCTTAAAATTTAGAATTTCATTCTCGGGAGACAACGGAGAAGATAAGGGACTAGCCATAACGACAAGCAAACAAACTAACACACAGGCAAACAAAAAGCAAGCGGGCAAAAAGAGGCAAATAGAGAGGGAGGATAGAGAGATAGAGAGAGGGTGAATAAAACAGCAAGGGTGAAGTGGGGGGAGAGGAAAACGAGAGGCAAATGACAAATAATGTAATGCGGGAGATAAGGGTATGTGATGGGTACTTGGTATGTTGACTTTTGCGTAGACCTCCCCGGCAACGGCGCCAGAACTCCTTCTTGCTACCTCTTTTAGCACTGCGTTGGTTTTCCCCAAAGAGGAAGGGATGATGCAACAAAGTAGCGTAAGTATTTCCCTCAGTTTTTGAGAACCAAGGTATCAATCCAGTAGGAGGCTACGCGCGAGTCCCTCGCACCTACACAAAATAAATAAATCCTTGCAACCAACGCAAATAGGGGTTGTCAATCCCTATAGGGCCACTTACGAGAGTGAGATTTGATAGATATGATAAGATATTTTTTTGGTATTTTTGTGATAAAGATGCAAAGTAAAATAAAGGCAAAGGAAATAGCAAAGTAGTATGAGATCAATATGATAAAGATAGACCCGTGGGCCATAGGTTTCACTAATGGCTTCTCTCGAGAGCATAAGTATTCTACGGTGGGTGAACAAATTACTGTTGAGCAATTGACAGAATTGAGCATAATTATGAGAATATCTAGGTATGATCATGTATATAGGCATCACGTCCGAGACAAGTAGACCGACTCCTGCCTGCATCTACTACTATTACTCCACTCCTCGACCGCTATCCAGCATGCATCTAGAGTATTAAGTTAAAAACAGAGTAACGCCTTAAGCAAGATGACATGATGTAGAGGGATAGACTCATGCAATATGAAGAAAACCCCATCTTGTTATCCTCGATGGCAACAATACAATATGTTCCTTGCTGCCCTTACTGTCACCGAGAAAGGACACCGCAAGATTGAACCCAAAGCTAAGCACTTCTCCCATTGCAAGAAAGATCAATCTAGTAGGCCAAACCAAACTGATAATCCGAAGAGACTTGCAAAGATAACCAATCATACATAAAAGAATTCAGAGAAAATTCAAATATTATTCATAGATAGACTTGATCATAAACCCACAATTCATCGGTCTCAACAAACACACCGCAAAAAGAAGATTACATCAAATAGATCTCCACAAGAGAGGGGGAGAACGTTGTATTGAGATCCAAAAAGAGAGAAGAAGCCATCTAGCTACTAACTATGGACCCGTAGGTCTGAGGTAAACTACTCACACTTCATCGGAGAGGCTATGGTGTTGATGTAGAAGCCCTCCGTGATCGATGCCCCCTTCGGCGGAGCTCCGGAACATGCCCCAAGATGGTATCTCGTGGATACAGAAAGTTACGGCAGTGGAATTAGGGTTTTGGCTCCGTTTCTGATCGTTTGGGGTACGTAGGTATATATAGGAGGAAGGAGTACGTCGGTGGAGCAACAGGGGGCCCACGAGGGTGGAGGGCGCGCCTGGTGGGGGTGGGCGCCCCCCCTACCTCGTGCCCTCTTGTTTTCTTTTTTGACGTAGGGTCCAAGTCTCCCGGATCATAATCTTCCAAAAAAGCACGTTCCCGAAGGTTTCATTCCGTTTGGACTCCGTTTGATATTCCTTTTATTTGAAACCCTAAAACAGGCAAAAAACAATAAATCTGGGCTGGGCCTCCGGTTAATAGGTTAGTCCCAAAAATAATATAAAAGTGGATAATAAAGCTTAATAATGTCCAAAATAGTAGATAATATAGCATGGAGAAATCAAAAATTATAGATACGTTGGAGACGTATCAAGCGTCCACCGCGCGCTACTCCACCGGCTACTGTTCAACCAGCCATCTCCACGGGCTCATGTTCAACCACCCCTCCACGGGCTACTGTTCATCCAGCCCTCCACCATCTACTGTTCATCCTGCCCTCCACGGGGTTGTCCTATTCATCCAGCCCTCCACGGGGTCCCGTTCATCCAGCCCCAACCGGCTCGATCGATGGGGTCCTGTTCATCCAGAGGCAACACCACGGGATCCTGTTCATCCACCCCCACCGGGAACTGTTCATCCAAACCCCCAGCAACGCTCACTGTTCATCCAGAGGTAACACCACGGGGTCCTATTCATCCACCCCACCAGGAACTGTTCATCCACCCCCCCAACAACGCTCACTATTCATCCAGAGGCAGCATCGATCGGCTTCAGTTAGCAGCAGTAGCCATCGATCGATCGCTCGAGTTCAGTAACGCGTAGCCTGCAGTGCAATCGCTCGGGTTCAGTTGGAGCCCAACGCCTCGCTCGGGTTCAGTTAGAGCCCAACGCCTCGCACCCACGCGCGTGCGTGTACGAGAGAAACGCGCATCGCTCGACCCCGACCATCCACCATAACCGGGAACACCCTGATATTTTCCTCGCCCTCGCTTCTATCACGGTTTTTACCATCATGGATGGCCCAAAGAATGTCATATAGCTGCGCCTCCGGCCCGCCCAGGACGAAAATCCCATTTTTTGTCATGATTTTTGTCATAGAAGTAGGACCTACCACATCTATGATGATACCAAGTTTTGTCACAATTATCGTCATAGAAGTGTCATAAGTATGACAGAAAATTTCGTTCGGCCCAAAATGTCACGGATGTGTCTTTGTGTTGTAGTGACGAGAGGCTTCCCGTACTCGTATCTGTGTTCGTCCACCTCCAAGAAATCATAATGTACATCGTCGGGCAGGTAATCTCCAGGATTGGTATAACTGGGCACCATCCTCTGATCATTAGCGACGATATCACTAGACACCTTGAGCGGGGGGCACGATTGGTTCGCTTGTTCGCCGAGCTAGGCAATTTTTTCCCAGCTCGTCATTTCGCTAACCTTTGATCACTGACAGTACTTCCCGACCACTCCGCTTCGATAAATGACCTTTTAATAATGCGCTCATAGTTGCCTTTCGGCGGAGACTTTGGTGGTTTGTTCAGGGCATTCACAGTGCGCTTCGCTTTCACCGGATCTATCTTCTCCTCTAAAGGTGGATGTTTCTTTGCTTTCACCCCTTCAAAGAAGTTCGTCACTTCGGCTCGCACGATCTTCGTGTTTTCCTCCAGGGTCCTCTTGTATGGTAACTTCTCTAGAGTCTTCAGAGAAGGACCGAATCTGTATTGCCTCCCGCCTCTGGTTGTACTGCTAGATGCCGGAGCAGACGAAGCGGCTGTGGCTGTCTTCTTTCCTTGCTTATGAGGCGGAGGAGAAGGACTACGACGCGCCGGAGTAGCCGGAGCGGTGACGGGTCTCTTCCGCCCTTGCTAACGAGGTGGAGAAGGAGGAGGCTGGCTGCTCGGGCGCGCCGGCGCAGGCGGAGAAGGAGGCGGAGTGCCGCCACGCGTTGGAGAAGGAGGCTGAGTGCCCTGATCACTCGCCGGAGGAGTAGGCGGAGTGCCCTGACTCGTCGGAGGTGGAGGAGGAGGAGGAGGCGGAGGCGTCCAGTTCGAAAGGTTGATGAGCTCCTTCCGCCATAGGCATGGAGTCTTCAGAGAAGAACCCAGCCCAGTCTCCCCTTCACTCGTAGGGTGGTCAAGCTCGAGGTCCTCAAATCCGTCCGTTATTTAATCCACCATCACCCTAGCATATCCTTCTGGAATCGGCCGTCAGTGAAAATTTGCACCAGGTTCAGCAGGTGCAATAGAGCCAACAGCCACCTTGACTTTAAATTTCATCTATTGCGTCATAAGGTAGCAATGTTGAGACTCCGTGATAGCATCCACGGGGTAGCTAGCAGGAGCCGTGTAGATAGGCTCCAGCTGAAGCAGCTCGGTGGAAGCCATGCTGCTTCTTCGCTGAGATGGCGGGGTAGCTTCGGGGGAAGCTTCGGCAAGTCGCTTGCTGCGATCTGCTTCTCGTTCCTCTATCGCTTGTATCCTTATGTGCAGCGCCTGCATTTGGGTCTGCTCGACTTTCTTCCTCGTCTCCTGGCATCCGTAACCGCCTGCGTCCGGAAACCCAGCCTTCACGAAATGGAGGCTGGCGTGCCTCGTGTCCGTCCAGGGTGCTCAGGATTCCCGAGGGCCATTGTGAGCTTGTCGTTCTCTCTGTCTGGAACGAACGTCCCTTGCTACGCTGCATCAATATACTGCCGAAGCTTCATGATGGGTATTCATAGTTGCTCATTCGTCCAACAACACTTCCCTGATACAGGGTCCAAGGTTCCGCCAACCCCGAAGAACCAAGTCCGACAACGGTGTGGCCAGTTCAATGTCTCTGGTTCGACCCCTTTATCAAGCAGGTCATTCTCAGCCTTGGCCCACAACGGTCGGGCTTTGATGTAGCCACCTGACCCCGTGCGATGGTGAAGCTTCTTCTATGCAGCATTTTTCTCGTTTGTCACTGACATCTTCTTACTCTTGTCCGATGTCTTGTGGGCCACAAAGTCGTCCCACTGATCTCTGATCTTCTCATACCGGCCCGTGAATTCTAGTGTCTCTTCTTTGTCGACAAACATTGTTTTCAGCTCATTCTTCCACCTCCTGAATAGTTCTGCCATCTTATTAAGAGCATGAGACTTGATCAATTGCTCTATAAATGGCTTCTCCGGATCCTCCTCTGGCGGTAGGGTGAAATTTGCCTTCGACGCGGTCCAAAGATCATCTTTCTGCATATTGTTGACATAAGACACCCCAGGGTCATCTTTAGCCGGCTTATACCATTTGTGGATGCTGATCGGGATCTTGTCCCTAACAAGAACCCCACACTAAGCAGCAAATGCTTCCTTTGTCTGGATGGGTTCAATCGGTTGGCTATCGCGTGTGATTGCTGTGATCTCAAACCTTTCATCTGAGCGCAACTTTTTCTTCGGGCCTCGTCTCTTTACCGAAGTTGTGCTCGATCCGGAGGGCTAGAAAAAAGAAGAAAGACGAGAGTTATTAATTAATATGTGTACATACCAAAAAAATTAATGCATCAATTAGCTATAGTCAGCACATGCTTAATTAATATATATACCTGGCCGGACTCCATTCGGTCACCGGAGCCGTCATCACGGTGTCCTTCTTCCACCGCATTCGGTCACCGGAGCCATCATAATCATGTCCTTCCTCCTCCATTGTTCGATCACCGTAGCCTGCTTCTTCACCCTGTCCTTCCAGACCATCGGTGTCGCTGAGAAACGACAAGACGACATCACTTCCGACTGCGATTATGTCCCCCAACACCGCTTCTGTTGCTTCGTCTCGGGGGTGCTCCATAGTTTCTGCAAATATTTACAACATGGCAATTATTATTCAAACATGACAGATGGATATATTAGTGGCAAACGTAGAACTAGCTAGCTAATGACAATAAGGAATCATATTAGTGGCCTCGACACTTCTCTAGGGTTTGGGGTGGCCTCGACAACGCTTCAAGGGTTTGGGGTGGCCTCGACAACGCGTCAAGGGTTTGGGGTGGCCTCGACAACGCGTCAAGGGTTTGGGGTGGCCTCGACGACAACACTCTTTTAACTTGGTAAATTTGGGTGGCCTCGAAAGAGTTTGTCGGGTAGGGGCGTGGTGGGAGGGGGTAGGAGGCCAACATCATTTTTTTCTAGGGTTTGGGTGTCCTCGAGATTTTTGGTCGAGCGAGAGGGCCGAGGGGTAAGAAAGAAAAAGAGGAGAAGATCGAAGAAAAAAAAGAAGAAAAAAAGAGGATAAGAAGAAAGGAATAGAGGAGAAAAAGAAAAAATATTCTATTTTTTCTTCTCCTCCTCTTTTTTTTCCTTTTTTCCTCTCCTTATTTATTTCTCCTCTTCTTCCTCTCCTCTTCTTCTCCTTTTTCTTTTCCTTTTTCCTAAACTAAACATAAACTAAAATAATCCTAAAACTAAACGAAGTTATGGGGACGGGGTATATCGACAACGACATACCTGATAAAAAATAAGAAGACGAAGAAGAAATAAAAAGAGGAGAAGAAGAAAGGAATAGAGGAGAAGATCGAAGAAAAAAAGAAGAAAAAAAGAGGAGAAGAAGAAGAAAGGAATAGATGAAATTTTCTCTTCTTCTCCTCTATTCCTTTCTTCTTCTCCTCTTCTTTTTCTTCTTTTTTCTCTTCTTATTTATTTCTCCTCTTCTTCCTCTCCCCTTCTTCTCCTTTCTTCATCTTCTTATTTTCCTTTTTCCTCTCATTTTTTTCTTCTTCTTCCTTTCCTAGCTAGATATATAAAACTTTTCTAAAAAATGTAACTTTTGCATATATAAAACTTTTCCATGGATCATCATTTCTCATATATATCCATCTATAGCCACATACATATATAAATGGAAAAAAATGCTATGACAAAAATGCATATGTTTGCTTCTTTAATGATTCTATTTGAGGATAGGACTATTAAATATGCAGAGGCATTTAGTATGCAATGTTGAATAATAATTTTAGTGATTTGCTACAGTAGAGTATGCTAAGGTTTTTTGTAATGGTTTATACTAACTTATCTCACGAGTCCCTGTTGAGTTTTGTGTGGATGAAGCTTTTGAGATTTAGGGAGACCGTGATATGATTGGAATTAAGGAGACACAAAAGCTCAAGCTTCGGGATGACCAAGGCATCCCAAGATAATATTTCAAGAAGTCTCAAGCTTCTAATCTTGGGGATGCCCCGGTTGGCATCCCACCTTTCTTCTTCAACAACTATCGGTTAGTTTCGGTTGATCCTAAGTTTTTGCTTCTTCACATGATGTTTGCCATTCTTAGAATGTCATTTTATTTTGCTTTGCTTGCTGTTTGAATAAAATACCAAGATCTAAAATTATTAAATGTTAGAGAGTCTTCATATAGTTGCATAATCATTTGACTACTCATTGATCTTCACTTATATCTTTCGGAGTAGTTTGTCATTTGCTCTAGTGCTTCACTTATATCCTTTTAGAGCACGGTGGTGGTTTTATTTTGAAGAAATAGATGAACTCTCATGATTCACTTATATTATTTTGAGAGTCTTCAGAACAACATGGTAGTTTGCTTTGGTTATGAAACTAGTCCTAATATGATGGGCATCCAAGAGGGGTATAATAAAAACTTTCATATAAAGTGCATTGAATACTATGAGAAGTTTGATACTTGATGATTGTTTTGAGATATGAAGATGGTGATATTAGAGTCATGCTAGTTGAGTAGTTGTGAATTTGAGAAATACTTGTGTTGAAGTTTGTGATTCCCGTAGCATGCACGTATGGTGAACCGTTATGTGATGAAGTCGGAGCATGGTTTATTTATTGACTGTCTTCCTTATGAGTGGCGGTCGGGGATGAGCGATGGTCTTTTCCTACCAATCTATCCCCCTAGGAGCATGCATGTAGTACTTTGTTTTGATAACTAATAAATTTTTGCAATAAGTATGTGAGTTCTTTATGACTAATGTTGAGTCCGTGGATTATACGCACTGTCACCCTTCCACCATTGCTAGCCTCTCTAGTACCGCGCAACTTTCGCCGGTACCTTAAACCCACCATATACCTTCCTCAAAACAGCCACCATACCTACCTATTATGGCATTTCCATAGCCATTCCGAGATATATTGCCATGCAACATTCCACCTTTCCGTTTATTATGGCACGCTTCATCATTGTCATATTTCTTTGCATGATCATGTAGTTGACATCGTATTTGTGGCAAAGCCACCGTTCATAATTCTTTCATACATGTCACTCATGCATCATTGCACATCCCGGTACACCGCCGGAGGCATTCATATAGAGTCATATCTTGTTCTAAGTATCGAGTTGTAATTCTTGAGTTGTAAGTAAATAAAAGTGTGATGATCATCATTATTAGAGCATTGTCTCAGTGAGGAAAGGATGATGGAGACTATGATTCCCCCATAAGTCGGGATGAGACTCCGGACTAAAAAAAATTAAAAATAAAAGAGGCCAAAGAAGCCCAAATAAAAAAAAGAAAAGAGGCCATAAAAAGAGAAGGCCCAAATAAAAAATGAGGGAAAAAGAGAGAAGGGACAATGCTACTATCCTTTTACCACACTTGTTCTTCAAAGTTGCACCATGATCTTCATGATAGAGAGTCTCCTATGTTGTCACTTTCATATACTAGTGGGAATCTTTCATTATAGAACTTGGATTGTATATTCCAATGATGGGCTTCCTCAAAATGCCCTAGGTCTTCATGAGCAAGCAAGTTGGATGCACGCCCACTAGTTTCTTTTGTTGAGATTTCATACACTTATAGCTCTAGTGCATCCATTGCATGGCAATCCCTACTCACTCACATTGATATCTATTGATGGGCATCTCCATAGCCCGTTGGTATGCCTAGTTGATGTGAGACTATCTTCTCCCTTTTGTCTTCTCCACAACCACCATTTTATTCCACATATAGTGCTATGTCCATGGCTCACGCTCATGTATTGCGTGAAGATTGAAAAAGTTTTAGAACATCAAAAGTATGAAACAATTGCTTGGCTTGTCATCGGGGTTGTGCATGATTTAAATAATTTGTGTGGTGAACATGGAGCATAGCCAGACTATATGATTTTGTAGGGATAGCTTTCTTTGGCCATGTTATTTTGAGAAGACATGATTGCTTAGTTAGTATGCTTGAAGTATTATTATTTTTATGTCAATATTAAACTTTTGTCTTGAATCTTATGGATCCAAATATTCTGGCCACAATAAAGAGAATTACTTAGAGAAACATGTTAGGTAGCATTCCACATCAAAAATTCTGTTTTTATCATTTACCTACTCGAGGACGAGTAGGAATTAAGCTTGGGGATGCTGATACGTCTCCAACGTATCTATAATTTTTGATTGTTCCATGCTATTATATTATCAACCTTGGATGTTTTATATGCATTTATATGCTATTTTATATGATTTTTGGGACTAACCTATTAACCTAGAGCCCAGTGCCAGTTTCTGTTTTTTACTTGTTTTAGAGTATCGCAGAAAAGGAAAATCAAACGGAGTCCAATTGACCTGAAACTTCACGGAACTAATTTTTGGAAGGAAAGCAACCCGGGAGACTTGGAGTCCACGTAAGGGAAGCAACGAGGAAGCCACGAGGCAGGGGGGCGTGCCCACCCCCTGGGTGCGCCCTCCACCCCCGTGGGCCCCTCGTGGCTCCCCTGACATACTTCTTGTGCCTATATATCTCCATATACCCTAAAACGATCGAGGAGCACAATAGATCGGGAGTTCCACCGCCAGAAGCCTCTGTAGCCACCAAAAGCCAATCTAGACCCGTTCTGGCACCCTGCCGGAGGGGGCAATCCCTCTCCGGTGGCCATCTTCATCATCCCGGTGCTCTCCATGACGAGGAGGGAGTAGTTCTCCCTCGGGGCTGAGGGTATGTACCAGTAGCTATGTGTTTGATCTCTCTCTCTCTCTCGTGTTCTTGAGGTGGTACGATCTTGAAGTATCGCGAGCTTTGCTATTATATTTGGATCCTATGATGTTTCTTCCCCCCTACTCTCTTGTAATGGATTGAGTTTTCCCTTTGAAGTTATCTTATCGGATTGAGTCTTTAAAGATTTGAGAACACTTGATGTATGTCTTGCCGTGCATATCTGTGGTGACAATGGGATACCACGTGATTCACTTGATGTATGTTTTGGTGATCAACTTGCGGGTTCCGGCCATGAACCTATGCATAGGGGTTGGCACACGTTTTCGTCGTGATTCTCCAGTAGAAACTTTGGGGCACTCTTTGAGGTCCTATGTGTTGGTTGAATAGATGAATCTGGGATTGTGTGATGCATATCGTATAATCATACCCACGGATACTTGAGGTGACATTGGAGTATCTAGGTGACATTAGGGTTTTGGTTGATTTGTGTCTTAAGGTGTTATTCTAGTACGAACTCTAGGGTTGTTTGTGACACTTATAGGAATAGCCCAACGGATTGATTGGAAAGAATAACTTTGAGGCGGTTTCGTACCCTACCATAATCTCTTCGTTTGTTCTCCGCTATTAGTGAATTTGGAGTGACTCTTTGTTGCATGTTGAGGGATAGTTATGTGATCCAATTATGTTATTATTGTTGAGGGAACTTGCACTAGCGAAAGTATGAACCCTAGGCCTTATTTCAACGCATTGCAATACCGTTTACGCTCACTTTTATCATTAGTTACCTTGCTGTTTTTATATTTTCAGATTATAAAAACCTTTATCTATCATCCATATTGCACTTGTATCACCATCTCTTCGCCGAACTAGTGCACCTATACAATTTACCATTGTATTCGGTGTGTTAGGGACACAAGAGACTCTTTGTTATTTGGTTGCAGGGTTGCTTGAGAGAGACCATCTTCATCCTATGCCTCCTATGGATTGATAAACCTTAGGTCATCCACTTGAGGGAAATTTGCTACTGTCCTACAAACCTCTGCACTTGGAGGCCCAACAACGTCTACAAGAAGAAGGTTGTGTAGTAGACATCATGTTGCTACTGCTCCACTCCTTCTCCTCTCCTCTCCTTCTCCTCTCCTTCTACTCTTCAATGCGTCGGGGCCGGCGGCGACCATGGAGCAGGGGCAGAGAGCAAGGGGCGCTCGGGCGCAAGAGCGGCGCTTGATCGGGACCATGGGAAGGGGGGGGGCTCACTTCGAGGGGGGCAGCGATGGCAGTAGTCCGGCGACGAGGATGACAGGCTCGGGGCGGCACGCGGTGACGGGGACGGCGGTCTCGGGGCGGCACCCGGCGACATGGACGAGGAGGCTGCGCTCGGGGAGGCACGCGGCGACGGGGACGAGGCCGGCGGGCTCAGGGATGCCGGCGACGAGGCCGGCGAGGGCTCAAGGAGGCGACAGCGTTGGCAGCGGCAGCGGCGGTGGCGAGGTGGAGCAGCCTAACGATGTCTATGAGCTCGGCGTCATCGGTGGAGGGGGGAACTGGCGATGAAATGAAAATTTTCACAAGTGTTTCTTATATAGTCCAAGCATTAGTCCCGGTTCATGGCACCAACTGGGACCAATGCCCCCCGTCGTCTCAGTTGGTGCCAGCAACCAGGACCAAAGGTCTCTTTTCAGCAGCCCAAAGGGCGGGAAGCGGCGGCCTTTGGTCCTGGTTGGTGGCACCAACCAGGACTAAAGGGGGGATATTGGTCCCGGTTGGTGCCACGAACCGGTACCAATGCACCACTTTAGTCCCGGTTTGTGGCACCAACCGGGACCAAAGGCACTGTGCTGCCCGCGTCGCGGCTGAAAGTTTAGTCCCACCTCACTAGTTGAAAGAGCTCGAGAGTGGTTTATAAGCGCTGTTGCACCAACCCTCTTGAGCTTCTCTCAACTACAGGCTTTCGGGCCTAATTTGTCACGATCTGCTTGTGGGCCTACTGGGCTTCCTACGGGCCTGAATCCTGGCCCATGGTTGGGTTTCTAGTCGTATTCTGGCCGTGGTGGCCCAGTAGGTGGCAATTTTTTTATTTTTTTTGTTGTTTTATTTATTTTATTTAGTTTCTACTTACAACAAAAAACTTACTGTTGCTATTTTTATTTATTTTATTAAAGTTTATTTATTTTACTTTTATAAAGTTTATTTTGTTTCTACTTCTTTATTTTATTAAAGTTTATTTTATTTTATTTTATTTTGTTTCTACTTATTTATTGTATTAAATTTTATTTTATTTTATTTTGTTTCTACTTATTTATTAAAGTTTATTTAATTTACTTTATTAAAGTTTATTTTGTTTCTACTTATTTACTTTATTTTATTTTGTTTCTACTTATTTATTAAAGTTTATTTTGTTTTTTTTCTGCTTTTCATGTTTGAACAGAAAATACTTTGATAATTTCAGTAGCATGAATTTATAATAATTTTAGTTTAAAAAATACTAGAGGTTTATAAAAGCTTTTTAGTTCATTCCTTTTGCTATTAGAGTTTTATAAAAGTTTTTTAGTTAATTTTCTTTTTGCTATCGTTATTTCATCCACATAGCATGTGCAAGAAAGTAGAGAGGGTTACGGCAAAAACTGGATGCACTTCGTGTACAAAATGGACAATCTCTTTTTAAGTATCAGGGTTTCATACGGAAATTCGTCTGTTACAAAGGGATTTCAATTTTTTAACTTATTTGAACTCCATAGTTTTTCTGTGTTCAAAATGCACCATTCAAAGCCACATCATCAATTTTCAACCCTTTCTGACTTCATTTGTTATTTTTCATGCATTTATTGATTATTTTGAGCTATAAGACCCTGAAATTGAAAAGCATTTCAAATCAACTCTGAAAAGGTTGAAAGTTGGCCTAGTATCATCATTGCATCCACATAGCATGTGCAAGAAAGTAGAGAGGGTTACGGCAAAAACTGGATGCTCTTCATGTACAAAACGGACAATCTCTTTCGAAGTATCAGGATTTCATACGGAAACTCGTCTGTTACAAAGGGATTTCATTTTTTTAACTTATTTGAACTACGTAGTTTTTCTGTGTTCAAAATGCACCATTCAAAGCGACATCGTCAATTTTCAACCCTTTCTAACTTCATTTGTTATTTTTCATGCATTTACTGATTATTTTGAGCTATAAGACCCTGAAATTGAAGGCAACATATAGCTCTCATGAATAGATAAGTGACCAAATTAATAGAAGTTCATCATCACATTAAAAACAAAGTACATACATAGTTCTCATTGAACAACATATAGCTCTCTAGAGCATCTAGTTCAACCATACATTGAAACTATGTAAAACCTTTCAATGCAACAACAAATGCGATCATAATCACAACCAAGGTAAAAAATGATCCAACGGCATAATGATACCAAGCCTCGGTATGAATGAAATATTTTCTAATCTTTCTAATCATCAACCGCATTGCATCCATCTTGATCTTGTGATCATCGACGACATCCGCAACATGCAACTCCGATATCATCTTCTCCTCCTCAATTTTTTTATTTTTTCCTTCAAGTAATTGTTTTTCCTTCAACTAAATTTAACCTCTCGACAATAGGATCGGTTGGAATTTTCGGTTCAACTACCTCCTAGATAAATAAAATCTATGTCACATTGGTCGGCATAATTGTCATAAACAATAAATTAACCAAATAGTTATAAAAAGATAATATATACCACATCTGAATCATAGACAGGACGAGGGCCGACGGGGGCAGATACCAAAACCATCGCACTATATAATAAGAAGCAATAATAAAAGTTAGAAAATTAGGCAAGTATCTATCTAGAGTTAGAATTATTTTCTTTTAGAAAGAAGATAAGAACAAGAGGCTCACCACGGTGGTACCGGCGGCGAGATCGGCGTGGGCGATCGATGGCGGTGAAGTCGGGGACGGGACGTGACGGACCGCTAAACCTATGCAAATCTCAGGGAAAATGGATCTTGGAGGTCGAGCTTCGACAAGAGAAAGCTTAACTAGTGTGGCTCGGGCATTTCATCGAACACTTCATGTGCATAGGAGGTGAGCTAGAGCACCCAAATGCCCTCTCCTCACCGGCCAGAAAAAATAGAGCACTGTGGAGTGCTCTACTGCGGCGATGGGGTATATATAGGCAACTCACTTGTCCCGGTTCGTGGATGGAACCGGGACTAAAGCCCAGCCTTCTGTGCCGGTTCAAGTCAAGAACCGGGACCAATGGTTGTGGGCCAGGAGCGAGGCCCATTGGTCCCGGTTCATGCCTAGAACCAGGACAAATGGGTCCATACGAACCGGGACCAATGCCCACGAGGCCCCGGTCGGCCCCCTGGGCTCACGAACCGGGACGAATGCCCCCATGGGTCCCGGTTCGTGACTGAACCAGGACTAATGGGCTTGCCATGCCCAAACTAAAGCCCTATTTTCTACTAGTGTTTTCAAGCCAAGGTGATCTATGACACCTCGGATACAGTTCGGCGTTGGACTTCGGATATAGTCCGGCGTTGGAGCTCGGATGCAGTCCAGCGTTGAAGCTCGGACGCAAGAGGACACCGCCGCACGGGAACAACTTCATACCCGAGGTGTGGCGTAAAAAATAACAAGGCATTGATAAAGGCCGATAACTTTAAGGGGCTCCTCGGATACCCAACGTGTAAACTCTTCGGATTCACTTTGGTGATCCTCAAGATCGAAGATGAGAATATTTCTTGAATCAGTTTCCAAGACCGACGACCGAAGATGAAGAACAGTTCGGAAGAATCGAGGAGCATCCCCAACTTGAAGACCAGTTCAAGGGGCTACTGATGGTGTCCTGTACTAGGGGGTACTCACCACGTCATCTCCCGACTAGCTGGATCGGGCCAAGGAACCCCATGGCGGTTCACTCATGGGCCACTTCGGGCAGCCCATGCCGCATACAAGAGAGATCCCACAAGACTTGGTGCACAAGACGAGGACTCTCCTAAACCCTAGGCCTCTGGTGTGTTATATAAACCGAGGCCAGGCTAGTCAATAGACAACATCTAATATTCATTAGAACAATCTAGTGGTAGATACATGTACTCTGTACTACACCGATATGAATACAATCAGAAGCATGACGTAGGGTTTTACCTCCATCAAGAGGGCCTGAACCTGGGTAAAATCCCGTGTCCATGTTACCATTGCTCCAAGACGCCTAGCTTAGGGCCCCTACTATGAGAGATGCCGGATATAGAACCGACACCGGCCCTTTCGGCCCACGGCCCACCCAGGCCCGGCCCTAAAATCCAGGGTCTAGGCCCGATGGGCTTGCCCATGGGCCGGGCTTGGGCCTGAGTTTTGAGCCCACCAGCCGGGCTTGGACGGGCTTGGGCTTGACATATATATTGGCATTTTAAGGAAGAGGCCCGTCCCACGGCCCGAAGCCCTAAGGGCTTTTTACTAGATGGGCTGGGCTTGGGCTTGAAAAGTAGGCCACATGGTAGGGCCTGGGAGGGCATGGGCCTCAGTTTTCTGCCATGGGCTTTGTTAGGCCCAGCCCAAGCCCGGCCCGGCCCGGCCCATGGCCAGGTATACTTGTGGGTCTATAATTCCATTGAAAGTAAGGCATGATACATTTTCTTGAACGTTGTTTGGGTGTCTTAGCAACCTAGACCAACCTTTGCTCCATTAGACACCATAGACACCCAGGCAACGCCTCCAAGGAGGGGATGTCACTGCCGCCTAGACCTAGGGTTTCCCCGCTACCCGAGGGGGGTTCAAGGCCATGACATCACTTAAGGCAGGCGATGGAGAGTATAGGTGTCGTTGTTGTCTGCAGTTGCGTCCCTGGCCATGTCATCAAGACTGTTGGGGCATAGCTGACTACGGATGGGGGAGCAACTCACCGTCTTGGACCATTGTCCTGGTCATGGAGAGGGGAGCCACACCCCATCGTCATCGAGGAGGTAAACGCCTGATGAGTGTTGGCTACCAATTCTGATTCAAAAACCGACATAAGCCCCCCTCCCCCCCCCCAAGTTAGTGAGGATTCAGCTGAACCATAATTGTAGTTCGACCTAAAGCCAGCCTCCTTGTACCTCCCCATACATGTATAGATTCATCGTCCCGAACACACCATATAACACGCTCTCTCGTCAGATTAAGTTCCCTCAATATGCTTCTCCATGTATATGACATACCCATTTCGTACAACTTCCAATATAGTGCAGTTTGGAAAATACTTTGCTTTAAGGACAACGCCACAAAGAGAATCTGGAGACTGGAACAAGCGCCAAATTTGTCTTGCTAATATTCCTAGATCGAAAATGTGCAAGTATCTAAACCCCATGCCCCCGCACACTTTGCCTTAGTCATATGTTCCCAACTAATCCTGTGGTATTTATTCTCATCCTGCTATCGACTCCACCAATATATGCATATGAGGTTGCTAATTTCCTCACACAATAATTTTGTCAGACTGAAACAAGACATAGCGTAAGTAGGGAGGGCTTGGGCTGCCGCCTTGATCAAAATCTCTTACCTGCCTTCGACAAGAGCTTCTTCCAACCCTGAATCCTCGTCCAAATATGCTCTTTTAAGTACTCATATTCCCATTTCCTTGACTGACCAAGATGCACCGGGAGACCGATATATCATTGGTTTTCAGGACTCCTGAGCAAACCCGAGAACTGCATGCACTGAAGTTTTCCTGCCACACGGCGTCCCCTTACTAAACATAGCTAACGAATTGGCTTTATTTATCTCCTATCTCAAGTGCCGCTCGTAGAGGCTAAAATTTCAGCAACTTATTTGTTGATTGTACATTTTCCTTCATCACAATGAGCGAATCGTCCACGAAGAAAAGATGGTTTATTCTTGATGCCTCTTCATAGATTTTCACACCTTCCAACGAGCCCTCCAGATCAACTTTAGCGAGCAAAATAGAAAATGCTTCAGCACATAAGATGAAGATGTATGAAAACAACAGGTCTCCTTGCTATAAGCCCCTTTTGGCCAAACGAAAATTTAGCACAACTAGCACAGGCATGCATGTATGGTTCCATTATTTTTTATGCTAGATCACTCCCATGATATATGACCGATGACACCCAAGAGACTAATTAATGGCTGCATTTAAGAGTGTGTTTGTGGATAGCCAAAATGTGATGCATATTCATTGAAAGTACGGTCATTTGGGAGTGGCAATGACTAGAGCACTACGGTGGTGAGCGGAGCCGAGTCCCAGTTTGTCCTTCTGATGTCGACTGTCCGATGCGCCAATAGGTGCACCTATGCTGATTTTTGACTTTGGTAGAGAAGTCGGAGCTGCGGACGGCGGGGCCACTACGGCAACGATGACTTCATAAGGGCAGTTTTCAACGCGCAGTGCTCTCTGGATATTGCATTGTGCTAGGTCGGTGTCAGGCTTGTAACTTTTTTGTGAAGCTCGTTAGTAAAATCGGAGCTGCCTTACCCTTGATGCTTCGGTTGACTGTTTGGCGTTTGTGGCCAGAAGTCGTCGTGTGTGCCCAGTTTGTAATATAGGTTTTCGTCCAGTTTTCGTTTAATTAACCGGCGACTCTCTTCTTAATCAATGAAATGGCAAATATTTTACCTCGTTTAAATTTTTTTCCTGTTCGGCTAGTTCATAGAAATATGAGTTAACAGAAGAGATGGTCGTCCCCGTGGAAGATACAATTTCCGTCGAAGGTAAAGTTTTTGGTTTGGCGACTTGCTCAACAGTCCACCCACTCATCTCTTGTATTGCTAATGTAGCATGCGTTCAAACTATAGCATGTCGCGAAGGCCTTTGCACTTGCGGTTGAAACTACAGCATGCCGCACGTACCACGACGGGAAAAGATGCCATGTGTCTGTACTGTAGGTGAACATGCAGCTGCACCACGACAACCGTGTGGTTTAGCTTGACGTGCCACCATCGCACCACGCCGACCCACCTAACGACCGCACTCGGTCGAACGAACCACAGCCACAACGCGCGCGCACCCGCGTAACCGACCTATCTCGTCTATCCATAGCTTCGCCCGGTCGCTTGCATTTGAGTAAATTGCTCAAAACCATCACATTTGTGCCTAGGGTACTCCAAAACCACCGCTTTTGCCGAAAATCACAAAAAACCACCACTTCTGTGGCAAGTGAGTAACAAATCGCACTGATTCGAAGTTGAGCCGTGTCTAACAGCAAAACTGACGAGTGAGGCCCACCTGTTAAGCTGACTTGGCAAAGAAAGCAAGCCACATGTACAGGTTGACTAGTCTTTCTCTCAGGCATTATGTTGAGCACCTAGTGTGCACGCATGACAACTGCACCTGAGCTTTGCTAGTGAGCAAGATGAGGTGCTCGCCGGCGGCACGCATGAGCGCGGGTCCGACCAGGGCGCTCCTCCACGGCGCACCACCGCGAGCACGGGCTCGGCCAGGGGGCTCTAACATGGCGCGCGCAAGCAACGGTCGGCCAGGGCGCTTCCATGGACTCGGTCAGGGCGCTCGCACAGGCTCGACCACCTGCTTGGCCCGCCGGGACATCCTCTGCTTTGTGCTGGTCACCTGCTTAGCGCACACGAGGTCGAGCGCCTACGCGCCGCGCCGCATCCCGCTCCGGCGAGGCCGAGCTCAAGCGCCCGCTCCCCTGCCCTCTCTGCGAGGCGGAGCTCGATTTGGTCGGGAGGCCGAGAGCCAGACCTCCCCGTCTCCCCGAGCTGCTTCGCAGGAACGCCCCCGTGCCACAGGGCATCTTCACGACGAGCCCCACAACCACCTACTACCTCCCGTCATCGTCCCGCTCCGGCAGCAGCCGCCGCGCGCCAAGCCATCACAGACTCGAGCTCCCATGCCACCCCGCGTCGACTACAAGCTCCTGGTGAGCTCCGCCTTCCCCTTCTTCCGCTCTCCCGAGTCTCCTGGCAAGCACCCATGGCTGGGACGAAGACGGCGAGGGCACCGGTGTGCTCGTGAGTAGTGACGACCCTGGCCGCTCCCGTGCGTCGTGCTCGGATTCAGGCGGGATCCGGCCAGGGCCGGCGCTGTACAGAGGGAGAGGCGGCGTTGTACAGAGGAAGGGGCACCGTGCGGCGCTGTGAGGGAGCGGCGACGTTGTGTCGCTAAGGGAGGAGCGCGAGTAGCGGCGCTGTGGGGAGGAAGGAGAGGATAGAGGAGATAAGAGTGTGTGGCTGACATGTGGGCCCCCCTTCCACCTCAGCAGGTCAAACACTGACTATGACTACTCTTCGCCACATCAGCTCAAACATGTGGGTCCCACCCGTTAGTTTTGCTATTAACGCGGCTCAGTTCCGAATTAGTGCATTTTGTTACTCACTTGCCGCACAAGTGGTGGTCTTTTGTGATTTTCGGTAAAAGCGGTGGTTTTGGAGTACCCTAGCCACAAATGTGGTGGTTTCGAGCAATTTACTCCTTGCATTTCAAGGTATGGCGTGGGCCAAACATGCACGCAAGCTGGAGCGCACCTTGCATGACTGCTGTTGATTGCGAGTGTGAGTGAGTTCGGCACCGTTTCTTTGGGGTTCAGTGTGCATGGGCCTACACAGTCCACCCCTCTTTCCGTTTCTCCCGTTCTTGAGAATTTCGAGCGTGCTTAAAGCACGAAAGGTGATTCGTCGCGACGCCGCCTGTTTTTTTTGGAACGTAGACGCACGAAGCGTCCGGTTTTAAATTAATATAAAGCCACTAGGCAGCATCCAACCGGGTCGAAACTCCACAACCACATAACATTCAGTTTCAGCGGGCTCGCAGTCCCGGCAAAGTAAGATACTAAAGTTCAAGGGGACGCTAAAAGCCCATAACCATAAAGATAATAAACGCAAAAGCTCAGTCTGTCAGATCTTGAAGTCTTGCTCTTGCCGTGCATGCTTTGATCTGCTCCATGATCTCGTTCATGTGCCCCTGGTCACGCTGCTTCCCCAATGGCGCCCAAGCCTGTAGGAAAATATGGCATTTGAAAACAATCTCAGCTGGGTGAGCAGGGAATTTATGTTCGATAGTAATTTTGTTCCTCACAGTTCAAATGGACCAAAACAGCGCCCCAACGCAGCGCCACACCACACGCGCGTTCGCACCCTCTGTGCGGTTAATAAAGAAAGAAGGTCCGAGCTATTTTGCGGGTTCCAATTCTGTTTAAATGTGTCCCTAACCGCGCTCCACGCAAATCTAGCAAGGCAACACTTGAAGAAGACATGGTTAGCGTCCTCCCCAAGCCCGCAGATGGCGCATGTCCCGTTCGCCGGCCCATTGCGTTTGGCCACATTTTCCGATGTTGGCAGACGGTTGCGGAACATTTGCCACAAAAAGATCTTGATTTTGAGTGGAATGCCAGCCTTCCACAACCCCCTGGCCATATCAAGCCCATTCCCCTCCGTAAGCTTCTCGTATAAGGATTTTACCGAGAATTTACGAGAAGCCGATAGCTTCCAATCAATCTGATCTTGATCGTGGCTGAGACTCCATCCCTCGAGCTCAGCCACCAAAGCCTCCCAAGCCGTCGCCTCTCCCGCTTCCAGAGGTTTGAAGAAGGAGATCGTCGGGGGGTGCACTCTGAGAGCGACAGCGACCGTAATGTGTGTGTCCGTGGCAAGCTGGTACAGCTGCGTATAGGACTGCCACAGCGGCGTTTGACCCTTCCAGCAATCCAACCAAAACCGCGTGGACTTGCCATTGTTAACTATAAACTGGGCCCCAACCGCAAACACTGGCCTAACCGCTTGAATGCCATTCCAAAAGGGCGATCCTTTGGGTTTGGCCTTAAAGAGGTTGCCATCCGGGAAATACTTGGCCCGGAGAATATCAGCCCAGAGACCCTTCTCGTTTTGGGCAAGGCGCCACCACCATTTGGTAAGGAGAGCAACGTTCATCAGCTTCGAATTCGTGATCCCGAGACCACTAAACTTCTTAGGGCGATAGACCGCAGCCCATTTAACCAGATGGTATTTGCGCTTTGTCCCAGTTCCTTCCCAAAAGAACCGGGCGCGAGGCATGTCAAGCTTGGCATGCACTCCATCTGCTAGGAGGAACATACCCATCGTAAAGATAGGCAAGGAGGATAAGCTAGAATTGGTCAAAATCAACCTAGCAGCAGAGGACATGAACCTACCTCTCCAAGGACTAACCCGGTTCACCACTTTGCCGTAAAGTGGCGCCCAGTCGACAATCGTCAAGTTTTTGTGGTTTATCGGTAGTCCCAAGTATTTGATCGGAAACTTCCCAATCCTACAATTGAGCAAGTTTGCGATACTCCGACCTTCGCGATCATCCATCCCTATAGTGATCACTTCGCTTTTGAGAAAATTAATCTTTAGACCCGAAAGAATCTCAAAAGCAATCAAAAGCAACTTAATTGTTGCTATGCTATGGCCGTCTGGCTCGAAAAGCAGCATCATGTCATCCGCGTATTGCAGATGGGTCACGCCGCCGGGGATGAGGTGGGAGATCAACCCTTTGATGTAAACCCGGGCATGGGCAGCCCGGCCCGATGACCCGGCCCGAGCCCGGCCCGAAAAACCCGGGCCGGGCCGGGCCGGGCTTGACATTCGGGCCGGGCTCGGGCTTTGTTTTGCAGCCCGAAAGATAGTTCGGGCCGGGCTCAGGCTTCACTTTTCCTGTATTTCGGGCCGGGCTTTCGGGCTTCGGGCCGGGCTTGCACGTGCGCGTACTAGAAAATAGCATTCGGGCCGGGCTTTCGGGCTTCGGGCTTGACTTCGGGCCGGGCTCGGGCTTGAAAATATGGAGTATTTCGGGCTTCGGGCCGGGCTCGGGCTTGAGAAATGAAGGTCGGGCTTTTACAAGCCCAGCCCGAAACCCGGCCCGGCCCGACGTTTGCCCAGGTTTACTTTGATGTGCCCCGCAGCCCTGGCTTTGCTGATCAAGGCCGCCAAAGCGTCCGCAACGAAGTTGAAGATCAAAGGAGAGCTAGGGTCTCCCTGCCTAAGGCCGCGTTTGTTGCGAAAGAATTTGCCCATTACACCATTGATGGTCACAGCCGTGTGACCACTACTCACTAGGTGCATGATACGGTGGACAAAGCCCACATCAAAACCCTTTTTGATGAGGACCTCTCGCACGAACTCCCAGTTCACGCGATCGTACGCTTTTTCGAAATCTAACTTAAGGAGAACACCTTTAGACTTGGTACGTTTGAGCTCATGAACGATTTCGAGAAGCGCTAACGGCCCTTCAAGAATATTATGCTGCTTGAGGAAACCCGATTGGCTAGGACTAATCACTCGTTGAGCGACAGGCGCCAAGAGGGAGGCGTAAGCTTTTGCACAAATCTTGAAAGGGACATTAATCAGAGTGATAGGCCGGAACTGCTTAATGTCGTCGGCCCCTTTAACCTTAGGAATCAGACTAATAGCCCCGTAGTTGAGACGAGATAGGTCAACGGTACCTAGCGCAAAGCCATTCACTAAGTCGTAGAAAAGATCTTTGAGCTTAGTCCAGAACTTCTTGAAGAATTCCACCGGCCACCCATCCGGACCGGGTGCCGTGCCCGTTTTCATATCGTGCACAACACGATCTATTTCCTCCGGAAGGAAAGAGAGGACGAGCCCATCATTCTCCTCCTGAGAGACCCGATCAGCAGGGTCCCAAAGGTCGTCCCGGAGGCATAGAGTTTTCTCCTCGGCCGTTCCCAACAGCCCGATGAAGAACTCATAGATGTGAGCTACGATGAGCTCGTTGGAGAGTAAGAGCCCTTCATCGGATTGAAGTCTAAGGATCATACTTTTACGTTTTCTACCGTTAGCGTAAGCATGGAAATAGCCGGTATTAGCGTCTCCTTTGGTGACCCACTTGATCCCGCCCCTGCGGCGCCAGTACTCCTCTTCGGCCCGAAGTATGGCAAGGACTTGGCGTTCCAAGTCGTAACGAGCGGCCCATTCACTCTCCGAGAAGGGCCGCCGGTCAGCCTCCAAGTCTAACGCGGCAATTGCCTCAACAATTTGGGCCCGCTCTCGCTTGGATTCGTTGCCGTGGTTAGCCCCCCAACCACGCAGGAAATCCCTGAGTTTGCTTGCCGCCAAGTTCCAGCACTCTACCGGTCCCCGTTGCGGCCCAAGCTGGTGGCAGATCGTGTCCCAACGATCCAACACCATCTGAACAAACCCCTCGGACTCAAACCAAGCCGTTTCGAAATAGAATCGGGGGCTACGCCTAATATATTCCTCCCCCGAAGAAAATATCAACGGAACATGGTCCGAGCCGATTCTAGTTTCAGCCACCAGGTTGCATAAGGGAAATAGAACCTCCCATTCGGGGGTAAAAAATACCCTATCCAACACGCTCCGGACCGGGCACAACTGCTTGTTTGTCCAAGTATATCTCGCACCGGTCCGAGTGGCCTCACGCAACGCCGATGCCGCTATGGCCACATTGAACATGGACACCCGAGTCCAGTCAATGTTGGCGTTGTTCTTGTCCGCACCCGAGCGAATAAGATTGAAGTCCCCACCAACAACCAGGGGCAAATTGCTAGCTCGCTTGGTCCCTACCAAGTTAGTCAGTTCCTGAAGGAAAATAGCCGAGCGCGAGTGATCTGCCGGCCCATAAACACACATCACAACCCACGAAAGGCCCGAGACGCGGTGACTAATAGTAGCAGAAAGAAAAAAATTCACCAACATCCCATTGCAATACATCATAGATATCATTATTACATCCCATTAAGATACCACCCGAGTGGCCCGCTAAGGGCAACCAGTGCCAAGAGAAACGCTGTAAGGGATCGAAAGCCAGAAGATCACAGATTGAGAAGTCAACCTTGATCATTTCCTGAAGGGCTACGACGTCAATCCTCTCTCTGGCAATGTACTCCTTGAGTTGTGTACGCCGCCCCCCGTGGCCCCAACCCCGAATGTTCCAAAAAAGATAACGCATTTTAAATGATACGATTGCGCAGGTGCACCCCCCTGGATGTCACCGCTTTCGCCACGCGCTTCCTAGCCGGCATCCGACTGGAAGAAGGAATAATAGAGGCCTCCCTAGCCTCTGTCTCCTCCTCGAGCACTACCTTGCTGCCATCCGCACCCGGAACGCTGGCGCGCTGGATCTGTTCGTCCCCACGAGCAGCCGCAGCCGCCAGCATGGCCTGCGCTTCTTCCCGAGCACGAACCATAGAGATTATCTCGCTACAAGGGCCACTAATCGTCATGCCACTATCATCCAGAATGCTAGCAAGCTGATCATCCGTAAAAGCATTCAAGATATGGTAAGATGGTAGGGATTACCTGTAACCTCCAGGTTCTTGTCAACGAGCCGCAGTTTAGCACTTTCCAACGACGTCAATTCTCCCAGCTTGGCCTTGGCGCGGGCGCTGGGGGCCCGCGGTGTCACCGGAGTAGCCTTGGAGCATCTTGCCTTGCTGCCCATGTCTGCCTTGCCCAACGCCTCCCCCAGCTCGCCACCGCCACCGTCGACACTGTCTTGGGGGCCGGCTTCCGCCCCGCTGTCTTCTTAGCCTGCCGTCCCGCACTGTTGGAACCCTGCTTGTTGGCAGGGGTCAAGTCGATGTCGGTCCCCGGCTCCACAGGAAGGGAAGACAACGGGTCCGCAACCACAATGGCCCCAGCCACCTCTTGAGTTTTCGTCTGTGCCCTTGCCAGGGCCGGGATGTTGGATCCATACTCGTCAAAGGAAAGCGTCAGGGATCTGGCCAGGGGTGGAACACTCACCGCCGTGTCCTGGGTCGCCAAACCCAAGGCTCCCGAATCAGTGGACGCCGCTCCCAGCTTGTCCCAAGTCTCCATGACAATAGAGTAGTCCTATTGGCTGTCATCCCCTTCTTCGCCCGCCTCCTGCATCTTGGTGTCACCGTCAGGGGCCTCGGCGAGCGCCCGGTCCTCTCCCTGAGGTTCCTTACCAGGGGCGGCCCCTTTAGGCGGAGCGCTACCCAATGGCCGAGCTCCACCGTGACCAGCAGAGTCTTTTGGCGGGGGGTTGGGCGGTTCAGAACCATTCATCACACATTCTCCCCCACGCTTGGACAGAACCTCACGCTCCACCTTGATCTGGTACCCTTCATGATTGAACCACACTTCCACAAATCCATTCAGCTAACTTCATCCTCACAGGCCCCAACCTGATAAGGGACAATTCATCCACCACAATCGGGCGGCCAAGCATCTGGAACCCTTCTCTGATGCGGTCCTCACGCCTGTGTTTCTTTGGAATGCCGTGCAACCGGACCCAAGTCTCTGGCATGGACATTGGCTGCACCTCCTCGTGGAGCATATCCCGAACCGATGCCGTGATGTCATTGATTGACAGAAAGAGTTTCCCACTCGTCTTTGCCATGTGAAGAAGATCTGCAGAAGGGAAAACCACCAAGAAATCATTGTCGCCCACCTATGTCACTTGCCAATCCCAAGATCCGGTCACCATGTGTTGTAGTTCCTGTTTGAGGATGCGGAGATTGAGCCGCCCTGGCTCAGCCGATAAGATGGCCGCATTCTCGATCCGTGTATCCGCTGGCAGCTCACCCTCAGCCTCCTTGTCGAACTCCAAGCAGAAGAAACCCTCACCGGCGATAGCGCTCCCCATGATCTGCAATTGCAGCTGCCGACCCCTCGTCGGGCAGTGCGCAAACGCATGTCCCTCCTCCTTGCACAGCACACAGAGGGGAGGAAACTTGCACTTGGACTGATAGTGCCCGAGGCGGCCACATTTGAAGCACTCCACATCGGGCACTTCCTTCACCGGAATGGGTTCCTCCGCCGTGCCCTTGGAGGAGGAGGGGAAGGTAATTGCCAGTGGATCTGCAGCCGCCTGCTGCTTCTGAGCCAGCGGATCACCATGGCCCCCACCACAGAAAGGGTGTGCCTCCGGCTTCTTCTCGAGCTCTCGCCGTTGTTGGCTGACCTTCTTCTTCTTCCGTCTTTCCTGCTGCTGAATCCACCACGGGGGAGGAGGGCCCCAATCCCCCTCGCGCCTGCCCTGGTCGCGGGATCCGCCGTGCTCGGCCCTGGCCTCCCGACCATCCGACGGCTCCCGCATCGCCCGCTTAGCCTTGTCTCGCAGCTCGCGCTCACGACGCCGCTCTGCCTCCGGATCTGAGACCTCCATGGGGCGCTTATCCGCACGCCGATCTCCCATCACCACCGCCGCGAAGGATCTGTGGAGAGGGGAAGGCGGGAGTGAGATCTGGAGTGAGCGAGGCTCCGCACCTCACTTGCAGTGGCTGGAAACCCTAAATTAGGGTCCAGGCAGCCGCGTCTCAGCCATATATAGCCAGAGACCGGGCGCATGGCAGGCCGCGGCGCAACGGGCCTTTGGGGCCCATGCGGAGACGGAATTGGGTCCAACTCCTGTCCCGACCCGGCAGATACGCCCGACCCACTGTCAGTCGCGCCCACCGGCCCAGGCCCAACAGCGCACGGCCCACCCGCACCAACCCAGGCAACGGTGGGGACCACGGTCTCGCCCGACCCACCAACGCCGCCGCCGTCGGCGCCGGGGACGAGGGGGCAGGTAGGCACGGCCAGTCCTCCCTGGACGGCACCGCCTTGTCCACCACCAAGCTCTCCGCCGCCATGGATCTGATGAGACGAGCCGCATCGGTCGCATCCCCCTCACTGGCGGCCACACACCGAGCCGACGAGGGTTGCCAAATGCGCTGCGTCGTGGACCTGGGTCCGCGCCCTCCTGGCGCAAATCGCCGCCTGTGTTTGGCGCCCAGGCCTCGCACGTCCGCCGCGAAGGCTACGAAGTCCCCAATCGACGGGCCCGCCGGCACCACGCGCATCTGCTCCACGAGCTCGTCCCCGTCTTCATCATCTTCAGAAGACTCCGTCGACAGCGCCCAAAAGCGGTTGTGGCAGGTCTCAACCCCCGCCGGCGACGCCCCAGCACGCGCCACCGGCGAGCGCACCTGAGGGGACCCCGCCCCGCGGCTCACCAAGTTCCACCCCGCCAGGGCAGCCCCGCCCGCAGCCCTCACCGGCGAGGGCACGCGGTCGCCAGCACAGTCGCCAGTCCGTACACCTAACGGTTCACTCATTTCGAATCCCACTCATAAATTTGATCGACGCCGCCTGAAAGGAGACTGCGGCGGAAATATGATTCTCTTTGTCTGGCCCCCGTTTCGACGGTGGGTCTAGCATCGTCAAAAAAAGTGTATGGAAGTGTGTCTCTAGCAGGTCTTATGGGATTACGTAGGAATGAGCCGAATCCACGGTGCCGTTATTGCTCCTCCTTCGCCGAAGGTGAAGCACGTCGATGTTCTACTATAATAAGTTTTTCGCGGCTCTGATGAAGGAGGGGCAATGACGGCGACCCATTTTTCGCTCGGCCCTATGCTTGTAGTCGTGGCCTACAGACTAGAATATAACTTCTATTTATATTTTTGATGTTCCTTGTACTAACACGACACATGATAATACTCCCTCCGTTTCTAAATATAAGTCTTTTTAGAGATTTTAGTACAAACTATATATATATATATTAGAGCGTAGATTCACTCATTTTACTCCGTAAGTAGTTTATATTAAAATCTCTAAAACGACATATATTTAGAAACGGCGAAGTAGAGAAGTTCTGCGAAGAAAAGAAATCTGTAACATGAGCTTTGCTACACCTACGGGCAACTTTTCACGGGATGGTAGTTACGTGGTGAGTTGGCACAGTATGATTGAGAAACCAGTGCAAGGGGGGCCCACACTACAAATCAAGGGGAAGAGATAGATGTAGAATTGTTTCCGTAAGCTGCTTTCCGTAGAGGCTTCCTGTAAGTGTAGGATTTTTGCTGTAACATCACACACCGACCTGTTCCTTTCTCTAAGTGTCAAAGAAGGCAACATACAACCACTAACACTAGTACTGTGCTTTCCCCTGGTCCTGGTTTCACACGTATCCAGAGCGTCCAGTTAATTCCATAAGTCTATGTGCGCAGTTCATGCATGATTGATCTCGAGCTACCAGGCCATGCACGATTGCGCCCTATAAATACTGCAGCTTGAAAGTGCGTTATATCGACTAGAGGGGGGGTGAATAGGCGATTTTTATGAAAGTCTTCAGAACATAGAAGTTTTGAAGACAAACGATAAAGTTAAACCTATTACCATGCAGCGGAAGGTAGACTACACTAGGCCAACCATAGTCAAGTATTCAATGAAGTGAAAGCACAAAGACTAATAGTAGCTAGGTAGTAAGGATCAGGTAGGAAGATATTGTGAAGCCAAACAGAACACGCAGTCACTCAGTGAAGACAAATGATAGTGCAAACATACAATGACTTCATAAGGAGTAACAGTAAGTAAAGGGAAGTGAAGATGAAACCAGTGACTCATTGAAGACAATGATTTGTTGAACCAGTTCCAGTTGCTGTGACAACTGTACGTCTGGTTGGAGCGGCTAGGTATTTAAACCTTAGGACACACAGTCCCGGACACCCAATCCTGAACACGCAGCTCAGGACACCCAGTCCTCACCGTATTCTCCTTGAGCTAAGGTCACATAGACCTCGCCCAATCACTCTGGCAAGTCTTCAAGGTAGACTCCCAAACCTTCACAAACTTCGTTCACCGGCAATCCACAATGTCTCTTGGATGCTCAGAACGCGACGCCTAACCGGCTGGAGGATGCACAGTCCTCAAGTGTAATAAGTCTTCAGATCACATAGACAAGAAGACTTAAGTGATGCCCAATTCTCTCTGGCTCTGGTGGTTAGGGCTTTATCCTCGCAAGGAATTCTCTCTCAAAGGCTTCGAGGTGGGTTGCTCTCAAACGACAAAAGCCGTACTTTCAATCTGAGCAGCCAACCATTTATGGTTGTAGGGGGTGGGCTATTTATAGCCACTTGGCAACCCGACCTGATTTGTCCGAAATGACCCTGGGTCACTAAGGAACTGACACGTGTTCCAACGGTCAGATTTCAAACTCACACGGCAACTTTACTTGGGCTACAAGCAAAGCTAACTTATCCGACTCTGGACAAGATTCGCTCTCATAGTCTTCACTCGAAGACATAGGTTTTTGGTTTAGGCATCACTTCAGTCATTCTGACTAGTTCTCTTGGACCCCACTTAACAGTACGGTGGTTCCTATGACTCAACACAAAAGAAAAAGAACTACGAAAGATCTAAGTCTTCGAGCTCCATAGGCTTCATATAGTGTCTTCTCTTGTCATAGTCTTCAATGTGAATATCTTCATATACCACCTTTGACTTCAATGTCTTCATATATTTTTAGGGGTCATCTCTGGTAGCGATGGAGGTGGTGGTGCTGGCTATGGTGGATCAGGGTCTGGTTCTGGGTATGGCGAGGGTGCTGGAAGTGGAGGAGGTATTAGCGGTGGTGGATACGACCATGGTGGTGGCGGTGGAGGCGGTGGAGGTAAGGACGGAGGCGCTGGTTCTGGGTATGGGTCTGGGGAGGGCTCTGGCTACGGGAGCGGCGCCGGCGGGTACGGTGGCGGCAGTGGCGGAGGAGGCGGTGGCGGCCAAGGTGGCGGTGGTACAGGCTATGGGCATGGGTCCGGTGAGGGTTCTGGCTATGGCGGTGGTGCTAGTGGTGGTGGTGGCGGGCACGGAGGTGGTGGCGGTGGCGGACAAGGTGGTGGGTCTGGCGGGGGCTCAGGCTACGGTTCCGGGTCTGTCAGTGGATATGGTGGAGGATATGGAGGCAGTGGCGGCGGCGGAGGTGGTCAAGGTGGAGGCTCTGGCTCTGGATACGGTTACGGCTCCGGCGGTGGCTTTGGAAATGGACACCACTGATCTCACTTCCATGGAAAACTCAAGTATTCAAGAGTATATAGTTAAAAAGTCTTCCCATGAGTGACAGTGATGAGCTTGTTGTTCACTGATCTACTACTACTGAAGATGCAAGTTTGAGTGTATGTGATTAATATTGTACTCTGGTGGTGGTTGCTGCTTTACTTATTTGGCGAAGTCCAGTAAATAAGCGATCTTTACAAAGAGATCATCATACTCCTGTATGACTGTATCCATTAATTTCTACAACCCGGATGATTGACAGATCATATAACATACGGTTCCTGAAGAAGGATCAGAGAAACCATTTGCTGAACTTTGTTTCTGAATATATGTTCTGCACATTTTGCAGTTGCCACATACAATTTGTTTACACATGGTTTCAGCCTATAAACCAGCGTGCCTGGGTACTGAAACCTCTTTTTTTGCCAGGCTTGATCTGACACTTGTCAGCTCACTTTTGTGCAATTTAGAAGCTGGTTTAGTCTCACTAGCAGAAAAAGGGCCATTTCTCCTGATTCGTAAGGCCCATCTGTCCCAGTTTAGGAACCGGGACTAAATGGTCGCTACTAAAGCCCTTGGCCTTTAGTCCCAGTTCTTATACGAACCGGGACAAATGGGCCTTCACATGGCCGCTGCGGCGAGCCCAGGCAGGAGGGCCTTTAGTCCCGGTTGGTGGCACCAACCGGGACCTAAAGGCATCCACGCGTCAGCTTTTCAAGGGCTAGGATTTTTGTTTTTTTGAAAGGGGGATGGGGGATTTGGGGGGTTTTGTATGGTTAATTAAGGTGTTTCATATATTGTGTTAGGTAGCTAATTAATTAATAGAGAGAAGTGTCCTCTCTTATCTCCATGCTTGGTCGACACTACATACTATACGTATAGAGAGGCCCTCAACACGCTAGCTAGTAAGCAAATGAAGGAAACCATTAAGTGCAGAAGTTCGTCATGCATATCGAGAGAAGTGATATCGACCTCTACTTCTCCGAGGTCCCTCGACACGCTAGCTAGTAAACTAAGTCGTCCACTGATCTCTGATCTTCTCATACCGGCCCATGAATTCTAGTGTCTCTTCTTTGTCGACAAACATTGTTTTCAGCTCATTCTTCCACCTCCTGAATAGTTCTGCCATCTTCTTAAGAGCATGAGACTTGATCAATTGCTCTATAAATGGCTTCTCCTGATCCTCCTCTGGCGGTAGGGTGAAATTTGCCTTCAGCGCGGTTCAAAGATCATCTTTCTGCATATTGTTGACATAAGACACCCCAGGGTCATCTTTAGCCGGCTTATACCATTTGTGGATGCTGATCGGGATCTTTTCCCTAACAAGAACCCCGCACTGAGCAGCAAATGCTTCCTTTGTCTGGATGGGTTCAATCGGTTGGCCATCGCGTGCGATTGCTGTGATCTCAAACCTTTCATCCGAGCGCAACTTTTTCTTCGGGCCTCGTCTCTTTACCGAAGTTGTGCTTGATCCGGAGGGCTAGAAAAAAGAAGAAAGACGAGAGTTATTAATTAATATGTGTACATAAAAACAATTAATGCATCAATTAGCTATAGTCGGAACATGCTTAATTAATATATATACCTAGCCGGACTCCGTTTGGTCACCAGAGCCATCATCACGGTGTCCTTCTTCCACCAGCATTCGGTCACCGGAGCCATCATAATCATGTCCTTCCTCCTCCATTGTTCGATCATCGTAGCCTGCTTCTTCACCCTGTCCTTCCAGACCATCGGTGTCGCTGAGAAACGACAAGAGGACATCACTTCCGGCTGCGATTATGTCCCCCAACACCGCTTCTGTTGCTTCGTCTCGGGGTGCTCCATAGTTTCTGCAAATATTTACAACATGGCAATTATTATTCAAACATGACAGATGAATATATTAGTGGCAAACATAGAACTAGCTAGCTAATCACAATAAGGAATCATATTAGTGGCCTCGACGCTTCTCTAGGGTTTGGGGTGGCCTCGGCAACGCTTCAAGGGTTTGGGGTGGCCTCGACAACGCGTCAAGGGTTTGGGGTGGCCTCGACGACAACACTCTTTTAACTTGGTAAATTTGGGTGGCCTCGAGAGAGTTTGTCGGGTAGGGGCGCGACGGGAGGGGTAGGAGACCGACATCGTTTTTTTCTAAGGTTTGGGTGTCCACGAGAGTTTTGGTCGAGCGAGAGGGCCGGGAGGGGGGTGCTCCTGTGGTATAAGTTATCATGGTCGAGAGGGGGTATATATA
This sequence comes from Triticum aestivum, assembly GCF_018294505.1. Taxonomy (NCBI): domain Eukaryota; kingdom Viridiplantae; phylum Streptophyta; class Magnoliopsida; order Poales; family Poaceae; genus Triticum; species Triticum aestivum. Next base: position 246,415,490 of record NC_057794.1, read on the forward strand.
TCGACCGCCCCTCATGTCGAAGTTATCCAGGAGGGGGTTATATCGACAACGACGACATACATACATGGGAAAATAATGTTATCGGGGAGGGGGTATATCGACCCCCTTGTGTTGATGTTATCGAAAGGGGGTATATCGACAATGACATACCTGATAAAAAATAGACGAAGAAGAAATAAAAAGAGGAGAAGAAGAAAGGAATAGAGGAGAAGATCAAAGAAAAAAAAGAGGAGAATAAGAAGACGAAGAAGAAATAAAAAGAGGAAAAGAATAAAGGAACAGAGGAGAAGATCTTCTGGCGCGACCCGAACTCTGTAGCCTTTTCTTTTCTTTTAAAAAACGGAGGCAAAGGTTTTGCTTCGTCTCACTAATACAGAAGGGGAGGCTAACAAAATTGGACGATGTCTGTTACGCCTCAACAAATGAATGAGAAAAAAGACTACTTTCACGGCATCAAAGAGCACAAATGTTTCGTCCCGCAATGACCCAATTCCTTGCCTCCAATTTGGTATTGTCGACCAGAATAGTAGGCATAGTGGACTTGTTTCGAAAAATACTTGCGTTTTTTTCAATCCACATATTTCATGTGACAAGCATGAGAAGTGATGAAATGGCCATCCTTCTATGTCCACGCCGAAGAACTGTCGTTGCCCACCAGGCTTATACCGTGGCTCTATAGCTTACATCAAACTTCATGCTTTGCTAGTGGTGAGGTAAACTACTTGAGAAGCTAAATTACCAAAACTCGTATTTCAAATGACAGTTGGACGATTGAATCCAGAATTCCTATGTTGGACTGTTAGAGTTGTGTCGAATATAGTGTACAAGGTAGGTTACAGTTGGACTATGAGTTGTTTTGTGTTTACATATGATGGGGAGTTGTGTCCAAGTAGGACACTCATATCCTAGACCTCTCTTATCTAGCGGGGTTAGACACACGATGTAACATATGCCAACATAATAGCACAGGTACGCAGGGGAAGCCGGCGGCGTGTGTCGACGCCCGGGTGGCTGGTGTGCGGTATTGTGACGGTGTCACAGGAAGGAGCGCCCGTAGTCAGGCCCCGGGGATGTAGCCATCTCGATGAACCTCGTTAACAAATCTCAGTGTTGTGCTCGTGTGATTGCTTGATCCTCGGATGATCGAGGAGTGCCTCGGATTTATTCTAACAAGTGGTATGATGAGCAAGGTTCGAACAAGGCCGTGGTTGTTGATCTAGAGAATAACTCGTTGGCTGGTTGTTCCCGTTGGTGGTGCTGACAATCGCGATCGTGTAACTTGCACTGGAAGCAGCACTCAAAGGGAGTAGCAATCAAAGCTAGTGGCTGGGTGTTCTGGACGAAGTCTCGTCGAGATCGGATCGTTGTCGCGACAATACGCGTGCAGCTTGCACGAGCGCAGGCAGCAGCAGCGGTCAAGGCCCAGACGGGGCTGGCTAAGGGCTGTGTCTCCTAGGTGGCAGCGGCCCATGGCATGAGCATCGTGCGGGCTGGGCCTTTGTGGAAGCGCGGGCAAGACGACGGGTGGAGACAACCAACAATCAGAGGAGCAGTGTGAGTTGAGCATACACAAGGGATTTGTTTGGACCAAAAGGGAGACCGAGTGTCCACGTGACACGGAGATAGGCAGATCAATTCGGCGAGGAAAAACAAATCCATCACGTATTCACGTTGGCATCCATTAGAAATAGCAGAAGGTGAAGCAAAGCTTAGCATTAGAATTTTATGCCAGGGAGAGCTACACACGTGAAGACCAGAAAGGATTTTGGTTGGAATTTGCTAGTAGTACAACCTCGTGTACTTGTGAATTGTGTGAGAAGAGAGTTCAGATATTTTTTCGCAGGGTCAGTCGTATAAAGAACCATGGCGCCAACGGGTAGCAGGTTTGAGGTAGAGAAGTTCACGGAACTGAAAACCTTGGGTTATGGCAGACAAGGGTGAAAGATTTGTTGGCACAATGGGGATGCTTGAAGGCGTTGTGGGAAGTCATGTCAGCTAAGATGAAATTATCATGTGATGGATGGAAATTCTTGGAAGACGATTTGGGAGCCTCGAGCGTGTCATGTAGTCGGACAAGTTCGGCAGGGTTGGACTGGATAGTCTGACGGATCGATGTGAGTCGGTTGAAACAGAAGACGGTGGTGGGATCGACGACAACGACATATGAGTGTGATGCTAATGGTGACCGACTTCTGGATGTGGAAACACGTGGCACATGGCCGAGTGCTTGTGTGGCTTCGACAAGGCTATGGCGTGGGGTTGATTCAAGACAGTGCACATGAGCGCTTGAAGTCGACGGGGTGTGAGGATGGACTGATCATCTACCATGGAGTCATGTTGAAGGTGGAGCTGGATTGAGGGGCTACAGTGTAAGGATCCAGATAATCGAAGCCTATTCAGCGGGGAAAAGCGAGTGACATGTAGTTCGGATTGGAGCCCAATGGTCTGATGGAAGTGTGAAACTCGTCATCGATCTATGATGATCGATGGTACTCTGCAGTGGGGTTGAGTGGTGTAGGTTCGAGACCCTTGAGACTCGACCGGGACAGTAGAAGCTTGACGTGGTAATAGCGGTGAGGCATGCGGTGTGCACGGGACATGGAGACGGGCCAGGGCTCTGGTGGTGATATATGTGATGATACAACTGTGAATTTGACATGGGATGACTAAAAGCAATGGTGAAATTCCTTCAAGTTTCAGACAGGCAGTCAAGAAAGGAGCGGTGATGTTGAGTTCAGGTAACTCTTATATGTGACATTAATATGTGAGTTGTTCACTGTCACGCAGGTCAGTGATCGGTGTGTGATGGCATTGACGGACACTCTAAAATTTGGGAGCACAAACTAGAGTAACAAGGAACTTAATTTTGCTCGAGTGATGACTGTGGTCAAGAAAAGAAGGGACTACAAGTTGCAGGTGGAGTCATATGGAGTCTTTGGAGTAGTAGCGGTTCTCATGGGATAAGCTCAAGTCCAATGTACATGGAAGTTTGACGCATTGACGAATTCAAGGAGGTGAAGAATATTCGCCAAGGTGGAGTTTGTTAGAGTTGTGTCGAATATAGTGTACAAGGTAGGTTACAGTTGGACTATGAATTGTTTTGTGTTTACATAGGATGTGGAGTCGTGTCCTAGTAGGACACTCGTATCCTAGACATCTCTTATATAGCGGGGGTAGACACATGATGTAACCTATGCCAACATAATAGCACAGGTACGCAGGTGGAGTCGGGTGTATGCCGGTGCCTGGGTGGCCGGTGTGTGGTATTGTGACGGTGTCACGGGGAGGAGCGCCCGTAGTCAGGCCCCGGGGATGTAGCCATATAGGTAAACCTCGTTAACAAATCTCAGTGTTGTTCTTGTGTGATTGCTTGATCCTCGAATAATCGACGGAGTGCCTCGGATTTATTCTAACATGGACCATCTGATTTCAGTTCCGTTTTCAATATCAGCGGGGCTAAGAATTTGCAGTGATGTGCTGTTACCATTCTTCGCCACGTCTTGGCTTCTTTCTCCTTGCCGATATGCCTTGCAAGCTGAAAAAGGTAACAACAGTCAGCAGTCGGTTTAGCAAATCTTTGGTACTTACAAGCGATCGGTTTACAAATCTAAGTCTACGACTTCAAGCATCTTATTTGGCGAATCATTACTACCCATGTGAAGCAATAACGAAAATGGTAGAGGCAAAGGTGTCCCGATGTTTCGATGAGATGGTGGCTATCGTTTTCAATGGGAGTCGACCTTGAAGATCCGACTACGAACATGCGAGACATCGCGCCTTAGCAATCGCTAAACCAACTTCCGAGGGGTTATTGTCCACGCCGGAGCACGATCAACCTGACCACGAGGGTCTGTTTCCTGCGAGCAAACGAAGAACAAGAAAGAAACTGAGATTGCAATCTGGATATTGCGAATAAAAGAGGAAAGCTTTATTAATGAAGGTGGGGTTCTGTGACGTCTTGGTCTGGTTGTTGGACACAAACGAAGTACGAGAAGTTGCAGCTATGGCTAACTTTTAATCTAAACAAAACCCAAAGTCTAAACGACGCCCTAAGGGCTGTATATATGGAGGAAGAGGGGGGAATTTCGTGGCCCTTGGAGGAGGGGTCTGAAACCAACCCTAACTCTTGTTTCCCCACACATACGGACTCTAAAAACAGCCTATACTTAAGTATTTCGAAAATACATGGGCCTGGCCCAATAATAAGGTGACGCAACACCTAGAATAGCCTCTGGATGAAATTTATGAAGTGGCATCTTGTATATTTCGTCCAAGGCTTCATGCACTCCTTATGGTGGTTTCAAAGTCTTGAAATCATCACTTGTAACTCCGTTCTTGATCCCCTTGCGCATGCCATCATCTCCATGCTTGAACTTGCTCCAAGGTTCATCTTTCTTGTCCAAACTAGGCCCTTCATTTTTAAGCAAAACAAATGTATCCAATTTAGGCAGCATCATATTCTCATGAACATTAGAATCGTTACCAAGAAACGAAAGTACCTGATAATTCAATTGGCGTGCGCGAGCTCTAGTAATTGGTCTAGTATGTATAGCAGCAGGGGCTGTGGGTGTAACAATGGTATTGATGTCCTCATCATCCTCCCCTTCTTGAAATGAAGTCATCCTCGACGAAAGCTCATCCTCCTCACCCAAATAAGGCTTCAAATCTACAATGTTAAAAGTGGGACTAACCCCAAAATATACAGGCAACTCAAGTTTATATGCATTATCATTTATTTTCTCTAACACCTTAAAAGGACCAGCAGCACGTGGCATTAGTTTTGATTTGCGCAAATTAGGAAATCTATCCTTACGCAAATGTAACCAAATAAGATCTCCAGGTGCAAACACAACATGTTTTCTACCCTTATCTCCAGCAAGTTTATATTTAGCATTCATACGCTCAATGTTTTCCTTAGCTAACTCATGCATTTTTAAAATCAATTCAACATGTTCTTTAGCATCAAAATTAACCTTCTCCGAAGATGGAAGAGGCAACAAATCAATAGGTGCACGAGGTAGGAAACCATACACAATTTCAAAAGGGCACGTCTTAGTAGTAGAATGCAATGAACGATTATAAGCAAATTCAATATGAGGCAAGCATTCTTCCCACATTTTCTTATTATTCTTCAAAATAGCCCTAAGCATAGTAGACAATGTTCTATTGACTACTTCAGTTTGTCCATCAGTTTGGGGGTGACAAGTAGTACTAAAAAGCAGTTTAGTCCCCAACTTAGCCCATAAACATCTCCAAAAGTGGCTAAGAAATTTAGTATCACGATCTGAAACAATAGTATTTGGCACACCATGCAAGCGAATAATTTCACGAAAGAACAAATCAGCAACATTAACAACATCATCGCTTTTATGACATGGTATAAAGTGTGCCATTTTCGAGAACCTATCCACGACAACAAATATGCTATCCCTCCCCTTCTTTGTTCAAGGTAAACCTAAAACAAAGTCCATAGATATATCCTCCCAAGGAACACTAGGTACAGGCAAAGGCATATATAAACCATGACGATTGAGTCGTGACTTAGCTTTTTGGCATGTAGTGCAGCGAGCAACAAAACGCTCAACATCCCGTCTCATCTTTGGCCAAAAGAAATGTGTAGCAAGTATATCCTCCGTCTTCTTGACGCCAAAGTGTCCCATTAATCCTCCTCCATGCGCCTCTAGCAACAACAAAATACGAACGAAGCTAGCTGGAATGCATAGCTTGTTAGCACGAAACACAAATCCATCGTTAAGATCGAACTTGTTCCAAGTTCTCCCTTCCTTAGAATTCTGCAATACATCTTTAAATTAAGCATCATGCACATATTGATCTTTGATGGTCTCCAAACCAAATATTTTAAAGTCAAGTTGTGAAAGCATAGTATAACGACGAGACAAGGCATCAGCAATAACATTTTCTTTACCCTTCTTGTGTTTAATGACATAAGGGAAAGTCTCAATGAATTCAACCCATTTAGCATGTCTACGGTTCAGTTTTGCTTGACTTTTAATGTGTTTCAAAGATTCATGATTAGAATGTATAACAAATTTCTTGGGCCATAAATAATGTTGCCATGTTTCTAAGGTCCGAACAAGAGCATATAATTCTTTATCATAAGTAGAATAGTTCAGACTAGGCCCACTCAATTTTTCAGAAAAGTATGCAACAGGTTTGCCATCTTGTAATAACACACCTCCTAATCCAATTCCACTAGCATCAAATTCAAGTTCAAGGGTCTTATTAAAATCAGGAAGTTGGAGTAAAGGAGCATGTGTCAACTTATCTTTCAGTATCGTGAAGGCTTCTTCCTGTGCGGTACCCCAAACAAAAGGCACATCCTTCTTTGTAAGCTCGTTGAGAGGTGAAGCAATGGTGCTGAAATCTCTCACAAAACGCCTATAGAAACCAGCGAGGCCAAGGAAACTCCTCACTTGTGTGACCGTTTTGGGCTGCGGCCAACTCTCAATAGCTTCAATCTTAGCTTTATCAACTTCAATTCCCTGTGGAGTAACAACATAGCCAAGAAATGATACTCGGTCGGTGCAAAAGGTGCACTTTCCAAGGTTACCAAACAAACGTGCATCACGTAGAGCAATAAAAACATCACATAAATGTTCCAAATGTTCCTCCAAAGATTTGCTATAAATCAATATGTCATCAAAGTAAACTACCACAAATCGTCCAATGAAAGCACGTAAAACTTCGTTCATTAATCTCATGAAAGTACTAGGTGCATTAGTTAACCCAAAAGGCATGACTAACCACTCATATAATCCAGACTTAGTTTTAAATGCTGTTTTCCATTCATCTCCCAATTTCATACGAATTTGATGGTATCCACTATGCAAATTAACTTTGGAGAATATTTTAGAGCGACTCAATTCATCAAGCATATCATCTAGCCTAGGAATAGGATGACGATAACGAATAGTAATATTATTAATGCCTCTACAATCAACACACATACGCAATGTACCATCCTTTTTAGGCACTAGTATAATAGGAACAACACAAGGACTAAGAGATTCACGTATATAACCTTTGTCGAGCAGCTCTTGTACTTGACGCATAATCTCCTTCATCTCCTCTGGATTGGTACGGTATGGTGCACAGTTGGGTAATGATGCACCGAGAATTAAGTCAATTTGATGCTCAATCCCTCGAATAGGTGGTAATCCCGGTGGCACGTCTTGTAGAAAGACGTCAGCGAACTCCTGCAAAATGTTAGTGACAGCAGGGGGCAAAGAGGAAGGCACGTCCTCGAATGAAAATAATGCCTCTTTGCACACAAAAGCATAGCAAACAGATTTGCTAAAATCTAGCTCATCAATATCAGATTTGGTGGCAAGTAAACATGCACTTTTCAATTTAATTTCAGAAACAACAATAGATGGTTTATTATTAGGCTTCATTTGGTGCTCAAATTCTTTTGCCACAATCTGATTTTCACTCTTATTTGTCTCCTGTTTTGCTTTATTAGCTCTATTAATATCATCTTTAAAAATGGAATCAGGAGTCATAGGAAGCAAAGTAATATTTTTATCATTATGAACAAGAGTATATTGATTGTTTCTACCATGGTGTACAGAATTTTTATCAAATTGCCATGGTCTACCAAGTAATAAGGAACATGCTTGCATAGGCACCACATCACAATCAACATAATCAACATATGTAGAGATACTAAAATGCACATGAATAGTGCGTGTTACCTTAACCTTGCCGCTGTTGTTGAACCATTAGATGTAGTAAGGATGTGGATGTGGTCTTGTGGTGAGAGATAGCTTCTCCACCATCTCCATGCTAGCCAAGTTATTGCAGCTCCCTCCATCTATGATGACACGAACAGAACGTTCCTTCACAACTCCCTTTGTATGGAACAAATTGTGCCTCTGATTTTTCTCAGCTTGTGTAACCTGCACACTCAAAACACGTTGAGCAACTAAACATTCATACCTGTTAGCATCTTCAACAGCCATATATTGCGTCTCATGATCAGAATCATCTCCGCCGTGTTCTTCATGTGTAATAACAGCCAAAGTCTCCTCATCATAGTCACTCGCGGACTCATGCCCACCATCCTCAGTAGCAATCATCACACGTTGAGATTTGCATTCTCCCACAAAATGTCCTCTTCCCTTACAACGACGAGAAATAATATCACTTGTGTGCCATGTTGATGCCATGGAAGAAGAAGAGCTCTGTGCAGGCCCGACAGGTGTGCTCTTGGCAGATAGTGGTGGTTGTGTCTGCTTTCTTGTATCACGACTAGAGGTGGCACCTGATGGAGATGCTGGTGTAGTGGAAGTAGAGGATGCACGTGGTGTCCATGATGAAGATCGACCTGAAGAAACGTTAGTTCGCGCCAATGCCTGTCGATCCTGCACTTCACGTTCAGCTTTACAAGCAACATGGAATAAACGAGTGATATTAGTATACTCCTTATACTCTAGAATGGTCTGAATCTCTCTATTTAATCCACCCATAAAACGTGCAAGCATAGCTTCATTCTACTCAACAATACCACATCTAATCATACCAGTTTGTAATTCCTGATAATATTCTTCTACATAATTTTTCCCTTGTCTTAAACGCTGTAATTTTTGAAGTAATTCACGTTGATAATATGGTGGAACCCAACGAGTATGCATAGCAGTTTTCAAAGCAGCCCAAGTAGTTGGAATATGATATAATCTATAATGTTTAGACCACCAAACACATGCGAACCTAGTGAAAGCACAAACAGCAGCAGGAACACGTCTCTCCTCAGGATATTGTAAACATGTAAAACGTTGTTCAGTTTCTAACTCCCAAGTAAGATATATATCAGGAACATATCTACCCTCAAATTGTGGAATATTCAATTTTAGTTTAGGAAGATGGTCATGATCTCGTACCTCATGTGGTGGTGCAGGCCTACCATTGTGATGATATACCTGAGGACGACCTGGTGGTGGTGGTGCTGGTGGTTGCACGTAGTTCTGATTTTGATCAACCTCGTCCTCGTAATGGTCCTCCACCTCTATAGTAGCAGCAAGAGCTACAGAAGCATCAATAGTGGCACCAGAATTTTGCCCAGGGTCAATGGGAACGCGCTGTGCTCGTCCCACTTGATTTGGAAGGCGACGTTGTTGTTGCTGTAGAGGTGCGTTAGGTGCAGCCGGTGGTGGTGGTGGAAGACGCGCGAGCAATTCATTAAACTTGTTATCGAGCTTTGTTTCGAACTTCTTCTCCATGCCATATATCTTCTCCATGGCCTCTTCAAATTTGTTTAGCACATCTTGCACCTGTCCACTCATCATTTGCTGAAATTTATCATGCAACTCCTTATTCGTCATGTTCTCCCAATCAGTCTCGTCGGCTTGTGATCTTGCCATGGTTAGCAGCAATAGAAACACGCAAGAATATGATCCTACAGACTACTAACAAGAGGTGGTGGCGGGTGTCACAAATCCGTAAAGCAAATCTCAAATTCTTACCAGTTCTTACCCAGCAGCAAGCGGTGATCGGCAACCGTCATAGTCAAAACTCTCAAAGCTTGGATAGACCGATTACCAGGGAGAGTCAAACGCACGACGTAGATGTATGTGGAGCTAGGAAGGCTTATAATATGGTAGCAAAAAGGGTCAGCAATAATCAATTCAGAGATGCAAAGTTGAATAAACGCTCAACGATGGTACTGTGCTGGTCCTAGGCTAGACCGTGCTAGAGACGCGAGCCTAGAACACTACCAAAATCACGACGCTGCACATAAACAAGGGAAAAGCACACTCTGAAACTTTTTTTCCGCTCTGTTTTTTTTGGCGCTTCTATTTTTTTTTGCGCTCTTTTTTTTGCAAAAAATCACTATAATGGCGAGTGTCTCAAAACTCTTCCCTCGTCAAACTGACAGGATGGGCACTAATTTTTTTTTGACTTTTTTTTCAGAAATCAGGGCAGCGACGACGAAAAAGCGACAAAAAATCACTATGATGACACGTGGCTCAAAAGACTCAGAAAAGCCTAAAAATAGGATAGGGAAAAAATATTCTTGCCTATGAAAATTTTGGCCAAAAAACTGCCCGGGGGTCTCCAGACTCTTTCTTCTTATTTTTTCGTAACCTACTCAGGCAAGGAAACACGAATCAGAAATTAGACGGATCTTGAAAACAAACCTAATATGAAAGGAACTCGGATTGGTGGTGGATATATGGTGGTAGGATATGGCAGCGGTGGTGGTATATGGATACGTATTGGTGGTGGTATATGGATACAGATTGGTGGTGGTATATGGATACGAATTGGTGATGGTATATGGAGATGAATCAATGGTGGATAAGCGGTGGTGGTAGATGGCAGGGGCGATGATGATGGTGCGGCGGCGGCGTGACAACTTATGACCAGAACTCGAAACTCTAAAAGACTAGACTCTAAGACCAGCAACTAGACACGACGATGCAACCGCAAATTCAACAAAGCAAAATACTAAAAGACTATGCAAAGGCTCAGATTGGTTCGGATATAATGAACTAACCCTAAATTTTATTTGGCTTTTTTGTGGACTGTAGGTATGAAGAACAGACTCGATCTAAACTACGAAAAACTGTAAAATCTCACCGAGCAATGATACGTCCATTTTGCGTCATGCTTTTATGTTAATATTTATTGCATTATGGGCTGTTATTTCACATTATGTCACAATACTTATGGCTATTCTCTCTTATTTTACAAGGTTTACCATGAAGAGGGGGAATGCCGGCAGCTGGAATTCTGGCTGGAAAAGGAGCAAATATTGGAGACCTATTCTGCGCAACTCCAAAAGTCCTAAAACTCCACGGAATATCTTAAAATAAAGAAAGAAAAATCGTCGCCAAAGATGAAGGCCAGGGGGCCCACACCCTGCTCACGAGGGTGGGGCGCGCGCCCCTCCCCCTGGGCGCGCCCCCCTACCTCGTGGGCCCCCTGGTGGCTCTCCGACGCCCATCTTCTCCTATATGAAGTCTTTCGATGAGAAAAAAAATCATAAGCAACCTTTCGGGACGAGACTCCGCCGCCACGAGGCAGAACCTTGGCGGAACCAATCTAGGGCTCCGGCGGAGCTGTTCTGCCGGGGGAACTTCCCTCCGGGAGGGGGAAATCATCACCATCGTCATCACCAACGATCCTCTTATTGGGAGAGGGCAATCTCCATCAACATCTTCACCAGCACCATCTCATCTCCAAACCCTAGTTCATCTCTTGTATCCAATTCTTGTCTCTAAGTTCGGGATTGGTGCTAGTAGGTTGCTAGTAGTGTTGATTACTCCTTGTAGTTGATGCTAGTTGGTTTACTTGGTGGAAGATCATATGTTCAGATCCTTTATGCATACTATTACCCCTCTGATTATGAACATGAATATGCTTTGTGAGTAGTTACGTTTGTTCCTGAGGACACGGGAGAAGTCTTGCTATTAGTAGTCATGTGAATTTGGTATTCGTTCGATATTTTGATGAGATGTATGTTGTGTAACCTCTAGTGGTGTTATGTGAACGTCGACTACATAACACTTCACCATTATTTGGGCCTAGAGGAAGGCATTGGGAAGTAATAAGTAGATGATGGGTTGCTAGAGTGACAGAAGCTTAAACCCTAGTTTATGTGTTGCTTCGTAAGGGGCTGATTTGGATCCATATGTTTCATGCTATGGTTAGGTTTACCTTAATACTTTTGTTGTAGTTGTGGATGCTTGCAGTAGAGGTTAATCATAAGTGGGATGCTTGTTCAAGTAAGAACAGCACCCAAGCACCGGTCCACCCACATATCAAATTATCAAAGTACCGAACGTGAATCATATGAGCGCGATGAAAACTAGCTTGACGATATTCCCATGTGTCCTCGGGAGCTCTTTTCCTTATATAAGAATTTGTCTGGCTTGTCCTTTGCTACAAAAAGGATTAGGCCACCTTGCTGCACCTTATTTACTTTTGTTACTTGTTTCTCGTTACAATTTACCTTATCACAAAACTATCTGTTACCACTTATTTCAGTACTTGCAGAGAATACCTTGCTGAAAACCGCTTATCATTTCCTTCTGCTCCTCGTTGGGTTCGACACTCTTACTTATCGAAAGGACTACATGATCCCCTATACTTGTGGGTCATCAAGACTCTTTTCTGGCGCCGTTGCCGGGGAGTGTAGCGCCTTTGGTAGGTGGAATTTGGTAAGGTAAAATTTATATAGTGTGCTGAAATTTTCTGTCACTTGTTACTATGGAAACTGAATCTCTGAGGGGCTTGTTCGGGGTATCTTCACCCCGTCCAGTAGAGCAAAGAGTTGCTCCTCAACCTACTGAACCTATTGAAAATGAAACTCCTTTTGCATTTCCTTCGGGTATTATGGAAAAACTGTTGGCTAATACTTTTACAGGAGATGGGACAAAGCATCTCGACGAGCATCTACGCTATTTGGATGATATTTGTGGATTATTTAAGCTTGCAGGTATACCCGATGATGTTGTTAAGAAGAAGGCTTTCCCTTTATCTTTGGAGGGAGACGCATCGACATGGTATAGGCTGTGATGATACGAGATCATGGAACTATAAAAGAATGAAATTGGAATTTCATCAAAAGTATTACCCTATGCATCTTGTTCATCGTGATCGCAATTATATATATAATTTTTTGCCTCGCGAAGGAGAAATCATCGCTCAAGCTTGGGGGAGGCTTAAATCAATGTTATATTCATGCCCCAATCATGAGCTCTCAAAATTGACAATTCTCCATAATTTTTATGCTCGGCTTTCTGATAACAATCGCACCATGCTCGATACTTCTTGTGCTGGCTCTTTTATGATGAAGTCTATTGAATTCAGATGGAATTTATTGGATAGAATTAAACGCAACTCTGAAGATTGGGACCTCGACGAAGGTAAGGAGTCAGGTATGACACCTAAGTTTGATTGTGTTAAATCTTTTATGGATACCAATATTTTCCGTAAGTTTAGCACTAAATATGGACTTGACTCTGAGATAGTAGCTTCTTTCTATGAATCTTTTGCTACTTATGTTGATCTCCCTAAGGAGAAGTGGTTTAAATATCATCCTCCCATAGAAGTAAAAGTAGCTGCACCTATTAAAGTTGAAGAAAAGACCATCACTTATAATGATCCTATTGTTCCCACCTCTTATGTTGAGAAACCACCTTTCCCTGCTAGAGTAAAGCATCATGCTAAAGCTTCAACTGTTGTTCGTAAAAGCAATACTAGAACTTATACACCTCCTGAGCAAGTCAAAGTAGAACCTAATATTGCTATTGTTAAAGATCTCTTGTCTGATAATATTGATGGGCATGTCATTGAATTCTCTGGTGAAACTGCTAGAATTGCTAAACCCTGTGATAGAGATAAACATAGACCTGTGGTAGGCATGCCTGTTATTTCTGTTAAAATAGGAGATCATTGTTATCATGGCTTATGTGATATGGGTGCTAGTGCTAGTGTTATACCCATTGACTTATATAAAGAAATTATGCATGATATCGCACCTGCTGAGTTAGAAGATATAGATGTTACAATTAAACTTGCCAATAGAGATACTATATCTGCAATGGGAATTGTTAGAGATGTTGAAGTCTTGTGTGGGAAAACCAAATATCCCGCTGACTTTCTTGTTCTTGGTTCTCCACAAGATAGCTTTTGTCCCATTATTTTTGGTAGACCCTTCTTGAATACTGTTAATGCTACGATAGACTGCAAAAAGAATGTTGTTAATGTTGGCTTGGATGATATGGTTCATGAGTTTAATTTCTCTAAATTCAGTAAACAACATCGTGAGGAAGAATTGCCTAGTAAGGATGAAATTATTGGTCTTGCTTCTATTGCTGTACCTCCTAGTGATCCTTTAGAACACTATTTGCTAGACCATGAAAATGATATGTTTATGAATGAAAGAAAGGAAATAGATGAAATATTCTTTAAATAGGAACCTATTCTGAAACACAATTTGCCTGTTGAAATCCTAGGGGATCCTCCTCCACCCAAGGGTGATCCCGTTTTTGAGCTTAAACCGTTGCCTGATAATATTAAGTATGCTTATCTTGATGAAAAGAAAATATATCCTGTTATTATTAGTGCTAACCTTTCAGAGCATGAAGAAGAAAGATTATTGAAAACTCTGAAGAAGTACCGTGCCGCTATTGGATATACTCTTGATGATCTTAAGGGCATTAGTCCCACTCTATATCAGCATAAAATAAATTTGGAAGCGGATGCTAAACCAGTATGTGATCCTCAACGACGTTTGAATCCTAAAATGAAAGAAGTGGTAAGGAAGGAAATACTCAAGCTTCTGGAGGCAGGTATAATTTATCCCGTTGCTGATAGTCAGTGGGTAAGTCCTGTCCATTGTGTCCCTAAGAAGGGAGGTATTACTGTTGTCCCTAATGATAAAGATGAATTGATTCCTCAAAGAATTATTACAGGTTATAGGATGGTAATTGATTTCCACAAATTAAATAAAGCCACTAAGAAAGATCATTATCCCTTACCTTTTATTGATCAAATGCTAGAAAGATTATGCAAACATACACATTATTGCTTTCTAGATGGTTATTCTGGTTTCTCTCAAATACCTGTGTCGGCTAAAGATCAATCAAAGACTACTTTTACATGCCCTTTTGGTACTTTTGCTTATAGACATATGCCTTTTGGTTTATGTAATGCACCTGCTACCTTTCAAAGATGCATGATGGCTATATTCTCTGATTTTTGTGAAAAGATTTGTGAGGTTTTCATGGACGACTTTTCCGTCTATGGTTCCTCTTTTGATGATTGCTTGAGCAATCTTCATCGAGTTTTGCAGAGATGTGAAGCAACTAATCTTGTCTTGAATTGGGAAAAGTGACACTTTATGGTTAATGAAGGTATTGTCTTGGGGCACAAAGTTTCTGAAAGAGGTATTGAAGTTGATAAAGCCAAGGTTGACGCTATTGAAAAGATGCCATGTCCCAAGGACATCAAAGGTATAAGAAGTTTCCTTGGTCACGCCGGATTTTATAGGAGGTTCATTAAGGACTTCTCAAAAATTTCTCGGCCTCTGACTAATTTATTACAAAAAGATGTACCATTTGTTTTTGATGATGATTGTGTAGAAGCATTTGAAATACTTAAGAAAGCATTAGTCTCTGCACCTATTATTCAGCCACCTGATTGGAATTTACCCTTTGAAATTATGTGTGATGCTAGTGATTATGCTGTAGGTGCTGTTCTAGGGCAAAGAGTTGATTAGAAATTAAATGTTATCCATTATGCTAGTAAGACTCTAGACAATGCTCAAAGAAATTATGCTACTACCGAAAAGGAACTTTTAGTAGTTGTGTTTGCTTGTGATAAATTCAGACCCTATATTGTTGATTCTAAAGTAACTATTCACACTGATCATGCTGCTATTAAATATCTTATGGAAAATAAAGATGCTAAACCTAGACTTATTAGATGGGTTCTCTTGCTGCAAGAATTTGATTTGCATATTGTTGATAGAAAAGGAGATGAGAACCCAGTTGCAGACAACTTATCTAGGTTAGAGAATGTTCTTGATGACCCACTACCTATTGATGATAGCTTTCCTGATGAACAATTAAATGTCATAATCACTTCTCGTAGCACTCCATGGTATGCTGATTATGCTAATTATATTGTTGCTAAATTTATACCACCTAGCTTCACATACCAACAAAAGAAAAAGTTATTTTATGATTTGAGACATTACTTTTGGGATGACCCACATCTTTATAAAGAAGGAGTAGATGGTGTTATTAGACGTTGTGTACCTGAGCATGAACAGGAACAGATCCTACGCAAGTGTCACTCCGAAGCTTATGGAGGACACCACGCTGGAGATAGAACTGCACATAAGGTATTGCAATCTGGTTTTTATTGGCCTACTCTCTTCAAGGATGCCCGTAAGTTTGTTTTATCTTGTGATGAATGTCAAAGAATTGGTAATATTAGTAGATGTCAAGAAATGCCTATGAATTATTCACTTGTTATTGAACCATTTGATGTTTGGGGCTTTGATTATATGGGACCTTTTCCTGCCTCCAATGGATACACTCATATTTTAGTTGCTGTTGATTACGTTACTAAGTGGGTAGAAGCTATTCCAACTAGTAGTGCTGATCATAACACTTCTATTAAAATGCTTAAGGAAGTTATTTTTCCAAGGTTTGGAGTCCCTAGATATTTAATGACTGATGGTGGTTCACACTTTATTCATGGTGCTTTCCGTAAAATGCTTGCCAAATATGACGTTAATCATAGAATTGCATCTCCTTATCACCCACAGTCTAGTGGTCAAGTAGAATTGAGTAATAGAGAGCTCAAATTAATTTTGCAAAAGACTGTTAATAGGTCTAGAAAGAATTGGTCCAAGAAACTTGATGATGCATTATGGGCATATAGAACTGCATATAAGAATCCTATGGGTATGTCTCCGTATAAAATGGTTTATGGAAAAGCATGTCACTTACCTCTAGAACTAGAACATAAGGCATATTGGGCTATTAAAGAGCTTAACTATGATTTCAAACTTGCCGGTGAGAAGAGGTCATTTTATATTAGCTCACTTGATGAATGGAGAACCCAAGCCTATGAAAATGCCAAGTTGTTTAAAGAAAAAGTTAAAAGATGGCATGACAAAAGGATATAGAAGCGTGAGTTTAATGTAGGCGATTATGTATTGCTATACAACTCTCGTTTAAGATTTTTTGCAGGAAAACTTCTCTCTAAATGGGAAGGTCCCTACGTTATCGAGGAGGTCTATTGTTCCGGTGCCATAAAAATCAACAATTTCAAAGGCACAAATCTGAAGGTGGTAAACGGTCAAAGAATCAAGCACTATATCTCAGGTAATCCTATAAATGTTGAAACCAATGTTATTGAAACCGTAACCCTGGAGGAATACATAAGGGACACTTTCCAGAATGTTCCAGACTCCGAAAAGGAATAGGTATGTGGTACGGTAAGTAAACCGACCCCAAAACAATTTTTAAGGCAATATTTCTCCGTTTTGGAATATTTAGAAAAATAGAAAAATAGGTAGCAGTCCAGGGAGGACATGAGCCGTCCACGAGGGTGGAGGGCGCGCCCTACCCCCTAGGCGCGCCCCCTACCTCGTGAGAACCTCGTGTGCCCTCCGGACTCCATTTTCCTGCACGATACGTATTTTGGTCGGTAAAAATTCATTATATATTCTCCCGAAGGTTTTGACCCCCGTATCACGCAAATATCCCATGTTTTCGTTTCGAGCTGTTTCCGTTGCAGATTTGAGAATTCCGAAGACTCGATCATCCTTCTATGAGGGTGAGCCTATGCCATGGAAGGGGACGACAAGCTTGCGTCATCAACAACACCTCCACCTCCAACAACAAAGAAGGGGACCTCATCACATGGGTATGGGCACTCCCCTTGGCAACTGCCAAGCTTGGGGGAGGTGCCCCGATATCGTATCACCATCACAACTCCTATATTTACCGTTTTTCTTAGTTCAATCCTATTAGTAGTATCTTGAGTTAGTAGAATAAAGTCACGGCATGATCTAGTTTTGAAGTTTGCTTTATGATCCCTCTATGCAATCTAGTCCGTGAGCTATATATAATAAAGATTAGTGTTGAGTCAAGGGCTTGATTATTTTGCCATGATCTTGAGTGAGTAAAAGAAAGAATAAAAAGAAACAAAGAGTTCATATTGATCTTATTGAGAGTAATGACTTCACATAGAAAGAGTATGATGATTAAAAAGTTGTTAGGAGTTGGCAAATATAGCTTTAGTCATCGTGGCAATTAATAGGAAGTAATAAGGAGAGAGAGAGGTTTCACATATAGATATACTATCATTGACATCTTTCATAATTGGGAGCACTCATTAAGTATGACATGCTAAAGAGTTGATGTTGGACAAGGAAGACAATGTAATGGGTTATGTTTTCTCGCATCTCAGTTAAAGTATATTGTCATGGATCATTCAAACATGTTGAGCTTGCCTTTCCCCCTCATGCTAGCCAAATTCTCAGCACCAAGTAGAGATACTACTTGTGCTTCCAAATACCCTTAAGCCAGTTTAGCCATGAGAGTCCACCATATATACCTATGGATTGAGTAAGATCCTTCAAGTAAGTTGTCATCGGTGCAAGCAATAAAAATTGCTCTTTAAATATGCATGACTTATTAGTGCAGAGAAATAAGCTTTGTACGAACTTGTTGTGGACGCAATAAAAGCGACGGACTGCATAATAAAGGTTCACATACAAGGGGCAATATAAAGTGACGTTCTTTTGCATTAAGATTTTGTGCATTCAACCATAAAAGCGCATGGCAACCTCTGCTTCCCTCTGCGAAGGGCCTATCTTTTATTATTATCCTCTATCTTATGCAAGAGTCAAGGTAATCTTCACCTTTCCCTTTTTCATTTTATCCTTTGGCAAGCACTTCATGGTGGGGTGATCCTGATATATATATCCAATTGGATGTACGTTAGCATGAACTATTATTGTTGACATCACCAAAAGGTGAATAAGTTTGGAGGCAGCATTATAAGCCCCAATCTTTCTCTGTGTCTGATTGAAACTTCATAACCACAAGTATTGCGTGAGTGTTAGCAATTATGAAGGACTAAGTGATAGTTGAGTATGTGGACTTGCTTTTAAGCTCTGACATAGACTCCTTCTAATGTTATGATAAATTGCAATTGCTTCAATGACTGAGGTTATAATTTGTTAGCGCCTAATAAGGTTTCTAATTCATACTTTTGCATTGTGAAAAGATCATCACTTGAACATAAGTAATCATATGACAAATCTATATATGTTGCTGTTATGAAACAATCATGATGCCTTCATGTCCGTATTTTATTTTTTATCGACGCCTCTACCTCTAAACATGAGGACATATTTATTGTTATGGGCTTTTCGCTTGAGGACAAGCGAGGTCTAAGCTTGGGGGAGTTGATACGTCCATTTTGCGTCATGCTTTTATGTTAATATTTATTGCATTATGGGCTGTTATTTCATGTTATGTCACAATAAATATGGCTATTCTCTCTTATTTTACAAGGTTTACCATGAAGAGGGGGAATGCCGGCAGCTGGAATTCTGGCTGGAAAAGGAGCAAATATTGGAGACCTATTCTGCGCAACTTCAAAAGTCCTGAAACTCCACGGAATATCTTAAAATAAATAAAGAAAAATCGTCGCCAAAGATGAAGGCTAGGGGGCCCACACCCTGCTCACGAGGGTGGGGGGCGCACCCCTCCCCCTGGGCGCGCCCCCTTACCTCGTGGGCCCCCTGGTGGCTCTCCGACGCCCATCCTCTCCTATATGAAGTCTTTCGATGAGAAAAAAATAATAAGCAACCTTTCGGGACGAGACTCCGCCGCCACGAGGCGGAACCTTGGCGGAACCAATCTAGGGCTCCGGCGGAGCTGTTCTGCCGGGGAAACTTCCCTCCGGGAGGGGGAAATCATCACCATCGTCATCACCAACGATCCTCTTATTGGGAGAGGGCAATCTCCATCAACATCTTCACCAGCACCATCTCATCTCCAAACCCTAGTTCATCTCTTGTATCCAATTCTTGTCTCTAAGTCCGGGATTGGTGCTAGTAGGTTGCTAGTAGTGTTGATTACTCCTTGTAGTTGATGCTAGTTGGTTTACTTGGTGGAAGATCATATGTTCAGATCCTTTATGCATACTATTACCCCTCTGATTATGAACATGAATATGCTTTATGAGTAGTTACGTTTGTTCCTGAGGACACGGGAGAAGTCTTGCTATTAGTAGTCATGTGAATTTGGTATTCATTCGATATTTTGATGAGATGTATGTTGTCTAACCTCTAGTGGTGTTATGTGAACGTCGACTACATAACACTTCACCATTATTTGGGCCTAGAGGAAGGCATTGGAAAGTAATAAGTAGATGATGGGTTGCTAGAGTGACAGAAGCTTAAACCCTAGTTTATGCGTTGCTTCGTAAGGGGCTGATTTGGATCCATATGTTTCATGCTATGGTTAGGTTTACCTTAATACTTTTGTTGTAGTTGCGGATGCTTGCAATAGAGGTTAATCATAAGTGGGATGCTTGTTCAAGTAAGAACAGCACCCAAGCACCGGTCCACCCACATATCAAATTATCAAAGTACCAAACGCGAATCATATGAGCGTGATGAAAACTAGCTTGACGATATTCCCATGTGTCCTCGGGAGCTCTTTTCCTTATATAAGAATTTGTCCGGCTTGTCCTTTGCTACAAAAAGGATTGGGCCACCTTGCTGCACCTTATTTACTTTTGTTACTTGTTGCTCGTTACAATTTACCTTATCACAAAACTATCTGTTACCACTTATTTCAGTACTTGCAGAGAATACCTTGCTGAAAACCGCTTATCATTTTCTTCTGCTCCTCGTTGGGTTCTTCACTCTTACTTATCGAAAGGACTACGATAGATCCCCTATACTTGTGGGTCATCAAGCAACCCGGAAATCTGATACCACTTGATAGAGGCAAAGGTGTCCTGATGTTTCGATGAGATGGTGGCTATCGTTTTCAGTGGGAGTCGACCTTGACGATCCGACTATGAACGTGCGAGACGTCGCGCCTTAGCAATCGCTAAACCAACTTCCGAGGGGTTATTGACCATGCCGAAGAACGATCAACCTGACCACGAGGGTCTATTTCCTGTGAGCAAACGAAGAACAAGCAAGAAACTGAGATTGCAATCTGGATATTGCGAATAAAATAGGAAAGCTTTATTAATGAAGGTGGGGTTCTATGACGTCTTGGTCTGGTTGTTGGACACAAACGAAGTACGGGAAGTTGCAGCTATGGACTTTTAATTTAAACAAAACCCAAAGTCTAAACGATGCCCTTAGGGCTGTATATATGGAGGAAGAGGGGGGGAATTTCGTGGCCCTTGGAGGAGGGGTCCGAAACCAACCCTAACTCTTGTTTCCCCACACATACGGACTCTAAAAATAGCCTATACTTAAGTATTTCGAACATACATGGGCCTTGCCCAATAATAAGGTGATGTAGCACTAGAATAGCCTCTGGACGAAATTTATGAAGGGACATCTTGTATATTTCGTCCAAGGCTTCATGCACTCCTTATGGTGGCTTCAAAGTCATGAAATCATCACTTGTAACTCCGTTCTTGATCCCCTTGCGCATGCCATCATCTCCATGCTTGAACTTGCTCCAAGGTTCATCTTTCTTGTCCAAACTAGGCCCTTCAATTGTAAGAAAAACAAATGTATCCAATTTAGGCAGCATCATATTCTCATGAACATTAGAATCATTACCAAGAAACGAAAGTACCTGATAATTCAATTGGCGTGCGCGAGCTCTAGTAATTGGTCCAGTATGTATAGCAGCAGGGGCTGTGGGTGTAACAATGGTATTGATGTCCTCATCATAAAATGAGTGACTAATTTCTTTTATTGTTTTAAAAGAAGGTTAAAATCCCCGACTTCTGCATCAATCGATGCATACAGACATCTTTATTAATTATTTCACTGAGGTTTGACAATAACATACATTAAGCCACCCGAAGTCATCACTCACACATATAAGCTTGATAATGTGGAGTGCTCTCATTCCTCATATCTGAAACTGGTGTCATTGCCGATCCATCCACATAATGTATCGAAACCTATAGCCGGTGCAGGAAATCTAAAACGTACACCACATGCACACGTTTTAAAAGCAGGCATCATCATCAAACCGCTAACCCGTCTTCCGAAAAGATATCCCATCATCCTTGCGAGTCCGGCCATCTGTCGACGCCACCATCACGCCAAATGGCACCACCTCCCTGCACACAAACTGTTGAGCACGTCGCGGTCGCCACTGGTATACCGCAGCACCATGCCGCTACCATGATCCGACACAACTTGAAGTCTTTGGAAAATCTGGTGTCCATAGCACCTCCGAACAGGCATGGCACAGCGTACCACCTATCGGTCAGGCATGACATGACATATGCACCAAAACTTTATGCAAGAAGAAGCCGCTCCACCTCCCGCCTCTGTCTTCCAGTGCTTCTCCACAAACGATGCTCCCAAGATAGAAACGACACCATAGTGCCGCTATCGTCCGATCTGGAAGACCAGATCCTAGGGTTATCCTCGGAGCAGTACAAGTGGGTCGACAGTAGTTACACGATGATGCCTTCATGAATGTAATGGCGCAGAACGCCGCCATCTCCCGCCGGCGGCTCGGTTTTCACCAGCAACTATGTCTCCCCGACTCACAGCTGGGACTAGATGAGGATCTTGAGATCCGATCACCCAGCCTCAGGCCTACCATCTCCAACGGAGGAGATGACTACCACAGTCGGCTGCACCGACCAGAACAGATCTGATCGGAGGCGCCATTGACCTGTCCACCATGCCCTCCACGCCGCTGCAACCGATCCAAAGCCAAATGGCGCGCCGCCGCCATCCGAGCAGGGCCGACTGCCGCAACCCACGACTGGGTCACTTGCCGCACCTGCAGCCGCCGCCCGAGGCAGGACCGGCCACCATGTCGCCGTCTGTCGCAGCCATTGCCCCACACCACAAAGACTAGATCGGCCACACCTCCACACTTTTAGGTGCCCCGCAGCACCCCTGAGACGTGGGACAAAGGGAGTCCCCCGCCACTACCATCGGCCCCCGGGCTTAGCCCGACGGCGTCCCCTGGCGGCAGCGGAGGGAGGGGAGGAGAGAGTGTGCACCCCCGGCAGCTAGGGTTTGGTCGCCATCCGCATTGCCCTAGAGGGGACGACGTGGGGTTGCGGGGTCAAAAAACATCCAAAAGGATCATCCCAAAATGAGTGACTAATAATATGGCAGTATGAATGTGTGTATGGAATATAGCTGCGCTGATAAACTAGTTATTTAATTACTCCTTTTTGAAAAAGAAAGGGCAAAATGGGTGGAAAAGCATAAAGCAGAGCCAGCACAGGTAACATCAAACTCAAACATGCTCTCTAGAATGTTCAAAAAGGAGATGATAAGTTGATAACCGCTAGCACTACAACAATTTATGGTCCTCATTTCACACGAAATGCGTCCAAACTCTAACCAGTACTGGTACTGGAGTAGATGGCGTGTAGGTGACATGTTCTCAATTGTCTGATGCGACTCTTTTTCTCCTATACAAATCTGCCTACAATTTCAGGAGAATTCTGGCTATGTACGCATGCCCATAGGTGGCGGTGGCGCAGGCTATGGGCATGGGTCCGGTGAGAGTTCTGGGCTTCTCGCTATGTATGCTATGGTGCCCCCACTACAGAAGCTATGTGGTGTATATGTGATATATTTGAATGATTCATGGGATATATAATGCATATTATTGTCTATAAAAATACACTTTAGCTATATGCAAGTTTCCTGAAAAATGAATTTGGGTCGGCCAACTTTTGAGCCATTGATTTCTTCTTCAAGATTTGTTTTTCTTTTCTTTTTTTTTGAACGGGCCAGCGGGCTGGGGTTTCATTGATTAAGCAGGGAGCAAATGACAAAGTGACAAAGGCGATGATCCTAAGATCAAGGAGGTAAATAAAAGAAAGAGAAAACTCGGGTGCCTGGAGCACCAAGAACTAAACTACAATCTTATGGTGGATCCCCGAAGGGGCTCTGAAGGGATTTGAAACAGCCCTATTGCCAAAGACAGAGCTCTTTTCTGATGTCGTTGATCACATCTTGCATCGTCGCCTCTTTTTCCTGAAAACGCAGCTGTTGCGTTCCTACCAGACTTTCCATAGCACCAGCATTATCAGCGACTTGATTCCTTTTGCATGCGCTGGCCGCGTCGCTGAGACCATGTCTTCCACCTTTTCTTTTATGATTTGTCTGTTGTCTTATTTTGGGCCCAAATTTTTGACGGGCCACTGTTCTAGGTCAGTCTAATTCTTATTGGGATGAACCTCATTTGGTGCTTCGTTCTGTTTCCTATAGGCCGACATGCTTGCTCTTTTTCTTCTGTTTGCATGCTTTTTCGCTTTTCTTTCTTGTTTTACGTAGTTGGTTTTTAATGGATATTTTAGGGATGTTGGGCGAGTGTTAAATGTATACACGCATTATATATAACAAATGTATAAATTATAATATTAGAGTGTGAAACTGCACTCTTATATGCTTATTTCTTCTGCATATTAAAAAAGTGCAAAGTTGTGTGTAGTCCTGGCCATGCGCAGCCTGGCCCGGATGGCCCGACCCGACCTTGCCCATGGGCCAGGCCTGGGCCTAGATTTTGAGCCCGACGGTCGGGCCGGGCCGGGCTCGGGCCCATCGTATTCGCTGTTTAAGGAAAAGGTTTGGCCCGAGGCTCAACGAGCTTTTAGCGTGATAGGCCAGGCTTGGGCCCAATTTTTAGGCCCAACGGCCGGGCCAGGTTCGGGCCTGAGGGCTTTGGTAGGCCCGTCCCGACAGATGGCCAGGTATAGTGTGTGCATTGTTTTTTTAATTTTGTTTCTTCTTAAATGCTAATACCGATACAACTAATTTATTCTACCTTAAAAAGTTCATTATTTTGATTTTTTAGTTTTTGTTTCTTCTTTAAGGTTGATACCAATGCGACTAATTAAATTCTTATTAGGAAACTACTTTTTTTTTCCTGAAATTCAACTATATACATGCTTATTCTTGCATATTATAAAAAAGCGCAATTTCTGTGTAAATTTGGTGGTCATTAGCTTTAGTTATTTTCTTTTTCTTTGTCCTTAAAGGGTAATACCAAAAACACTAATTCATTCTTTCTTAAAAAATTCATTACTTTGTTTTTGTTTTTATATCGTTTAATTTATCATGTACGTGTAATATCAGTGCCACTAAATTCATTGCTTCTTAGAAAACTTCATCTTTTTTAAGATCCACTATTATGTTTATTCTTGCATCATATAAAAAGTGTAATTTTTTAAAAATTGTGATTATTATTTTTCCATGATTTGCTTTTTTTGAAAGGGTAATACCGATGCCACTAAATCATTCTTTGTAAGGAAAGTTTATTGTTTTTTTTTATTTTCTTTCTTCTTAAAGGGTAATAACAATGCCACTAATTCGTTATTGTGTAAAAAAACTTTTGTTATTTATTATATATTTTATTTCATTTCTTCTATAAGGGCAATACCAATACAACTAATTCGTTTCTTGTTACAATTGTTTTTTAAATCCACTAATATATGCTTATTTTTGCATATTATAAAAAACCCACAATTTCGGTGCAAATTTTGCTATTTTTTGGTTTAATTTTTTTTCCTTCTCTTTCTTCTTAAAGGTATAACAATACCATTAATTATTATATCTTAGAAAACTTCATTATTATGTTACAGTTTTAGTTTTTATCTATTTTTATTTCTACATTAAGGGTAATACCAATGCCACTAAATTCATTCCTTCTTGGAAAACATTTTTTAAATTGCACCATTATATGCTTATTGTTGCATCTTATAAAAAAGTGCAATTTCTTTGTAAATTGTGTGTAAATTTTTTCACTACTTATATTTTCATTTTTTTTCTTATAAAAGGGTACTACACATGCCAAACATTCATTGTTTGTTAAATTTTTTTATTATTTTATTTTTGTTCTCTTAAAGGGTAACACTAATGCCATTAATTCATTCTTTCTTAGAAAAAATCATTATTTTGATTTTTAAGTTGTTATTTCATTTATTTCTTCTTTAAGGATAATACAAATGCCACCAAGTCATTCTTTCTTAGAAAACTTTTGTTTTGCAAAAATTCCACAATTATTCGCCTATTCTTACATATTATAAAACATCACAATTTATCCTAAATTGTGTGCAAATGTTTTCATTATTTTTTATTTCATTTTCTTACTTCTAAAATGGTAAATACCGTTGCCACTAACTCATTTTTCCTTAAAATACTTATTTTTTATTTAGTTTTAGTTTTATCACAGTTTCGTTTTCCTTAAAGGTAATACTAATGTCACTAATTTATTCATTCTTAGAAAAACTTCTTGTTATAGTAATTCTACTATTATATGCATTTTATGGCATATTATAAAAAATATAATGTATTTGTAAATTGTTTGCAAATTTTATCATTACTATTGATTTTTTCGAAAGATTAATTCCAGTGCCACTAATTTGTTCCTCCGTAGAAAACATTTTTTTGTTTTAAGCCTTATTTTTGTATAATAGTACTGGACAGTCAAAACCTGGTGGGTTCCCGACGAGACTTTGATCTAACCCCAAAAGGAATAATCCATCATGAGATTTGAACTTTAAGTAGACTAAAATTCAATGATGTTGCCTTTTTTACCTTTTCAAGGCAAACTCGCAAAGCTTTATTTCAACCTGACTGAACGTTTACACGAATAAAATACAGTTCTCTGGGTTGGACCAACCACACATGACGGCAAATGCCTAATGATAATGCATGCTTTGCGAGGTTGTGAGCTTCAAAATTTGAGATGCTAAAATCATGAACTATATTACAAGAAACAAAAGAAATAGCCTGGATCTTTATTTCCCACATGATAACTCCATAATGTGAGGGTGTTTCCCCTGATCTGATGGTATCAACTACTATTTTGCAATCGGAGGCAATGGGAATCCTCTAAATCAATAGATCGTCTGCTAGGCATGTGCTTCTCTGATTGCCATTGCTTCAACGCACTCTGCATCATAGAGTGACTTCATAGTCAAAGTAGAAGTGCCCAGGAAAGTTCCTATGTGGTTCGGCTCACCACTCGTACTGAGCCATAATTTCCTCCTGCCATAACCATAACATCGGCATTAAATTTGTATGATCCGCTGATGGTGGTAACCAGTAGACCAGCTGAACCTACGATGCCACACTCTCCTTCTTCGAAGGCTTTTACAATAGCTTAATGTCTTGAAGATAAGACTCGATGAACTTGTGAGTGGAGATCGGGCTCTTGAAAATCTCTTCATGGATTGCTTTCCTCCCGCCACTCTAAATCGCCCAAAGCATCACGACCATTCTTGTGAACACATCTTGGTGTAATATTTCACGCCCATAGTATTCCGGACCCCTATGAGCCATCAAACAGGGTTGCGATCTTCATGGCCGGCATGCAACCGGTGCTTGGTTCGACGACTACTGCCGTTATGACCTCCAGTTCAATGGCTGCAGCGACAGCTGGTGCTAGCGGCTCTGCGCACCCGCCGGCTCAAGTGTTATCCGAGCTCTTGGAGGCTTTGGCGACCTTATTGGCTGTGAAGGTGACACCAGAGAATCAAGCACAACATAAAGTGGATGTTGCGAAATTGCGAGATGAGGTAGCTCAAGCCAAGGAGGAATTCAATGCTGATAAGCTAAGCCAATTGCGAGATGACGACTCTGCTATTGGAATTTTAAACACATGATGAGAATGCTAGGATGGCAATGGAACGAGCTGCTTTGGACGTTGAGACACAACAGATTTAGGCAGAGTCATTCTGGCTTACCTTGGATCAGAACGCTTCAAACTCCATTATGAGGAGGAGGCACCAGACCCGGCTACCCACAGAGTTTGAGGCTAGGAACCTTTTCAACACACATGTGGCAGGAACCAGTAACCCACCCGTGGTAAACCGGGTTGTCGAGGCACCCATGACCGGAGCGCCGGTTCAGCCACGTGTTGTAGACCCACCTCGTTTGAACTTGACTCCGCCTCAGCATGTTCCGATGCCGTCGGGTCATTATTCTAACCCTCTGAACAATATGATTGTTGCAGCTACGCGATTGGCGGCTCTCCCCATTGAAGGCGAGTCTCCATCCGCAATGGAGATACGGAGGGCCGGAGAGCTTCTTCAGACATCGGTGGCTCAATAGGCGGCTTAATCATATAGTCGGGAATGGATTCATTCAACCCCGCGTCCAAGCCGGAGCTATAGCAGGCATATTGATTCGCCAGCAGTTTCAAGCAGTGAGCGGCACCACAACCAGCCTTGTAGGAATGAACAGCCCCGTGCTGGTAACGATGCTCAGACATTGGTGGATCAGGGCAGGGCGCGTCAGGAGGCTAAGCTGAAGGCTTAGTTAGCGGCTCAACAACAATCTCCGGCTTACCCATTGATGTCTATGGAGGCAGGAGTGACCTCTACAACCCTTGGTGTGCCATGCTTAGTGCTGGCTCTACGTAACGAGCGCTTGCCTAAGGATTTTAAGGGCCCCCGCAAGGTGCCTAATTACACTGCGGATCAGCCCCTAGAGGCCTGAATTGAGAGCTATGAGATGGCCATGGAGATGTTGGATGTTAGTGATGCTGCATGTGCTAAATACTTCACAATGATGTTGGATGGGCAGGCACGCACTTGGCTGAAAGGATTGCCCCCTAATTCCATCAGATCATGGGCTGCATTGAAGACGCGTTTTATCCAAAATTTCAAAGACACGTGCAAGAAGCCTATATCGATTCTTGACTTAGACACTTGCGTACAGGGTGAGAGCGAGTCAACAACCAATTGTGTGCGCTGGATCTCGGCCGTTATACACTCATCAGACAGTATCAACGCCGGTTCAACCATCCTGATGTTGGAAAAGAATTGCCGTTTCCTTCCCCTTAAGAGGAAGCTGGGGCAGCTTAAGCACCACATCAATGATATGGGAGAGCTCATGGCGGCTCTTGTCAAATATGCCGACTCTGATAGTACTAAGGACCCTGAGTCTGATGAGGAGAAGACCGACAAAGGGAAGAAGAGTGGCAATGCAAAGGAACAACAACATAATACGGCGGGTCAAGGTGGCAATGGTAAGCGCAAAGCCAATGACGGTTTAGACTTTGTGGCTAACACCAACACGCAGAATAATAATCAGCGTCCTACAGGGAAGTCATCAGTGCCCCGGTTTGGTGGGCCAAAGTTCAACCTTGAGGCGGTGATGAATCAGCCTTGCTCGAAGCACGGTACGTAGGAGAAGCCAGCCAGTCATCTGGGGAAAGATTGCTTCATCATGAGGGAGTACAGAAATTCTAGTTTTTTTCCAAAATAATCATGGCCCGCATGGCGGCTCAGGATCCGGCTCTCACGGACCTGGCTTTGGGGGTGGCGGCTCAAGCTCTGGTTTTCAGGGCCAAGGCAATCAAGGTGGTTTTAACCAGCAATCTGGTCAAGGGAATGAGCAGCAACAGTCTGGTTATCAGAGCAATCTGAAGCAGCTGAATAGTGGTTAGTATCATGTGTTTACCACGACCTTGAG
This sequence comes from Triticum aestivum, assembly GCF_018294505.1. NCBI lineage: Eukaryota > Viridiplantae > Streptophyta > Magnoliopsida > Poales > Poaceae > Triticum > Triticum aestivum. The sequence continues at coordinate 246,444,651 of NC_057794.1, forward strand.
CAAACGAGATTAGGAGATTCATAAGCGGGCGGTAAACGCGGTTGAGCCGGCAGTCCCGCGATTCTTGAGATGGTCTGAACATCCTATTGTATGGAGCCGTGAGGATCACCCGCCCTAGGTTGACAATCCGGGTCAACTGGCTTTGGTGATTGTGCCTCGGGTTGGAGGGTACAAGTTTACTAAGATGCTTATGGATGAAGGCAGCAACATCAATATCCTTTACTATGATACTTTTCGTCGTATGAATTTGACTAACAAAGATCTTAAGCCGTCTTCTTCTATTTTTCATGGGGTGGTGCTTGGTAAGTCGACATACCCAGTGGGTAAGATAGCTTTGGAAGTATCCTTTGGCGATGATCATGATTACAGAGCTGAGACATTGACTTTTGAAGTACTCAAGATCAAGAGCCCTTATCACGCCCTATTTGGATGGCCGGCTTATGCTAAATTCATGGCACGGCCTTGTTATGTTTATCTACAGCTTAAGATGCCAGGTCGTAAGGGCTCTATCACAGTACATGTCAACAGGAAGATAGCTTTGGAATGTGAAGAGGGCGATGCTGCTTATGCGGAGTCTGTTTGTGCAACAGAGGAGTTGAAGTACTACAAAGATAATGTTGACCCAGCATATATGACACCTTTGAAAAAGCCAACCACAGGGCATGACCCCTTGTTGAAGTTTAAGTCGGCAGATGACACTAAGCTGGTTGATTTTGTTCCTGGCGACTCATCCAAGCAGTTTATTATCAATGCTAATATGAATCCGAAATAGGAAAGCGCGCTCATTGAGTTCACCAGTGAGAACCTGGACATCTTTCATGGAAGCCTTCAGACACGCCAGGTGTACCGAGGGAACACGCTGAGCACACTCTCAATGTTGATCCAAAGTTTAAACTAGTCAAGCAATTCCTCCGTCATTTAAATGAAGAGAGGTGTAAGGCCATTGGTGAAGAGGTGGCCCGGCTCTTGGCAGCCAGGTTCATCATTGAAGTTTTTCATCCTGAATGGTTGGCTAACCTGGTGCTGGTACTTAAGAAAAATGGCACCTGGCATATGAGCTTGGATTACACAGATCTTAATAAGGCCTGTTGTCGGTGTCAAAACCAGCCGATCTCGGGTAGAGGGTCCCGAACTATGCGTCTGAAGATCGAAGGTAACAAGAGACAGGGGAGACACGATGTTTTCCCACGTTCGGTCTCTCTTAATGGAGGTAAAACCCTATGTCCTGCTTGATTGTATTCGATGAGTATAGGGATTACAAGAGTTGATCAACTTCGAGATCATAATGGCTAAACCCTAGATGTCTAGCCTATGTGATTTTTGATAGCCTCTATGGACTAAACCCTCTGGTTTATATAGACACTGGAGGGGCCTAGGGTTGTACAGAGTCGATTTATAGAGAAAGGAAACTACACATCCGGACGTCAAGCTTGCCATCGACGCAAAGGAGAGTCCAATCCGGACATGGGGGAAGGCCTTTTATCTTGTATCTTCATGGCCCATCAGTCCGGCCCATGCTACACAGCCCGGACACCCGAGGACCCCATAATCTAGGACTCCCTTAGTATCCCCTGAACTTGTCTTCAATGACGACGTAGTCTTCGGCTTTGCAAGACGGGTTCTTCATTATAATCCGGAATATCGATAATCCGGCGACAACCTCAACGTCTTTTACAGTTCCCCCTGATGGCGCTTCAATTTTCATGCGCGGGATGAATATGAACGGTCCATGTCTTTTTTTTTCAAATAAACCCTTAACCATGCTTGGGCGCCGCCTATATAAAGGGATATGGATGTCCCAAGGCCATCTCGCACTGCGCAGAAGGAAAAAAGGACCAAGTCTAGCCACAAAACAAAAGCCCTTGTCATGGCCAGCGCCCCAGGCTCCTCTTCGCGGCCCCATGGCCCTCAAGAGGGTGATTGGCAGAGTTGCTCTGTGCCTCATCTTCAACTAAGCTGGCGCCAAACACATGGCTACCTCCCCCTCCCAGATCTAGTTCCCGTTCGAGCGGGATTATATTCAATCGGCAACAACGCGATAGATGAGAATTTCCCCAACCCCAATAAGGAGGAGAGGGTCTGCTTTGTCTCATTTTTGTTATGGGGCCTGGGATTTCCAATCCATCCCGTCCTCCGGGGGTTATTGGAATTTTACGGCATCCAACTGCATAACCTCAACCCAGGTTCGATTCTGCACATCTCAGGCTTTCTTGCCCTCCACGAGTTATTCCTAGGCATTGAGGCCCATTTCGGATTATGGAGGAAATTCTTCTGCCTCGTTCCCCGCCACAAAGGGAGTTCCATATTTGAAGTGGGTGGTGCTGAAGTATGGCGTATTGCCGGATCCGGATACCCTGTAGGAACTCCTAAAGAAGCGTACCTGCAGTGGTCTTCGGAATGGTTCTATATGGACGATGTTCCGCTGCCAGATCCAGTCAGGCGCGGTCTCCATGAATTTTCCAGCGCTCCCCTAAAGAAGCACCTCAACTGGCATCCCCGAAGTCCCAAAGAAGAGGACAATGCGGAGATACAGAGGTTGGTCAGCAAGGCCAGGCTGCTGGCTCACTCCGAACTCTCAATAGTTGAAGTCATGGTGATCGCAATAAAGAGGTGTGCGCAGCCTCTTCAATCTAGAGTAACTCCTTTATGGTGTTACGACGGAGAAGACGACACATCTCGTTACAAACGGCAGGGTCCGGATACTCCAGCCGAACTGGCCTCCATTTTGTCCGATCTGTACAAGGGCGAAAAAGAAGATTTTCTCCGGTTAAATTGTTGGGAGGCCTATTCCATGTACACCCCTATCGAATGGGCAAGATCTCGATTCGGCTGTGCTTATTTTACTGCATGACAGACAAAAATCGAATGTACTCTTTTTGTTGCCACCAACTAGTCATGGAGGAGGATGATCGAGGACGTCCATTGTCCTGCTCCTCAGTCAGTGGATCATAATCGCGACAAAGATCCTGGCTTTTGCGAGGATCCGGATATATATATATATATATATATATATATAGAATTTGATGATTGGGTATTCTATCAGGCGAGCCTTGACGGTTCGGAGGTGGCCATCATCGCCGACTACCCTCTCCTTTACCCATTCTGCATTATGAGTATCCAAAGGCTTCTTAAGAAGAGGCCCCCATATGTACCCTTATCCATTGTACTGATCTGGATCTTTAACAGGATCGGCGCTCCAGGGACCGTATCTCCTCGAGGGCGGCCCCCCACAAGGCCGTTGTTCAAAACAGAAAGGAACCGGGAGTACCATGGAGACTTCACAGTTTTCCAAGAGGTATGTGTAGTTAATGCGTGCCTAGGCATGAGTCTGGATTGTTAAGAGTCTCCCCCTTTTTTATTTTTAGGAGGAGTACACAGCAAATGGAGGGAAAATGCCCAATTAGCCAAATGCCCACTAATCCGGTGCCAAACTCGCCAGCTAGGATGCAAGCAAATGTCGCGCCCATTCCGCCTCCTCATGAGGATTCAGATGATGTGTCGGTCATGAATTCCGAAGTGGAGAGCGTGATGAATCACCATCGCTTGAAGGAAGCTATATGTGCTCTGGCCTTGTCCGAACAAGAATTCACTACACTGAGTTCGACGGATGCTTATATCCGAGCCGCTCGAGACGGCCTTGCCAGAGTTATACAACTGTTCTTAACGAAAATACATGTAAAGTTTGACACAATTTTGCATGGTCGTATGCCAGTAGCCCCCGGGACTTGAAGCAGTTGGCGCAACTGATTTAAGGGTCATTATATCGTCAGGTACTCATGGAGAAAAATAACACATTGTCCAAGGAGCTTGAGGAATGTCAGACCAAGCTAACTGTTGTCACCGCCGAACTGGAAATTTTGAAGAATTCCAAGAAGGCACCTGATGGTAAGCACAAGAGTGTCCGAAAAATACGATTTTGTGCCAACAATGATTTTTAAATATGCATTGTTTTGTTTTCAGCGACAAGATCGACAGAGTAGTTGGAGGAGAGGCTAAGGGCTGCTCAGGTGGACAAACAACATGCCGAAGGGTAAGAAGCTGTTGGTCAACGTATATTAACACAGACCATTGATGAGAAGAACAAAGTACAAGATGCAAACATCAAGCAAGCTGAAGTACTAAAGGACGTACGAGCCCAACTGTTGGATGCCTTGAAGGAGAACAGAAAACTGAAAGGTGGCATATTCAGTATGTCCTTTATCCTGACTTTCATACGGTCCCCTGATGGAAAGTTTTACAAAATTGTTCATGTAAGTTTGTTAACTGGGCGGCCCGAGGGAGAAGTGCCCGGATTTCAAGGCAACTTGTTGCAAGAGCTATCCCAAGTGCACGAGCGACCTCGGAAAGACATGAGGAACATGGTTAAGGCTTTGTGGCCATCTGTTTCTTCTCCAGAAATTATGGAGGGGCTCATGAATTTATTCAAGGGAGCACGACGCCGCTTTGAACTATGGAAGGAATCATCATGTCAAGAAGGTGCACGAGAAGCCTGGGCCATGGTGAAAACACGGTATACCGGACTTGATCCGAATCGTATGACCCGGGTCGGACGTCGGGGACCAAACGGACAAGAAATTCCGGTTAGCTTGGTGTATGACCAAGTAAAGACAGCCGCCAAATTTTCACAACAGGACTGTAAACTAGACAGCCTTACAGATGGCATAGATGAAGAGTAGGCGTTTGATTCCATGTAACAATGCACTTTATCAGCAAACTTATCTCTGACCAAACTTGAAAAGATTGTCATGGTAGACCTTCTGCTTCAACCTCCGAAACCCAAGGGTTGGAGTTTTTCTGAATACTATACCTGTGGTAAACACCAAGTATGTTCGGAAACCAGGCAATCCGGTCATGGTGCTTGAACAGACAAACTGTATTCGGGGAGTTATGTTATATTACTTTTAACGTAAGAAACATCTTCCAGAGAGAATAGTTCCGTTAAGGGTTCCTCTCCCTAGGTCATAATGCGTTATTTATGCATTCCTAAGCTGTGATGCTAAAAAATCACAGGAAGCTTTATATTTTGGGAGTTTTATATTGCAACGAAGGCATTTCGTTGTTTATCCACCGACCAATTATTCTCTTAAGAATGCTAGCTTTCGGCTTCACCCGTCTGAGGTACATGTCCGGATAACCCGGTTGTAACAATTGCAGAGGTGCTCCCTTTATGCACTAGCCGAACAAGCGGGAACGTAGGGCATAAGCACAGGAGCCAGGCAACCCAGCTGGGCAAAAACTTAAGTCATAGAGGTGCATATAATGGCAAGAAAGGATGTATATCCGCAAACGGCACATGTATTGTGAGCTCTAGGCTTCATATAATAATAAGCTTCTATTGACAGAAGCCCCCAGTCTTGGCGGAGTGTATACATTTAAGGATGTGTACCCCTCGAGTGTTCGGCATATCCGAACACATCACGGGAAGCATATATATAGGAAAAAAGAATTTTTTTTTGAAAAAGAGACAGAAGAACAAATAAGAAGCATGGCCATACTTATGCGTAGAATCTTCGGAGCCAAGCAGTGTTCCAAGGGTTCGATTCTAAGCGATTATCTGCGAAGGCGGTAGGCTCCTCCCGTCAGAACCTCGTCTATAATGAAGGGACCTTCCCATTTTGGTTTGAGGTTGTCCTTTTTATTCTCTGGTAGGCACAAAATGAGCTCACCGACGTTATAAGTCTTTGCCCGCACTTCTCTGCTTTGGTGTCTTCGAGCTTGTTGTTGGTAGAATGCGGAACGAGCTTTGGCGACGTCGCGCTCCTCCTCCAAGCCATCTAAATCGTCCTGCCGATCGAGCTCGGCCTCTCTCTCTCTTCATACATGCGCACTCAAGGTGAATCATGAATAATATCGCAGGGTAAGACAACTTTTGCGCCGTACACCATGAAGAATGGTGTGTATCCGGTCGTGCGGTTGGGCATGGTCCGCAGCCCCCAGAGTATGGAATCGAGTTCCTCAACCCAGTGTTTATCCGACTCCTGTTAGTGATCGCACTAGTCTAGGTTTGATGCCGCTCATTAGTAGGCCATTGGCCCGCTTGACTTGACCGTTTGTTTGAGGGTGATATACAGAGGCATAATCGAGCTTGCTGCCCAGGTTAGCACACCAATTTTTTACCTCAACGGTTGTAATGTTAGAACCATTGTCAGTGATAATGCTGTGTGGGACACCATAACGGTGTACGACGCCGGATATGAAATCTACCACTGGTCCAGATTAGTTGTTTTTACTGGTTTGTCCTCTATCCATTTAGTGAATTTATCCACCATGACCAGCAGGTATTTTTTCTTATGGCTTCCCCTTTAAGGGTTCTGACCATATCTAACCCCCAGACCACAAAAGGCCAAGTAATGGTGATAGTTCTTAGGGCAGTGGGCGGCATATGGCTTTGATTGGCGAAGAGCTGGCATCCTACACAATGCTGAACAAGGGCATGTGCATCTTCTCGGGCCGTGGGCTAGAAGAAGCTTGTATGGAAGGCTTTACTTACTAGGGCCCGGGCTGCGGCATGATGGCCACCAATGCCAGCATGTATTTCGGCCAAGAGCTGCCGCCCCTCCTCTTCAGAGATACATATTTGAAGGACTTCGATGATGCTTTTCTTGTAGAGCTCTCCCTCATGGAATTTATAGGCCTTAGAGCGCTGGACTATGCGACGGGCCTCATTCTAATCATTAGGGAGCTCCTGCCTATTAAGGTAGGCCAAGAAGGGTTCAGTCCATGGAGCAATAACTGCCAGATTACATGAGCGGAAGGTGTTGGCTCGGTGCTCGAGCCCCCGATGGTATCCAAATCATGTTCGGCGTCCGGGGGTATGATCGACGCTGGACTGTTATTTCCGATCTTGTCCTGCCATACAATGGATGGTTTGAAAAGCCTCTCCAAAAAGGTGTTAGGCGGGATGGGGTTGCGTTTAGCGCCCAGACAAGCAAGGATTTCCGCTTCCTGATTACTATCTCGAGCCACATGATGAAACTCGAGCCCCTCAAATCGAGCGGATGTTCTAAGTATGGCATTGCGGTAGGCTGTCATCTTTGGATCCTTTGAATCGAATTCCCCATTTATTTGGGATATCGCGAGGTCCGAATCCCCACACACTGTGAGGCGTTGTATGCCCATAGAAACGGCCATCCAGAGTCCATGCAGGAGCGCTTCATATTCGACTGCATTATTGGAATCCGTATACATGATTTGTAATACATAACGGACTGTGTCCCCTGTAGGGGATATTAGGATGACACCAGTCCCCTGTCCAACTAACATTTTGGAGTCGTCGAAGTACATCACCTAGTTGGAGTATGTGATGTACTCTTTGGGGAGTTCGACTTCTGTCCATTCGGTGACAAAGTCAGCCAACACCTGAGATTTAATAGCTCGGCGTGGCTTGTATGTTATTTAGAATGGTAAGAGCTCTATAGCCCATTTGGCAATGCGGCCGGTGGCGTCTCGGTTGTTTATGATATCATTGAGTGGTACTTCAGAGGCCATCGTGATCGAGCACTCTTGAAAGTAGTGTCATAGCTTTCGAGATGCCATGAAGACCGCATATGCTATCTTTTGATAGTGCAGGTATCAGGATTTTCATGGTGCAAGGACCTCTGGTACGTAATATACTGGTTTTTGGAGTGGGAATTTGTGTCCCTCTTCCTCTCGTTCGACAACGAGCACAACGCTCACTACTTGGTGAGTTGTTGATATGTATAGAAGCATGGGTTCACCGACATTTTATGCGGCCAGGATTGGGTTGTTTGCTAACAAAGTTTTTATTTCTTACAACCCGGCCGTCGCCGCATCCGTCCACTCAAAATGATCGGTATGTCGGAGTAGGCGATAAAGTGGTTGTGCCTTTTCTCCCAGTCTGGATATAAAGCGGCTCAGGGCAGCCATGCACCCAGCTAGTTTTTGGACCTGCTTTAGGTCTGTTGGTGTCGCCAATTGCGACAAGGCTCGGATTTTAGTTGGATTTGCTTCGATTCCTCTATTGGAAACAATAAACCCAAGCGGTTTTCCAGCCAGTACGCCGAGAACACATTTTTCCGGGTTGAGCCGTATGTCATTTGTTCGGAGGTTGTCGAATGTGAGGATCAAGTCGGCCACCAATTATTCGACATGTTTGGTTTTGATGACTACATCAACTACATATGCCTCCACCGTCTTGCCAATTTGTTTTTCCAGGCATGTTTGGATCATGCGTTGGTAGGTGGCACCGGCATTTTTGAGCCCGAAAGGCATAGTGTTAAAGCAAAAAGGCCCATACAGAGTGATGAATGCCATCATGGCCTGATAGATTCCTTCATCTTAATTTGATGGTATCCGGAGTATGGGTTGAGGAAGCACAGTGAGTCATGCCCTGCGGTTGCATCAATGATTTGGTCAATGCGAGGCAGTGGGAAGGGGTCCTTAGGGCAAGCCTTGTTTAGGTCTTTGAAATCGACACAGAGGCGCCATGACTTATCCTTCTTTGGCACCATGACAAGGTTTGCTAGCCAGTCCGGGTGTTTGATTTCTCTAATGAATCCGACTTCAAGTAGTTTGGCTAGCTCTTCCCCCATGGCTTGTCGCTTGGATTTGGAAAAGCGCCGCAACATTTGCTTGACTAGTTTAAAGCCCTTAATTGTATTGAGGCTGTGTTCGGCCAGTATGCGTAGGATTCCTGGCATATCCGAAGGATGCCAGGCAAAGATGTCCCAATTTTCACGCAAAAATGATCTTAAGGCGGTGTTAATCATTGGATCCATCTGTGCTCCAATGGCTGCAGTTTTATTAGGATCCATTGGGTGCACTTGAAATTTGACTATTTTGTCTGCTGGTTTAAAGGAAGTGGATTTGGGCCTCTTATCGAGGATTACATCATCCTTGTCCACTATAGAGTGCAGAGTAGTCAATTCATCGGCTGCCAGGGCCTCGGATAGCGCCTCGAGGGCTAGTGATGCGGTTTTGTTTTCGGCACGGAATGCTATATCCGGATCACTGGTGATAGTGATAACTCCGTTGGGCCTTGGCATTTTGAGCTTCATGTACCCGTAATGGGGTATAGCTTGAAAGTGGATGAATGCTTCTCGCCCTAACAGGGCATGATATCCATTGTGGAAATGTGCCACGTGGAAGAGCAACTCTTCGGACCTACAGTTTTTTGGTGTGCCAAATACGACGTCGAGTTTGATCCTCTCCGAGCTTATTGCTTCTCGACTGGGGATGATGCCTCGGAAAGTGGTGCCGCTTTGCTCAATGCGACTTTTGTCCACTTGCCTTTTCTTGGAATGTGTCTTCATAGATGAGGGTTAATCCGCTGCCACCGTCCAGGAGTACTTTCATGAGCCGAAAGCCATCTACTATTGTGTTTAAGACCAAAGCGGCTGGTGCTAGGACAGATCTGGCCTTTGGCTTGTCATCGGTAGTGAAGGTTATCGCCATGTTATTCCAAGGCTTTACTGCTACTACCTAGTTGACTTCGGCAAGGTCGCGCAGCGCCCTCTTGCGCTGGTTGTTGGAAGAGAAGGTCTCGAAGACCGTAAATGCGTAGAGATCGGTGTTTTCAGAAGAGTGCCTCTCTTGAGGAATGCTGGTGAGGATGGCCTCACCGCTCTTAGCCACCTGTCAGAGTACCCAACATGCCAGAAGGCTATATGTTGGTTCGTTATTTGGCGTTGTGTGTATCTGGCAAGGTTTATCGAGTAGGTCGTCGAGGACAGTTCTGTGCCCCATAAAGGGCTTCACTTTTTTGTCCATGGGATGATGATCGGGTGCCTCATAGGGGTGCATCCTTTTTGTCCGTCCGATGGGCTGCTTGAAGGCCGGAGGATCCCACCGAGCTATTTGTGCCTTCCAGGTGCTTTCCATTGCACTAAACTTCCAGATGTATGCGGCGGCGGTTGAGGGCATTAAGGATTCCCTTGTCCATGGTGAGATATCAAAATCGCTCATCACCACGGTTGTCCTTGATCTTTCTTTAACAAGGAGGAACCTGGCCCAAAAGTGGTGAACTGTTTCCTCAGGTTGCTGCCGCACGTACATTAGGTCGCATACATCTGGAGGACCTAAGTTGTTTGGGGAATATTGTATGTGGTGGGTGGGCGAGCTGAAATCCGAATCCTGACCCATTATTGCATCCGCAATTTGAAGAATCTGCGAAGTCACCGGTCCAGGGTCCGGAGCGTCCTAGCGGTCTTCGGGCTCAACGCCCGGTTCTATGTTCGGAGGACAAGAGGTCTCTTCCCAAAGATGGGTATTCGGCTTGTGTGACTCGGAAATCCGAACATAGCTTGTTCTCAACTTGGGGGGAGAAGTATCATCGGTCTGTTCTTCCACGACTGCTACCATATGGGTGATCGGCGGGGACCTGATTTCCCTCTGATTGGGTTTAAGCCCAATCCGATCGTAGTCTGTTGCTACTCCTAGGGCAGCGATGCGATCAAGTAGTTCATTTAAAGATGAAATATCTCTTGGATCCATCTTTTCAGGTTGTTCGAGGCCGACATGAAGATGATGTTTAGCGATTTTGAGGGCCGCCCATGGCTTAAAGGCCGTATGGGTGCCCATGGTGAAACCACCAAGCTGGAGGAGCTTTCCCGAAGCTAGGGTTTTTCCCGAGGTGATGTTGTCATTAATGACGAGGCGAGCCATCGATCCCACCATCGATGGCATAGTGGAACTCTCAATGAAAGCACCAACGTCGGTGTCAAAACCGGCCGATCTCGGGTAGGGGGTCCGGAACTGTGCGTCTGAGGATCGAAGGTAGCAGGAGATAGGGGAGACATGATGTTTACCCAGGTTCGGGCCCTCTTAATGGAGGTAAAACCCCACGTCCTGCTTGATTGTATTCGATGATAATAGGGGTTACAAGAGTTGATCTACCTCGAGATCATAATGGCTGAACACTAGATGTCTAGCCTATGTGATTTCTGATAGCCTCTACGAACTAAACCCTCTGGTTTATATAGACACCAGAGGGGCCTAGGGTTGTACAGAGTCGTTTTGCAGAGAAAGGAAACTACACATCTAGACGTCAAGCTTGCCATCCATGCAAAGGAGAGTCCCAACCGGACACGGGGGAAGGCCTTCTATCTTGTATCTTCATGCCCATCAGTCCGGCCCATGCTACATAGCCCAGACACCCGAGGACCCCATAATCCAGGACTCCCTCACCTGTCCGGCTGACCCTTTTGCTCTCCCCCGTATTGATCAGATCATTGATGCTACAGTGGGTTGTGAGCGTTTGAGTTTTTTGGATGCTTATTCTGGTTATCATCAGATCAAGATGGTAGTTAAGGACCAGGAGAAGAAAACTTTCATCACTCCTTTTGGAGCCTTATCCTATGTGTCTATGCCTTTTGGGCTCAAGAGTGCCCAGGCGACTTATCAACGGTGTGTTCAGAATTCCCTTCATGACTAGATTGGACGCAATGTTCCTGGATGATATTATTGTGAAATCCAGGAAGGAGACCTTGATAGATGAACTAAAAGAGACCTTTGACAATCTCTGGGTCTACAAAATGATGCTTAACTCAGCCAAGTGCGTTTTCGGTGTTCCAGCTGGTAAACTGTTGGGCCTTTTGGTTTCTGAGAGAGGCATTGAGGCTAACCTGGAGAAAATCAAGGCTATCACTTCCTTGGCGAAATAGGTGTGTTTTAATGACGTCCAACATCTGGCGGGTCGTATTGCGGCTTTAAGCCGGTTTATAAGCCGTTTGGGGGAAAAGGCTATCCCTCTGTATCAGATGATGAAGAAAACATATCACTTTGTCTGGAGTGATGCTGCCAATCAGGCATTTGAGGCATTGAAAAAGCAGTTGGCTAAGTCGCAAATCCTTGTAGCTCCCATTGATAAGGAGCCCTTACTGTTATATGTAGTTGCTAATAGCAGAGCCGTCATTGTAGCAGTTGTTGTGGAAAGGAAAGAATCAGGCAAGGAACATCCGGTTCAGTGGCCGGTTTACTATGTCAGTGAGGTACTCATTGGATCTAAGCAGAGATACCTGCATTGGCAGAAGCTAGTTTATGGAGTGTTCATGACTAGTCGTAAGTTAAAGCAGTATTTCCTTGGTCATCCCATCACTGTGGTCAGTTCTTATCCTTTAGGGCATATTATTCAAAACAAAGAAGCCACAGGTAGGGTGGCCAAGTAGGCTATTGAGCTTAGATCCCATGGTTCACAATATATGCCTCGGACTGTCATCAAGTGTCAAGAAATTGTGGATTTCATCAATGACTGGACAGAATTGCAGATGCCTGAGGAAAAGCTGGATAACACATATTGGATTATTCATTTTGATGGGTCTAGGCAGTTGGAAGGCTCGGGGGTTGGAGTTATTTTGACTTCCCCATGAGATGATAAATTTTGTGATGTCTTAAGGTTGATGTTCCCTTGTACTAACAATGCAGCTAAGTATGAGGCCTTGCTCCATGGTCTTCGGATGGCTAAAGAAATGAATCTAAGTCAGGTGAGGTGCTTTGGCGACTCAGATTTGGTGGCTCAGCAGGTTTCAGGAACTTGGGATTCCAAGGATCCACTCATGGCGGCTTATTGCCGAGAGGTTGATGCTATTGCTAGTCATTTCAAGGGCTATCAAGTGGAATATGTTGATCCCAGTAAAAATGAGTCGGTTGATGCTTGAAGATGGCTGGTTTCCCAGCGTAAACCGGTACCACCCAATATTTTCCTTGATATTTTGCATAACCCTTCGGTTAAATTGCCTACAGAGGAAGATCTTGCTGTTCCTAACCCAAAGGCGCAGTTGGTGGCGGCTCTTCATGCTATTCCTAATTGGACAGTTCCATATTTGGCTTATATGACCTAGGGTGAGTTGCCTAAGGATGAAACTTTGGCCAGGCAGATAACCCGGTGGTCTAAGTCGATGACTATTATCAATGGCGAGTTGCACCGATGCAGCATTACAGGGGCGTTTCAGCGCTGTGTTTCTCCTGATGAGGGCCGTGAGATTCTATGAGAGATTCATGAAGGCGATTGTGGCCATCATGTCGGCTCGAAGACTCTCATGGCTAAGGCTTTTCTTCACGGGTTTTATTAGCTGATGGCTCATACCGATGTAGAGGATTTGGTCAGCAAGTGTGATGGTTGTCAGAAATTTTCAAGACGGGCTCAAGTGCCGGCTCAGGAATTGAGGATGATTCCAGTTACATGGCCGTTTGCAGTCTGGGGGCTAGATATGGTTGGACCTTTTAAAAGATCCAAGGACAAAAAGACTCACCTCTTGGTGGGAGTTGACAAGTTTACAAAGTGGGTTGAGGCAGAGCCGGTCAACAAGTGTGACGCAGCAATGGTGGTTCAATTCATCAAAAAGGTGATTTTCCGTTTTGGTTACCCTCATAGCATCATCACTGATAATGGCACTAATCTGTCTAAAGGTGCTATGAATTTTTTTGTCAACGTGAACATATTCGTCTTGATGTTTCATCTGTGGCCCACCCTCAGTCCAGTGGTCAGGATGAAAGAGCCAATCAAGAAATCTTATGAGGCATAAAACCCCGGCTTATGGTCCCTTTGCAACGGACGTTGGGTTGTTGGGTTGACAAGTTACCTTCAATGCTTTGGAGTATCAATACTACCCCCAATAGATCTACGGGTTACATGCCTTTCTTCATGGTTTATGGAGCCGAGGCGGTTCTTCCCAATGACATCCGTCACGACTCATCCCGTGTGGCGGCTTATGTTGAAGCTGATAATGAAAAAACATGTCAGGATGCTCTTGACCTTTTGGATGAGGAGCGTTACCTTGCGGCGGCTCCTTCGGTGATTTACCAGCAAGATCTGCGTTGTTATCATAGCCGCCGGGTTAAAACCCGGACCTTTCAAGAAGGTGACTTGGTGCTTCGGCTCTTCCAGGATCAAACAAACATGCACAAGTTGTCCCCACATTGGGAAGGGCCCTTTGTGGTCAGCAAAAATCTGAACAACGGGTCATACTACCTCATTGATATTCGAGAGGACAAGGACTCTCACAAGTGTGAGGAGGAGACCCGCCAGCCATGGAACATTGCTCATCTTAGGCCTTATTACACCTGATCCACCGGCCCTTGTGTTGTACATATTTTCATCCATGTATATATTATGATTAGTATAATAAAGCTGGCATCCCTGATAATTCAGGGCCTCTTTCTTTTCATTTCTGAGAATCTGAGTCTTTATTGTTAATTCATAAGGTCACTTGGGGGCTTCCTGCTCATTGAGCATAGCTATGACTACCCTCTTGATCCGGCTTGCACGCCTTTTTACACATAATATGGGGGCTTCCTGCTCATTCCGCATAGCTATTACTACCCTTTGATCCGGCTTATATGCCTGATTGCAAATGACTTGGGATTTTCTGCTCAAGATAAAAGGTTACCAAAGAGAACTTGTTGCAGTGTACAGTTCATAGGTAACCTGCCTTGATGGCTTGTTAAAGGTCACTTGGGGGGTTCCTGTTCAATGAACATAGCTATATTTACCCTTTTTATCGGCTTGGACGCTAGGTGTATTCACCAAAAATCCGGGTTATCCTGCCTTTGTATGTCTGCCACTCCGCCCAGGTAATCCTGGAATGACTCACCGAACTTTTGACAGTCAATCTTATAAAGACCCTGAACTTGTCAAAGTTAAAATGGCGATTGGTCATGTGAGGCCCGGCTTACAGGTTTGAATAAAGGTTTAGCTTAGTGGATGTGTGGCCCTTGAATGGCACTTGATATTAACGTTTGGCAGCCTATGAAAGCCTTGTTTTTTCTGGTTTGTTATTTTATTTGAACATTTTTTGGGTTCATCTTTTGTACCATATTGACATATGGTTTAAATTGATTCAAGCCATGTAGCCTTAACCTCTATGGCTCATACTTGAGCATATCTGAGGTTTTTGATAAACCGGCCTGGCTTTGGACAATAGGTCGCCAGTATGTTTTGATTGTGCACTTAGAGTGCCGCGCTCTAAGTCTTTGGGCTGTTACCCTTGCTGTATATGGCGTGGTGAGCCGGCGGTATGAACAAATTTCATAGGTATGTTATTTACTTGTTATATGAATATGCGAGGTTTTGATGCCCACCCTGGTTATGGACTATACAATCACTAGCGGATTTTATATTGGACATCATGACCTGACCTGGTGTGAACCGTTAGAGCACGTGCTATTTCCTTGTGAACATGGATTGATAACATGATCAGTATGATTGATTAAATTATGAGCATAAGCAGTAGATCTTCAACATTAGATCGGCGGCTCATGATGTTATAAAGATAAACATGAATGATGGCATGGCAGATCATTGTTTTTACTACCCTATTACATGGCGAAGAGCCGGACGACAATGTCAGAGACACCTTGTGGTTCAGTTGCCTTGATCTTGATGGTTTGAAGTTTCCGGGTCATCCCGCACCGGTTCTTCTTCTTCTTCACCCGTTGGCTGGAAGTCAGATGTGGTCCAATTGATCCCAGTCAAAGCTTTGAAAACAACTTCATCATCTATAAGGATTGACGGGTCAATGTTAGGAGCAAATGTGTGCTTATGTGTTGGCGCGATAAGGTCCATGGCCTCATGAACCGGCACCTTCACTTTGGCATTTTCAGCATCATAAACCGGATGATATTTGGAGAGGTCAGTTTCCTCAGCCTATTTGCTTGCCCAAGGACGCATCTCCCTTACTATTTTGGTGAAGTCATCGGCGCTGAAGGGTGACCCATCTTCCTTTAAAGTGGGGCAGCCGATGGATATCTCTTCCAGGTCAAGTTCTGCTTGCCATGCCTTTGCCCGGCTCAGGGCGGTGATGGCACTGGCCCTGGCGGCTGATCCCTTCAATTCCTCAACCCTTTGTGGAAGCACAGACAACTTCTCCAACACTTCCTTGATAAGGGAAGGTGGTTGTTTCTTATGGCATGCAACAGAAATAGCCTATTGGGCACTAGTGTACATCTGCTCCACAAGGGTATACACAGCTTTGAGCCTTATGCGCTTGTCTTCACCCAGCTTGGAGCTTCTAGAGCCTGCATCAGCAAAGGCATTGATAAACCAGCCAATGATGGTGATACACTAATGATAGAAGTTGAAGTATTCTACTACTTACCGAAGATGGCAGCTGTCATATTGTTGATTTGCTGCCTTAAGTCAGATAACTCATCAGTCACCGGCTTAAGAGCAGCCTCGGCATCTTCTGCTCTGTCTTTTCAGTCTCCCAGCCGTTTCTCTCAGCACTAAAGTCCTTTTTTAGCTTCTCAATATTCTCTAAGGTGGTTGTCAATTCTGACTTGGCCTTTGAAGTTTCTGCCTGTTGGGACTGGATATTTTGCCTCAGATTCACCACTTGAGATTCTTTCATATTCAGTTTAGCCTACAAGATAAGGCGGGTCAGCCTACAAGCATAATACCAGTATTTTACTTGGCACTTGTGGGCTAATGTACATTGCTCTTTTTGAAGACAATTCTATGATGGCCGACTAAAATTTAACGACTATAGCCGGTTCATGGGGGCTACATATTTGGATTTTGTTCATAATTGTGGTGATAAGTCCCGGCTTAACTTGTCAGTTTAAGCCGGCCCTTAGGGGCTAATGGTGCAAAATTGAGCACTACTATTTGAAGTCCCGGCTTAATTTGTCAGTTTAAGCCGGCCCTTGGGAGCTACATATACAAAGTTGACAACTACAATTTGAAGTGCCGGCTGTCGTGGATCTAAGACTGACAGTAGAATGGGGGTAGGTATGAGGAGGCAAGATCCTAGCTATGGAGTAGTTGTACACACGAGTTTTACGAGTTCAGGCCCTTCTCGGAGGAAGTAATAGCCCTACGTCTTGGTGCCCTGAGGCGGTCGACTGGATTATATGTGTGTGTGAGTTTACAAAAGATGCGAACCCCTGTCCCAGAGGAGGGGGTGGCTTATATAGAGTGCACCAGGACCCCAGCTCCCCTCCGTTACACAGGGTTCAATGTTCATAAAGGAGGAGCGTTACTGGTAACGTCCGAAGTAAAGTGATATAAATGTCCATAAAGCTATGGTTTAAACCCCGACCGTTGCGGAGTGAAGGGCTTCTCATCTTCTGGTGGTCGAGTGTCTTCAAGGTGGTCGAGTGAACACATCTTCATGGTTGAGTGGATGATGGTTTCTCTTCGACTGCTTCTGATTCTTTGTAGAGATGTCCTTGGGGAGGGTATGTTGGACAGATCCATGACCCTACCCTAGGTACATAGCTTCATCATTAGCCCCCGAATGGATCAGGGTTTGAGTGAGGAAGGAGTTGGAAACACTTCCGACTCATTCTTTGTGCTATGAGTATATCTTGTTCTGGAACAATGAATTGAGGAAACGACGTCGACTCCTTTTTCAGTCGCCTTGGTCCATTCTTGGTTTTTGTCGAGTGAATTTTCACGGTAGAATTCCGAATGATAATGTAGAGGGCGTTTGTCTTCAGTCTGGCAAGTTGCTCTGCTCTCCGCGGATTTCGCGGGATTCGAATTTTGGGAAGCGCGCCAGACGGGCGAGACCGTGGTAATCGGGACGGATTAGGCAAGTCTCCTCGATCTCCGCACCACCTTTTTCGCCACGTACTGCGCGCGCGACTTTTGCGGGATTTGTTTAGATCGTCTGGGTCCACCAGTCAGTCACTCGGGGAACGACCTTATAAAAGGCACCGGACCAGGCCTCTGCCCCGTGCGCTCCCATTCTCTTTTCTTCTTCCTCCGACCTCTCCGCCACGCTCGCTTCTGCTCTCGTCGCCGGACCCTCGCTCGAACTCGATCCGTCGCCATGGGGAAAGAGAAGACGGTGGCGCTGGAGCGCGCGAAGAAGGTGACCGCGAAGGATAAGGGCAAGTGGACCAGCCAGGGCGGATCCTCATCGAGATCCGGCCTGCCGTCGGGCTGGATCCAGGGCGACTGGATCCGCTCGACGATCAGCCAGGATGACCTCGACGACCTGGTGGAGGGGGGACTGATCCCCCACAAGTCGGCACAGCTCCCGGGGAACGAGACCGAGCCGCAGCCAAGGGAGGGTGAGTGCGTTCTCCTCGCCACCCACGTAGATCGCGGATTCTCACTGCCTCCCCATCCTTTCTTCCAGGACTTTTTGAACTTCTTTGGGGCTCAGCTCCACCATTTCACTCCAAACACCATAGTCTATCTGGCTGCTTTCGTTTCGATGTGTGAAAATTTCTTGGGCTGTCGACCGCACTGGGGTCTTTTCAAACACATCTTCACCTGCCGCTCCCAGTCGGTCAAAAAGGCCAATCCGAGTGATGAGAGGATGCAAGTGATCCAGATGTGCGGGGGCCTGGGGATCCGGATGAGGAGCAAGAGCACCTTCCCAGCAATGATCCTTCCCGACTCGGTCCGGGGCTGGCAGTCGACTTGGTTTTACTGCAAGGACCAGCCGACCCCGGGTCAGTCGACTGGACTTCCTCCCTTTTCTTTGGCTCGAGTGGAGAAGCCCGCTCCCCTAAAGGTGGTTCCAGAAGAGAAGGCGCATGTCAAGGTGCTGGTCGAGCGGGTAGTCCAACTTGTCCGCGACGGGGTGACCGGGATGGACCTGCTGGAGGTCTTTCTCCGTCGACGCATCCAACCACTTCATGCACGTGATCATCCGATGTGGATGTACTCTGGGCTCGAGGATTCCACTCGGGTCCACCTGGAGGACTTCAGCGAGGACACCTTGGAGAAGTGGCTGATGGGGATCACCAGCAACAAAGACAACCCTCGAGGGTCTAGGAGGGTGATTCCATTCGACCACTCGCGTCAGCCGGAGCAGGTATGATTTTGTTTTATCAAGTATCTTTCGATTCACTGTGTGACATCTTGTTGATGGTCGACTGAAATTCTTTTGATCATTGTCTTTTCAGGCCCTCATCGACATGTACTCAATGCCCAACGGAGTGCAAGAGCAAGACACCGAGGAAGGAGCGAGCGGGGGCGAGAGCGGCGAAGGGTACTCGGATGCCGAGGAGGACAAGGAGAGCGACGAATCGACTGATGACGAAGAGGTCGACTCGCCTCCTCATAGGGAGAGGAGATCCAAACACGCTCACGACCCGGCGAGCGCTCCGGGCCTGGTGGCCGCGCCGATTGGGCAGTCTTCGAAGTGTCCCAGGACGTCTTCCCCAACACCGATTGAGAAGGCTCCGAAGCAGCCCAAAGTTGTGCCGCCTCGAACGCCGAAAGCACCGAAAGCCACCTCCTCCAAACTGCCAAAGGCTTTGCCCAAGGATCAAAGTGACCGTCCCTACTATCTCCGGGTAATCATCTGACTTGTTCTTTTCGTCGACTCGAGTAACAGGATGTAACCGACTGGATGCGGGTCTTTGCAGTGCTGCTACATCAGGAACCTCTTCTCTCCAGTACCGAGACGAGGAGATGGAAGACGCGGTTACCTCTAACCCAGGTAGAAACTCTTATGATCTTGTTCTTGATTCCTTGGTCGATTGCATTCTAGTGGTTCACTTGGGGTCGAATGATCTGTCTTGTAGCTCCACCCAACGTCATCGATCTTCCAGATGACGATGAAGATGTGGCTCTTAAGCCCAGGAAGAGCAAGAAGGTAGCAGCTGGCAAGATGTCTCGGCAAGGGCCAACAACAACACCACCCGTCCGTCAACCTGAAGACGCGGGCAGGGCCTCTGTAACCTTCGCTGCACCCTTGTCGAGTGAGCACCCCGCACCGTCGACTGCACCTGTGATTCCTTCAGTCGTCCAACTCCACGCCACGGAGCTCCAAGCTGCCACACCTGGGTCGTCTGCTCTCTTTTTCACCAGCTACCCCGTCCCGGACAACCAGTCGGAAGCGGCTGCGGAAGCCATCCGACAGGCTGACGTGATGATGGAGCGGGTGAAGACGGTGCATGAGAATAGCCAGGCTGCCTACGACGCCAGCGCTGCTCTTCGGGCCAATGTCCAGGTGAGTAGACTTTCCGACTGCTCTTGTTCTATGAGGATATGCTACCCGAAAAATTTTCTTCTACACAATCTCCTGTTGTTTGCGTCGAATCAGAGCACCCACTGGGTGTTTTGTTGTCTTTGGTAGTTGCGTTCTTCCACTCGGTCTGGGCGAGTGGGATCTGAACCGGTGGGGGCACGCTAAGTGCACCCACTGGGTGTAGTCCCTGAGACCGCGGTCGACTGCTGGCAGTCGACTGGGGTCTGAGTTCTACCTTCCTTTCTTTTTCTTTTCTTACACTCGACTCAGGCGGACCGGTCGAGTAGGATCTGAACCGGTGGGGGCACGCCAAGTGCACCCACTGGGTGTAGTCCCCGAGACCGCAGTCGACTGCTGGCAGTCGACTGTGGTCTGAACAATTTTTTTGACTTGGTCCGGGCGGACCAGTCGAGTTGGGTCTTAATCAGTGGGGGCACGCCAAGTGCACCCGCTGGGTGTAGCCCTCGAGACCGCAATCGACTGTGTGCAGTCGGCTGGGGTCTAAGAGAACTTCTTTAGGTTTTATTCACTTGGAAGTAAACAACCTTTGATCTTATCGACTAACCCGTCTTTTGCCTTCTGCAGAAGTCTTGTACTCTTATTTCCAAGTTTACTGAACTTGAGGAGAAGCAGAGGCAACTCAACCTCGACTTGGAATTGGCCCAGCAGAATCTGAAGAAAGCTCAAGACGAAGCTGCTGGTACGGAAGGTAACTGGTTGTCGACTGACTTTCAATACATTTCTTTGATCTCTTGTTTGATTCGATTGCTTCTTTTGCAGAGAAAATGAAGTTGGCTCTGGAGAAGAAGACTCGGACCTCGCCGCGCGCAAAAAGCAGCCCAAGATAAAACTGCTCTCGCAGACCAGAAGCTTGCTTCAGTCGGGAACGCTGGAAGGGGAGGTGAACAAACTGAATCTTGCCTCAATGAAGCTAACCGTGAAGTGACTAGTCTGAAAGAAGGACAAGGTTGCCCTGAATGAAAAGCTGGAGTCCGCGATCCGCAAGAGGAATGACACGGAAGCTTATCTAAGGACTCTTGCCAAGAAACTCTATCTCATGCTGGAAGGTATTTCTTTTAAACCGACTATGTTGATGCTTGCGATCGGATCTTGCTCGGTCGACTCACTAATTTTTGGCTGCAGAATTCTGCCAAGACTTCGACGAGGAAACTGGAAAGGTCAAGACGGGTCTGGACCCTATCGCTTCTCCAGTTTGCGACGAAACTGCAATGAACGTGCTCCGACTGCAGTCCCGTATCTCCAGTGCCACAAGCTACCTAGTGCGCCTGAAGGAGGCAGTCTCCCGAATCGACTCATAGCTTTGGCCGAGGGCGACGCTTCAAAATAACCTGGAATCCCTGATGGCTCGACTGAACAAGATCCCTGACCGAGTGCAAGAATGGAAGAAGTCCTCCGCCCGGTGTGGTGCTGACGTGGCGCTGTCCTTGGTGCGAGTCCATTGCAAGGAGGCTCGTGAAGAAAAGCTGGCTGCGATCAAAGTCGCTAACACCAAAAAGCATGACTTCCAGTCCTTCATGGAGACTTTCATTGCTGCCGCTACTCGGATCGCTGATGGGATCGACCTGGACTCATTCGTGGAGCCTGCCAGCCCTCCTCCTGCCGAGTGAACAAACTTATGAGACTTGAATTTGCTTTAAATTTGCCTCGGAATGCCGAGTGATTGCTGTAACCATTAAACTCCTTCGGGCTTGGTGCCCGAACACTTTTGATTTGCTGCTTGGAACTTTAGGATTTATCCAAATTTGGTTTATCTCCGAATGTGCTTTCATTGTGCCGTAGCTCCGAAGGAGAAGGTTGCAGTCGACCTGCACCTCGTCGTCCTTGCGGATAGGGATGGAGTGCACGTTATACTTGTGCCGAAGCTCTGAAGGAGAAGGTTGCAGTTGACTTGCACCTCGTCGTCCTTGCGGATCGGGATGGAGCGTACGTTGTACTTGTGTCGTAGCTCCGAAGGAGAATGTTTCAGTCGACCTGCACCTCGTCGTCCTTGCGGATAGGGATGGAGCGTATGTTGTACTTGTGCCATAGCTCCGAAGGAGAAGGTTGCAGTCGACCTGCACCTCGTCGTCCTTGCGGATAGGGATATGTTTCGAACTTAGGCGAGTACTGGACTATAGATAAGCCCCCGAGTGGGAGGATTGCTCTCCACTCGGTAGGATTTTTTCGAACTTTGGCAAGTATTGGACTGCAGCTAAGCCTTCGAGTGAGAGAACTTAGGCGAGTGCTGGACTGCAGCTAAGCCCCCGAGTGGGAGGATTGCTCTCCACTCGGTAGGATTTTTTCGAACTTAGGCGAGTACTGGACTGCAGCTAAGCCTCCGAGTGAGAGAACTTAGGCGAGTGCTGGACTGCAGCTAAGCCCCCGAGTGGGAGGATTGCTCTCCACTCGGTAGGATTTTTTCAAACTTAGGTGAGTACTGGACTGCAGCTAAGTCTCCGAGTGAGAGAACTTAGGCGAGTGCTGGACTGCAGCTAAGCCCCTGAGTGGGAGGATTGCTCTCCACTCGGTAGGATTTTTTCAAACTTAGGCGAGTACTGGACTGCAGCTAAGCCTCTGAGTGAGAGAACTTAGGCGAGTGCTGGACTGCAGCTAAGCCCCCGAGTGGGAGGATTGCTCTCCACTCGGTAGGATTTTTTCAAACTTAGGCGAGTACTGGACTGCAGCTAAGCCTCCGAGTGAGAGAACTTAGGCGAGTGCTGGACTGCAGCTAAGCCCTCGAGTGGGAGGATTGCTCTCCACTCGGTAGGATTTTTTCAAACTTAGGCGAGTACTGGACTGCAGCTAAGCCTCCGAGTGAGAGAACTTAGGCGAGTGCTGGACTGCAGCTAAGCCCCGAGTGGGAGGATTGCTCTCCACTCGGTAGGATTTTTTCAAACTTAGGCGAGTACCGGACTGCAGCTAAGCCTCCGAGTGAGAGAACTTAGGCGAGTGCTGGACTGCAGCTAAGCCCCCGAGTGGGAGGATTGCTCTCCACTCGGTAGGATTTTTTCAAACTTAGGCGAGTACCGGACTGCAGCTAAGTCTCCGAGTGAGAGAACTTAGGCGAGTACTGGACTGCAGCTAAGCCCCCGAGTGGGAGGATTGCTCTCCACTCGGTAGGATTTTCTTTCGAACTTAGGCGAAACGGATTCGCGACTAAGCCCACCCACTGGGGGATTTCAGAAGTAAATAAGAACAACAACAATCGTATGAGAGGACCGTAAGCTCTTGTCTTTGATAAACAAATTACAAAGGTGTTTCTTATTACATTTTATTCGAACGAGTGCTTAAGTATAAAAGGGGCGGAGCAGCTCCGCGTTCCAAGCCCGTGGCTCGTCTTTCTGATGCTCAACACTGTAAAGATGGTATGCTCCGTTGTGGAGAACTTTGGTGATGATGAAGGGGCCTTCCCAAGCCGGGGCGAGCTTGTGTGGTTTCCGTTGATCCACTCGAAGAACCAGGTCTCCTTCTTGAAAGGCTCGACCCCTCACATTTCTGGCGTGGAATCGACGCAAGTCTTGCTGATAAATGGTCGACCGGATCAAGGCCATCTCTCTTTCCTCCTCTAAGAGATCGACTGAATCTTGTCGGGCCTGCTCTGCTTCCTCTTCGGAGAAGAGCTCGACTCGGGGTGCGTTGTGGAGCAGGTCACTTGGCAGAACAGCTTCGGCTCCATAGACTAAGAAGAAAGGAGTTCGTCCGGTCGACCGATTAGGAGTTGTCCTTAAACCCCACAGAACTGACAGAAGTTCATCAACCCAAGCGCCTGCTGCGTGTTTGAGATCACGCATCAGTCGGGGTTTCAGTCCTTTGAGAATTAGGCCATTAGCTCTTTCTGCTTGTCCGTTCGACTGCGGGTGAGCGACTAAAGCATAGTCGACTCATGTGCCTTGAGAAGCGCAGAAAGCTCTAAACTCATGAGAATCGAAGTTTGACCCATTGTCCGTGATGATGCTGTGTGGAACTCCATATCTGAATGTCAATTCTCTGATAAAACTGACAGCGGTGCTGGCCTCAAGGTTCTTGATAGGTTTAGCTTCGATCCATTTGGTAAACTTGTCGACTGCAACGAGCACATGAGTGAAGACGCTCCTGCCAGTTCTCAGTGGTCCAACCATATCCAGTCCCCAAACAGCAAAGGGCCAGATGAGGGGGATGGTCTTCAGGGCTGACGCTGGCTTGTGAGACATGTCGGAGTAAAACTGGCAGCCTTCACATCTGTCGACTATATCTTTCGCCATTTCATTTGCTCGTGGCCAATAGAATCTAGCTCGGTATGCTTCAGCCACGATGGCCCGAGAGGACGCATGGTGACCACAGGTCCCAAAGTGGATGTCATTGAGGATCATTCTACCTTCATCTGGTGTTATACATTTCTGACCGACTCCAGTCACGCTTTCTCTGAACAGTTTCCCTCTTATCACAATAAAGGCCTTGGATCGACGGACGATCTGTCGAGCCTCTTCATCATCCTCTAGGAGTTCTTTCCTGAGGATGTACGCAATGTAGGGCACTGTCCAGTCGGGAGTAATGGCCAGAACCTCCATGATCAGGTCGACCATGGCTGGGACCTCGACTTCAGTCGGGTCTGTGGCGCTCTTAGGCTGCGGCGGCTCTTCAGTAAAAGGATCTTCCTAAACTATCGGCGTGTGAATATGCTCCAAAAACACATTGCTGGGGATGGCTTCTCTCTTGGAACCTATCTTTCCAAGTCATCAGCTGCTTGATTTTTTAGTCGGGGTATGTGATGGAGCTCTAACCCCTCAAACTTCTTTTCCAGCTTCCTCATCATGTTGCAGTAACCAGTCATGGCTGGGCTTCTGACGTCCCACTCCTTCATCACTTGATTGACTACCAAATCTGAGTCACCGTAGACCATGAGGCGACGGACGCCATATGAGATGGTCATGCACAACCCATACAGGAGTGCTTCATATTCTGCTTCATTGTTGGAGGAATCAAAGTGAATCTAGAGGACATATCTGAGTCTGTCTCCTCGGGGGGATACCAGCACTACCCCAGCACCAGAATCATTCAACATTTTGGATTCGTCAAAGAACATGGTCCAGTGCTCCGAGTGAACTTGAGTCGGCAGTTGCTGTTCGATCCACTCAGCGAGGAAATATGCTATTGCTTGGGACTTGATAGCTTTCTTTGCCTCAAACTTGATATCCAAGGGAAGTAGTTCAATAGCCCATTTGCCACTCGACCAGTTGCATCTCTGTTGTGCAGAATCTCTGACAATGGAGCATCGATGCCGACTGTAACAGAGTGATCAGAGAAATAGTGTGCAACCTTCTTCGTGGTCATGTAAATCCCATAGACAAGCTTCTGATAGTGCGGATATCTCTGCTTTGACGGAGTTAGGACTTCAGAAATATAATAAACTGGGCGCTGAACTTTATAAGCTTTTCCTTCTTCTTCCCGCTCGACCGTAAGTAATGTACTGACGACTTGTCCAGTGGCTGCTATATAAAGCAGTAGAGGCTCTTTGCTGATTGGAGCAGCAAGCACCGGCTGGGTGGAAAGCAGGGCTTTTAGCTCTGCAAATGCTGCATCCGCTTCTGGGGTCCACTCAAACATATCTGATTTCTTCATCTGTCGGTAAAGAGGCAACGCCTTTTCACCGAGGCGAGATATGAATCGATTTAGGGAGGCCAAGCAACCAGTAAGCTTCTGGACATCATGCACACGCACAGGGCGTTTCATTCGGAGTATAGCACCCACTTTCTCTGGGTTAGCATCGATTCCTCGTTCGGAAACGAGGAAACCGAGTAATTTTCCGCCCGGAACTCCAAACGTGCACTTTGATGGATTGAGCTTGATATCATACCTTCTGAGGCTGGCAAAGGTTTCAGCAAGGTCAGTCAGTAGGTCGGAACCTTTACATGAGTTGACCACAATGTCATCCATGTATGCTTCCACATTCCGACTGATCTGAGTGAGCAGGCACTTCTGAATCATCCGCATGAATGTGGCTCCAGCGTTCTTCAAACCGAATGGCATTGTGACATAACAGAAGCACCCAAACGGGGTGATAAAAGCTGTCTTTATCTCGTCGGGTCCGTACAGACGGATCTGGTGGTACCCGGAGTAGGCGTCCAAAAAGGACAAACGCTCGCACCCTGCAGTCGAGTCGACTATCTGGTCGATGCGAGGGAGAGGAAAGTGATCTTTCGGGCAGGCCCGATTGATATGCTTGAAATCAATGCACATGCGAAGTGAGTCGTCCTTCTTTGGGACCATGACAACATTGGCTAACCACTCGGAGTGGTGAATCTCTCGGATGAACTCAGCTGCCAAAAGCCGAGCCACCTCTTCACCGATTGTCTTTCTCTTCTGTATGGCGGACCATCGAAGATGTTCTTTGACTGGTTTCACTTTTGGGTCGACTCGCAAACGATGCTCAGCCAGTCCCCTGGGAACACCTGGCATGTCAGAAGGCTTCCATGCAAAGATTTCCCAGTTCTCACGGAGGAACTAGATGAGTGCTTCTTCCTATTTGGAGTCGAGTGTGGTTGAAATGTGAGTCGGAGCAGCATTGGGGTCCGGCAGGTGAATGTGAATCGACTTCATTTTCCCAGACGATGGAATGCTGAATCTGTGGCTGGCTTCTTGGCTCGCAACAAATCACTTGGATCTGCATTTTTCTGGTATTCTTGCAATTCTACCACGGCCATCTGAGCATCAGCGATCTTTGAGCCCTTCTGGAAGCACTCTTCTGCCTTCTTCCGATTCCCAGAGATAGTGATCACCCCTTTGGGACCAGGCATCTTCAATTTGAGATACACGTAACATGGTCGAGCCATAAAACGTGCATAAGCTGGCCTGCCTAGAATGGCATGATAAGCACTCTGGAAATCCACAACTTCAAATGTCAACTTTTCTTCGCGGTAATTCTTGGAATCACCGAAAACCACGTCGAGAGCAATCTGGCCGAGTGATGCAGCCTTCTTGCCTGGAATGACCCCATGGAAACTCATATTGCTCTCGCTGAGTCTGGACATTGGAATGCCCATTCCCTTCAACGTCTCTGCATACAGTATGTTCAGACCGCTGCCATCGGCCATCAGGACTTTTGTCAGTCGAGTGCCTTCGACCACCGGGTCGACCACCAGTGCTTGCCTCCCAGGGGTGGCTATGTGCGCTGGATGATCAGACTGGTTTAATGTAATGGCAGTCTACGACCACTTCAAATAACTAGGTGTCACCGGAGCGATCATGTTCACTTATCTATTGATGACTTTCAATCGACTTTTGCTCTCAACGTCAGCAAAAATCATCAGAGTGGAATTCACGTGGGGATAACCATCATCATCCTCTTCCTCATCCTCAGCCTTGTCTGCTTCCTTCTCCTTTTCCTTGGGTTGTTTCTCTCGGAATTGCTGGATTAGGAGCCGACACTGCCGAGTGGTGTGCTTCGGGTAAATGAAATTACCCTCTTCATCTTTTTTGGTGTGAATATGGCACGGCAGATCCAACACGTCATTTCCATCTTGATCTTTTACTTTCTTGGGGTTCCACGGCCCTTTGGGCTTCCCCTTGAACTTTCCTTGAACCACAGCCAAGGCTTCACCAGGAGCAGCTGGCTCGGCCTTGCGCTTCTGTTTCTGACCGGAGTTTTCTCCTCCGGCTTTGTGGGCGACTGCTTTGTGCTTGCCACTCCGGAGTCGTTCTTCTTCACCATTGGCATACTTGGTGGCAATCTCCATCATCCGAGCCAGAGTCATATTTCCTGTCCGGCCGAATTTCATATCCAACTCCCAATAGCTGACACCTTCCTTAAGGGCACAAATTGCATGATGATCTGACACATCCTCTATCGTGTGATGTAGGGTGATCCATCTCTGGATATAATCCCTCAAAGTTTCATTCGGTTTCTGAAAACAACACTGTAATTCTGTCAAACCTGCCGGCCATTTGCATGTGCCCTCGAATGTTCTGACAAACACTCGGGCGAGATCTTCCCAAGTATAAATACTGCCAGGTGTCAACTGATTCAGCCATGCTCTAGTCGAGCCCTCCAACATTAGAGGAAGATGTTTCATGGCCACTTCATCATTGCTGCCACCAATCTGGACAGCCACTCGGTAGTCTTCAAGCCAATTGTCAGGCTTGAACTCACCAGTGAACTTACTGACTCCAGTCGCCAACCTGATGTTGGGGGAAATCACTGCAGCTCTGATAGCTTTGCTAAAGCACTCTGGACCTGAGACATGCACTCTGTTGCTGGTTTGCGGACCCCTGTCATGGCCTTCTTGGTGAGCTCTGTTTCTGTCGACCAAACCTTGAACGAGAATAGACCTCGCATCAAAGCCTGGCTCCCTGGAGTCGACTGGAATACCTCGCCCAACACTGTGAGGGCGTCTGTCTTCATGTTGCCGAGGCACGTACGACCCACTCCTTGGGGGAGGAGTGGGCACTCGACGACGATCATCACGATTGACTCGGTGATCATACTGCTCATGGTTCCTATACTGATCTCGTCGATCCCCACGTCCCTCACGCCTCGGTGGCGATCTTGGGCTATGGGCCGACTGAACTGTGTCCGCAACCACAGACCTGCTATGGATCCTATCCTGCGACTGGGATACAACCGTATTCTGTTCTCCCGCCGCCCGGAGCAGGGCTCGGATTTGCACCAGACCTCGGCTAGCTTCCGACTGGGAAGGTTGAATCGACTCTGCTATCCTGGCAGCAGCTGCTAGATTCTGGATCGGGGTTCGGTATACCTGAGTCAGAGGAGGAAAAAGTTGGCGTCGACTGGATTTGGAAGCACGCTGCCGAGCACGATCGTCGAGTGCGCGCTGGAGGTTCTCCAGTCGAGTGCACTCAGCCAAGTTGGCCAAGCGCGCCTGCTCCAAGGCCTGGGCCTCAGGGGTTTCTCCAACTATAGGAGTATGCAGTGCATCCATGTTCTGGCGGCGAAGTTCCTCCCTCTGCTGCGAAGAGAGGGGTTCGGGGCGATACTCTTCGTGAATGCACGACGGACCGTTGTTCCCATCGCCTCCGTCTTCACGGGTGAAGCCAGGACGTCTGCGTGGTCCATTGACCATCAGAACTTCAGCCGCTGGGTCGTTGCTGTCGCACTCGGATGCGGTCTCTACGGAGCCAGCCGACAGATTGAACAGGTCGTAGAGAGTTTCGTCGGGCTCGATCGCCGCGACTTGAGGGGTGGCCGACTGGCGGGCCACTACATGCCTCACCCATCGCTGAAGTCTTGACCGACCGGAACGTTTGCTCTGGCGGGCCGCGGGAAGGGGGAAAGCTGCTGGAGTCGACTGATACTGGGTCGACGGCTGTCGCAGAAGGACGCCGCAGACGCACGCGCGAAAGTGCGTCGCCCCGCATGCGGGGAGCACGTCGACGTCGAGTGGAGCCTCCTGAAGCCAAGCGGAGTCATCAGCGACAAACACGAGTGCGCCGAGACAGATCTCGCGGCCCTCAGCCAAACCTCTGCCTGAAACCATGATGAAGGGGATCAGAAAAATTGCAACTTCTCCAACAAGTCGCTAAGACACCTGCCCCACGGTGGGCGCCAACTGTCGTGGATCTAAGACTGACAGTAGAATGGGGGGTAGGTATGAGGAGATAAGATCCTAGCTATGGAGTAGTTGTACACACGAGTTTTACGAGTTCAGGCCCTTCTCGGAGGAAGTAACAGCCCTACGTCTCGGTGCCCTGAGGCGGTCGACTGATTTATATTTGTGTGTGAGTTTACAAAAGATGCGAACCCCTGTCCCAGAGGAGGGGGGTGGCTTATATAGAGTGCGCCAGGACCCCAGCTCCCCTCCGTTACACAGGGTTCAATGTTCATAAAGGGGGAGCATTACTGGTGACGTCCGAAGTAAAGTACTACTAATGTCCATAAAGCTATGGTTTAAATCCCGACCGTTGCGGAGTGAGGGGCTTCTCATCTTCTGGTGGTCGAGTGTCTTCAAGGTGGTCGAGTGAACACATCTTCATGGTCGAGTGGATGATGGTTTCTCTTCGACTGCTTCTGATTCTTTGTAGAGATGTCCTTGGGGAGGGTATGTCTGACAGATCCATGACCCTACCCTAGGTACATAGCTTCATCACCGGCTTCAGCTATGCAGCTTAAGCTGGCCCTTGGGGGCTACTTGTGTTGATTCTGCAGTTCCAAGATGCTATGACATTCTATCATATCCAGTAGACTTGGCAGCTAACAGAGATATATTTATATGGAGAAGATTGTAGTGTTTACCTCAAACGTTCCTTCATAAGGTTGACCAGGCCAGCTTCAAAGTCACGGCTGGTGTGAAGGATGTTTAAGTAACTGGAGTGAATCTCTTGAGCATTGAACTGGGCATAGCTTTCCAAGTACAATTTCCACTTGCCCTTATCAACAGCAGAAAATTCTTCTTTGGCGCTGTGCTTGGATAGGATAGTGGGGTTGCCTGGTGTTGTATAAGCCGTCCCAGTAACCATTGTGTCTCCGGTCTCCTGAGCCGGCTGAGCGGGACTGGGTGGCTTAGCATTCTCCGGGTCAATATTCATGGGGTCCATGGTGACAGGGTGCTCTTCTGGTGGCGGATCATCCATGGCTTAGCATTCTCCGGGTCAACAACCTTGGGATCTTCAGCTGGCTTATTAACCTTCAGCTTCTTGCTAGGTTTGGCCAAAGCACTAAAAATAAAACACATGATGAGATTAGTATACCAATTGAGTAAGGTGTAACAAGCAGGCTTATGTGTTCTCACCCAGGAACAGTCTTGAACAGAGGAAGCTGAGTCCTAGTGGAATCACCTAATGAAGAGTGAGAGGTTCCCTTGAATCAGAAGGGTTAAGAGGTTGTCGAAAAAGGACAACCTTGGGAAAAGCTAAGTCGGAAACCTGTGAAACCTTTGGATGACGCTTGCGAGGGGCCAGCGTGTTGGGTAAGCCGGAGGAGAAAATCCCACCGCCACTATTGCGGGATGTGCAGCGAGCTTCATGTTGTTGTTTCTTTTGGGGAACACAGTAATTTCAAAAATTGCCTTCTTTGCTGCAATATATGTTGGGTTTGTCTCACAACCTTCAGCAGACTTGTGCATGCCATCAGGCATATCACCCTGAAACAAAGCAGAGAGGTGACATGTTTTGCATGTGTATAAACAAAGATGATAACTGTGCTGTCAATTCCATCCAATTTCAAATTAGAAAATAAAGAGTAAGTTCAAAATATCAATAGCATAATTTGGCATTGTTCATAATGCGGGGAGCTTCACCACACTACTGGATTACCATGTCAACATAACAAGCATAGATGAAGGGCAAAGAAAATCATTGTATCTATTTTGGTTAATGTGCATGGCATGTTGTTCATATCATCAGCCACATCAGTCAGATGAAACATGATATGACAAGGCGCAAACGTGGGCTACTTCACCACACACTGGATTATAGATACACAAAAACAAGCATACATATAGGGAGTATTGAGTAATGTTGATGGTATGAATAAGGAATTTGGTTTTACAAGTAAAACTTAGAACTTACGGTTCTTGCGAACATGCATTTTGGTAGAAACAGCAAACTAAACAGCAGTAAACGATAGGGAGTATGACCAAATTAAACAGCAGTTGAGGATAAAGGCTTTAGAAGGATTGACTTACATTAACAATTAACATTGGCTTTATAATGCGCTTCTCCATGTCAAGGGAAGGATAACTCAAGAATTTCAGCACAAATCTTCTTCATAAGCATTGCCTGTACTCTACATTTTGTAGAGAGTAATTATAGACATTATAATACTGGAAGGGATAGAGGATAATGAAGAAAAGATGCAGATTGATGCTACATAATCAACTACCAATCCCTGGAAGTACAAGCGTTATAGGACAACATGTACTGACAAGAGCAATGGGCTACACTTCTGCACTGGCATTGTCTGTGTATTCTACTTTTTGGTAAGATTAAATATAGATCTGATCTTTTTTAGTAAATGGTGGGTGACGGTGTCCTGGAGTAGGGGGTACTCACCACGTCATCTCTCGATCTGTTAGATTGGGCTGAGGACCCCCATGGCCGTATACTCATGGGCCAGATCGGACAGCTGCCGCATACAAGGAAGATTCCACAAGACTTGGCGATCAAGACAAGGACTTCTCCCCACCGGCGTATTCGGCTAGGACTCTTGTTATCCTAGTCCTCTGGTGCATTATATATAGCGAGGCCAGACTAGTCGATACAACATACAATCATACCATAGGCTAGCTTCTAGGCTTTAGTCTCTCTGATCTCGTGGTAGATCAACTCTTGTAATACTCATATCATCAAGAATAATCAAGCAGGACGTAGGGTTGTACCTCCATCAAGAGGGCCCGAACCTGGGTAAACATCGTGTCACCTGCCTCCTGTTACCATCCGCCTTAGATGCACAGTTCAGGACCCCCTACCCAAGATCTGCCGGTTTTGACACCGACATTGGTGCTTTCATTGAGAGTTTCGCTGTGTGATCGGCAAAAGGATGGATGGCTCGTCTGCAGGTCAACTGCGATGCCGGCATCTTCGTTGCCGGCTCGACTGGTCACCTTGGCTCAACCGAGGATCGTGCTCCATCTTCGATCGTCATGTTCGTACGAGGGCCTTCATCAGCACCAACTCCGATCTCTATCAAGATCATGGAGGAATCATCCATGGAGCTCGGGGGATCAACGTCAACATTGCCCTCGGGCGACCGTGCTGTTTTTCCGAACAGCGAACTTGTATCCGCTGCCACCACCTCTTAGAGAATCGCTTTGACGATCCCTTTGGTGGAATTGTGCAGCATTAACTCTACAACAACCATGCAAAATTTCATCGAGTTCCGATGGAGGAATCTCTGGCAATCTACGATATACCGGAGCCCTGTCAAATCTGGACGGGAATCTGGACGAGTTTAGGGCGTGGTCTCCAGCACCTATCTCGGACGTTCTTTGGAAGATCCAACCGTTGATCGGTCGCGGAATTATTATATCTAACACCCCTCAAAATTTCAGCTCGATCCGACCGTCCTAACTCCGGGAACCTTCCGATTAGTGCATCACTTTTCGGGTATGTTTTCTGCGTGAATACGGATCCGACCCGAATTCATATTTCTTTATGAACGTGATATGGGACAACCTTCTTGAAGGAATTTTCTCCTAGGGTATTGTACGTTGTTTTTAAACACGTGCCCATAAAATTGTAAGCCTCCTCTGAGGTAATCTTCACTATCATACTGGCATTAAACCAGTCCAGCAATACTGCTCCACGGCTACCGACCTGCGCTAGACACGTCGGCGCCTTTTGAGCTGAGCTCAACTACTTCAGATCATCATCTCGGCGAGCGAACAAGAGTTCGGAATCACCAAGGATAAATCATCACCAACATCGCCGCCCCGCGGAATACACGGAGCGGGAACACAGGCATCGCCGCATGGTCACTTCATCAAGTCGGCATTGACCGCGTCACAAGTTACGACCTGCGTCGGCATGGCCACACTGTTGCTTCTTCAAGCCGATGTCCATCACGCCGAATTGCTTCAACACCTCGGCTGACACGGCAGCTGCAACGTCTCCTTACCGACCTGCTCCGTCTCCTCGGCTAGACCGAGGGCTTCACCATCTCTTCATCAACTTACTTCGGAGACTTCGGCGTCACCAGCTGACCAGCTTCATCACATTAGCTGGACCACGGGCTTTTCCTCGGCGAGCCAACCTTTGCTAGCATCGCCATGCACTTAATCCCCCATCAGGCAATGGGTGTGCGGATCGAGCCCCAATTTTGGGAGTAACCTTTCTCCAGATTGCTACAATAGATAAACTAGGTGTTATTAATCCTAGTATTTTTTCTTGCTTGGGTTTATTTTTCCCAAGGAATTATTACTCCGGTTTGTTTCATCATCTATACACAGGTCTATCAAATGGTGGCCGCATTAACAACGGCCGCGTGGTGGTTCGGTCAATTTTCATATACAGTTCGGCGAATGCCGCATCTGGAACTCACACCGGCCTGCAAATTCGGGCTTGGCCATGCCTTCACCGCGTCACGCCGACGCCCAGTATCGACATGACTTCAGTGCCAGGCCACATCTCTTTCAATAAATTATTTTTGTGAAAATCAATTATCCTTTTTGGACCGCACTATTTTATGTGTGTAGGTGATTGACTTCGACTGCGTCACGTGGTCTCTTCGGCAAGCCGACGCCGTCGTCCTAATCGGCATAAATCGGCTCGCGTGATCACCTTGTTGGTCGTGTTGCCATACCGACGTGTTCGGTTGGCTCGGGGACTTCGGCATCGCCGGGAGAACTCTACCTCATCGAATGTTCGGCGCATAGGCCATATTTCTTTTATTACTCACTTTGCATAAATTATTGATTATGCAACAAATATTTTTATTATTCCTATTATCTCTGGCTTGCACTATTTTCTATGTATAGGTAGATAATCCGGGCAGCGCTGTCACCGTGGCGTACCGATGTACCACGTCACCTCGGCTGACCGGGGGCTTCGTCATCACTTCATTAACACACGCTGGGGGCTTCGGCATCAAACTGCCGGCCTGCTCCGTCGACGCGGTCGGACTGGGGTTTTCACCTCGCCCATCGACTATGCGGTGTCACCACTTCATCAAGCCGAGTTCTTTACTCGAACATCTCGGGACCGGCTTGGGGGCTGGGATCTCGTCCCGCCACAATCTCGGCCTGCGTCATCAACATTGAGCACATTAACCAGCTAAGTCGCTTTCATGCTCAAAAACTTTCGGTTTTAAATTTTGTTCGGTTCGACCAAGCATTATACTTTTCGGCACAAAGTTTTTTGGGACAAAGTTCCTTGTCAAAACTTTGTTTGTGACGCACAAATTCAAATACCCCGTTTACCTGGGGGCTTCCTTTATGAAGCTTTTCCTCTTGCATATGATTATACTTGTACGGCTTCGTTCCTTGTTCGTGTATTATGCCACAATATGCACCATATTGACCTAAGCGATTTGCAAGCTGGGTTGCCTCGCTCCTGTGTTTACCCCTACGTTCCCGATTGTTCGGCTAGGGAGTAAAGGGAGCACCTTTGCAATTATCACGACCGGGTCATCCAAGCTCTGACCTCAGACTAGGTGAAGCCGAAAGCTAGTGCTCTTATTGTTTTCAATCATGGTCGGCACACAACAGAACTCATGAGTACAAAAAATCTATTGCACAAGTCTCATAGTAATATTGAGCACCGAAGAAAGGTATCGGTGGGGGTACTATTTTCTTCGAAGATGCTTCTTACACTTTGTTAGTAATATAGCATGAATTCCTTGGGCGCGCTTTGTCTGTTACAGCCTTATGGCCTGATTGCCTGGTCATCGGAAACACTGTCAATACTCTCGACAGGTGGAGTACATGACACTTTTCGGCCTTTGGCCGAAGAGGGAGAAGCCGACGGTCGGTTAAGATGTGTTTAAAGTTCGGGTGAACACATATACGATATAAGTACTTCGGTACATACAATCATTATACATAAAATTCTTTTACCCAATTCACTTGGGGGCTCTTAAAATTTATATGAGCTGTTTTATAGTAAATTGCGTTTTCTTCTTGGTCGTTGCAAAGTCTTTTTCTACCGCTCCTTTTTCGACTCGAGTTTATGGTCAATAGCCGGATAGCATGTCTTCTCTATGAAAGCCACTTGCGTTTAGTTTGCTAAACTGGCCTCGGAGAAGTACTCCGCCTTTGGGATGAGGAGCTTGAAGCTGTAGGCTGACCCGCGTGAAGTCTTGAGATCGGATGTGTAATGTTAAAGCACGACAGAAGCACAAATTTTTTCCAATTTTCGGATTGGCACCGGACACTTGATCTTGTTCGGACGTCAAGTTTTTACTGACGTTTTTTGGTTTTCCAAGCTTATGGCACTTTTAAACTATTTGTGTGTTTTCAGCACAAGTCTCGCAGTGCAACATCGGACACCTTTAGAGATTCGGCAAAAACATTCTCGGATATTGCTATATATTTATCGGTTTCGAATTGTGTCTTCGGTCAATAGTTGGGTTGCCCGGCTCCTGCGCTTGCCTCCTACGTTCTACTTTGTTCGGCTAGGTGTGCAAAGGGAGAACCACTGCGATTGTGCTTCCAGCTCACATGGTTAAGCACCTCAGTGGAGAAAGCCGAAAACTGACTGTCACAATAAGCGTAAACTGGTCAGCGATCTGATGACTGTGTTAAATGATGGGCCATTCATAACATTGGCCGAAGTGTTTACGGCTTGACCTCGACTGTCGCCGAACACTACCGGGGGCTAGTAACTGGCCTCCCAAACTGAATCCTCAATATTTTGCTCTTACATTAGAGCTGAGGTTTCACGATCATGCTTAGCATGACAACCCAAAGAAAGGAACCAATAGTGGGACTATTTTCTTTGGAAGACATTTCTTATGTTAAACAGTTATATAACATATCTCTCTACATACCTTTGTTTATAACACTGTATGGCCAGATTGCCTTGTTTGTCATAAATCTTTGCCCTCATAAAGGCTTTATAAAGTAGGACAAACACTCCTCGGCTACTGGCTGAGGAGGTGGAAGCCGCTGGTCGGTCAACAAAGTTTTGTACAATGCGGATCCGAGCATTAATGATGTAAAGTACTTGGATACATAGAATCATTACACATAATTTGTGATATCGATCCTTAATTCGGCCACCCGTGCCCGCATTAGGGCTCAGGGGCTACTGGGCTTCGGGCTTATCATTTACTAATATTAAAGGGGCGTATCGATCCCCTGATCTGGTGTTGCCACCCGACCAGTGTCTCGGGGGCTACTGCATTGGCAATCCAGTGCAGAAAATTTAAGTGCAATATAGTTTTCGAGGAGATTATGATCCTCAGGTTGGTCGGCCGCACCCAACCTGAGTCTCGAGGACTGAGTACGCCGCTTTTTGTGTCCCGAAGTATTCTGCCGAGCTCGGACTTGGTCCTCAAGCCGATTTTGCAAATCAACCTGAGTTCAGCGGCTACTGGGATCAGTGGTCTTATGTCATCCTTCAGGTGCATCTTGGGTTTTAGACCGATACACACCTTTAGGGCTACTGGCTATATATCTCGGCAAAGAATAAATTGCACCAATCAAAAATATTGACAAAAAATCAACCCGCGGGGTGGTGGACCACCTTGGAAGCAGTCCGGCATAAAGCTCGGGCGCTAGCGGCTAGCTCCATAGAGGGCATTTCCGGCATTAAGCTCTACTAAACTCCTTCAACTTTTTTGGACCAAGATGATCTATGACATCTTGGATATAGTCCGGCATTGGAGCTTGGACACAGTCCCGCGTTGGAGCTCGGATACATTTCGGCGTTGGAGCTCATATACATTTCGGCGTTGGAGCTCCAAAGCAGTCCAGCATTGGTGCTCGGCTGCAAAAGATACCTCGAATGCAGTCCGGCGTTGGAGCTCGGACACAAGAGGACACTGCCTCCCGGGAACAACTTCAATACCCGAGGTGTGGCATAAAAATAACAAGGCATTGATAAAGGCCGGAAACTTAAAGGGGCTCCTCGGATACCCGCCGTGTAAACTCCTCGGATGCACTTCGGCGATCCTCAAGATCGAAGATGAGAAGATTTGTTGAACCAGTTTTCAAGACCGATGACCGAAGATGAAGAATAGTTCAGAAGAATCGAGGAGCGTCCCTAACTTGAAGACCGGTTCAGGGGGCTACTGATGGTGTCCTGGACTAGGGGGTACTCACCATGTCATCTCCTGATCTGTTAGATTGGGCTGAGGACCCCCATGGCCGTATATTCATGGGCCAGTTCGGACAACTGCCGCATACAAGGAAGATTCCACAAGACTTGGCGATCAAGACAAGGACTTCTCCCCACCGGCGTATTCGGTTAGGACTCTTGTTATCCTAGGCCTCTGGTGCATTATATAAACCGAGGCCAGGCTAGTCGATACAACATACAATCATACCATAGGCTAGCTTCTAGGCTTTAGCCTCTCTGATCTCGTGGTAGATCAACTCTTGTAATACTCATATCATCAAGAATAATCAAGCAGGACATAGGGTTTTACCTCCATCAAGAGGGCCCGAACCTGGGTAAACATCGTGTCCCCTGCCTCCTGTTACCATCCGCCTTAGATGCACAATTCGGGACCCCCTACCCGAGATCCGACGGTTTTGACACCGACAGTGGGCGAGGGAGATAAGATGCAGAATGCTACACAATGAACCAATCCCTCTTCCCATAATACAAGAATGTTTTGAACACTGGTGTACTGTACAAAACATTCTTATATTATGGGACGGAGGGAGTAGCTGTTAATGTAAGTACAGTGATAGACGATGTTCAGTCCTTACAAGAGGACTGCAGAGCTAAACCTCTTCAAAATCATTGGGTTGATTCTAAATTTATGTAAGAGTCCATACGGATCTTATAATGTCCACCAAATGGATGATAACGAGGCTAACATGTGCAGTGATGCTACATAATCAAACAACTATGAAAGTAAGTATGGTCATACAGGGCAAGAGGTACTCACAAGAGCAATGCAGTGTATAGTATAGTTGTGAGATTATGTGGTCCCTTGAGAATGAATGTTCTTGTGCTAATAGTTTTCGTACAAGTGAGACGTTAAGGAAAATGCAGAAATGTAGTTCAAATTGTGATGTGATATCATAGACAATACCTTACGCTACAGCCGAGACCAATGTGTAACAAGATTATTCCAGTCACCGTCGGATAAATGTAGCACCAGAGACTTTACAGAAATTTCGTTTAGAGGCTTGCCATCGAAGTGTGCTTGCCTCAGGTAGGAACGATACTTCATCAACGAGTGCTTGAAAAGCGCAACCAACCCTTGCTTGTCTTCAGAATCCAGTTTGGTCCTCGCCTATTTAAAAGAATGAAATCTTGTGTCTTCTGTTAGCAGAAACATATGCAGTAATGACCATGAATAACATTAGTACATTACTTACCCGTAAGTTGCGGAGGAAGACTGGAAATTGTTCTGTGTCTGCGGTATAATCTTTCCATGAAGGAAAGATGTGCACAAAGTTCCTGACAACAATATAAGCTTCGTCTTCTAAACTCGGAAGAAATAGAACAAGGGTCCTATTTGCTGCAATTGGGGCTCTCTGGTTCGAAAATGGATTTGGCAACTGGATTTGGTGTACTCTTTGCTGGAATGGGGGTTTTGCGTCATAGAGCTGGTGCTATGTCAACTGGCATAATCATACTGTTTGCTGCAGCTGGGGTCTACTAAGTTGGGGCATCAGAAATGACCAGTGTAGTAGGGCTAGAGTCTGCTAGAGTTGGTGTGTTTTGTGGGTCATGTGATATTGCAACTACACCTAATGGGCTATTTGATTTATCAGGTGCCACTACCTGTTCGAAATACTTTGCTTGTGCTCCTCCACGATCAACAATCACCCTCTTCCTTTTGAACGTCTGATACACAAGAACAACATTTGAATGGATAAATATGGTATGATGACAGATGGAATATGTACTGAAAATGGATAGGCAGGGTGTATTCACATACACGGTGTGTAAACTAAGCTAATGGCAGTTCAACAAAGTAGAAGCAATGCAAAGCATCGGTTGCAAGATATGTGTGACCAATATAACCTTGGAAAGTTAGAGCAAGCACCTTGATGGGTGAGTAAGATAGGGCATCTTCCTCTGACTCCTCTACTAGGGAGCTACATTGACTTAGGTCTCCCTCTGGCTCAGAATCACTGTTATGATCATATTCTGAGCATGAATCTGTAGGTGGAGAGCGTTTGCATTGCATTGCATCCAGACTTGATTTCAGTCCCTTAATGCCAAGTTTGACAGCAATGGCATTGTTCTTCTTTATTCTTTTCATGCGCGCAAGCTCATAATCATTATGATGTTGTTCAGAAACTGAGATTCATGAAAAAAATAAAAAGTAGTCAGATTATCTATGGAATGCATTACAGATTCAACTCGAACAGTGTCTCCCTATAAACCCCTGCATATGCAAAGTTCACCCCCAACCGTGCTGACCAGACCACACACAGAAATACAAACCCCTTATGTCTCTATAATAGGTAGACACACATTTCAAAACTGAAGTAGGAACATTAGAATCATATGAAATTTGTATTTGAACAAATAAACTAAGGAATTATGAGTGGCATAATGTTTAGCTTCAAGGGTGGAGCGTTGGTAGTGCGACACAAAGCAAGTAGGCACTTTGTATTCCATGTAAAAGATCGAAGCCTATGTAAAAGCTGGAAATGACACTTTCTTTCTATACAATGCAGTGTTTGTTGCCCACACATGATGGAAAAGATCACACAGAGAAATACTATTCACTCATGTCTATGGTTCCAATATTTAGAAACAGGGTGGTCCACCCTAAAAGAATATTGACAACAAATATGACAAGGCAAGCATAGATGTAGTGAATCAATCATTACTTGTGAGCTTACTAGGACAAGTATGCATAATTGTAACTGTAGTAAGAGACCGTCCAAAATCCTCCTAGAGTCATGCCGTCCAGGGACGGCAAGTCACCGGAGAGGCAGGCGGCTGGGGGCGAGTAGACATCGGAAGCGCGCAACAGAACAGAGGGGAATTGGGGCCTGGGACGACCCAAAATCCCAAGGAGGGCCGGCCCTCCGTGGGCACCCTGTAGAGATACACACCCGAGCGGCGAACATGCATTTTCGAAACTAATTTAGGAACATTTAGCTGACCAATTAAACGACTCTGTTTTAATAATATCATATTCGTATTTGAACAACTAAGCTTGTTTAGCTTGATGGGTGGAGCAGTGCTATTATGACACGAAGCACATATTCTGATATTATAGTGATCATAAAAAGGGCAAACTCTAAGCATATTTATTTTTTAGCAAAAGAGGGTTTCCCCTCTGATTTCTATTAAAGAAACCACCACGGAACCAACATGATCAATTAAACCATATTATGATTGTGCCATGGCAAATTTGAAGCTGCAAACTAGAGAAATGATATTTAGCAGCCACTGTTTGCTTTGAACTAAGAACTAAATTCTAAGAGCTGAAAAGAAAGTAGAGTAACCAAGTTAAGATCTATTTTCTGGTTGAGATCAAAAGGTTGAGGAGATATGAAGTACCACCACTCTTGCGGCGCTGTGTATGCGTCGGGGGTGCGATGGCTGTCAGTGGTGTGAAGCAGATCTGCAATGGTAGACGGGTGCATTGGGGGATAAGTCCCGTTGCAGTGGAAGAGAAGGTCGTGTGAGCGGCCCCGGCAAAGAGGACGATGGCGTCGATGAAGCGAGAGGACGTGATGCAAGGCTCTTGGTCCGTCGCCATGGATGAGAAATGTCCATCTCTAGCAGTGGACGACGTGGTCTTGGTAGGCGCTCCGGCATGGTGGAGGACAGTGGCGATGGATGTGGTGGAGGACAGCGGCGATGGATGGGGTGGAGGATGGCGGCGATGGATGGGGTGGCGAACGGAGGCTGGTGTGGGGATGGTGTTCTAGCGCGGACTGTGTATGAATGGGAAAATGGAGGGAGAGGTACGGGGAACCATGTTTTTGGGACGCGCCTGTCTGAAATATGGGAAAGTTATGAACTTAGCCCCCGTTTAAAATTTGGACGTCTCGTCGGTTGGGGATACGATGGTAATCTCGCATCTCGCCAATATTTGCCCAGAGCAATTTCGGGTGAGGAGAGGGTGGTTGGCGCCCATGGTTGGCGCGCATAATGACTGAACAGGGCTGACAGGTAGGGAGGTTGTGTCACGTCTGAGTGAAGTTACAAACCTGCCCCTATTGAAAATATTTGCCTACATCGATTTCGGCCGAGTCGAGTTTGTTTTGCCGCCCACCGTGTATGAATGGGGAAATGGAGGGAGAAACAGAGGTCTTTCGGATGAGATTGAATCAAATGTGTTTTGCCGCCCATGTTTGGCGTCCATTGTGTCGGAATGGGCTCAGAGGTGGTCGTTCACGTCTAATTGAAGTTACTAACCTACCCCCATTTAGAGCAGTGGAAATCGGGCTGATGAATTGTCCGTGTAATGGGTAGACAGTAGTTTCCATCTCCCAAACACTTGGCTTCGGGCAGCCGATGTGGGAGTGGACATTTTGCCGCTTCTTTCGAATTTTGGGACAATAAGCATCCACGTTTACCCTGGCAACTAAATTCGAATCCATTTTGTATTCCTATACGAATCTTTATAAATCATTCTATGTGTTCTTATATATCTTCAAAAGGACGACAAATATGTATTCCACTGTCATATATGAATATGGTTTACAAATTCCGATACTCGAATTCAGAAACTAGAATCCAGTTTAAGGTGAATTCGAATATTTGGAACACTTCATGTCCAACTCAAATGTCACACGCAGCATAATGTGTACTCCCATTTAGATATGTACACAAGCGATGTATTAAGATTCAAATACCGAGTCAATCAACCAAGAATGTACAAAACTAATAGACATATAAACACTTATAGAGTATATGGATCAATAATATGAACTAACATACATAAGCCAGTCCGCTGTACTTTTTTTTGCTACAATAGTATCCTTTTTTAGCCAAGCTACTACAACATCTTGGCCGTTTCCGATGCGTGCCACTTATGGTCTATTTATACTACTATTATTGTTGAATGCACATTCAGCCTGATTGGCATATTTGTAGGTCTGGCACGGCAATCAAAATGAAATGACTCCGAGTCTTATCAATTAATACAGACTTGTGCTCAAATAAATTTACAAACCAAAAAACAAAAACAATTATTACATGATCTCTAAAACAAATGGTTTGATTGATTACATGAACAAACAACACAAAGGTATTCAATGATGGAAAGAACATTTCACCTATGATTTACCAAGTGGGAATTTAATTTCCTTTTTTCCTTCAGGACCTTAACAATGTGGTCAGTCTTAGCTTGCTTCGTTTTGAAAACCACCAAATATTTAATGGTTGTCTTGAGTACTGCTTGTGATTGTGTTGTTTGCTTCCTCAACATGTCAACTTCATCTCTAAGTGCA
This sequence comes from Triticum aestivum, assembly GCF_018294505.1. Lineage (NCBI taxonomy): Eukaryota > Viridiplantae > Streptophyta > Magnoliopsida > Poales > Poaceae > Triticum > Triticum aestivum. Next base: position 246,487,507 of record NC_057794.1, read on the forward strand.
GAAGCAGAATCTCTTTCTACCACTAGTTTAGCCTCTAGAGCATCAGCAGTTGGCAATTCATAATGCACGATTGGGCCAGTGCCACTACTGTGGGATGATACAACGTCCATGGGGACCTCGCTCTTTGATCTTGGATTAACCTGTTTTGCCATTAAAGTTTCAATTGGATTCAAATAAGTTGAAGTTAGCAAAACATCTCAACTGAGAGTTATAACAGCAAACCAGTTAAACAAACAAGGAATTAAAGAGTTTCAATTAGATGCTGAAAAGTAGTTATTAACATCATTGTAACCCATTGTTGCAGCAGCAAAGCAGTTAAACAAACAAGTAGCTATTCAGGCAAACAGGTAATTCTTAACAGTAAGTATCAAACACATAGATAGGCACAGTCTATAATAGGATTAACAGGCCATGGCATTATGTAATCAGTAGCAAACTAAATTAAGCCAAGAAACATAATTGAACAATTTTACAATAGGTGGCTAACTAAAATTCCGAGAAGCAGTTACCTAAACTTACGCTAGTTCTTTGTATAGGCACACTGCAACTTCTTTTTCGCTTAGAAGGTTGTACGAAGGAGTCCATGGCATCAATTGCTTGGAAACGCAGTCCCAATACTTGTTTCTTCCCATACTGCATTGGTAAGTCGAATGGTTAATCTGGTAAGATGGTGCGTCCTTGATATGTTATATGAGGAAGTGTAGTCAGACTAGTTGTAGCCACACACATCACACTGTCTTTTACTGTATATTTCATGAAATTACTTTTGGCATATCGAGATCTAAGCAATCTACAATAGGATGAAAAGACTGGCATCCTTCACATTATTGGCGAACTCAGTTCATAGAAACAAGCAATTCAACCATTCTGTGGGTAAATCAAAAGCGCCACTGGAATATTTTTCACTACCCCAATAATACACACAAAAAGGGGCGACACCACCATAGGGGCTGGTATGGGCGGCTGCCTCAGGTGGCTGGAAAGTGTGTACCTAGTTTGAGTTGTCCAGGTTGGCCCATGCTAGTTTTGTTCGTCCCAACGCACGAGCAGGTAATGTAAAAAATGAAGAAAGATGTTTCAATTTGGATGAGCCAATAACATAAGTGCAAGGCAGGCCCTATAGCAGTCTCGCGGGCCCAAACGAGTGCCTCCCATATCGATCAACAGCAGGAAAAATCCCAATTCATTCGCTCCAGCCTCGAGTCTGGTTCGCTCCTAACCTAGCCGCCGCTGGACAGACCGACGCAGCACTTCCTCGCGCCCTCGTTGGAGGGCGGTCGCCGGGCTTGAAGCGAATAGAAGGACAAGAAGATGAAGATCCATTCCTGGGTGTAGCCTGTGTGGGAGGCAGCATCGGCAGCACGTGCATGGCATCGAGCTTGCGCAAACGGACAGCCGCAGCTTGCAAGAGTGATACGTCTCCAACGTATCTATAATTTTTGATTGCTCCATGCTATATTATCTACTGTTTTGGACATTATTGGGCTTTATTATCCACTTTTATATTATTTTTGGGACTAACCTATTAACCGGAGGCCCAGCCCAGAATTGCTATTTTTTTGCCTGTTTTAGGGTTTCGAAGAAAAGGAATATCAAACGGAGTCCAAACGGAATGAAACCTTCGGGAACGTGATTTTCTCAATGAATAAGACCAGAGAGACTTGGACCCTACGTCAAGAAAAGAAACAGGAGGCCACGAGGTAGGGGGCGCGCCTGCCTACCCTAGGCGCGCCCTCCACCCTCGTGGGCCCCCTGTTGCTCCACTGACATACTCCTTCCTCCTATAAATTGTGGTGTGTTTGTTGAGACCAATGAATTGTGGGTTTATGATCAAGTCTATCTATGAATAATATTTGAATCTTCTCTGAATTCTTTTATGTATGATTGGTTATCTTTGTAAGTCTCTTCGAATTATCAATTTGGTTTGGCCTACTAGATTGATCTTTCTTGCAATGGGAGAAGTGATTAGCTTTGGGTTCAATCTTGCGGTGTCCTTTCCCGGTGACAGTAAGGGCAGCAAGGCACGTATTGTATTGTTGCCATCGAGGATAAAAAGATGGGTTTTCTTCATATTGCATGAATCTATCCCTCTACATCATGTCATGTTCTCAAGGCGTTACTCTGTTTTTAACTTAATACTCTAGATGCATGCTGGATAGCGGTCGATGAGTGGAGTAATAGTAGTAGATGCAGGCAGGAGTCGGTCTACTTGTCTCGGACGTGATGCCTATATACATGATCATACCTAGATATTCTCATAACTATGCTCAATTTTGTCAATTGCTCAACAGTAATTTGTTCACCCACCGTAGAATACTTATGCTCTCGAGAGAAGCCACTAGTGAAACCTATGGCCCCGGGTCTATCTGTATCATATTGATCTCCTACTACTTAGTTATTTCCTTTGCTATTTATTTTTCCTTTATTTTACTTTGCAACTTTATCATAAAAATACCAAAAATATTATCTTATCATATCTATCAGATCTCACTCTCGTAAGTGGCCTTATAGGGATTGACAACCCCTATTTGCATTGGTTGCGAGGATTTATTTGTTTTGTGCAGGTACGAGGGACTCGCGCGTAGCCTCCTACTGGATTGATACCTTGTTTCTCAAAAACAGAGGGAAATACTTACGCTACTTTGCTGCATCATCCCTTCCTCTTTGGGGAAAACCAACGCAGTGCTCAAGAGGTAGCAAGAAGGATTTCTGGCGCCGTTGCCGGGGAGGTCTACGCAAAAGTCAACATACTAAGTACCCGTCACATACCCTTATCTCCCGCATTATGTTATTTGAAATTTGCCTCTCGTTTTCCTCTCCCACCACTTCACCCTTGCCATTTTATTCGCCCTCTCTCTCTCTATCCTTCCTCTCTATTTGCCTCTTTTTGCCCGTTTGCTTTTTGTTTGCTTATGTGTTAGTTTGTTTGCTTGTCGTTATGGCTAGTCCTTTACCTTCTGCTCTATGTTTAAATTGGGGAAACTATTGTCGATAATAATTCTGATGCTCCTACTAAAGAACCCACTATCTCACATATAAAAAGATTCTGTGTTGGTAGTGGTAATATTATTGGAAAAGGAGTTATTCAAGATTTCTTTACTTGTGTCGGTGCTTTACCTTCTATGGGTAGTTCTATCCTTCATAGAACTAGTAGTCTTGCGGACGCTATTGCCATGCTTGTAGTTGAACTTGAAAGACAATTCATGCACATGCATCCTTCTATACAAAGGATTTTTCTGGAATTTTCTAATGTTGAGCATTCTTCTGTTAAGCGTGCCGCTACTATCTTTTTGGCTCATGAGTTTATATTCATAATAAAAGAGGCCAAATAAATCTTTGCACATTATAGGGTGGACGCTTGCCGTCCTCCCATAGAGGCTATCCTCTTTGATCAAGAAGAAATAATGCGCTTTCAATCTCTAGATTATGTTGCTTTCAATGAAAATCTTAGAAAAAGGGTTCCTGCCAATGTTTTAGTTGATAGAATTTCTGAACTTAATGATGATTTGGCTATTCGAAATAATGAACTAGGATATTCTCTTGAATATAGGCTCACAAAGTTCTGTCAAAAGAATGCTTATAATGATGAATTGGTTGTGCAATATGAAGGACCAAAGGAGGAACCTATACCTCCCAAGGTTGATCTTGTGGACTTTTGTCGCATTAAATTTAGCCCTTTTGATTACTTTTTCTTGCCTCAAAGAAAACTTGCTGCCGAACGTAGAGAATATGAAATGAGTTTTAATAATCTATCTTACTATTATGGCAATACCTAGATCTATTTTTGCTTGTTATGCCTAGCTAGGGGTGTTAAACGATAGCGCTTGTTGGGAGGCAACCGAATTTTATTTTTATTCCTTGCTTTTTGCTCCTGTTTAGTAATAAATAATTTATCTAGCCTCTGTTTTTGTTGTGTTTTTTGTGTTTAATTAGTGTTTGTGCCAAGTAGAACCGTTGGGAAGACTTGGGGAAAGTCTTGTTGAACTTGCTGTAAAAAACAGAAACTTTAGCGCTCACGAGAACTGCTGCCATTTTTATTTGGAAAGTGATATTTAGTTAATTATTTTTGCGGATGATTAATAGATAAATTCCTCACGTCCAGAAATTTATTTTAGAATTTTTGGAGTTCCATATCTTGCGCTAGATACAGATTACTACAGACTATTCTGTTTTTGACAGATTCTGTTTTTCGTGTGTTGTTTGCTTATTTTGATAAATCTATGGCTAGTAAAATAGTTTATAAACCATAGATAAGTTGGAATACATTAGGTATAACACCAATATAAATAAAGAATGAGTGCATTACAGTACCTTGAAGTGGTCTTTTGTTTTCTTTCGCTAACGGAGCTCACGAGATTTTCTACTTTAAGTTTTGTGTTGTGAAGTTTTCAAGTTTTGGGTAAAGATTTGATGGATTATGGAACAAGGAGTGGCAGGAGCCTAAGCTTGGGGATGCCCATGGAACCCCCAAGATAATCTAAGGACACTTAAAAGCCAAAGCTTGGGGATGCCCCGGAAGGCATCCCCTCTTTCGTCTACTTCTATCGGTAACTTTACTTGGAGCTATATTTTTATTTGCCACATGATATGTGTTTTGCTTGGAGCGTCTTGTATTATTTGAGTCTTTGCTTGTTAGTTTACCACAATAATCCTTGCTGTACACACCTTTTTATAGAGCCATACATGATTTGGAATTTTTTAGAATACTCTATGTGCTTCGCTTATATCTTTTGAGTTATATAATTTTGCTCTAGTACTTCACTTATATCTTTTAGAGCACGATGGTGGATTTGTTTTATAGAAACTATTGATCTCTCATGCTTCACTTAGATTATTTTGAGAGTCTTAAATAGCATGGTAATTTTCTTAAAATCCTAATATGCTAGGCATTCAAGAATATAAAAAATTCTTATGAGTGTGTTGAATACTATGATAAGTTTGATACTTGATAATTGTTTTGAGATATGAAGATGGTGATATTAAAGTCATGCTAGTTGAGTAGTTGTGAATTTGAGAAATACTTGTGTTGAAGCTTGTGATTCCTGTAGCATGCACATATGGTGAACCATTATGTGATGTAGTCGAAGCATGATTTATTTTTTGATTGCCTTCCTTATGAGTGGCGGTCGGGGACGAGCGATGGTATTTGCCTACCAATCTATCCCCCTAGGAGCATGCGCGTAATACTTTGCTTTGATGACTTGTAGATTTTTGCAATAAGTATATGATTTCTTTATGACTAATGTTGAGTCCATGGATAATACACACTCTCACCCTTCCACCTTTGCTAGCCTCTCTAATACCGTGCACCTTTCGTCGGTATCATACACCCACCATATACTTTCCTCAAAACAGCCACCATACCTACCTATTATGGCATTTCCATAGCCATGCAACTTTCCACCATTCCGTTTATTATGACACACTCCATCATTGTCATATTGCTTAGCATGATCATGTAGTCGACATCGTATTTTTGGCAAAGCCACCATTCACAATTGTTTCATACATGTCACTCATGAGTCATTGCATATCCCGGTATACCACCGGAGGCATTCATATAGTCATATTTTGTTCTATGTATCGAGTTGTAATTGTTGAGTTGTAAGAAAAATAAAAGTGTGATGATCATCATTATTAGAGCATTGTCCTAGTGAGGAAAGGATGATGGAGACTATGATTCCCCCACAAGTCGGGATGAGACTCCGGATGAAAAATAAAATAAAAAGAGAAAAAGAAAAGAGGCCAAAAAAAGAGAAAAGTCCCAAATAAAAAAAAGAAAAAATAAATGAGAGAAAAAGAGAGAAGGGACAATGTTACTATCCTTTTACCACACTTGTGCTTCAAAGTAGCACCATGATCTTCATAGTAGAGAGTCTCTCATGTTATCACTTTCATATACTAGTGGGAATCTTTCATTATAGAACTTGGCTTGTATATTCCAATGATAGGCTTCCTCAAAATGCCCTAGGTCTTCATGAGCAAGCAAGTTGGATGCACACCCACTTAGTTTATTTTTGAGCTTTCATATACTTATAGCTCTAGTGCATCCGTTGCATGGCAATCCCTACTCACTCACATTGATATCTATTGATGGGAATCTCCATAGCCCGTTGATACGCGTAGTTGATGTGAGACTATATTTTCCCTTTTGTGTCTTCTCCACAACCACCACTCTATTACACCTATAGTGCTATATCCATGGCTCACGCTCATGTATTGCGTGAATTGAAAAAGTTTTGATAATGTCAAAAGTATGAAACAATTGCTTGGCTTGTCATCGGGGTTGTGCATGATTTAAATATTTTGTGTGGTGAAGATAGAGCATAGCCAGACTATATGATTTTGTAGGGATAACTTTCTTTAGCCATGTTATTTTGAGAAGACATAATTGCTCTGTTAGTATGCTTGAAGTATTATTATTTTATGTAAATATGAACTTTTGTCTTGAATCTTTCGGATCTGAATATTCATACCAAAATTAAGAAGAATTACATTAATATTATGCCAGGTAGCACTCCGCATCAAAAATTCTGTTTTTATCATTTACCTACTCGAGGACGAGCAGGAATTAAGGTTGGGGATGCTTGATACGTCTCCAACGTATCTATAATTTTTGATAGCTCGATGCTATATTATCTACTGTTTTGGACATTATTGGGCTTTATTATCCACTTTTATATTATTTTTGGGACTAACCTATTAACCGGAGGCCCAACCCAGAATTGTTGTTTTTTGCCTGTTTTAGGGTTTCGAAGAAAAGGAATATCAAACGAAGTCCAAACAGAATGAAACCTTCGGGAACGTGATTTTCTCAATGAATAAGACCAGAGAGACTTGGACCCTACATCAAGAAAAGAAACAGGAGGCCACGAGGTAGGGGGCGCGCCTGCCTACCCTAGGCGCGCCCTCCACCCTCGTGGGCCCCCTGTTGCTCCACCGACATACTGCTTCCTCCTATATATATCCACGTACCCCCAAACGATCAGATACGGAGCCAAAACCCTAATTCCACCGCCATAACTTTTTGTATCCACGAGATCCCATCTTGGGGCCTGTTTTGGAGCTCCGCTGGAGGGGGCATCGATCACGGAGGGCTTCTACATCAACACCATAGCCACTCCGATGAAGTGTGAGTAGTTTACCTCAGACCTACGGGTCCATAGTTAGTAGCTAGATGGCTTCTTCTCTCTTTTTGGATCTCAATACAACGTTCTCCCCCTCCCTTGTGGAGAACTATTCGATGTAATCCTATTTTTGCGGTGTGTTTGTTGAGACCGATGAATTGTGGGTTTATGATCAAGTCTATCTATGAATAATATTTGAATCTTCTCTGAATTCTTTTATGTATGATTTGTTATCTTTGCAAGTCTCTTCGAATTACCAGTTTGGTTTGGCCGACTAGATTGATCTTTCTTTCAATGGGAAAAGTGATTAGCTTTGGGTTCAATCTTGCGGTGTCCTTTCCCGGTGACAGTAAGGGCAGCAAGGCACGTATTGTATTGTTGCCATCGAGGATAACAAGATGGGGTTTTCTTCATATTGCATGAGTCTATCCCTCTACATCATGTCTCTTGCTTAAGGCGTTACTCTGCTTTTAACTTAATACTCTAGATGCATGCTGGATAGCGGTCGATGAGTGGAGTAATAGTAGTAGATGCAGGCAGGAGTTGGTCTACTTGTCTCGGACGTGATGCCTATATACATGATCATACCTAGATATTCTCATAACTATGCTCAATTCTGTCAATTGCTCAACAGTAACTTGTTCACCCACCGTAGAATACTTATGCTCGTGAGAGAAGCCACTAGTGAAACCTATGGCCCCCGGTCTATCTTTATCATATTGATCTCCTACTACTTAGTTATTTCCTTTGCTATTTATTTTGCTTTGCAACTTTATCATAAAAATACCAAAAATATTATCTTATCATATCTATCAGATCTCACTCTCGTAAGTGGCCTTATAGGGATTGACAACCCCTATTTGCGTTGGTTGCGAGGATTTATTTGTTTTGTGTAGGTACAAGGGACTCGCGTGTAGCCTCCTACTAGATTGATACCTTGGTTCTCAAAAACTGACGGAAATACTTACGCTACTTTGCTGCATCATCCCTTCCTCTTCGGGGAAAACCAACGCAGTGCTCAAGAGGTAGCAAAGAGTAGCAGACGCAACGAGTAGGTACATCACATCCCTGATTATATCTAATTCAACTCTTCAATTTCTGGCCAATAGTTAAACCTGACGGTGTTGTAGAACTGTTTGTATGTAGGGAATCTATGAGAAGATGAAATCAATTTCTACTTATTTTATAACTCCCCCAATCAATACTGAACTAACTGAATCTGATGTATCTAATCAAGTTTCCAGGGCAAACATCCAAGCTCATGTTGTTCTTGAGCCTGAAGTGTCTAATGAACAGACTGCTAATGAAGGATTTGATGCAAACATTTTACATGCTCCTGGTGATGAACATATAGTGTCTAATGAGGGATCTAATGCAAGCATTTTGCAAGCTCCCATTGAAGGATTTAGTGTCTAATGATGATCTGCTACGTTGAGAGAGACATAGAGATTTGCAGGCATTGATGACAAGCAAATTATAGTGCATTTTCATGGCTTGAGGAAACGTCGAGGCCATCTACTAGAAAGTCCCCGTATCATGACAACGTAGCATAAATACTCTTCTAATCTTTTGTTTGAAACTATTGTCATACTTGTGCAGGATAGATATATTGATATGCAGTTTGCGCACTGGTTATAGCTGCAATTACACTTCGATATTTTCAGCCAGAGAATGAATAATTCAAGCAGGTACAAACCATGTTTGTAGTCCTTGTACACCATGTTGCATTTTGTGTTTTTTGGTGCTTGCATCATTTAGTTTTTATAATCTGAACTACTTTGGGTCATTAGCTGGTTTTCAAAGTGAATGTAGCTTCACATTTCTCAAGTTATGTTGATTTCTAGAGTGCAAGTACCTTCGTATTTTATAAGTTAAGTGTTCACCCCTGGTAACTTGAATTCGTGGATCCGCCACTTCACACAAATCATACACGAATGCCAGTACGAACTAAATGAAATGCAAGGACTTACGCTAGCTCGTTGTACAGGCTCACTACATCTCTACTTGCGCTTGGGATGTTCCATGTACAGGTCCATGTTACCACTTGCTTGGATGTGCAGGCCTTGTGCTCCTCGCATCCCCCTCTGCATTTTTGACATGGCGAATGGTTGATCAAATAAGAGGAATCGACCTTGCTGTTGTACTGGAGGACAGATACTTACAAGGTTATACGGGTGTGCATGATGTGTACCAGATCCCGTAGCGCCGTCATGCTTCGCTAAAAAATGGATTTGCTTGTTTCAGATGATATCTCCGGAAGAAATAAGAGTTAAAGTCAGATTTGCATAGACGTGTAAGCTAAGAGAGCAGTGAAAGGATATCCAAACATCATCAGAACAGTACACAAGGGAGTGATGTGTGGATACCTAGTTCGGGCCGACGTTTGGGCATGCTCACCTAGCTAGAGTGCGGGTCACTTCGAAGCCGTTGAGGGTGATGTGCTGGCGTTGGCTGACCACGCACGGATGCAGATCTTGAGTGGTAGCGGAGCGCTACGATGCGGTGGACGAGACGTTGGTGAAGCCCCAGCGGCCTCGGGGAGCGGAGGTGCGACGATGTGCTCGGTGAAGTAGCCCCGGTGAGCTGGGTGACAGCGTCGGTGAAGCGCACCTGATGCGGTGGAAGTCAGTGTGTGCGAGGCACGTCGGTTGCAGCGGCCGACGTTGTCGGTGGACCACCCGGTGTGGTGGACGAGGGCGTAGATGAGGTAGCTCTAGTGCGATGGTGAAGCGCGACCATCGTCTTCGTCATCGTTGTTTGGCACAGAGGTGGGGAAAGAGACGAGACAAGGGGCGATTCAAACATTGCTTGGGTTGGCGGCGAATTAGGGATTTGAGCAATCTGGGCGCGGAAGGGGACGATGGAGAAGGGAGATTTTTCAGGGCTGTAATTGGGGCTGCCATATATTTCAATCCAAAACGTGGAAGCGCAAACTTATTTTGCCGTCATCCTTTTTTTGGGGGGAGGGGGGTGAGTGGGTGGGATGCAGCTTCGGTGCCTTAAAGGCACCTACCTTTGGGTCACTGACATGTGGGCTAGCCACCTGTTGGGCCCACATGTCATGGACACAAAGGTAGGTGCCTTAAGGCACCAAAGCATCCATCCAGGTGGGTGGCTGGGTCCTAAGCCACCGTACGACACACGCGAGCACCACGACACGACCCTGGTCTACCTGGTGCGCCTACATTTGAGAGGAGATTTGAGAATGCAAACGAATCTTCTTTCATTTGCAAATGAATCTGTATGTATTACCATGCCTGTGTTTTCCTTGCAAATAATTAGTCATTCCAAATGAGATACTATAAATTAATTAATGAGGGGTTATTTGAAAAAACGAAATGGTATCCACGGTATCCACACTAACGTGGATTAGAGTGTGTGTCACATAATTAGTTATTTGAATTAGAGTGTGTGTCACATAGCAATCTCCAATTCTAACGTGGATTTCGCATTTCACTATATCCACGCTACTTTTTAATACGAATTCATATGTATATGATGAACACCATGGTAGTGAGAAAACTTCTGGATGGATTCAAACAAATGACCTACAAAATAGCACAACAAATTGAGTCAATGTCAACTTTTTGAAACCTAGTATGGCATGAGTTCGAAATAATTACCCATATGCATAGTCCTCAGTTCAAATCATACAATGTACACCGAATTGAAACATCGATATTAAGTCACGCACTATCTACATTCAAATGTTGTTTTTAGCCCCCCCCCCCCCGCGCACACACACAACATATTCCTGTATCGGTCAATCTTCCTCTCGTAACCACCTTAGGAAGCTATCGGTTTCCAACACACATTCATTCTTTATCTCCATGTTTCGATCTCTAACTCTCTCAACTACACAACCCCCCTTTTCAACTCTGTTACCAAATGTATTTACCTCACACACCCGCCATTGCACCCCATGCCGAGCTCTCTCTCTCTTCCTCTCCCTCTCACCCTCTCGCGCTAAATACATGCATTGCCTATCGAGCCCCCCAACCTCTCGTGCGCACGCAAACACGTTGTCTATCTAGGTCACTCCCTTGAGACTGTCTCACTCTTTCTTCCGCACGGCGGGCCACACTCACTCAATCTCGCTCTCTTTATCTGAGTCTCGTTTAACCTCTTTTCTTTCACACACCAATCATATATCTCCCTGTTCGGGCCTCGATCGACACACTCTATACTCTCTCACGCAGATTGTCTATCTAGGTCAGTCCATCCAAGCCGCCCCACTCTTTCGACCTCATGGCGAGCCACGCTCGCTCAATCTCTCTCTCTCCCTCCCTCCCCCCCCCTCTCTCTCTTTGTATGTCTCGATTGACCTCGCTCTTTCTCGGACAAAAAATGATATATCACAATGTTTGAGCCCAATTCGACCTATTCACATTGTATACTCTCTCACGCATATTGTTTATCTAGGTCACTCTCTCCAACCCGTCTCACTCTTTCGATCGCACGACGACCTGTAGGATCTAGAAGTAGATGTGTCTAGAGGGGGGGGGGTGATTAGACACTTAATGCTAAAGTTGCAATTTTTAAGCTTTTTCGGTTTAAGTGGAGTTTAGGCACAATTTCAACACACACAATACATATCAAGCAAGCATGCAAAGAGTATATGAGCAGCGGAATGTAAAGCATGCAACTTGCAAGAATGTAAAGGGAAGGGTTTGGAGAAATCAAACGCAATTGGAGACACGGATGTTTTTCCCGTGGTTCGGATAGGTGGTGCTATCCTACATCCACGTTGATGGAGACTTCAACCCACAAAGGGTAACGGTTGCGCGAGTCCACACAGGGCTCCACCCATGAAGGGTCCACAAAGAAGCAACCACCCACAAAGGGTCCACGAAGAAGCAACCTTGTCTATCCCACCATGGCCATCGCCCACACAGGACTTGCCTCACTAGTGGTAGATCTTCACGAAGTAGGCGATCTCCTTGCCCTTACAAACTCCTTGGTTCAACTCCACAATCTTGTCGGAGGCTCCCAAGTGACACCTAGCCAATCTAGGAGACACCACTCTCCAAGAAGTAACAAATGGTGTGTAGGTAATGAACTCCTTGCTCTTGTGCTTCAAATGATAGTCTCCCCAACACTCAACTCTCTCATAGGATTTGGATTTGGTGGAAAGAAGATTTGAGTGGAAAGCAACTTGGGGAAGGCTAGAGATCAAGATTCATATGGTAGGAATGGAATATCTTGGTCTCAACACATGAGTAGGTGGTTCTCTCTCAGAACATATGAGTTGGAATGGTGTATGCGTTCTAATGGCTCTCTCTTCTAATGAAGAGGAGGTGGAGGGGTATATATAGCCTCCACACAAAATCCAACCGTTACACACAGTTTTCCAATCTCGGTGGGACCGAATCAACAAACTCGGTCGGACCGAAAAGGTAAACCTAGTGACCGTTAGAGATTTCGGTGGGACCGATGTGCTAGGGTTAGGGTAAATCCAAAACTCGGTTGACCGATTACTCAAACTCGGTGGGACCGATTTGGGTAATAAGTGAAACTGAGATTTGGCCAAGCAAACTCGATGGAACCGATTGCATATCTCGGTGGGACCGAGAATATTGCAATGGGTAACAGAGAGTTTGCAAGCCCATCTCGGTGAGACCGAGATCCCATCGGTGAGACTGAACTGATTAGGGTTTGGCAGTGGCTTCTGACAAGTGAAACTCGGTGGCGCCGGATAGGAAGAATCGGTAGGACCGAGTTTGGCTTAGGGTTTAGGTCATATGTGGAAGTGGGAAAGTAGCTGAGGGTTTTGGAGCATATCACTAAGCACATGAAGCAAGAGGCTCATTAAGCAACACCTCATCCCTCCTTGATAGTATTGCCTTTTCCTAAAGACTCAATGTGATCTTGGATCACTAAAATGTAAAATGAGGAGTCCTGAGCTTGAAGCTTTAGCCAATCCTTTGTCCTTAGCATCTTGAAGGAGTTCCCACAACCTTTAGTCCATGTCACTCCATTGTTGAACTTATCTGAAACATGCTAGATCAAAATGTTAGTCCAACAAGAGATATGTTGTCATCAATTATCAAAACCACCTAGGGAGCACTTGTGCTTTCACGACCCTATGTGATTGATTGACCTTGCTTCCCTCCACGCACAAAATATATCTACATGTCTGTGACTGGATCATCTCTCAAGCTCTATCTTACAGCCTTCACCCTTGCCAAAAGCTCAATCAGACAATATCTCCCTAGAGCATATATATCTATTCAATGAATGTCGGACCACACTCACTTTGTCTCTCTATCTATATGTCTCTCGATTGACCTCGCTTTCTCACATTGTATCTTCCACACATTGAAGCTACCTCTCCATCCCTCGCGAAGCCGGAGCTATTTACATTGCGAGGGGCACTCCAAGCTTGGATTAATTTGTGTAGGCATTTATTCCGGTCGGTTTAGATTATATTTTCGTAGTATTCAGCGCACAACTACTCCAAACACCATTGCAACCCCCGCAACTCCCCTAGTTGATTTCCCTTTGGCTCGGTCATCACTCTCTCGCACATCCTTTCTCGCCTTCAATGTCGCACCATGGTATTATTGCAAAAAACTCTGTTGTTCTCTTTAATTATTATAAATAAGCTACAAAACTACACACCGATTGTCCACTCGGAATGGAACAAATTTCGACCACAAATTAAAGTGCTACAAACTACACACCGAGGGGCCCACATGTCATGAGACAAATTTGGACCCATATACAAATTAAAAAAATAAAGGACGAGGATCAAACATGCGAGCAGAGCCTTCAAACCACACGTCAATAGGCAACATACATAGAACAACAATGTTTGTTGTACCTCCCTTTGTTCACATAATGTTTTTATATTACCACAACCTATTTAATGGATAACATGTAATATTATTTTTAGTACTATTCGTCTTCACTTACTGGTGGGTTCCATGTGTGCTCTCTCTCTCCTCCCCTTCTGCGTTTGACACATGGGCAAACACAAAGAACTCGTGGGCGATATTGCCGTTGACCATATCTGGACTCGTTCACAAGTTACGGCACCAGTTTCACGTATTAGTAGAACTAGTCAGTGTGTACGTGCAATGCACATTAATTTGGAAGTATATTAAGTGCACGCGGATATTAAGTAGGGTATTATTTGCATGTTATTATGTGATTAGCACTATTTTTGGCATGAAATTAACTGCACGCTAAACGTTTTGAGCGCTCGACATTGAAGCACTCTTGGTCGTTGGATGACAAGGAATACATGTGGCGACGTTTTATATTTAATTTGATATGACTCTAGTAGAACATTCAATCGATCAAACCATAGATTTCGCTCAGTCTGACTCTGACTTTAAATTATACGATGATCGATCTAAAATAAATGGAAATGATAAATATTCTGATTTTAAGCATGGCAATCCAAATGTTTTTCATGGCAAATTTAGATTATGCGGCGGCGGGGGCATCTTGTGGTGGGAAGCGGCTCCTCTGTCGTGCTCTGTGTGTCATCGGGCCATTGACCGACGGCGACGGCGGCGCCTTGCGCCGTTGTTGGCGTACTCCTGGACGTTGGCCTAGCATGAAGGAAGGCCAAAATGTTCTGGACTTCGGAGCGAGTCAACTGGCGGGAGGAGGAGACTGGTGTTGGTGCAAGGAAGCGGTCAACGGCGGCCATCCATGCCGCTGAGGGGGCACTGGCACCCGCGCGGGGACAGGCGCTATCAACGGCGCGGCGGAGACATTTGTGTGCACGGGCACCGGCACGGGCGCGCACGTCAGTGCACGCACGGGGGCATGCACTGGCAGGTGCACGGGCACCCGCACGAGCGTGCGCGTCAGTGCACGTGCAGGCACATGCACTGGCAGGTGCACGGGCGCGTGAAAGTCGGCGGGGAACTCATGGAACCCCGTGGCATCAAGCTCGGTGACAATGTGCGGCTCCCAGCCCATCAATGCCACAGGGATGGGCGCTGGCGTAGACGGGGCGACGGAGCTGGGATAGGCGCGGCATCTTCCCGCAAGGCCAGTTCAAGCTCGTCCAAAAGCGCCTTATGTTCTTGAGACTCCGGTTGGGTGTCTTCCTCAGGAAACTGGAAGACTAAGGGGCAGACCATTATGATGCGGCATGGCGTACGTTTAGGCCAGGCTGGTTGGAGGTAGACGATAGGAGAATCAGAGAGGAAAAGAGAAGATTGTAGCGATACCGGGTAGTGAGGGGTTGATTTTAAACTGCGGCACCAGCGACATTAAAAGTGGGAGCAGTTGGGACGAAGGTGGGCGGCGGAGCCTGGTCAAAGGGCTCGCCTCCCGGTGAGCCTGCACACCGGTCTACTCGCACGCCTCCCTGTCAGCTGGCGCAGCGGTCTGCTCGCACGCCTCCTGTCGACTTACACGCTTGCTCGGATGGCACCTGCCGATGAGAAGCGGGACTCGTGCCGGCACGTAAACGCCCACAGTTTCAATAGTGAAAGCGTTCTCCTTAATGTGACATGTCTTTGTTCCAAAATACCTTGGCTCTTGATTTGTGCAACTTGTCATAAGCAGCTTGTCTCAAATTTAAGAAAAAAATTACGAAGTAATATTTGTGCCATATCACATGACCATGCTCAGTTTCAAGAATTTATGGTCACTTTTGGATTTTCTGAAATTTAAGATTCAGGATTCGAAACAATATCATAACCTGCATCATGCAATAAATTTTCAAGCCATACATCTGTCCTGTTGTATTTCTTAAGAAAGGATTTGGTCAAACATTTTTCTTAGTTAGACTTCAGACAAGTTATAAATGCAGAGTAAAAGGATAATCCCTCCGTACCTGCATTGCCTCATATATTAACTCAAGTACTAGGCACGAACAAACGGGCTCAATTCTGTGCTCATCCTGCTGTAGTAGTAGTAGTAGTAGTAGTAGTAGTAGTAGTAGTAGTAGTAGTAGTAGTAGTAGTTGTTGTAGTAGTAGTAGTACTAGGCAATGAAGTTGACGGGTGACCTTGGCGAGCAGCGACCGAGGGAATTGAACCATGCTCGGCACGGTAGGTAACATTGTCTAGTTACTAAAGCTTCCCTCCGTTGTTCATCGGTAGTCATTATGGACCAGGGACATGAGGAGAATTTCCTAGGGCTGGAATTCTGGCCGCCAGATATTTCGACTCGAAATGCGGAGGCTTGACTGGTTGGGGTTGCCTAATGTGCGTACCATGCACGCCACCAGAAGGACACAAGCCCGGTTTTTTTAGAATCAACATGAGCCAAGGTCTGGCTGGTACGCCGTTGGATCCTACCATTGGAGAATACGAAAGGAACCTTTTAAATTGCCGAACGAATCTATGTGTATTGCAATGCCCGTATTTGCCCGTATTTTCCTTGCAAATACTAATCTCAACGTGGTAATTGATTTATGACGAGTTGATGAATTAGAGTGAGTTTGTGATATTGTGATCTCAACGTGGATTTCACATTTTATGGTATCCCTAGTAAGTTTTTCCATGCAAATTCAAATTTAAAAGATGAACAATATGGAGGTGAGAAAACTTTGTATGTATCAAGAATATGACCACACACACACACACGAACACAACAACAATCCAATAAGTATAGTGCATCTATTTTTCCAAACCATGCATGTATGACACGAATTCAAAAATACTCCTTCTATTCCTAAATATTAGTCTTTTAGAGATTTCAACAAGTGACTACATACGGAGCAAAATGAGTGAATCTACATCTAAAATATGTCTATATACATCCGTATGTGCCAGTCCGTTTGAAATCTCTAAAAAGACTAATATTTAGGAACGAAGGGAGTAAAATATAAGACATGCATGGTCCTCAATTCAATATTTAAAATGAACATGAAACTGAAACATGAATATTAAGTCTAGTACAACAGTACATGCAAATGTTGTGTTTAATTAGGCGGAGCTATGATTGTCGGGGGTCAACCCCTCGACCTTAGATAAAATTGTGAAGCTCTATTTAGGGTTGTTTAGATTATATTTCTCCCCACCCTCCCAACCACCGATTGGTTGTGCACCCCCACCCCTCCTCCCAGGGAGAATATCATGTGCCCCCATACCTTAGATGCTATACGCCGATACGAGTTGCTTGGAGCTTGTAGATCTAAGATATAGCAGCTCACATGATGTCTTAATATTTTTACAGGAAACCTTGATGAGTTTGAGAATTGCACACAATTTGTACGAAAACTACTCAGATGCCCTTGGATCCCATATCCAACGACCTCGAAGCTTGTATCACCGTAGCATCTAAGATGAAGGAGGATAGCATATTCTCATATATGTAAGAATATCATGTGCTACCACACCTTAGATGCTTTGGTGATACAAGCTCTTCGGAGCCGTTGGATTTGTGACCCAACACCTCCTTGGTGGTTCGAATGGTTTTTTGCAGAAATGCCCCCAAAGAGTTTGGACATTGTTTACAAGCACAAAGACTGCTTAGATGCCATTGGATCTCAGATCAAATGACCTCGAAGCTCGTATCACCGTAGCATCCAAGCTGCGAGAGCACCTTATGTTTTCTCGCACGGGAGAATATGAGGTGCTCCCGCACCGTAGATTCTATGGTGGTACGAGTTCACGGAGATCTAACGGCCCACGGTAGGAGGTTTGAATGTTTTTGCAATATACGGCTGAGAGAGTTTGGGAATTGTGCAGAAAGTACAAGTACTATGCATGTGCCAACTGATCACTGATCATACGACCTAGATGCTCATATCACCATAGCGGGTAATTAAGCTACGGGGAGCACCTAATATGAGCAACGGGGAGCCGTTGGATCCAAGATGCAGTGGCACACACGAGGCCTGAATGTTTTTTCTGCAAAAAACCTTTGGAGAGTTTGGAAATTGCGCATAATTACAAAGACTACTCCCAATCCATTGGATCTCACTTCCAATGGTGTAAAAACTCGTATCACCATAGCATCTAAGCAACGGGGTGGATGTGATATTCTATGCCGCTGTCATTTTTGTTCGTAAACTTGCAAAATACGTGTAACTCGTGCCATTACTTGTCTAACCATGCAACGTGTTTGTTCAAAAAAACCATCCTACACTGAAATATCGGAACAACACACGGGGGTCCCACTTTTCGTTAATCAAATTTGGACCTAAAACTAACAAATCTGAAAGACGAGATTCGAACTGTCAACCTGAACTACAAAGCTTAAGTCGATAGCCTGAAACAATAACTGTTGTTGGCTTTGTCCCATAACTTGATTTTATACAGTATTACGTTGAGTAAAGTAGAGGGAGTGCCTCCTCAACACGTGCATGACCGTTGACTCACTTACTGGTGGGTCCCAGGTCTGCGGTCTCTTTCTTCTCTCCATCGTCTAACCTTTGCACGGGCACACACGAAGAGCGGCGCTAGCTTGCCATGGTGTTATTACAACTAAAAAAAGCTTGGAAAATAGAAGAATTGCCTAGAACAATAGACGTTGTTGCTGGTCGAGATGGAGCTAACCACACCTATCCTCCGTGCCACGTTAGCATGATGAAGTTGTGTGGCTAGTGGGGTGTTTTCGACCGACTGGCTGGGTCCCGAGGTTGAACCATAGGTACTACGTCTGATACAGTATATTTTTACACACACATTTTTCCTCCGTGCCGAGACATGGCACACCCTACCGTGCGGTTTTGGGGTCCTCCCGGGTGCTGCACGCATATATTCTTCTTGACGTGGGACGCCCTACCACGCGTTTTCGCCGAAGCAAGTAAATGAGTCGTCAAATCAAGAAAGACCACCTTTCCCGCCAAGTACATCAGTTAAGCACGGTGGCTAGATAGTTGGGCTAGTTCGACCGATTAGCTAGGCCGCCGCCACATTTGTTTTTTCACCCCTTTTTTATCTACTTGCTGGCAGGTAAATTAAAATATCCACCGCGGCGTTGCTCTGGTGTTTGGGTGCAGCAGGATTTTTAATTTTTTGATTAACGGGAGTAGGCGCGGCAGGATTTTTAATTTTTTGATTGATGGGAGCAGGCACGGCAGCAATTAGTCACGATGACTCTGCCTGTAAAACCCACTGCTCCCTGATCTAAGAAGTCGTCGACTGGTGTGTTACCATGGTGAAAACCAAAAGATTCCCCACTCCTCAGCTGGCTCCCTCCGCCTTCCCGTAGATTGCATTGCCTTTCAGCCGTTTCACCCCTGCATCACCAACGTCGTGCGCCTCGAGAAGTAAAGGGACTTCGGTGGTGTTTAGGCGCCCTCTGCATGGGCATGTCCATGTCTCGGTGCAACAAGACCGTTGGATCAAACTCAGACGGTGCAGATCAGTCACTATAGTACAAAGCGTGTGGGTGTGTTTGGTTGCATTCTCATCTCAATATAGTTGTTTCCTCTTCATGTATTTGTGCTAACCTACTAGTGTGGACTCATGCACCCTTCATGCAGTCTTCCAAACACCCAAAAGTGGCTCAAGAAGGGAAATTTTGCTCCCACCCCGTGCACCCTTCATACACCCTGCCTAACACTATTCGTGCTTCATATGGCTCATGTTTCGTGGAGTACTATAGCACCGTACTCTCCGTGCGTTGTAGACCTAGTTCTATTAACATTGATCTCACCGTTCATTCTCAACCGGACAGTCGAAAAAGCGGTACTATGTTACTACACTACTGTTCATATAGTTGACATGCGCATAACATCATTGGTTGTCGTCATATCTTACTACACTAGCAACAAGATTATGTAGTACTGACGTATGAACCACTGCACATGCCTAGTAGTAGGAGCACTGTGTATGTTCAAGTGGCTGCCATGTTTCACACTCCTCCGTCGTAAGAGTGGAAACGCTTGCTGTAATCATTTTTCTTCTTCAGAAAAACAGTGGACATGCTGTACCGTGCGGATCCTCCTCCAGCCATGCACTAAATTACTCACTTTCACCGACGTGTGGGACAGCCAGCATCGGGGTCCACCAGCCATGCACTAAATTACTCCGTAGTAGAGTGACGGTAGACTACCCCGACCGAAGCGCCACAGTAATGCCCAATGAGCCGTCAAATCACAAAACCCCCTCCTTTCCAGCAGTAAGTTGGACGGACGAAGCAACCATCATTTCACTCTTCTCTCTCAGCTTCCTCTCTACCCAACTCGCTTCTCCCTCATCTTGTTCCTCATTTCTTCAAGAAAACCCCGACCTACTTCTGCCATTGTTCTTATCTCCCAAAGAAGGAAAGGTGAGCGCATCAATGGTGTTGAGTCTGGCCAAGGCCCGGTCTTGCAACCCCGAGACTAATCCTATAACTCCCACTCTATTCTTCTTTCGGGTTTGTGATTATGGTTTCTTTTCTTTTACTTCTATTTGACAGTTTCTTGATGGACGCTGGAGCACCGGCGGAAGTGATGTCTATGGATCTGGCCAAAACCGTCGAGGCTCATGGTACGAAGAAGCGCAAGCACCCCACCGAGACTACCATTGACAAGCTCAAAGCCATCGCCATGTCCAAGCCCCCTCTCCGGGATCCCTCATTAAGCAAGTCCAGGTAATATCTCTTCTTGACAATCTTTTCCTCAATCTTGATCGTCTTTTTTCATCAAACACGCAATACTAGTACTAGTAGTACAACTTTCTGGGTGATCTTGCATGTGATTTTTGTGTGCCAAATGACGGTTCTAAATTCCTCTTTTGACCAAAACATGCGAGAGGTTCACACTGATTTCTTATAGATTACTTACAAGTGGAGTACTTTATGAACATCAATGCTACCTTTGAAGAGGGTATATTTTGCTCAGTAACTTGTTTTATGGATATTGCAAGTAATCCATCTGCTCTCATGCCTTTGAAGACATGTTCTACTATCTTTGTTCACTCATTTCTGTGCGTATATGTACTCATATATGGAGTATAATATCGAAAATCATCTTATATTTCTGAACGGAGGTAGTAATAAAATATGGTTTCTGTTTGAATTAGAACTAGGTCCGCGGTGGAGATGAAGTTCTCAAAGTCATGCTGTGTGAACTGGAAGACCTGAGGATGAGTTCTACTCCTAAACTATCCAGCTGCTGTGTCCTTGTCGCCACGTGTCATGAACTAGTGTTTTCCTGTAGCATTGTTGTCAAGCGTGTTCTCGAGGCTATACTTGACCACAACAATTTCCTGGTTGTGCCTTCGATTACGAAGGGTGTGGTTCTTGTAAAGCTTCCCAACAAATCTGATGCAGACTGTCTTCATCATCATGTTTATGAGTGGAAAGACCACTTTGTTAGGTTCTCCAAGGTTGACGAGATGGTGATGGTGCATGTAGACATTTCTCATGAAGTCCTTGGCCTAGTCAGTTATGCAGGGTTCATCCCGTAGGTCGGTGGCAAGAAATAGTCTGCAGAGTTTAATTAGTGCAACTTTGCTTGTCCGTAGTAAGTACTATTGTTCATTACTTGATTTTTGTTTGCGAACCCTGTATTGTTTATTAGTACTACCGCTTTTGGTGTGTGGTCAGTCCTGAGAATGGTCTATGTTAATGTCTGTCCACTCAATTCAGTCTGTATATTTTGAAGTATCTAGATCATCTTTTTTGTGAGGACAGTTTATCAATTATGGTTACACTCCAATATCCGTATATGATTTGTCACGACCTTTGGACTGTCCTGCTTGTGGGAGTAGGCGGGGCCCCTGCATGCCACCCGTAGTTGGATGATCAATCTTCTGTTTAGTACTTCAACATAGTGATTTCCTGGTAAGGATTCACTCGTGTCACATCAAGTAAATCTTATTGATTTACTATCTAAATCTTATTGATTTACTGTCTAAATCTTATTGATTTAATGTCATGCTTTCTTTCTTTTCCTGCAATTTTATGATGCAGGTTTTTCCATGTGACATTCATCACAAAATAATCCGTTTGGTTTGCTCTACGATGGATATTTTTGCAGGTTTCACTTCTTATGTCGTGTCAGTAATGAAGGCACTGTCGATCACTTATATTACTGGAAAAATTGGATCAGTCTGTTGTCTGAGTACAAGCTGAATCCCTATGATGAATTGCAGTTTGGTTTAACAAAAATGCCACAATTAGTCCTTCTCGCGTTTAAAAGAAATGAAGAAAAAAAACTAGATCACGGTCACGGAGCCTAGTGAACTTAGAAAGCTGATCATAGCAGACCAGACACGATCGCCGCTGTCTCGCACATCGGTACCACCTTCAGCAATGGATCGAGCACCAGCAGTTTCTCTAGCACTGATAGCGGTAGCAGCTCAGTCTGATCCAGCTAAGGATTGGGCACCGACCGTGTCAGCGGATCAGGCTGATCTACCGGAGGATCGGGCATCGACACCGACACCTGCTCCGACACTGGCACCAGCTCTACAAGGAGCACCATCTCCGGCAGCAGCAGTGGCTTCGGCACCTACACCAACACTTGCACTTGGATCTGCTCCGGCCCGTGCAGCGGCAACCAAACAAGCAGTTGCACCGGAAACAGACTGGGCTGTAGTTCGCACTTCATATACCAAAGTCCTTACAAAAACTGACATGTCCACCTTCTTGGTAAGCATTGGCCGCCCAAGTGCTTCATTCTTTTTTTTCATGTTGCGCATGATTCACTATGTTGATCGAACTGTTTGGGTATGTCTTCTTGTTTGCAAACAGAGAATTCCTAGAGCAACGAGGGAGTCATTCAACAATCCGGGCGACAACGTCCAAGTTTCTCTTACCATGCGCAGCCTTGGTGTGAATGAACCTGCTCAATATACCGTAAGTACAAATGATGGTCGCATGAGGATTGATGCTAAAGGACGGTCAAGGTTCAAATCTAAATCATATCTTGTCTAAATCATATCTTGTGGTAGGGGATCATCTCAAAATCGAACTTTCTCGGCAAGGAGAGCTGGTCCAAATCAACTTTGAAATTCTTCAATAGCAGCACACAACTGCCGAACTAATCTATCCTCCGAGAGATTTTGATGTAATAATCTGGCATGGTGAAACAGGTGTCCTATGTGTATAAGTAACACGACAGTATTATTTATCACATGGTATATCATCGATAGAATTGCAACTCTCATTGCTGGTTAGGAACTGTCGTTCGATTTCATTCCAATAGTTGTCGTGCTTTATTCAATTTTGTGTATTTGCCTTGCGACAGCATCTAAAACCAGCACCGTACCGATTGCTTGCAATATGAAAAGCGCTGAGGTATAACACATGCCCCCCCAAACATGCAGGGTGGCCTGCGGCCCAAAGTCCAGAACCGTGAGCCTGTCTGAGTATTATATTCTCAACTGACCCCCCATAATGCCCGTGCGTTGCACGTAACATCAAGATGCATTTGTATGAGTATTTTATCTTGTGAGAGAAAAGGATGAACGAGGGAAGGCCTTATTTGCAAATGTGGAGAGGTGTGTGGGTACCTTTTTGCAAAATTACCATAGTTCCCTTCCTATCCGTCAGATATAAATCGGACGGCCTATATTGCAGGATGGCAGGCACACCATCATCACCAACTCATCTATACTCTCTTCAAAACAACTCTATTTTTTATAATTATATATGTTATATATATTCCCCTTGATTTTTCTTATGTATAAAGTTGTGATATAAAAGATTTGTATATTTATTTACAGAGGGAGTATCTCTCTGTCAAAAATATATTTATGTGTAACTAGTAATCCTGTCTTTCTACTTCCTTTCCCTGATATGTGGGGCATCCGGCAATGGGGTCCACGTGCCATATGCACAAATTAGAGTGCATAACTGCATGGTAGACACACCCCGGTCGTAGCGCCACAGTAATGCCCAATGAGCCGTCAAATCACAACCCCCCCTTTCCAGCTTTAGCAGTAAGCTGGACGGACAAAGCGGCAATATTTCACTAGGCCTGAATCCCATTCACCCTCGTCTGCTTGTTCAGATAAAAACCCCTCTCGACGATTGCATAGGGTTTTCTCATGGAGAACCAAGTACGAATTCTTCATCCATCCCCAATAAATCCAAGTCCCTTGGTTGTGGGTAATCCTAGGATGGCAGCCGCCGCCGTTGATGCATTTTTCTTCCTATTGAATCTAGTGTGTTTTATTTGCAGTGCCCAAAGTGCGAGGACCCTACAGGTTTCTGCGCCCTCGACGAGACGCCACACTTGTTCCTTCTCATCCCAACACATGATTTTAAAACGCGCATAGTATGTTCCTAGAATCCTCTTTTCTGTCCGGGAGGGTGGGTTTTTTTGAACATGCTGTCGACTAATTTGGAAATTTGGATTGCTATATTTGGATAAAAGGTACTACCAGTACGATGGTCAACACTGACGTGAAGGAGGAAGTTATTTCTAGATTTGGATAGGGAATACATTGTGTTCTCATATTATTTTTCCTGCAGTGCATTATTTGCTCTGCCAGAACACATGTACTCAAGATGCTCGGCCTTGCCATAACTGAATACACCAGTTTAATGGTCACAGTGAAGACAAGCCATGGATATAAGTTCCGAGTTGGGTTCATGAACCAAAAAGATCGCTACTTTTTTATAGCCGAACTTAGATAAACTTTCTCAAGTGTTACAGACTGAAAGTTGGCGCACGAATGTTGATGGAAATAGCAGAACCTGGTCTCATCTTCATTGCGATCTTCCACCCCGACGTCGTTCCAATTGTTCATCCATGTTAGTTTTGTATTTGGTTCTTGCTTGTTGCCTCAATTACTTCTTAATCCACCTATTCTGTCTAACTAATCACAATTTAACTTTAGAAGTAGCAATGAATCTCTCACGAAGATGCTACTTCTAACATTCTTATAATTGGTGGCACGTGTAGTTTTTTTCAGAGTTAAGCAGGCTGCTCGTTTGTTATTCTATAACAACTCGGCTGTTACTGATGGCACTGAAGTTGACTGGGACGACACCCACAAGTTCCTACACTTTATTGATCGTCTTGAGGTCCTTGTGGGGCGTTTGAATGGTGGAAGGCCACGTGGGATATGCGTGTCGCTGCTGCACTCGTTGAACAGGTCCAACTGTGTCGAGAAACTTATGGTACGAGCTGTTTTCTGTTATATATGTTGGTCATAAACTATTGCTTATACACAGTTTTACAAATGTGATCTTCTTGAAACAGAAACTGTCCAGTTCTATTGTTCATATACAGATGCCTGACCATGGTCGGGTCAAACTTGCGCTTGGTCACAACATGATGTTTATGTCGACCTACTCCATTCCCCTTGGAGGTGAAAAGATACTTATTCATGGGTGGTCTCAAATAATGAAGGCCCGTCCATATTGGAGAATAAGACAGAATATTATGTTCCAGCTTTTCCATGGCTCTAAAGTGAATATCCTGTTTATTGACCACATTGCGAGATGAAGCCGCTTTCAGAAGGTTGTGGACGCGCGGGGTGGCGCCTGGGCCTTGTCCTGGGGCTTGGCGGCCTCACCCTTGGTTAACTGTAGGCAAAGTAGCACTGTTCGAGGCATGCTTTGTATGGTTGAACATGTATAAGTACTCATACTGCTTTCAGCTATGGTTGTTAAGTGCCCCTGCTGGTTTCAGTTAAGGTTGTTAAGTACTCCTGCTGCTTTTACAGTCTGTCGTGTTTCTTCAATCCTGTCTTCCTTCAGCTGCCAAAACCAAACCAGCGCCTGTGGGGCCGCCTGCTTCCGCCTCCCATGGCTGGCTGCGCCTCAGCGCATGCATCGCCACCCCACCGTCTCCTAAATTGTTAACGCCGACGTCCGAGGCCTCGCCGTCGTCCTCCACACGCTTTGGTGCGCTCGTCGTGGTGCCGCCCTCTCACGTTGTCAACATGGTGAACAAATAACAGGAATCGACAGAAGTACGTGGAGAGGATGACAGTAGGGGCCCACCATGTCAGTGTATGGAAAAATAAAATGCTTCCTCCTAGTGTTTTCCTGACACTGGGACCCACGACATTGTGAGCGTATATAGTCAATAGACAAGAGAACAACACAAGATCGGCTGACACCTGGGACCTAGCTGCTCGAGAAGTATTTTTTTGTTATTGTTGAGACGGAGCAGGGTCTGAACTGGGTTGTGGCCCGTCTAGCACAGGCTCATATTTTATGTTCACCATGTGACCAGCCCAGCTATTTTTTCTTTGTGAAAATGAGCCCAGTTTATTTTTTTGAAGAATACCCAATCCAGGCCTACTTATTTTTCTACGCCCTGATGGGCTGCAACTCTTTCAAGACGCCTGCAAATCTTGAAAGTAATATGAAATGGGTTGTAAATATAAAAACAGATGACAAATTGGCAATTACTTTATAATTTCTGAATTTTTTCACATTTTCAGATTCCTATTTCACTGGGCATTAACCTAATTTAAATATACCGTCAAAGTACTTTAAATCTGGCTCAACATTTCGGTATTAAAAATAGTTTGGCACCCACAGAAATATGCGAAATTGGCCCTGGCCAACCAAAAAAACGGATTGCAATAAATTGCGAAAGAAGTCGCAATGAGTTATATATAAATTATTAAAAAGAGAGGGAATGGTATGACTTGTGGGCCTATTAAGTTGATGTGTATGCACGATTTTTTTAGTTGTTATATACGTCAACAAATGATTCTAGCAGATGTAACCATTGGATGTCAATCCAACGACCGTCGTGTTTCTTCAATCTCTGATCTTCTTGCTCCAGCCACCAAATCCAGTGCTGGCGTGACCGTCTGCTCCCGCCTCCCGTGGCCGGCTGTGCTGCCGCGCATGCCTCACCGCCCCACCGTACTCCCATCACTGGCAT
Organism: Triticum aestivum; assembly: GCF_018294505.1. NCBI lineage: Eukaryota > Viridiplantae > Streptophyta > Magnoliopsida > Poales > Poaceae > Triticum > Triticum aestivum. The sequence continues at coordinate 246,514,339 of NC_057794.1, forward strand.
AGGCATCCCACTACTCACCCACACCTGCTGTTATTCTCCAGCGACGGCAGACGAACCAGTAAACCCTCATACAGTCATACTCCCCAACGTGTGGGAAACAACTACTGAGTCTTCCCTGGCTCCGTTTCGTTCCCTTCCCAGGCCTCAACGTCGTCCACCGCCCTGGTGCTCTCAGCGCGGCCTGGTCAATGCGGTCACCGACCGACATGCATCTAAAGTGGACCGTGCGTGGAGAGGCTAACAGCTGGGTCCACGGCCGCACGCAAGGAAATGCCTCCTTATTACGCGCAAAATAATGATTCCTCCACCTGACATCTGGGACCCACTAAAAGGGCCTCTGTATTTCGCGAAAAAATGTTACCTCCGCTGACAGCTCGGACCCACCAGCTATATCTTCGCACGCAAGGAAATGCCTCCTTATTACGCACAAAAAAATGAATACTCCCCCTACTAGCTGGGACCCAGTATAGTGGGAGGCTGACTTGTGGGCCTACTAAGTTGACGGGGACAGAGGGCTTTGTCAACTTAGTCAATATGCATGAATCTAGCTCCAGTGACCGTACGATGTCCATCCAACGGCCATAGTGCTTCTTCAACCTCTAGTCTTCTTGCTCCAGCCGCCCAAACCAGCGCCGGTCGTGCCTCGTGCTCCTGCCTCCCGTGGCCGGCTGCGATGCCGCGGTGGCCACACCCCCTGTTATTATGTGGCGACGGCAGCCTCACACCGCAGCGAACCAGTGAATCCTCATACTCCTCTACACGTGGGCATCCACTGCCGCGTCTTCCCCGGCTCCGCGTCGTCCCCTTCCTAGGCCTCGCCGTCGTCCACCGCCCTAGTGATCTCGACGCGGAGTTGTCAACGTGGTCAAGGAGCGGCTTCCATCGGATGTGGACTGTACGTGGAGAGGCTGACAGCTGGGTCCACGGCCGCAGCAAGGAAGTGCCTCCTTATTATGTGTAAAATAATGATTCCTCCACCTGACAGCAGGGACCCACCGGATGGGCAATTGTATTTCATGAAAAAACGTTTCCCCCCTGACTGCTGGGACCTACCAGCAACATCTTCGCACGCAAGGTAGTGCGTCTGGGCACAAAAAAACGATTCACCCCCTTGACTGCTGGGACCCACCAGCTACATCTTCGCACGCAAGGAAGTGCGTGACAGTCGGGACCCACCTGGTCAAAGCATATGTAGCGTTGTCATTCTGGTCGCGAATGTGTACGTACATGCTGGTCCATGTAGAGGCGTGCACGTGTCTTAGTAGAGGCGCGCATGTAGAATTTACACATATGTACAACGGCCAGTGTGCAAGAAAGCAAATACGGCCACGTACGTACATACGGGTAGGGTCTCGAATGCCTACTCGCGCATATGTACGGCCAGGGCTCGTGTACATGGCTGGGTCGGAACGGAGAAACAACATCGTCGTCGTGTTCATGGGGAGCCAACCGGCTGGGTCGAAACGGAATGCATTGTCGTGTTCATCGGGAGGGCTTGGACGTAACAGCCGATGGAAATGAGGCCTGGTGTACCACAGAACGGAGGAAACGGCCTTGTGTTCGACCGGCCATGGTCGAAATGGGATCCTGTTCATCAGGAGGGGTCTGGCGTATCGCAAAATGGAGGAAACGGACCTCCTATAGTCGAAACGGGGGTCATGTTCATCGAGAGGGGTGTGGTGTACCACAAAACGAAGGAAACAGACTTGTGCTGGAGCGCTACCATAGAAACAGGGGTCCTGTTCATCGGGAGGGGTGTGGCGTACCGCAAAACGGGACGGTCATCTCCACCGTCTACCCCCTCCAGCCTCCACGGGCTACTATTCATCCACCATCGACCTCCTCCAGCCTCCACCTGTGACTGTTCATCCACGAGCTCCTGTTCATCCAGCCTCCACCGCGCACTACTCCTCCGGCTACTGTTCAACCAGCCCTCTCCACACGGGCTCCTATTCAACCACCCCTCCACGGGCTACTATTCATCCAGCCTCCCACCGTCTACTGTTCATCCAGCCCTCCACGGGGTGGTCCTATTCATCCAGCCCTCCACGGGGTCCTATTCATCAAGCCCCAACCGACTCGATCGATCGGGGTCCTGTTCATCCAGAGGCAACACCAACGGGTCCTATTCATCCACCCCCACCAGGAACTGTTCATCCACCCCCCAGCAACACTCATTGTTCATCCAAAGGCAGCATCGATCGGCTTCAGTTAGCAGCAGTAGCAAAGGAATCACTCGGGTTCAGTAATGCGTAGCCTGCGGTGCAATCGCTCGGGTTCAGTTAGAGCCCAACGCCTCGGACACAAGCATGTATGTGTACGATATAAACACGCATCGCTCGGCCCCCGATCACCCACCGTAACCGGGAACTACCCGAAATTTTCCTCGCCCTCGCTTCTACCATGGTTTTTTCCATCATGGACGGCCCAAAGAATGTCATGCAGATGCATCTCTGGCCTGCCCAGGACGAAAAGCCAATTTTCTGTCATGATTTTTTGTCATAGAAGTAGGAGCCCACCACATCTATGATGATACCGGGTTTTGTCACAATTATCGTCATAGAAGTGTCATGAGTATGACAAAAAAATTTCGTTCGACCCAAAATGTCACGGATGTGTATTTTTTTTGTAGTGAGTGTCATCGTCATCACCATCAGCTCCGCCCTCTTCGGCCACGAGTGCAACCACGTCATCGGCAAGGGCAAATTCCTAGATCAGGTCGTCCACATGGTCGTCCACCTAGCTCGTCAGGTCGCTCCGAGTTACTCTAGGCATGAGAGCTTTCGTGGCGTCGAAGTCAAAGTCGGGATCGAGGCTAAGAACGTAGCTGAAGACACACGAGAACGCTTGCCCAAGAAGGTCTCGGCTCTTCTCTTCGACGAGCTGCCATGCCCTCACGGCCCTGCTTTCGAGGCAGGTCACGCCCTGGGTGAAGAAGCGGAGGTAGCCGACATCATCCGCTTCGTACGGGCGGGCGATGCTCTCGTCGCAGATGGTGCCTAGGGCCCGGTTGGACCTGACCATGAGATCCTCAGGCATCAAGGAACACTCACGCTACAACATCCGACAGCGGCCCGCCTCGTCTGAGGCCCTCTTAGCTTGGCCTCAACGGTTACCCGGGCCTCCTCGGCGGCCTTCTCACGATGCTCCGCTGCGGCCAGCTCCACCTTGAGGGCGTCGGCCTTGCCCTGCAGCTCGACTTGCCGCTGCTTGAAGGAAGTCTCCTAAAGCCCCAGCTTTCGGCGGTATTCCTTGACAAGGGCCTCGCAGATCCCTGCCACCTTCTGGTCAACCTCCTGGGGGTTCCTCCCCTCCCAAGAGGTGAGGGCATCCTCAGCTGTGGCTACTTGGTGCTCCATCACCTCCAGTTGCTTGTGCTCTAGGTTGTGCTCCAATGCCTCGAGCCCTAGCGCGTCCTCGTGCACCCGGGCTCTCACCTTGTCTACGGTGGTCCCGCCTAACGGCGCCGCAAGGGCAGCTCTGTGTGCCTGAACTTGTCTCTCAAGGGCGGCGTTCGAAGCTCGAAGCTCCCTCTCGTACTCGTCGGCCGCCTCACGGTGGAGATCCGCAGCCTGGGCCTCCTCCAGAGAGCGGGCACAAGCCTCCCGGAAGCTGCAAGGGACACCTCGTCCTTCATGCAGGTGCGCTCATGCAGAAAGTGCCCGAGGTCGATGGTGACTTTCTGACGACGCCATTCACGCGCCAGGTGGAGGCCCTCTGCCTTGAGGCGTGTGTCAACATCGGTAAGTTCTGCCCCGAGGCGGCCTAGTGCGCTCGTCGCTTCCTAGAGAATGTCGTGGCGGACGAAATTGCGCCCGCGTGCGAGTTCCAACACTTGGCCGGGCCCTTCCTCCGTGTCTCGGTGTGCCGGGGGGCGTGGGATGACTCACTCATCTCCGGCAGGGGGCTGGTGGCCGCGGGCCCTTCAAACGCTCCTCGGGGCACCGACGGGGCATGGCATAGTCCAGCCCCGCCGCTTCAATATGGAGCCTTCGCACAGGTCGCCCAACCACCGGCAAGAACCAGTGGAGGAGACCTTGGCACGGCCTACGTGCCTCAGATGTCCCTCTGGAAGAAGAACGCTGGGAGTGCAGGCCCGCGGCCCTCCAACAGCGGCCTGGACTCGTGAGCCGGCACCACCTCACACGTCGTTGCCCAGATCGGGAGCTCCGGGGTTGTAGCCAAACCAGAGGCCCCTGGAGGTCACGCCCCGAGCGGGCTCACCACCGCGACGGAAGGGATCCTGAGGGGAAAAAGTCAGACAAGAGCGAGGTATGCGAAAATTTAGGAGGGCAAGGCACTTACTCATCCACGGCTATCCACTTCCTTTTTTTCAGGGCCCGCGGGGTAGAGCACCAGTGGCTCCCGAGCCCTTTCCTCTTGCGGAGCACTCCATGGTCTGGAAGGGGCGCGCTACAGCCTGGGGCACAGTCCCTCGTGGCGGGGGCAGCAGCTGCGCCCGCGGGCGGGGCCCCTACCATACCGCCTGCGGGGGTGTGGGCCGTTGACGACCCACAAGTATAGGGGATCTATCGTAGTCCTTTTGATAAGTAAGAGTGTCGAACCCAACGAGGAGCAGAAGGAAATGATAAGCGGCTTTCAGCAAGGTATTCTCTGCAAGCACTAAAATTATAGGTAACAGATAGTTTTGTGATAAGATAATTGCTAATGAGCAACAAGTAACAAAAGTAAATAAAGTGCAGCAAGGTGGCCCAATACTTTTTGTATCAAAGGACAAGCCTGGACAAACTCTTATATGATGTAAAGCGCTCCCGAGGACACATGGGAATATCGTCAAGCTAGTCTTCATCACGTTCATATGATTCGTGTTCGCTACTTTGATAATCTGGTATGTGGGTGGACCGATGCTTGGGCGTTGTCCTTACTTGGACAAGCATCCCACTTATGATTAACCTCTATTCACTACAAAAAAGACACATCCGTGACATTTTGGGCCGAACGAATTTTTTTTCTGTCATACATATGACACTTCTATGACGATAATTGTGACAAAACCCGGTATCATCATAGATGTGGTGGGCTCCTACTTCTATGACAAAAAATCATGACAGAAAATGGGATTTTCGTCCTGGGCGGGCCGGAGACGCAGCTGCATGACATTATTTGGGCCGTCCATGACGGAAAAAACCGTGGTAGAAGCGAGGGTGAGGAAAATTTCGGGGAGTTCCCAGTTACGATGGGAGGTCGGGGGCTGAGCGATGCGCGTTTCTCTCGTACACGTACGCGCGTGTGTGCGAGGCGTTGGCTCTAACTGAACCCGAGCGAGGCGTTGGGCTCTAACTGAACCCGCGCGATTGCACTGCAGGCTACGTGTTACTAAACCCGAGCGATCAATCGATGCCTGTTAACTGAACCGGATCGAGCGATTCCTTGGCTACTACTGCTAACTGAAGCCGATCGATGGGATGAACAGTGAGCGTTGCGGGAGGGGGGGGTGGATGAACAGTGAGCGGTGGCGTTACCTCTGGATGAACAGGACCCAGTGGTGTGGTGGAGGGCTGGATGAATAGTAGATGGTGGAGGGGTGCCCGTGGAGGGGTGCATGAACAGGACCCCGTGGTGTGGAGGGCAGGATGAATAGTAGACAGTGGAGGGGTGCCCATGGAGGGGTGGTTGAACAGGCCCCCGTGGTGTGGAGGGCTGGATGAATAGTAGACGGTGGAGGGGTGGTTGAACAGTAGCCAGTGGAGTAGCGCGTGGTGGAGGCTGGATGAACAGGAGCCCATGGAGGCTGGAGGAGGTCGACGGTGGATGAACAGTAGCTCGTGGAGGCTGGAGGGGGTCGATGGTGGAGATGAACAGTATCTCGTGATCTCGTGGAGTCCCGTTTTGCGGTATTCCACACCCCTGCCGATGAACAGGACCCCCGTTTCGACCGTAGCGCTCCAACACAAGTCTGTTTCCTCCGTTTTGCGGTACGCCACACCCCTCCCGATCAACAGGACCCCCATTTCGACCGTAAGAGGTCCATTTCCTCCGTTTTGCCGTACGCCACACCCCTCCCGATCAACAGGACCCCCGTTTCGACCGTAGGAGGTCCGTTTCCTCCGTTTTGCGGTACACCAGGCCTCGTTTCCATCGCCTCTTCCGTCCAAGCCCTCCCGATGAACACGACCACGCATTTCATTCCGACCCATGAACACGACGACGACGATGTTTCTCCGTTCCGACCCAGCCATGTACACGTGCCCTCGCTGTACGTATGCGCGAGTAGGCATTCGAGACCCCGCCCATATGTACACATATGTGGCCGTATTTTCTTTCTTGCACCCTGGCCGCCTCTAGTATGACACGTGCGCGCCTCTACATCCACCAGTATATATGTACGTACACGTTCGCGACCAGAATGACAACGCTACGTACGCTTTGACCAGGTTTGTCCCGACTGTCAGGCACTTCCTTGCCTGCGAAGATGTAGCTGGTGGGTCCCAGCAGTCAGGGGGGCGAATCGTTTTTTTGCCCGGACGCACTTCCTTCCGTGCGAAGGTGAAGCTGGTGGGTCCCAGCACTCGGGGGGAAATGTTTTTCTTGCAAAATAGGGTGGCCCGTCTGGTGGGTCCCTACTGTCAGGTAGAGGAATCATTATTTTCCGCGTAACAAGGAGGGCACTTCCTTGCTGCCGCTATGGACCCAGCTGTCAGCCTCTCCACGTACAGTCCATGTCCGATGGAAGTCGTTGCTTGACCACGTTGACCATGCCGCACCGAGAGCACCAGGGCGGTGGACGACGACGAGGCCTAGGAAGGGGACGACGCGGAGCCGGTGAAGACGTGGCAGTGGATGCCCATGGGGAGAGGAGTATGAGGGTTCACTCATTCGGCTGCGGTGTGAGGCTGCCGTCGCCGCAGGGCCTGACCAGTGATGGGAATAGTAGGGGCGGTGAGGCCTCCGCGGCAGCACAGTTGGCCACGAGAGGCAGGAGCAGGCGACACGATCGGTGCTGCTTTGGGCGGCTGGAGCAAGAAGACCAGAGGTTGAAGAAGCACTACGGCCGTAGGATGGACATCGTACGGTCACTGGAGCTAGAATCGTTCATATTGACTAAGTTGACAAAGCCCTTTGTCCCCGTCAACTTAGTAGGCCCACAAGTCAGCCTCCCACCAAGGTGGGTCCCAGCTAGCCGGGGGATTATTCATTTTTTGTGCGTAATAAGGAGGCACTTCCGGTGGGTCCGAGCTGACAGCAGGGGGAACGTTTCGACTGTACGAGGCCTCACCGTCGCCGGAGAATAACAGTAGGTGTGGGTGACTAGAGGGATGGCTAGGCCAGCGATGGGAGTACAGTGGGGCGGGGAGGCCTGCGCGGCAGCAGAGCCGGCCGTGTTGAGGAGGGAGCAGGCAGTCCCGCTGGCGCCTGCTTGAGCGGCTGGAGCAGGAAGAGCAGAGATTGAAGAAGCACGACGGCCGTTGGATGGCCATCCAACAGTCACTGCTTGTGCGTCAACCTTTTTTTAGGAAAGCCTCAAATCTGTGGGAAACAACATACAGCCCATCTGCCATTATTTCTAATAATTTACAGCCCATTTGCTAATTATTAAGGTTTTTTTGGAGCCCAAATTCTTTTTGTTAGCATTACAGCCCATATTGTGGCCACGGTTAAAAAATTATACGAAATTTTGCATATTTCGGTGCGGTCCGAACTGTTTTTAATCCTGAAATTTCGACTCACATTCAAACTGATTTTAAAAATAAATGTATATCAATATAAAATCCAACAAATTCTCCACGCATAAAAATTAATGTAATTTCAAATCTCGAAATGACAAAAAGATATTTGAAACTAATTGCCGGTTTGATGTGTTCTAAAAATGTACAGCCCATTTCTCATTATTGACGGGCCATTTTCTTCGTCAGCCGAATGAAAGCTCTCCTCCTCGTTTTGAAAGGTTTGCAGCCCAACAGGCCTGACAAAGCGACTTACTTGGAAAATCACAAAAAAACTGGGCTGTGGCCGTGGACCCAGCTGTCAGCCTCTCCACGTACAGTACTCTTCCGATGGAATGTCGTTGACCACATTGACCACGCCGCGCTGAGAGCACCAAGGCGGTGGACGATGGCGAGGCCCAGGAAGGGAACGTCGCGGAGCCAGGGAAGACACGGCAGTGGATGCCCACGCGGAGAGGAGTACGAGGGTTCACTGGTTCGGCTGCGGTGTGAGGTTGCCGTCGCCGCAGGGCCTGGCTAGCGGTGGGAGTAGTAGGGGGCGATGAGGCCTCATCGGCAGCGCAGCCGACCATTGGAGGTAGGAGCAGGCGGTCTCCCCGGCGCTGGTTTGGGCGGCTGGTGCAAGAAGAGCAGCGATTGAAGAAGCATCAGGACCGTTCGATTCAAATCCAATGGTTACTGCTGCTAGAATCGTTTGTTGACTAAGTTGACAAGCCCTGCGTACGCGTCAACTTAGTAGGCCCACAAGTTAGCCTCTCGACCGGTGCGCCCCAGATGTCAGTGGGAGGAATCATTTTTTTCTGTAATAAGGAGGCAGTTGATTGCGTGCGGCCATGCCAGCAGAGGGAGTAGGGTGGGCCGGGGAAGCCGGCGCGGCATCACAGCGGGCCACAAGAGGAGGGAGCAGGCAGTCCCGCCGGCGGTAGTTTAGGTGGCTGGAGCAGGAAGATCAGAGATTAAAGAAGCACGTCGGCCGTTGGATGGACATCCAACACTAACTGCTGCTAGAATCGTGTGTTCACTGACAAAGCCTTTCGTAAACAAGTTAGCCTCGAAATCCGTGGCGTGTACAGCCCATTTGCTATTTTTTTATACTTTTTATTCATTTTCTAATTCATATGGAATTTATTGCAGCCCGTTTTCCATTTGTAGAATTGCTGGCCATTTTCTAGTCAGTACCAGGTCAAAAAATTAACTAAATATGTGGGAAATTTTGAAAATTCGAAATTTTTTGCTGGGGAACGAAATATTCTTAATCCAAAAGTTAATAGCCATAGTAAAACAAATTTAAAAATAAATTAGTACTCTGTCATGTTAAATCCAATGAAATACGTATAAGATATCAGTGAAGAACAAAAACAAAAAAAGAAACTTATATCCCATTTGCTATAATTTTTTTGGAATTTTCAACCCCTTTTGATATTACTTTTAACAGACATTGACCATACTCTTAAGCCACTCCGGAATGCATCCCTCCTCATCTTGAAAGATTTGCAGCCCAGTAATTCGGAGAAAACAAATAGGCCTAGCTTGGGTATTCTTCAAAAAGAAATATTGGGCTAGCTTTTTTCCCAAAGAACTGGTGCATGAGCATTTAGCTTTATTTATTTATTTATTTATTTATTTACTTATTTATGTTTAGGGGACCATGAGCATGTACCTGGGCCGGATTCATGTGAGAGCCTTCCTTCCAGTTAATTATGTGCTTCTCTATTGGGCCTTCATCAGTGGGCTGCATGTTATCAACAAGTGGAAAATGTGTTCCGAGTTTCCAAAAAAATGTGTTCCGTACGATAAATAGTATGCGCTACGTACAGTACGGGGCACTAAAGGATCAAACTGTGCAACGACTTCCAAAAATTGTGTTTGTCGTTCTAACAACACATTTATTCAACCAACAGACGAAATATACTACTAATTGTACATTGAAAACAACACCAACAACAAACAGACGAAATATACTACTGATTGTACACGTCCGCTTAGTAGGCCCACAAGTCAGTCACCAAATCTGACGGGTCCCAGATGTCAACGGGATGAATAATTTTTTTCGCAAAACAAGGAGGCACTTCCTTCCGTGCGAAGATACAGCCGGTGGGTCCCAGCTGTCATGTGGAGGAAACATTTTTTTCAGCTTAATAAGGAGGAACTTTCCTTGCGTGTGACCATGGACCTCGTGGGTCCCAGCCGTCAGGCTCTCCACGTAAAGTCCTCTTCCGATGACTCTCGTTTGTTGACCAGGCCGCACCGAACGCAGCGAGGCGGTGGACGACGGCGAGGCCCCGGACGGGAACGACTCGGAGATGGGAAAACGCGGTAGTGGAGTCGCAGATTGAGAGGAGGAGAAGTGTTATAACTGGTTCTGTTGCAGCATGGGGCTGTAGTCTGTGGAGAATAATAGGGGGTGTCGAGGGGTGGAGGGATACCCTGGCCGGCGGTGGGGTAGCGCTTCGCAACGATGCGTGCTAAGCAGAGCTGCTAGCCGCTCGAGGCCGGACCAGGCGGTCCTGGCGACGCTGGAGGAAGAAGACGAGAGATTGAAGGTGCATGCCGGCCGTTGGATATAAATCCAATGGGTGTGGATGACACAATCATTTGTTGACCAAGTTGACAATGCCCTGCGTAGGCTTCGACCTATTGGCCCACATGTCAGCCTGCAAAAATGTGGCATATATTTAACCCATGTTTTCTAGAATGTACAGTCCATTTGCTGGGCTGGGTGAACAAATAATTTCGCGTCAATCAGGCCCATTTATATTTTCTAAGAAATCCCAGCCCATTTGCACTTCCTTGAAATACATGTATTAGGTGGGCTCGTTATATATACGTATAATGTTATGTTATAAGGAGCAATTAATATCAAAGAATAAACCATAGAGGCACATTATATATATATAATTAAGAAATTAGCGAGTTATTGCTCAAAATAAAAATGAGCACGTTATTATTAAATTGGTCCTTAAAATCTTCGCAATCACCAGGATTTTCCTTGCGTGTGAGTCAAAAACAACCAGGATTTTCCTTGCCCGTGAGTCAAAAACAACCAGGATTTTCCTTGCCAACTTCCGTTAAACATTTACTTTTATAAGTTGGGATGTGTTTATAATGTATATATAAGTCTCTATAAAATATACGATAATAGTAATAATATAAATATATATAATGTGGTTAGAAGGGAAAACATAAATTGGACACAACATTACTTTTATAAGAGACCTGCGTTTTATACCCCATAGTAGGCATACTAACAAGTTCACACACAAATACAACAGAAAATTCATATCAAACTCAAGTTCACAGGACACGTTCATATCCATAGCCAACATTCACAATCAACAACTCAAAAGATTCATATATACACAAGCTCAGCATATCTATGCATCCAAATGATTGATAGATCACACGACAATATTCACACATAATTTACAAAAAGATTCAGATATACACATGTTCAGTATGTTTATGCATCCAAATGATTGAGATCACAACCAATATGATCCATGGACGAACTTTAATTACCTAGGGTACGGACTAGTAAATGGTGTTCAATCGGAGGTACTTCTTGCTAAAATTAGTTCTTGTACGAGTAAACTTTCGAGTACATAAGAGGCAGCACAGACAATCTGAACTTTGCTTGTAGGTTTATCCTCAAATAGTGGCCTCGTGCCGAGGGAGGTTTGAGCAACTTGGCCACTACTTTCATCCAACCAGTTTACTGGCTCATCTTGGTCCTGTATCTCGCCAAAATTCTACATTGCAGACGAGAAAGGAGGCGGTTGAGAAAATGAACCACCCAAATTTTTTGTGCAGTTCAACTGAAATGGAGCATCCTTGGCGTGCAGACAGATTAAGTGCCAGATGAATATAAGCGTCAACCAACTTGTCTGGAATCTTTAGACTCCATGCCATATAGTTCGCTACCGTATGTGCCGATAACCAAAAGGCACAAGTTGGGACCAAAGACTGGACTGCGTTTTTCTGGGCTATGCACCAAGCAATATTTTTGGCGTTCACTCTCCTAACACTTGGAGTTTGACAATTGGTTGACGCCGGTTGATACTCGAATGAATATAGGCACTTCTTGTCAACATCTGATCATTTTGTGCAGTTCTACTAAAATCACCCGATGTAATGATTTGCCTGCGAGTTCAGGCTCCAAATTACTCCTTTATGAAATCGGCAAACAGTAGCACAATACCAAATTACCAATACATATGACAGGCACAATAATCAGGATAAAGACCAGTACCAACCTGTGTGAGGTAGCATATCAATTACTATTTCCTTTGACTGGAAGCCGAGATAAGCCAAGCGACTGACAACAAAGGAAGAAAGCATGCGGAGTTTAGCGACTGACAGGAAAGGACGGAAGCTGTCGAGGCAATGAAGCACCCAAAGTTTTTGTGCAGTTCCACCAAAATCGAGCATCCCTATTGGCACATATATTGAGAGAGTGAGATTACTGTAATAGTGGGACTAGTTTATGAAACATACACTAACAAATAGAAGCACCCTCATTATCTTAATGGGTAAAGTTAGCAACATAGTAGTCTTGCTTAAAGAGAGGTATTAGTTTATTTAATCAGTGCCAATTATCATAGGTTGCAAAAATTTAACGTGCAAAGATAAAGGAGTTTCTCATGATAGTAGCACGATACAAATAGAGATGACAGCAACTAATATGGATGAAGGCCTTAGGCCCATACCAACCTGAGAAAAAAAGCTTATTCATGTAGTCCCATAAGAGATGATAAAGCACTCACTGGAATCACACAATAGTATATATTTTTGTGCACTTCAAATGTATGGTTGAAATCACTCTTGTTTACCAGTGCTGAGATTATATCGAAAGATTATCAAGAACTTCTAGCAGAGTTAAAGCACTGGCTGGGATACAGTTCATTGTATTGTCTTGTGTAGTTCCATTTAATGTATGATTGTCACAACATGATCCCTGTTTGCACAAGTAGGAACAAGGTGAAACCTTCATTAGCTTGGTGAGAAAGGTTAGGAAGACATTAGCATATTACTCAACCAGTAGCATCAAATTCATGATGGACAATACGCAAAACATTGCCTCATTGAACCAATGGCAATAAATTGACATGCAAAACAATAGCACTATTATGTCATGACACTAATAATAATCCCTCCCTGCTCCACCACATGATTCACCTCCATAGACAAACATACACACGTACATGATTCATCATAGGGTCCTACTAAAGATTTGTTTAACTCCAACAAGAAAATTAGGCAGTAATAAATTAGTGGTACTTAAGTACTCCTAATTAATTAAGTGAGACAGCAGAAGTGGAAGGGCTCCCTGGAGGATCATCTCACATGTAAGGTAGTCGTTGCCGGAGCCCTTGAATGGCCTCGACTTGAGGCCTCTGGCTTCAGCAAGATCGCCTTGGCACTGTTTATTCTTCTTCTTCTTCCTCTTCATGCTCTGTTTCTCTTTCTCCTCACCAGTTGGTGAAACCAAGTACATGATTGGCCTTCTAATTCAGAATTGGTTTTGTCAGTGAGGGAGTACAAGTGTACTAGTAAAAAACAGCACTATTTTCTCATGGCAGTCGGAAAATAGAGATGAACACATGCATTAAATATCATTCTTACCTAAAGGAAGGTTATGGCGCCAATATGGATGATGAGGATTGGAACACAGATCTCCCTTTGTGCAGTTCCACCAAAATGAACCAACTGTTCCATTCTGACATTCCAGTTAAATAGCACAAAAGTCACTTCTTTTAAGAAGAGTTTTGTGCAGTGCACCAAAAGGTCACAACAGCAACCAGGTGAATTGGATATCCCTGTTTGCACAAAAAGGCACAGAGGAAATAGTCAGAGTCTCAAACAATTACAGGCAAAAACATTTGGCTAAACTTGTCATGGCTTATAACAGTGGCATGGCTTCATTTTTACCAGGGACATTAGATTAAGAACAGCTAAGGCTGCGTTCGATTCACAGGTTTGGTGCAGGATTTTCGTAGGAACATATTCCTACAGTATTCTTTCCCTTCCAACCGTTCGGAACACAGGAAAGGTGAATAGTGTTTCATAGGAAAGCTGGTCTGGTAGTACTGATTCCATAGGATTAGAAACATCCACGCGCTGCTCATTTTTTGGGCGGAAGCCCGAGGCAGGCGCTCGCTGCCATGTGTTAGACAAGTTGCTGTGTTGTGTTGCCGGAATAAAAAATCAACCTATGTGTGGTACGTGAGGTGAGGACAAGAGTAGTCACTGTGCAACTGAATAAACAAATAGCATCTCATACTGACAAGCATGCTACTCTAAAAAAACAAATTTGTACATTTCGTAGTCCATCCGAACACATTCTCTTGAGAGTTTCCTTCGGTTCGCTGTTCCATAGTTTTATACCTACATTCCTTTTCTATTCCTTTATTTTCATCAAGACCTATGTTTTCTGCCCCTTTATTCCGAACGGAGCCTAAATATTTGGTATGAGGGCATGGGACAGTGGGTGCACCAGCAGCCCATCACCATGTACGTAAACAGGGGCATAAAGTGATGATTCATAGTATGTTGCCTCGAGAAACAAACATCCAAGAAACATATCTGGGTTGGTCCCATTTTTGTTCACTCTAGCCACCTACTCCTATGTGTGGATAGCAAATCTAGTCCTGGTCATACCACTGTACAGCGTTACCCCTGTATTTCCCTTTTCGACCAAGAGACCGGTTGGATGACCAGTATGTACCTCTTTCACCCCCTTTCCTTCCTGTTTGTACCAAGTCCGATGTACATACTAAATTCCCCCACCCCCACTTTATTTCTTGTTTGAACCAAGTAGTACAAGATTCGACTCCATGAAGTAGCTTTACCTCTAACAATAGAAGAAAAAAAAATATGTCACGTTGGACCACCCAACCGAGAGGGGCTGAGAGGTAGAAAATGATGCACATGCAGCAACGTAGCGAGCTGGGGAAGTAGAGCTAACGCGGTTTCGAACGAAGATATACCTGAAGGTCGTCGGGATGTGGATAGGTGGGCGGCGGGAGGCCGGATCCGCCCACAGGCAACGACGAAGGGATCGGAGGACCTTCCGCGCTGGCGCTCGGCCAGAGATAACGGTGCGGCCGGCAGTGGGTCTCCTCCCTCGCTGTTGACAACGGCCTAAACGCTGCACCTCCTCCCCTTCACCGGCGGAGGGGGATACGTCCGGATCTGTAACCAGCGGTGAGGATAGAAAGCCAGTGTTTTTTGAAGGGAGAAAGACAGTGTTACTACCCCTATCTTGTGTAGATCTTGAGAGGATGAGAGTGTGTGAATAGAGCAACCCTAGCAAGCAAGCGCGGAGGCTCCGACCTATATATACGTAGTGAGCAACCCCTATCTTCATCAACTTGTACAAGACCGAGAAATTTGATTACTACAACGCCCTCTCCCTCGCGGACTGAGCTCTGGTGCCTTAACTGCACCTGCCTTTGGCTGCATGACAGGAGGGCCAACCACCTGTTGGGCCTACCTGTCATAGACATAAAGGTAGGAGCAGTAAGTAGAACCTTTCGCTACACGCTATCCCTCCCGCACGAGGTGGACGGACATGCAGCAGTGGATTCGATACTGTAGAAGTAGGAGTAACATCATTGTTCGTCTTCTCGAAGAGGCGAAGAGCCAAGCGCAACCCGAACGTGGCAGTTGCAAACGCTCGCATGGTGCGAGTAGTAGCCAGGCTCTTGCATGAGATAAAATTGCTATTGTTTAACAATTAAACTCCATTATCCATTGGTTGATACTCATTCTACATAGGTCCACGTGCTTAGCACCGTTTCCTCCTGGGGTCACCAATGTTTATTTGCTAATTAATAGCATTGCATGCAATGAACTAGCCATTGCAAGTCATTAAAAGCATGCACACCTGTCATCTCTTATTGGTTGATATGTGAAGAAACAAGAAACAAGGTAGAAGTTAATGCACCGCGCCTAAGTGTTTTGGGACTACGTATTTGGTTTTCATAAGATGACTTACACACCTAGACGGAGGGAGTAGTATAGCCCTGTAAACCGGAAAGGAGTATTTCCTTTCTAGAGATTTCAACAAGTGACTAGACTACACCGTGTGCAGTACTCCCTCCCTTCCAGTTTATAGGGCTCAAATCTCAAATCTCATGAACCAAGGCATTTTGCGATTGGAGAAATGTATCTCGTACTTTACAAAACTACCCTAATTAAAATCATGCATTAATTACGTATTTCTCTCGTTTTCCTCTCCGCCTTGGTCGCGGTGCACAATATTGAGCACTCCTGCTCCCTCCTTTCCGGTTTATAGGGCTTATCTCAAAATCTTAGTTTTTTCATTTTATAAGGCTCAATTTGGTTGTTCCCCATCACAAGTTCAGATTCCAAGGTGCATTAAATAATTGCATGCAGGTATTAAGAGAAAATTGACCAATGCATGTACTTTATGCATGCATGCATTGCAATTAATACATTGGTAAACATACATTTTTGAAGAAAACAAGAGCATTAATTGGGTGCTTTTGCAAATTACAAAAAGGATTCCACCACTCACCATCTACCTTGGTTGGTGAAATTTTTGAATTGAGCCCTATAAACCGGAAAGGAGGGAGTATATGACTAGCCGCTCTATCTACATGCGGGACATTTCAAAGCATCTGGGCCCACGTGCCATCCACCAGATCACAGCGAGGTGCTACAGTCGTGACTCACCTGTCACCCCAGTGTGGCCGTCATGACCCGTCATATCACAAAACGCACACCTTTACCAGCAGTGGTAAGGTGGCCTCCAAGTTGGACTGGACGAAGCAACCATCATTTCACTGGAACGCTCGTTCAAGCCCTTTCTTCCCTTTCTTGAAGAAAACCTCACTCCAGGCTACTCACTTCTGCCATTTTTCTTCTGTACCAATGAAGGAAAGGTGGGCGAATTAGTTATGCTGCTATATTTTCATTCCAAGAATCTTCTTTTTGCGAAGCACCGACCGATTCTCACATCCTATTCTTTTCCTGTTTTCATTGCGATTGTGGTTTCCTTTCGATTGCTTTTTGTTTGTCAGTTCATTGATGGATCCTGGAGCACAAGGCAAAGAGTTGCCGGCGGACAACCCACTGGAGACAGCGATCTCCAGGAAGCGAGCACCGACCAACGAGTTGACCATGTTGGCGGGCCAACCCATGGAGACGAAGAACTCCAAGAAACAAGCACTGGCCCAAGAGTTGAGGACGTTGGCGGACGAACTCCTCAAAGAAAGTTGGAAGAACAGCAATGGCCCCACCGTGCCTACCCCAGGAACTCTGATTGCCACCTATGTGAGGCTCAAGACCGAGTTTGAGGAGATAGTCGCCGTTGAGAAGCAGTATTCCCCTGGCAAGGTGATGGCCCCCATCGAGGACGAGGAGATGGCCCCCGGAGGGATGAGATCCCCCGGTGAGCTGCACAAGGTAAAAAATAATGGCTTATTACCATAGTTGTGGTTTTTGATTATTTGCAATGTGCTTGCTAATATGTTAGGGTTGTGCAGGTGCCGGTGGACGTCCTTGATGATTCCGATGTCGTGGCCCGTCCTGTTGGCATCACCCCGGAGATCGATTCCGATGCCGCTGTCCATCCTGTGGACATCGCCCTAGAGATTGATTCCGATGTCACGGTCAGTCCTGCGGACATCGCCCCAGAAATAGATTCCCATGCCGCTGTTCATGATGTGGTCATTGCCCGAGAGATCGATGACAAGAAATAGTTGGTCGCGCTAATCCTTCAGGGTAGTTTGCATTGCCCTGTGTTTAATTACCAGAACGATGCGTGTTATCAAACCATCTTAGGGCTAGTGCACTGTCTTGTGTGGGCGGATCTTGCTACTTTTGTTTGATAGTGAATCATGCGAACCCTCTTCGAGTTATGGAAACATATGTATCCTCACCAGCTTTTGATGTAATATATGGCATGATTAGATGTAAGTTTGAACTGTTTATCATATCAGCAGGGCTTGTTTGATGATTCTTGGTGTTAGTAGGCTAGCTACTGTGCGAGCTATAGTACTTGCAAAACACTCACCGAAGAGAAACGTTGGGGCTGATGAGCTCGTGGTACGCTTATACATGTCCCTCGTCGATCGACCAATAGCCCTAGCTCCTAAAATTGTAGGCTTAGCGATCGAGGACCTAGGCGGGCTAGTTTGGCCTAGTGGGTTTCAGTGATATGACGTGCAACACAAAATCATAGCAGTGCAGAGACGTACTCCCTCGGTTCTGAAATAGATGACCTAGGCGGGCTAGTTTGGCCTAGTGGGTTTCAGTGATATGACGTGGTACAGTGCCATCCAGTCTTCGCGTGTGGTAGCAGTATTGCGGGTACAGTAAGTTTTCTTGAAGAAGCGGAATTCAACGAAGTCATGATGGTTCCTTCGTCCGAACAACTTACAGTGGGAAAGGTTGGGCCTGCGATACGACCGCGGTAGACCAGGATAATTTTGTGCATGGCAGGTGGACCAGGATGGTCGACGTCCCACATGTCGGCGAATGAAAGTATTCTTTCTGATATAGAGGACGAATAACGAGTATTCATTGTTTATTTTTGATGAAAGCTATTGTCTCCACTGTTACGACGGAGGAGTGTGAAACACGGCAGCCCAGTGAACTTGGCATGTGCACCACTCCCTCCTTCCTCATGTAATGCCCAGGTTACAGCTTTTTCTCACTTTCTCTCTATCTATTTCCTCTCAAATGTTTTTTACCTTTCTTTTTTTAAGACACAATTGTTTTTATGCCTTTTTTAGAATTATTTTTTTATACCTAGGAGCACGTGTAGAGACGGGCTCTTGCAGAGCCCACTCCTTGTCTTTGTCAATGCCTCTCTCTCCTCCACATAAGGAGTACTACTTGCTATGCATGCATGCGGCGGGCAGCTGGCGTCTTGAGGGGACAGGGCGGTGAGAGCGGGCTCCGGAAGCGGTCCGAACTCTAGCATAATTTTGGTTTTTACAGTATTTCTTTCTCCATTGACAGGTAGGCCCGCGTAGATAGATAAAGAACACGAGCTGATGAGGCGCATGCGGACTGTTTGACTGGTCAACCAGACAAATACGGAGCTATACGCTGAGCCAGTGACCGTATAATCACCATATCTCGTATACAATGATCAAAGTGAGCTACCAAGACAAGTTCGATGACCGCCAATGCATTTTAAAATTACTCGGTAATAAATGACCAGGATTGAAGGGGAATCCAAATTTGCTTCGTCTTCTGTCCTTGAGCTCTTGACAAACCAATGCACTATACGGTTGTCCGGCCACTCCACCCTAGAGCTCTCACCAAGCGTCGTTCATGCCACCGCGCCGCACACTAACCGGTAAGGCAGCGATGGCATCCCGCCGCGCCGAGTTCCTCGCCGCCCACGACCGCACACAAAATGGTAGGGAAGCGATGGCATCCTGCCGTGCCGAGTTCATCGCCGCTCGCGACCTCACAACTATGTGGAGGAATTTGAAGATGCCAAGGCCGAATGGGCGGTAGAGCAAGAGGCGGCCAAAGCCGCACAGAGGGAGCGGAAAAGTCAGAAAGCACTCAAGAAAAGAGAGGCCCGCCGCCGCAAGAAAGAAAAGGACGCACGCGCTGCTGCGGAGAGGTCGGCGGAGATCCAAGCACGGTGGGGTGTCGCCGACAAAGCCGGGAAGGAGAACGACGGCGTCTGGCCAGCATGTGAGAAGTAGTAGTACTAGTAGTTAGTGTGTGTGTGTGTGTGTGTGTCTGAGTACGAGCATGTACCAGTACTACTAGTTACTACTGTAGTTTTTAGAGCAAATTACCAGTACATTAGCCTAGACTAAATGGAAAAATTCCTATCCTAAGCATTAAATGGCATCACTTTCTCTATAGGAATTGAGATGCATGTCATCTCACTTCCTATGATTTTCATATTCCTATCCTATGAACGAAAGGAGGCCTCTGTTGTAGTAACTACTGTAGCTAGCAGTACTGCTGGTACAGTAGTTTTCTTCAAGAAGCGGAATTCAACGAAGTCCTGATGGTTCCTTCGTCCAAGCAACTTCAAATTGGGAAGTGGGCCTGTGATTTGATGGCTCATTAGTCATTGTTACTGCGGTGCGACGACCTGGGTGACTCCCTTGGAGTTCTGCGTGCATGGCAAGTGGACCAGGATGGTCGACGTCCCACATGTTGGCGAACGGAGTAGTATTCTTTCCGATATCGAGGTATAGTATCACTGTTGATTGGTTCGCAAAAAAATAGTATCACTGTCGATTTATAATTAATTTTTATTTTTGTTGAATGCTAGCGTTTCAACTCTTACGACGAAGGGTGCCAAACACGGCACGTGCTGGATGTCCCACACGTCAGCGAAAGGAGTGGGACATGAACATCGTGGTAGAGCCCAGCGTAAAAAAACAGCGTGGTAGAGCGTCTCCAGTTCTTCCACTTCTGGGTCAGAGACCACACGTAGTAGTACTTAGTGGTATGAACGATACAAAGTGCGCCCTAGAGACAAAGACATGTTTTCTGCAAAAAAATGGAGACAAAGACACGTCTAGTTGGAAGGTCTCGGGGCATACACGTAAACAAATATAAAAGTTAATATGTGCCTCCAACTAATATAGTAGTAGTAGAGTACTTAGGCACGTACTCCATAACATCACCGTGCATTGCACGTACAACATTTAGTGGTAGTACGTAGTAAGAGACAAATGCCACCCAAGAGTTCCCTTCTCGACCTACTTTTGGGTGTTTGGTAGAGTGTATGGAGGGTGCATGAGTCCACACTAGTTTAGCACAAATACACTAGAAGCATGCATGAAGAGAGCATGCATGAAGAGGGGTGTTGAGTTGAGCATGCCTGAAGAGGGAACAACTATGCTGAGACGAGAACGCAACCAAACACACCCTATATGCCACGCATGTTCATACGATTTGTGCCTTTCTACTTCACTTACTGCGCTACATTACTCAGGTTCGTACGTCCACTCCTGGGTACATGTTCGTCTCGTAGTTCCAGTCCCACGTGTTCTTCATATAGATGGAACGATCCTTGCATAACACGTGCACCTTGATGCTAGATGTCTCGCGTGTTGGCAAAAGGATGAACAAAGCTCACGTAAAAAAATAGAGTGGAAGAACATAGATTCCGGACGACCGAGAAGGAGCAAGGAACCTCGTGGTGGAGCGTCTGCACTCATAATATTTAATATTATTCAGCGATATAAAATTAACCAATCATCTCCACAGTGGACTGGAAGAGTACGAAACACGGCAGCCAAGTGTAGTTACATCATACTAGTACATGGCTAACCCACGCTATCACCATATTTCTTGGCTTCCGTGCGACACCTATCTCTAGTAATCCAGCAGCCTGTATCGCTTCTCCCTCCTCGTCTCTATCAAAGTGCGGCGGGCTGGCGTTTCTGCCGTCTATTGAGGTCGGTTAACTATCACATGTTAGCGACATGCCAAGAGCATTCTAAAAAAATTCCTTTCACGTTCCGTTTTCAAAAAGAAAAAAATCCTTTCACGTACGAATTTGCCTGTATGCTTTGAGCAACTTGCATGTCCTATACTGCTCCTGTTTGATACTCTAACTTAGCTAGAGGTTAGACTAACTCATGACTAACCCTGAACTAACTGTAGCCAAAGAGGTGTTTGGGTGACAGGGTTAGATTGACAATAAATGCACTTCATGGAGAGAGAAAAGTGATTTTTCAGTGGTCCCAATGAGAACTATCTCCAGTTTAAACCCTCATGGGTGGGATAGTTTTTTTGGTGGGTTCGGTGCAACTTGCTCCAATTTAAACCCTCATGCTTGGATAGTTTAGGGCTATTTGAGCCCCAACTAGCTCAAACTAACTCTAACCCATGGATCCAAACAGGGCCTATGGCCAGTCTCGACGCGGAGCAGTCGCGTGCACCGGGAAGCGGCGCTCTCTCGGCCGTCGCGCCACTTCAAAGCCGGCGCCAGTGAGAGGTCGCCTCCGCTCTGGCCGGGCATTAATGCGGCACTGACGCTCCAGGGCGACGCTGACCGTTTCACGCGGGAAGCGCGCGCTGGCAAGGGAGTATAGGTTTTGAACCGTTTCAGGTGTAGTACTGGTAGTTTGCAAAACTACTCAATTATTGCACTCGGTTTCCTAGGAAATTGTGGTAAAAACGTTACTCCACAGCCCGCTTCCCTTCTCCTTCCTCTTCCACCGCCCGTGCACGTCCGCGGGAAGCGATCGGTCAACCCTTATATAGGAGTGCTAGCACAAAAAGATGCATGCATGGCCACTAAAATTTCCATATTAAAGCGCCGCTCCGGCGGGAGTATGGCGTATGTTGTTACCTTCGGCCGGCCCATGGCTACCGGGCGATGGCGACCAGAGAAGAGGCGGCGGGAGGGGAATGAATGCAGCTACTGTTTGGGTTCGCCTTCCGGCTTAAATAAATGCGCAGCATCACGTGTACCCGCAGGTGCACAAATTGTAACATACGTGTCTGCTTAAGTGGGCGTCACGTAACTGGTGTGTGTGTGAGAGAGATTCTGAGAGACAGAGTGCGTGTGTGCGACTCTACTCTTCGGACATGTACTCAACCTTTTGCATCGGGATATAAGTATAATGGTATTTACTTTAGCTAGTGATTTACGTGGCCATGTTAACGTGGTTGTGTCAAAAAATGTCACTTCCTGCTCGTGATTTGCGTTATATAATTACAAGCAAGATTCTCGTGCATTGCACGGAACATCAATATGCATTTTTTTATAGAACACCTGTTGTGATTGACCCATGCAGGAGTAATCCCATGTGTAAAAACTAATGATATCTCGAGAATTTTATCGGAAAACTGGTATCTCGAGAATGTCATCGAAAAAATGAAAGATGAGAGATAAGGCGAGGAGGAGTGGAGCGTGGTGGTGACTGGTAGTCGGAATGGGCGGAGGCATGGGGATGGACGGCGCCGGCAGGCGGCAGCGGCCACCATGCATGCTAGATTGTTCCAGAGACTTATTCCTTTTTTAATTGCTGAGCAATGAGGTTGCGGGAGATAATGATGTGGAGAGAGGTGCGGGTATCTTTTGTAAAATTATCATAGTTTGCTTTCTATCCTCAAATATAGATCATACGGTCTGTATTACAAGATGGTAGGCACACCATCACCACCAACTCGTTTTTTATAAGGGTACAGATGATAAGTTTGCTGACTACTAAAGTAAAGTGGAATTTGTCCATGTTATGCAAGTAAATAAAGCTGATTGTTCATCACACGGGTAAGGTTGGATGAAGGGTGAATGGAAAAAATGCTCCGCCTAGAGCATGTGTGTGTAAGATGGAGTCTTAGTGTGTGTGTGGGGTGTGTGTGTGTGTGAGAGAGAGAGATGGAGTCTTAGTTTGTGTGTGTGAGAGAGAGAGGGAGAGAGATGGGGTCTTAGTGTGTGTGTGGGGGGGGGCGGGCGTGCTTGCGTGTGTGTGTGTGTGAGAGAGAGAGAGATGGAGTCTTAGTGTGTGTGTGTTTGGGGGGTGCGTGCGTGTGTGTGTGTGTGTCGCGGGGTCCTCTGTGGCGGATGTAATTTAAGTGTCCATGGCTTTCATCATAGAGAGGTGATGTGTATGGCAGAGGCCACCAACGATGGGGTGCGAGAGAGAAAATGCCCGTAGAGAGGGAAGAGAAGGTGTGTGCGCGTGAGAGGAGTCGACTTCGAGAGAACGTGTTTGTTCGAGAGACACCGAGGAAGACTACTATATATCAATGGTGCATGTAGGCGGGAATTAAACTAATGGATGGTCTTATTGGTTTCAGGGATATAGGGGAAGAGTGAGAGGCGGGGGGTAGCTAGAAGGAGATTGTTAAGTGTGAGTGTGTGTTTTACCCATCCAGGCGGAAGTTATGTGCACAAAAGAGGAGAACGATTCGATGTGGCGTTAGGATTGAGGGTAATTAACTACGTATGGAGACATAGAGACCTTGAACGTGCATGTGTGAGAGGTATACATGTATACGTGGGATGTGTGTGTGTGCGCGCGCGCATGATCGAGATAAAAGAAAGAAGACATAAGTCATAAGATCAACGACATGGGAGAGACGGATCGGTATGACAATATGCATGCATGTGAGAATGCATGGAAGAAGTCCCGACAATTGAGCATGTGTTTTTGTCTTTAAGAGATAGTGGCGTGGGCTGGAGCATGCATCTATGGCGAGCAGAGGGAGTGAGGCGCAACGATTGTGCAAAAGAGACCAACCTATAAATGCATATGTATGGAGAGACATATATAGTGTGGGTGATAGGAAGCAAGACTCCGTGCGAGAAAGAAATGTTGACGGAGAAACTACAGATAGATACAGAGATGGAGATGCTAGCTAGAGGGACATCCGCTAGTTTGGGTGTTGGAGATGACCGTCGGGTGGTTCAAAGGGTGAAGTTATATATGTGTGTGAGAGGGCACTTGACTGCATGTAGAGAGAAACATATGTAGTGTGCGTGATAGGAATCAAGAGTGAGGGCGAGAAAGAAGGTTGATGGAGAAACAGATAAATAGAAAGATAAAGATGCTAGCTAGTGTGCGTTAGAGATAGGAGTATAGTGGATCAGAAGGCTGGGTTATGTGTGTGGGTGTGAGAGAGATAGAGAGAGGGTGCGTGTGAGTCACATACAAACAGATATCAGAGAGAAATGAGATCCAGAGAGACGGAGTTTTGTGTCTGCGAGAGAGAAAGATATTTCACAACGAGAGTGATAGCTAGAGAGACATATGAGGGAACGCAAGATATCTCTAGGGAGAGAGGGTGTGTGTGAGCGACATACAAGAGAACAATGGAGAAATATGAGACCCTGGGAGACAGAGTTTGTGTTTGTGTGTGAGAAAGAGATATTGAAGAGGAAGAGTCGTAGGTTCTCATATCTAAGGAGCGAAAGACATCTCTGTATGAGGGGTGTGCGAGTGGCACACATGGGAATAGTAGAGAGAAATGAGACCCCGGGAGACAAAGTTTTGTGTTTGTGTGAGAGAAAGAGATTCCACATGGAGAATCATAGTTAGAGACACATAGCAGGGAGCGAGATATACTTAGAGAGAGATAGAGTGATGAAGGTCGAGGGAGAGAGTACCGTCAGTGTGTTACGAAGATAAAAGATCATTGTCGACATACAGGTAGCACGAGAGATACCTGAGAGACGATGAACGCGTATAGGTCCAGAGAGATAGTCCTATATAAGCATGAGTGATAGCTATATGAGACGAATATCTGGATTAAAGGGGATTCAAATATTTAAACTGGAGATCACGACATCGATAATATCATAACGCAAATTGGTGTATCAAACATGCATATTCATTTGAATTTGGGCACACGTGTAATGTTATATAGTTTATCAATATTGGTGATCCATAGATTCTTCAATTACAAACAATGCATGGTTTATATGCAATTAATGTCTAAACGGGATTACACTATATGTTGCGTGTGTGAAACACATTATACATGTTTGAGAAGTAAAAAAACCCGCATGAAACACACATTAATTGGAGACAGTTAGCGAGGAATGCATACATTGGATTTCAACATAAAGTGGTTTCAAATATTTGAAAATCCAAATTGATGGATACAACCTTATGAATCTGAGATCATGCCATTTGTAAACCATATTTATGTATAAATGGTGTTGTGCTTTTGAAAGTATATATAAAAAATGATGTATATAGAATGTAATTCCAATTGAAAATGGATCCCGCCCGAAAAAAATAGAATACAAACGGGATTCGAATTGAGTTGGCACGGTAAACGTGCACTCTGCAAAATTTGAACGAAGCGGGGAAAGTCGCAGTAACCGCCCGAAACCAAAATCTGCGAGATGGAAATCACTACTGCCTATCCCTGCCACGCAAAGCCTATATGCTGGATTTCTATAGGTTTCGATAGGGGTAGGTTTGTAATTTCACCCAAACGTGACGTAACCGCCTCTCACCCGGATTCATACACGGTGGGCGCCAAAACACAGTGTGTCCTCGGCCGAAATCGACTCCCTCCCCGATTCATATTCATACACGGTGGGCGCCAAAAACAAACTCTCGTCGGCAAATATTCGGTGTATGCGAGATTACCGTCCTATCCCCAACCGACTAGTGTTGCTGTGATGTAGTAGAAATTTGAAACGGGGGCTAAGTTTGTAAATTTCCTCGCATTTGAGACAAGCGCGCCCTGAATACATGGTTCCCCCTTCCTCTCTACCTCCCTTTTCCCCATTCGTACTCCGTGGGCGCCAAAACACCCTCTCCACCCCACCCTCCTCCGTCCGCCGCCGTCCGCCACCCCATCCACCGCCGTCCTCCTCCACCATGCCGGAGCTGATACCCCGACGCCGCCGTCCATTACGAGAGATCGACCTCTCTCATCCACGGCTTCGGACCGGGATCCTTGCATCCCGTCCTCTCGCTTCATCCCCGCCGTCGTCCACCTTGCCGGCGCCGCTCCTACGACCGTCTCGTCCACCGCGCCCCGCCGCCACCGTCTACCCTCCTAGATCTGCTTCCACGCCGCCGACAGCCATCGCTACCGCAGCACCGTCAAATTCTCAGCAGATGCGTACACGGCGCCGCACCAGAGGCGGTACTCTTTCGTATCTGCTCAACTTATTTATCGCAGCAAGAAAATAGATCGCCACTGCTTTACTCTGATTTCTTGTCTTGGTTGCGAAGTTGCCTTTGTCCGGTTTGCACCTTCAGATCCGCCATGGCACGCTCAACACCATACTCGCAATGCTCATGGTTTTCCCCTTTTATATTCCACACTAGTTAAATCACAGTAGACTAAATTTCAAAATTGGGTCAGTCGATTTTTCAGAGCTCGCCGGAGTTCGCCGGTGCGATCGAAGGGGCTCGGGTGGGGATGGTGGTTTTGGGGGGCGGTGGTGGGGCCTCGTCGAACGAAGAAAACTCGACGCGGGTGGGGGCGGGGTGGGGGTGGGGGTGGCGGAGGAACACAGGCGGTGGGGCCGGTGGTTCGGCCGGCGGCCCGTGCGGTGTTCTGTATGGGAAGCACAGTATGTTCCTTGTCAGGAAGGGGAGCAGGGACATCTGCAGTCTAACAGCTGATAGAGCTGGCCTGTACGTGATCGATAGGCTTTCAATTACTAGCGGCAATACAACACCGTAATTTCCAGCCAGTTCCACTTTCCCGATTTATATATCCTGGTTATGGTGTACCCCTGTTATGTACACTATGATCTGCCTAGTTGTTGTGTGCTCTTGTTATCATGGTTTGGCAATAAACTCTCTATACAGTATATTATGAACCTATCATCTGCCAGCTATCCTTACTTCTGGAGCCTATTTTTTGTGTACTTGTGCCAGATTATATAAATGCACGCACCATATTACAGCACACATGAGCTCTCTCATCAGAATCCAGTGATAGCACACAAGTGTTTACAGGGGCGCCCCTATATTAGAATATCATCTGCATTACAAAGATAATCTCACAACTATTTATGTTTTCATGGTTCTCAGATATCATACGCAATTACAGTGAATATCAGAATCCGCGCATCAGAAGAATATTGTGGAACACTGCAATGACTTACAAAATTGGCACCAAGGCATTGAGTGCCATTCTGGAAGCAATGAAACTCGTACGCTCCCCACCTGTTGATTCTTGTTCAGAATATCATCCTAATGACTATTCTAACCTCGAGGAGTCAAAGGCAGATGGCCTGTCCTGTTCACCCATCAAGGTGCCTGTTCTAATTTGGCAAGGTTTTATTGATTGCGCGTATCTTGCATATGTTGTCTTGCATTTCTTCTACTTTGTTGCACCGCCATCTGCTTAGTTTACTCATCATATATGTCGAGATGCCATGCCCATCCATTATCAATACATATTCCATCTGTCATCGTACCATGTTTTTCCACTCAAATGTTGTTCTGGTGCATCAGACATCAAAAAGGAAGAGGGTGATTGCCGAACCTGAAGGAGCACCAGCAAAGTCCTTGAAAAACGTGGTGGTGCCGGAGAAATCAGACAGCACCCCACTTATATTGGCTGTACAACCAGTGACACAAAACGTAGGACCGACTCCAGCAGACTGTACCCATACTTCACTGGCCACACCACTAGCCCCACCACACAGGACCTGCACTCCAGCAAAAGGTATACCGATTTCATTTGCCATAGCACCAGCTGTACCACAGAAAAATCCCACTCCAGCAAAAAGTACAGCAAGTCCACCGGCCGAAGACCTATCCCAACTGCAGAGACGGCCAATTCCTGCAGATTGGAACCCCATTCCATTTATTCCCAGTTTAAAAGACAATGCTTTCAATGTTGTTAGGGACTACGTGCATATATTCCCATCATGGGAAGATTATTGTGAAGACAAACACCATTTTCACATCTTCCTGTCCAACTTACGTGTAAGTGCTATTATTCATGGTTATTATTTTCCTGTTTTCTGCTGATTGAACACATCAATGATTTACATTACATTGTTGTAACTAGGCGAGGGTCAATCTGGATAGTCATGACGAGCAAAGCTTGCTTGTGCTTTTCAAGGAAGCATTGCAGCAGTATCGGTGTTACTTGAGGAAATCACACTTTGATGGCAAGTCTATAAACAAATTTCCGGTGAAGTCTCCTGTGCTAAATTTAGAAGACATTGAATGGAAAAACCTTGTTATGCACTGGTCTCGTTCCCAGGATGAGGTACTGTCTATGAAATCACATGACAATTTGAACTTCTACTTTTCCGCATGTGCCTTACAGATCTTTTTTGCAGGAAATCTGCTCGAAGAAGAACTCCGGTTTGACAAGAACGACAGGATATCGCAAATATGATGCCCGCTGCTTTGCTCTTCTTAGTACCTATTGTCCTGTATCACTGTACTTGCATACATACCTGGTTCATTATGTGACAGCAGTATGCATGATAGCTTGCTTATTAATTGTTCGCTCCAAATTATCTGATCTGTATGAATGGTTACATTAGTGTAGAATATATCCAATGCCAATGTTTTTTTAGCTCTGCATTGCTCTTGTAAGTACATGCTGTCCTTTATCAGTGTACTTATAATGACAGGTATTTGTTCATGTACCATCACTCTGCAGCTTATTTTCCTTAGCCCTCCATTTTCTACACATCAGATCTATATTTACTCTTACCATAAGGTTGGTACTGAAGAAGTTTAGCTGTGCATTGCTCTTGGTTGTAACTTTTGCCTGTATCGCTGCACTTACATTTATAGCTACTTGGTTATGTAGCATCATTCTTCATGTTATCTTCAATATTCTCCATTTTTCGTATATTATCACATCTATATTTACTCTTAACAAAATGTAGAATAAAGGCAATGCTTTTGAAGAAGATTCTGTGGTAAACTTCTCGAATTGCCCCCCCCCATCAGCATGGACAAGGCCTTTATAGAGCCTGTCGTCACCAATAATGTAAGTTTGTCCATCTCAAGCCTTCAAACTTTGTTGTATATATTTGGTTAGGCATGACTGCAACAGCTGTTTATTTTTGGTGTTTGCATCAAATTGCTTCTTTAAAGTTTATTATATGTAGTTCATAAACAAAAGTTCATCCTTTCTCAATTTAAGTTTTCAGTTGTACAACCAAGTTCCTTCTTCATACCTTGTAAATTAAACTATACAGAGCAAGTGATCTTCTTTTGCACTACATGTATGCTTCTGTTCTTCATCTGTAATCCAGTGGTGTGGTGAACCTACCCACTACAGCACAATGCCATATTCTGCAATGTCTTAACTATGAACAATGTCATATCATTCCACTATTATTTAAACCGTCTCTTTGTTTGCCAATCTGAAATGGTATAAATTGACAGCACACTAACCATTGATACTTATGAGTTCTTGATCTGTAATCTAGTGGTGTCGTGAAGCTGCCAACTCCTTCACAATGTCATTTCCTGCCATGTCTTGACCTGAACAATACCATATTGTGTTAATGCAAATTTAAATTGTGTCACTTTATTCATCAGTAAGAAATGTGATGAATTGTCAGCATTGATACTTTTATGTGCAAAACCTATCATCTGTCTGCTTGTTTATCTTTCAGAGTGAGGAAGATACAAGTGTTGAATAAGCGCAGTCTCATCATCTTGCTCAGCTGCTTGCCCTGCAGCTCCCCAGCAGGGTTAACCTTTATTGAACTCTATTGAAGTGCTGCCGGTTTTGTATATTATTTTGTCGGCAAGTTTATTTGCACTGGTGGCAATCTTTGATGCCCAGTGTATGTAATCTGCTGTCTGCTTGTGCTTTATTATCATAGTGGCGAACTTTGATGCCTAGTGGATGTAATATGCCGTAATTTCTTTATTGTATAGTGTAGGTTTTTTTTCTTATTCACAATGCTGTAGTTATTTTACTGTATATATATATATATATATATATATATATATATATATCATGTCTTTGCAGTAAACCGGCCAAACCGTAAAATTACGGTACATAATTGGGCCGTCATGCAATCACGATGTAGGTTGGACCTGAAACGTGCCGATTAGCTCACGGAGCGGCAGCAGCCCGAAATGAACCCCAGCCCATGATTGTGCGAATCAAATCACGGGCTTTTAACAGGACGAAAAATTGTCTCGGTCCTTGTTTGGCCCAATCAGATATCGGCTGCAAGCAGGCCGGATGCAAACCGGGCCGTAGTTAGGCCCAACTATATGATGGGCTTTTAACAGGCTGAAATTAATATAGGGCCGAAATGTTAAACGGGCCCTTAACAGGCCAAAACTAATATCAGGACGAATTACTAAGTGGGCCTTTAGCAAGTGGGCCCAAAAGCATAGTGTCCAGTTGACGGGCCGAATCTGATATGGGCCATATTTGAGCCCAAAGCGTCTTAATGGGATGGACCTGATTTGGGCCGTAATTTGGCCTAGAACGTGGTAGGCCTTTAACGGGCCGGATCTCATATGGGCCACTATTAGGCCCGGAGTGTGGTAGGCCATTAATGGACCGGATCAAATATGGGTTGGCATTTGGCCGAAAACATGGCAGTCAGTTAATGGGCCGGCCTACTAGGGTACTCAAAATCTTGTGGGCCTACAGCTGGGCCGGCCCATTAATGTCGGCGAAATCTCGTGGGCCTTTAGCTGGGCCGGCCCATTATGATCCACAAGAATCTTGTGGGCCTTTACCTGGGCCGGCCCATTACGACACATAAAAATATTATGGGCCTTTACTTGGGCCGGTCCATTATGGCCCGCAAAATCTTGTGGGCCTTTAGCTGGGCCAGCCCATTATGGTCCGCAAAATCTCGTGGGCCTTTAGCTGGGCCGGCCCATTATGGTCCGCAAAATCTTGTGGGCCTTCAGTTGGGCCGGCCCATTTAAACTTGATGGGCCGGTCCATGTGTCAACATATCATAGGCGCGTCTCGCCCATTGGATGAGTTGACACGTGTCTCCTCCAGCCAATGATGATTTTACACGTGGAAAATCCCCATTGGTCGTGGCTGTTAACGGGTTATCGGATCCAAAACCCAACCCGATAGCTTAATGACGTTCCGTTACGGTGGATGCCACGTGTCGGTCACCCTTGACGAAAGCACTTCTGTGACGCGTGATTTATTTGTTGGGGAACGTAGCAGGAATTCAAAAATTTTCCTACGAATCACCAAGATCTATCTATGGAGAGACCAGCAACGAGTAGAAGGAGAGTGCATCTACATACCCTTGTAGATCGCTAAGCGGAAGCGTGCAAGTGAACGGGGTTGATGGAGTCGTACTCGTCGTGATTCAGATCACCGATGATCAAGTGCCGAACGGACGGCACCTCCGCGTTCAACACACGTACAGCCCGGTGACGTCTCCCACGCCTTGATCCAGCAAGGAGAGAGGGAGAGGTTGAGGAAGACTCCATCCAGCAGCAGCACAACGGCGTGGTGGTGGTGGAGGAGCGTGGCAATCCCGCAGGGCTTCGCCAAGCACCATGGGAGAGGAGGAGTAGGGAGAGAGGTAGGGCTGCGCCAAGAGAGATCAAATCGCGTATTATGGGCAGCCCCTAGGCCTCATATATATAGGGGAAGGGGAGGGCTGCGCCCCCTTTAGGGTTTCCCACCCCAAAGGGGCGGCGGCCAGCCTCCAGATGGCATCTGGTGCGGCGGCCAAGAGGGGGGGAGGAGTCCATCCTCCCCAAGGCACCTCGGAGGTGCCTTACCCCTTGAGGACTCTTCCCTCTAGGGTTCCCTAGGCGCATGGGCCTCTTGGGGCTGGTGCCCTTGGCCCATGTAGGCCAAGGCGCACCCCCTACAGCCCATGTGGCCCCCCCCCGGGGCAGGTGGCCCCACCCGGTGGGCCCCCGGGACCCTTCCGGTGGTCCCGGTACAATACCGATGACCCCGAAACTTGTCCCGATGGCCGAAACAGGACTTCCTATATATAAATCTTTACCTCCGGACCATTCCGGAACTCCTCGTGACGTCCGGGATCTCATCCGGGACTCCGAACAACATTCGGTAACCACATACAAGCTTCCTTTATAACCCTAGCGTCATCGAACCTTAAGTGTGTAGACCCTACGGGTTCGGGAGACATGCGGACATGACCGAGACATTCTCCGGTCAATAACCAACAGCGGGATCTGGATACCCATGTTGGCTCCCACATGTTCCACGATGATCTCATCGGATGAACCACAATGTCAAGGACTCAGTCGATCCCGTATACAATTCCCTTTGTCTAGCGGTATTTTACTTGCCCGAGATTCGATCGTCGGTATATCGATACCTTGTTCAATCTCGTTACCGGCAAGTCACTTTACTCGTTCCGTAACACATCATCTCGTGATCAACTCCTTGGTCACATTGCGCATATGATGATGTCCTACCGAGTGGGCCCAGAGATACCTCTCCGTTTACACGGAGTGACAAATCCCAGTCTCGATCCGCATAAAACAATAGATACTTTCGGAGATACCTGTAGTGCACCTTTATAGTCACCCAGTTACGTTGTGACGTTTGATACACCCAAAGCACTCCTACGGTATCCAGGAGTTACACGATCTCATGGTCAAAGGAAGAGATACTTGACATTGGCAAAGCTCTAGCAAATGAACTACACGATCTTTTGTGCTAGTCTTAGGATTGGGTCTTGTCCATCACATCATTCTCCTAATGATGTGATCCCGTTATCAACGACATCCAATGTCCATAGCCAGGAAACCATGACTATCTGTTGATCACAACGAGCTAGTCAACTAGAGGCTCACTAGGGACATATTGTGGTCTATGTATTCACACGTGTATTACGATTTCCGGATAATACAGTTATAGCATGAATAAAAGACAATTATCATGAACAAGGAAATATAATAATAATACTTTTATTATTGCCTCTAGGGCATATTTCCAACATTATTTTCATGGAAGTGGACACTTCCGTGATGATACTTTTGGTAATGTCATGGAAAACTTCTACGACAGCACAAGTATGACTATCTTGATTCTGTCATAAATTTGTCATGGATGTACATGCATGACAAAAAAAGCGACCTACTGTGACAAACACGTATCATCACGGAAGTGTATTTTTTTGTAGTGATTGCAAGCATCCGCAACTACAACAAAAGTATTAAGGTAAACTGTCGGTGTTCTGGGAACGGGGGTCCCCAGACTTGCCTGCCTGCGGCCTGCGGCGTGGTTCAAGTGGGGGCCCAGCGCGGCCCATCTTCATCAGCTCAAGCTCAAGACCCTCGCGAGGGGCCAAGCCTCGCGAGGTAGATGACAGAAAGCTTCCTCAGAGGCAGCCTCATCCGGCAGGCTTGCGAGGAGGCGGAGAGATCAAGGCAGGGATACCCTGCGAGGAACCTGTGACGCAAGCCATGACGATCGAGACCAGGTGGGCGCCGGCCTGCGCAGTGTCCTTGTTTCCCCTTTGGTGCAAAGGAGGCAAGCACAGGCCAAGGCATCGGGCAAAGGTTACCATTCCGGTGCAACAAGACCAAGACCAGCAGAGCGGCAGGACGGAGGTCACCGTGGAGCCCAAGACGGCGTCATCACCAGTGCTTTTGGCAGCCGAAGACCATGTTTGGTCAGGATAACTTGTACTATATGTTCCCCTTCAAAATGGCCAAGTGTTGGCGCCCTTCCCGCTCATTATTTGGGGAGAGGCCCAAGGCATGTATAAATAGAGCTAGCCACCACACAGTAGAGACATGTAGAAAACGGCCAGAGATCTGGTAGAACCCTAGTAGAGAGAGAGAGAGGCGACTGAACTCACCCTAGCAGTTCATCGCACCAGCTCAAGAACACCTCTCGCGAGGCTATTCTTCCCTTGTACTGTTCGTCATCAGCCCCTGAGGCAATCCACCATACCACACACTCGAGTAGGTTATTATACCACAACGGTGGCCCGAACCAGTATAAACCTCGTGTCCCTTGTGTTGTTCGTTGTTTCCAGCTTAGATCACGCGAGGAGATTGGACGTAGATCAGTAGGGGAGAGATCTCCGCGCGCACCCCAGTGTTCGAACCTCAAGGGTCTGCCGGAACCCGAAATTCGACATTTGGCGCGCTAGGTAGGGGTGCGCCGGAATCTTTCTTCCGCTGTTCGCGTGTGATCTTCTCTCGGGTCCATGGCTGACGCTCGTCGGGCTCGCGCTGAGCGCCGGGCTGCTCTCGCCACTCGCGTCGCCCAGACGGCGCCCGTCGGCGGACGCCCTCGTCGTTCCCTGTCGCCTGCCGCCAACGCCACCACCGGCCTGGCGGGGAACGAGCAGCAGGCCTCATCCCAACATCCTTCGATACGGCGGGAAGGCCGCACCGCCACACCGTCGCTGACTCCAGCCGCTTCGTCGTCCCACGCCCGTCGCGCCCCCACGGACGCGCTCGCCGCGCTGCTCCTGGCAAGAGAACTCTTGCACTACCGCCCCGTCGACGACCTCTACAAAGACTGGCTCGCCCGCATAACCGAGCTCATCAGTGCCGCAGGGGGCTCCCCCTTGCCGTCCCTCTCGCTGCCTCGCCCTCCATTCCGCGCAGGAGGCGAGGATCAGGAGGTGCCTCCACCACCTCCTCCCCAAGGAGGCGCCCTGGCTCCAAGGCACGCAGCCCCAGGGCGAGACCCTCCACGTCCGGCGCCTGCGCAGCAAGAAAGGAGCTGCCAAGAGATCCCTCGTCCCCAAGAAGGTGCTCGCGTGCTCCCAGCGCCGGTGCGCCAAGATCGCATCCCTGCACCTCCACGCCAAGACCCCACTCTGCTCCAAGCGGCGGCGCGCGGTAATCCCCAGGAGCAAGCCCAGTACCAGCAAAAGGCACTGGTGGCCACAACAGGCTGTCGTGCCCTCACCCCTGAGCTACGCAGCATCGCATGGCCAGACAAGTTCAAGCCTGACCTGCCCCCTCGCTACGATGGCACGGCGGACCCGGCGGAGTTCCTGCAACTCTACGAGATATGCATCGAAGCTGCCAACGGAGACGAAAGGGTCATGGCGAACTGGTTTCCCATGGCGCTCAAGGACGGGGCCCGCACCTGGCTCCTGAACCTGGCTCCTGGCACAATCTCCTCTTGGGACGAGATGCGCACTCGCTTCATCGCCAACTTCCAGGGAACTCGCGACCGGCCCCGGCCGTGAGCGATCTGCGCCGCAGCAAGCAGCAGCAAGGGGAAACCCTGCAGAAATACATCCAGCGCTTCAACAACGCTCGACTCAAGATCCCCAAGGTGACTGAATAAGCCATCATCTTGGCATTCTCCGATGGTGTACGCGACGTCAAGATGAAGGAGGAGCTAGCAATCCATGAAGACCTGTGCACATCCCTGGAGTTGTTCAACTTGGCGACCAAGTGCGCCAGGGCTGAGGAAGGGCGCCTTTCACTCCTCGAACTCCTGGCTGCCGACCCAGAAGAGAAGAAGCCCAAGGCCAAGGACGTGAAGCGCAAGGGGGTTGTCGTGCTTGCAGCGGAGCCAGACACCAAGCGAGGCAGGGATCAACCCGAGTCATCCAAGGGCAGCCGGTACTGCGTGTACCACGACCTCCACACCCACAACACCAACGAATGTCAAGAGCTCAAGGCTGTGAGAGATGGACATGTCGGCCGACGCCCCGAGCACAACGACAGGGGCTATGGCCGAGGAGGAGGAAGAGGTGGCGGACGATGGGAAGACCATGGCCCCCGCCAAGGGTGGCGTGATCGACCTCTCGAGGATCACTGGCAGGACCAGCCTCGCGAGGGAGGCTGGAGAGATCAGCCTCATGAGGATCGCCTGCGCGGCAACGCATGCCTTCCTCCTCTGCCGCCACTACCAAGGAGGAACGAAGACCAGCATCAGGACGAGGGTGCTGGGGGCTTCCAGGAGCCGCGCGCAATCGCTTGCATCTTGGGTGGCGCGCAGGTCCCAGCCTCACAGCGTATCTTCAAGCAGTTTGCTCGCGAGGTGAATGCGGTCCTCCCCAAGCTTGAGGCCACGCGCCCTCTCAGGTGGTCTGCGTGCGCTATCACGTTCAGCTCAGCAGATCAGCTCAAGTGCGCGGCAACGGTTGGAGTCCTCCCGATGCTTTGCTCCCC
This sequence comes from Triticum aestivum, assembly GCF_018294505.1. NCBI lineage: Eukaryota > Viridiplantae > Streptophyta > Magnoliopsida > Poales > Poaceae > Triticum > Triticum aestivum. Next base: position 246,550,517 of record NC_057794.1, read on the forward strand.
AGTCATCAGCAATGTGCAGGTCACCAGGACCCTCATTGACGGCGGAGCAGGACTCAACGTCCTGTCCGTCGAGACGTTCGACAATCTCCAAGTGCCGTACGATCAGCTTCAGCCAACCAAGCCCTTCTCAGGAGTCACTGATGGTTCCACTATTCCGATAGGGCAGGTTCGCCTTCCAGTCACCTTCGGGCAGCGCAACAACTACCGCACCGAGCTCATCGACTTCGACGTCGCCCACATCCGTCTGCCATACAACGCCATCCTCGGGTACCCAGCCCTGGCCAAGTTCATGGCAGTGACTCACCATGGATACAATGTCCTCAAGATGCCAGGAAGTGGTGGAGTCATCACCGTACCCGGTGAAGAAAGGGACGCAGTGTGTTCACTTGAGCGCGCGTTCCAAGCCGCAGCAATCAAAGACCTGGGCCGCAGAAATGGAAGACTTCCCGAGGCGACCCCCAAGAAGAAGAAGGCTTCACCTGGCCCAAGCCATCAGGAGGCAGGTGCCTCCGGAGTTGTTGGGTCAGGATCTGTGCCCAATCAGGGAGCGCCACCCTCTCTCGCATAGGAAGGCGCGCCCAACGCCCTCCTCAGGTAGGGCTCGGGGGCTCTTTCTTGGAGAGCCATCGACTTTGCCAAGGTCGCGAGGGAGGCGCTCGGGCACCACTTGGAGGGGTGCTTCCAGGCACGTTTCCCTCAGGAAGGTACAAGGCAAGGAAGACCAAACCCTTAGGAGTTCATCGCAAGCAACACTCAGGAGCTATAGGAGTCGAGAGTCATGCGCGGCAGCCGCCGCTTGCCCACCATGGCCCCACATCCAGGCGAGGATGGTGGGCTGCGTGTCTGCATCGACGTGCTAGGGCTCAACCAAGCCGCGTCTCAGGAGCGCCTCTGGCCTTCGCGCATGGGGCGCTGCGAGGGTCCAGCTCACAGCTACATTCGCATGTCTTTCGGCCTGCCGAACACGGTCGCCGCTCATCAGCGCTTGCTGAGGAGCATTCTGGAGGCTCAGGAGGTCAGGCATCAGGCGGTCCTGGCGGAGATGGAGATGGCTCTCGGAGACCCACCTGTGCCCCCGGAGCCTCCCGAGGTTCCTAGGCCTGGGGGCTTGTGAGGGTCAGCGTCTTCATCGCGCATCGCCCGCTTCTTCAGTATCACTCCATCTTCAACGGCACCAGGTGACATCTTTCTAAGTTCCGTTTTTAGCTAGGAGCACCCACAGGGCCGCATTATTCCCAGGTCGCGTGGGTCCATCCCTGCGGCATGTATCCGTTTTGCTTATGCTCTTTACTTACCTTGTTGGGGGCGCCCCTCGGGCTGCATCATCCCCGAGCTACTTGGGCCTGGCCCTGCGGCATTTGCTTTTCCGCGTCTACTTAAAATGAATTTCCTCCTGCATGCTTAACATACCCAACCTAATCGCCTACTCGATTGACGCCTACCTACAGAGCCGCTCGCTCTGGCACGGCATCTGTGCATGGGTCCATCCCTGCAACGCCGAAAAATCTGAGTGGTCAAGCTCTGGCCACGGCAGCCCCGCAAGGCGCCACCTCACCAGGACCTTAGTGCCCCAATCACTCCCCCGGAGCGACCAAAGGTTGGCTGGCAATCGTAACAACAGGTCTTGTTTCTCTTTATGACTGGTGTACAGGACCTACTCCAGGAGCAACGCTAGGGACATCGCGAGCTGTCTCTCCCTCTCTCCGGCACGGACCGCTTGCACGTTAAAAGGGGGGCGCCTGAGCATCATGACTCCAGGCTCCTACTAGCTCTCCAGCCCTCACCCCCTGGCCTTGACCCATGGCATCGCGACCTGTCATACCAGCGGCGGCTGAGCTCGCTCGAGGGCCGGGACTTGAGGACGTAGAGCATTAAGGAAAGTGCGGGGGAGTGGGAAGAAGCTCGCGAGGACCTAACCCAGCAGCGCCTCATCTGCCACCGCTCGGGCCAGGTGCTTCATCGAGGAACTACACCTAACTCAAGAGATAAGTCACGCCCTTACAAGAGTTGGACCAACACAGTGCAAAACCCTCACCCAGTGCGGCTCTGTCACGGCGACGTTACCTTCCTTTCATGCCCAGCGAGGGCTGCTTGAGTGCTAAAGGGGACCTCCCGAGCATCGCGACTCGGGGGCTCTTACTAGACCTCGGGCCGCTCACCTCCTGGCCTTGACCACGGCATCGTGACCTGGCATACCAGCGACGGCTGAAGCCTGCCTGGGGACTGGGACCTGTCAGCGTAGAGCGCCAAGTCCTCGCGAGGATAGAAAGGGGGAGCCGAGCTGAGACAGGACAAGCACCTCGCATTGATTCATATTAAGGATATAATATTCATAAAAGACATGGCAGACGCCTTACATACCCTCATGGGGTGTTGCTTCGATTCCTCGCAGGGAACAAGAGTTCTAATCCTAAGGAACGCTAATTGCCCGCGCCGTCGCAAGGGACGCCATCATCAACAGTGGGATGCCCAACGTCGATGCCAACCCCATCCAGATTAGTGGTGCCGGCGGCTGGATGCAGCTGCCCCACTCCGAGCACTGCGCGATCTCAGGGGCTCGTAGCTGTCGTCGCTCGTCTTCGGAGTCGCGAGGAGCTCAGGGGAGGCACTGAATTCCCCAGCTCCTCCGCTGCTGCCTGAGGAGCTGCTGGAGGGCCAGTGGGCAGGCCAGGTCCTCGCCGGTTCATCGCCCCTGCCGCGCTCCCTGGGGCCGCACTCCAGCTGGCGTCCTTCACCATCGAAGACCTAGAAGAACATCAGGGAGGCGCCGTCATACTCAAGATGAATTACGAGGGCGCCTACCGTCCGGCAGACTCGGGCGATTTCGCCCCAGCCCCGGGTCATGAAGACCTTGCCCGGAGCGACGACCGCGACCTCCGCTCCGGTCGCAAGGGTGCTGCAATCAGCGTGCTGCAGCCAGAGCTCCAAAGCCCCGCTCGGCGGCATCTCAAAGGCGAAGGAAGGAGGGAGGCGAATCCAAGAGCTTGGAGGGATGGCGGCGTGGAGCACGAGCTCGCGAGAGGAGCGTTCGACATGGACTCCAGGAGGAATGACGCGCACCACCGTGACTCGCCGGTGTCGATGGCGGCACCGTCGATGTTGCTCGACGCCTTCTCCCGCAGGACCTACGATGCGGGCGTACAAGGGTAGCGGATACCCAGGCGGCGGCCGCTCGTACCAGGGCCTCGGTGCCTCCTGCTGAGCACCCTCATCTCGATGGCGGAGGATCAGCCGCTTCTTCGGCGGAAGTGGGTCAGGACCCTCTCGGGGGGCCTTTCCTTTCTCTTCTGTAGAGAACCGGCGGATTGGTGCCATTGGCGTGAGGAGAAGCAAGAACAAGGAAGAAGAAGGGAAGGAGCAGCAGGAAGGGATGGACTGAAGGGGCTCGCCCAGCCCCGTATTTATGGCCGGAGGAGTCCAACCACTGAGCACCACGATCATAGGTAATCATGACCGTTTTCTCTGCATCCAGGGACTTGTCAAGTCATGCGGTCACTGAGGCATCGTGGGGAGCACAGACGCCCACGTCCAATCAATCACCATGCGGTGCCCAAGGCCGTAGGCTGTTAGGGCCCGCGGCACTTCGCGCTTGCCCCTTCGCTTTCCTGCTAGGCCAAGCCCGGGTGCGCCTCGGGCCCGGGGGCTATTGTCGGTGTTCTGGCAACAGGGGTCCCCAGACTTGCCTGCCCGCGGCCTGCGGCGTGGCTCAAGTGGGGGCCCAACACGGCCCATCTTCATCAGCTCAAGCTCAAGACCCTCGCGAGGGGCCAAGCCTCGCGGGGAGGACGACAGAAAGCTTCCCCAGAGGCAGCCTCATCCGGCAGGCTCGCAAGGAGGCAGGGAGCTCAAGGCGGGGATACTCGCGAGGAACCCGTGACGCAAGCCATGACGATCGAGACCAGGCGGGCGCCGGCCTGCGCAGTGTCCTTGTTTCCCCTTTGGTGCAAAGGAGGCAAGCACAGGCCAAGGCATCGGGCAAAGGTTACCATTCCGGTGCAACAAGACCAAGACCAGCAGAGCGGCAGGATGGAGGTCACCGTGGAGCCCAAGACGGCGTCATCACCAGTGCTTTTGGCAGCCGAAGACCACCTTTGGTCAGGATAACTTGTACTATATGTTCCCCTTGAAAATGGCCAAGTGGTTGCGCCCTTCCCTCTCATTATTTGGGGAGAGGCCCAGGGCCTCTATAAATAGAGCTAGCCACCACAGAGTAGAGACATCTAGAAAACGGCCAGAGATCTGGTAGAACCCTAGTAGAGAGAGAGAGAGAGAGGCGACTGAACTCACCCTAGCAGTTCATCACACCAGCTCAAGAACACCGCTCGCGAGGCTTTTCTTCCCTTGTAATGTTCGTCATCAGCCCCTGAGGCAATCCACCATACCACACACTAGAGTAGGGTATTACACCACAACGGTGGCCCGAACCAGTATAAACCTCGTGTCCCTTGTGCTGTTCGTTGTTTCCAGCTTAGATAATGCGAGGAGATTGGACGTAGATCGGTAGGGGAGAGATCTCCGCGCACACCCCAGTGTTCGAACCTCAAGGGTCTGCCGGAACCCGAAATCCGACATAAACCTAACCATAGCATGAAACATTTGGATCCAAATCAGCCCCTTACGAAGCAACGCATAAACTAGGGTTTAAGCTTCTATCACTCTAGCAACCCATCATCTACTTATTACTTCCCAATGCCTTCCTCTAGGCCCAAATAATGGTGAAGTGTCATGTAGTCGACGTTCACATAACACCACTAGAGGAGAGACAACATACATCTCATCAAAATATCAAACGAATACCAAATTCACATGACTACTAATAGCAAGACTTCTCCCGTGTCCTCAGGAACATACGTAACTACTCACAAAGCATATTCATGTTCATAATCAGAGGGGTATTAATATGCATAAAGGATCTGAACATATGATCTTCCACCAAATAAACCAACTAGCATCAACTACAAGGAGTAATTAACACTACTAGCAACCCACAAGTACCAATCCCGGACTTAGAGACAAGAATTAGATACAAGAGATGAACTAGGGTTTGAGAGGAGATGGTGCTGGTGAAGATGTTGATGGAGATTGACCCCCTCCCGATGAGAGGATCGTTGGTGATGACGATGGCGATGATTTCCCCCTCCCGGAGGGAAGTTTCCCCGGCAGAACAGCTCCGCCAGAGCCCTAGATTGGTTCCGCCAAGGTTCCGCCTCGTGGCGGCGAAGTCTCGTCCGGAAAGATGGCTTATGATTTTTTCCTCATAGAAAGACTCCATATAGCAGAAGATGGGCATCGGAGGGCCACCAGGGGACCCACGAGGCAGGGGGCGCGCCCAGGGGGGTAGGGCGTGCCCCACCCTCGTGGGCAGGGTGTTGCCCCCCTCTGGAACTTCTTGCGCTCATTATTTTTTATATATTCTGAAAATGACTTCCGTGAAGTTTCAGGACTTTGGAAGCTGTGCAGAATAGGTCTCTAATATTTGCTCCTTTTCCAGCCCAGAATCCCAGCTGCCGGCATTCTCCATCTTTATGTAAACCTTGTAAAATAAGAGAGAATAGGCATAAGTATTGTGAAATAATGTGTAATAACAGCCCATAATGCAATAAATATCCATATAAAAGCATGATGCAAAATGGACGTATCAACTCCCCCAAGCTTAGACCTCGCTTGTCCTCAAGCGAAAGCCGAAATCGAAAAATATGTCCACATGTTTAGAGATAGAGGTGTCAATAAAAATAAAATACGGACATGAGGGCATCATGATCATTCTTAGAACAACAACTTATATAATTCTTGTCATATGATCTCTTATGCTAGAGTAATAATTCAATCACAATTTCAAGTATGAATCATAAACTTCATTGAAAACTAACAAACTATAATCTCAGTCATTGGAGCAATTGCAATTTATCATAACATAGGAAAGAGTCAATATATAAGAGCTTTTCAACAAGTCCACATACTCAACTATCATATAGTCTTTCACAATTGCTATCACTCACACAATACTTATGGGTATGGAGTTTTAATTGGACATAGAGAAAGATAGGGGCGTATAGTTTTGCCTCCCAACGTTTTACCTCAAGGCTAATGTCAACAATAATAGTTCATGAAAACTCACATCCAGTTAGCCATATATACTAGGATCTTTCCAACATGTTGTGCTTGCCAAAATATAAAATGTAAAAAGGAAGGGTGAAGATCACCATGACTCTTATGTAAGGCAGGAGATAAAAGTAAAAGATAGGCCCTTCACAGAGGGAAGCAGAGGTTGTCATGCGCTTTTATGGTTGGATGCACAAAATCTTAATGCGAAAGAACGTCACTTTATATTGCCACTTGTGATATGGACCTTTATTATGCAGCCTGTCGCTTTTATTTCTTCCATATCACATGATCGTATAAAGCTTATTTTCTCCCACACTAATAAGTCATACATATTTAGAGAGCAATTTTTATTGCTTGCACCGATGACAAATTACTTGGAGGATCTTACTCAATCCATAGGTAGGTATGGTGGACTCTCATGGCGAAACTGGGTTTAGGGATATTTGGAAGCACAAGTAGTATCTCTACTTGGTGCAAAGAATTGTCTAGCATGAGAGGGAAAGGTAAGCTCAACCATGTTGGATGATCCATGACAATATTATTAATCTCAGATGTAAGAAAACATAACCCATTATGTTGTCTTCCTTGTCCAACGTCAACTCTTTAGCATGTCATATTTTAATGAGTGCTCACAATCATAAAAGATGTCCAAGATAGTATATTTATATGTGAAGACCTCTCCTTCTTTATTACTTCCTATTAATTGCAACGATGACCAAAACTATGTTTGTCAACTCTCAACAACTTTTATTCATCATACTTTTTCTATGTGAGCTCATTACTCTCCAAAAGATCCATACGATCTCTTTTATTTTATTCACTCAATATCATGGCAAATTAATCAAGCCCTTGACTCAACACTAATCTTTGTTATATATAGCTCATGGACTCGATTACATAGAAGTATCATAAAGCAAAACTCACAACTAGATCATACTAAAAGCTTTATGCTACTAGATCAAGATATTATCAAAAGGATCGAACTAAGAAAAACGGTAAAGATAAAAGTGATGGTGATACGATACCGGGGCACACCCACAAGCTTGGCAGTTGCCAAGGGAAGTTCCCATACCCATGTGATTATGTCTCCTTTGTTGGTGAAGAAGTTGATTGTTTTGTTGATGGCGTAGGCTTGTCGTCCTTCTTCCAAGGCATAGGCTCACCATCATAGAAGGATGATCGAGTCTCCTAAAACCTCAAATCTGCAGCCAAACTCATCCTCTTGAATATATATTCATACTCACAGTTTTGATTTTGCAGGTCATAGATCTGGGCTTGGAGGTGCTCGATTTTCTCATGAAGCTTGAAGATGGCATCCCCAATGTCCTTGACGTCCAGCTTGTGGTTGTTGGTGAACTCCGTGATCATAATGTGATTGGAATCGAGTCCACGCTCCACCATCTCCTGACACTTGAAAACTTCTTGCTCCAATGCCTCGAGCCTTGCCTCCGTGCTTCCGGTCTTCCTTGGTCCCTCAACATCGTGGATGTGCAACAACCCCTCACGCATCTCAATGGTTTGAGGATATTGCATCACTTCCATGAGGTAGGGGTTGATGGCCTTCTCGAAGAACTGGTCCTTGGGGGCACTTGAAGACGACATGACGACCTGGATCTGTTAGAAAAACAGCTCGAAACAAACACATGAGATTTTTGCGTGATACGGTGGTCAAAACCTTCGGGAGATTATATAATAAATTTTTATCGACCAAAATACGTAACGTGCAAGAAAACGGAGTCCGGAGAGCACACGAGGTGCCCACGAGGTAGGGGGGCAAGCCCAGGGGGTAGGGCGCGCCCTCCACCCTTGTGGAGCCCTAGTGTCCTTCCCGGACTGCTTCTTATTTTTCTATTTTTCTAAATATTCCAAAACGGAGAAACATTGCCATTAGAACTGATTTGGAGTCGGTTTAGTTACCGTATCACATACCTATTCCTTTTAGGAGTCTGAAACATTTCGGAAAGTGCCCCTTATGTATTCCTCCGGGGTTACGGTTTCAATAACATTGGTTTCAACATTTATAGGATTACCTGAGATATAATGTTTAATTCTTTGACCGTTCACCACCTTCAGATTTGTGCCTTCGAAGTTGTTGATTTTTATGGCACCGGAACAATAGACCTCCTCGATAACGTAAGTACCTTCCGATTAGAGAGAAGTTTTCCTGCAAAAAATCTTAAACGTGAGTTGTATAGCAATACATAATCACCTACATTAAACTCACGCTTTTGTATTCTTTTGTCATGCCATCTTTTAACTTTTTCTTTAAATAATTTGCCAGTCTCATAGGCTTGGGTTCTCCATTCATCAAGTGAGCTAATGTCAAATAACCTCTTCTCACCGGCAAGTTTGAAATCATAATTGAGCTCTTTAATAGCCCAATAAGCCTTATGTTCTAGTTCGAGAGGTAAGTGACATGCTTTTCCATAAACCATTTTATACGGAGACATACCCATAGGATTTTTATATGCACTTCTATAGGCCCATAATGCATCATCAAGTTTCTTGGACCAATTCTTTCTAGATCTATTAATAGTCTTTTGCAAAATTAATTTGAGTTCTTTATTACTCAATTCTACTTGACCACTAGACTGTGCGTGATAAGGAGAGGCAATTCTATGATTAACATCATATTTAGCAAGCATTTTACGGAAAGCACCGTGAATAAAATGTGAACCACCATCAGTCATTAAATATCTAGGGACTCCAAACCACGGAAAAATAACTTCTTTAAGCATCTTAATAGAAGTGTTATGATCAGCACTACTAGTTGGAATAGCTTCTACCCACTTAGTAACGTAATCAACAATGACTAAAATATGTGTGTAACCGTGAGAGGCAGGAAAAGGTCCCATATAATCGAAGCCCCAAACATCAAATGGTTCAATAACAAGTGAATAATTCATAGGCATTTCTAGGCGTCTACTAATATTACCAATTCTTTGACATTCATCACAAGATAAAACAAACTTACGAGCATCCTTGAAGAGAGTAGGCCAATAAAAACCAGATTGCAATACCTTATGTGCAGTTCTATCTCTAGCGTGGTGTCCTCCATAAGCCTCAGAATGACACTTGCGTAGGATTTGTTCCTTTTCATGCTCAGGTACACAAGTATAATAACACCATCTACTCCTTCTTTATAAAGATGTGGGTCATCCCAAAAGTAATGCCTCAAATCATAGAAAAACTTGTTCTTTTGTTGGTATGTGAAACTAGGTGGTATAAATTTAGCAACAATATAATTAGCATAATCAGCATACCATGGAGTAGTACGAGAAGCATTTATGACATTTAATTGTTCATCAGGAAAGCTGTCATCAATAGGTAGTGGGTCATCAAGCACATTTTCTAACCTAGACAAGTTATCTGCAACGGGGTTCTCAGCTCCCTTTCTATCAACAATATGCAAATCAAATTCTTGTAGCAGGAGAACCCATCTAATAAGTCTAGGTTTAGCATCTTTCTTTTCCATAAGGTATTTAATAGCAGCAAGATCCGTGTGAACAGTTACTTTAGAATCAACAATATATGGTCTAAACTTATCACAAGCAAATACAACTGCTAGGAATTCCTTTTCAGTAGTAGCATAATTTCTCTGAGCATTGTCTAAAGTTTTACTAGCATATTGAATAACATTTAATTTCTTATCAACTCTTTGCCCTAGAACAACACCTACAACATAATCACTAGCATCACACATAATTTCAAAGGGTAAATTCCAATCAGGTGGCTGAACAATCCGTGCAGAGATCAATGATTTCTTAAGTATTTCAAATGCTTCTACACAATCATCATCAAAGACAAATGGTATATCTTTTTGTAATAAATTAGTTAGAGGCCGAGAAATTTTTGAGAAGTCCTTAATGAACTTCCTATAAAAACCGGCATGACCAAGGAAACTTCTTATACCTTTGATGTCCTTGGGACATGGCATCTTTTCAATAGCATCAACCTTGGCTTTATCAACTTCAATACCTCTTTCAGAAACTTTATGCCCCAAGACAATACCTTCATTAACCATAAAGTGGCACTTTTCCCAATTCAAGACAAGATTAGTTTCTTCACATCTCTGCAAAACTCGATCAAGGTTGCTCAAGCAATCATCAAAAGAGGATCCATAGACCGAGAAATCATCCATGAAAACCTCACAAATCTTTTCACAAAAGTCAGAGAATATAGCCATCATGCATCTTTGGAAGGTAGCAGGTGCATTACATAAACCAAAAGGCATACGTCTATAAGCAAAAGTACCAAACAGGCAAGTAAAAGTGGTCTTATATTGATCATCAGCTGACATGGGTATTTGAGAGAAACCAGAATAACCATCTAGAAAGCAAAAATGTGTATGTTTGGATAATCTTTCTAGCATTTGATCAATAAAAGGTAAGGGGTAATGATCTTTTTAGTAGCCTTATTTAATTTGCGGAAATCAATTACCGTCCTATAACCTGTAATAATTCTTTGTGGAATCAATTCATCTTTATCATTAGGAACGACAATAATACCTCCATTTTAGGGACACAATGGACAAGACTTACCCACTGACTATCAACAATGGGATAAATAATACATGCCTCCAGAAGCTTTAGTATTTCCTTTCTTACCACTTCTTTCATCTTAGGATTCAGCCATCGTTGGTGATCACAAACTGGTTTGGCATCTTTCTCCAAATTTATTTTATGTTGACATAGAGTAGGACTAATGCCCTTAAGATCATCAAGAGTATAACCAATAGCAGCCCGGTGCTTCCTCAGAGTTTTTCAATAATCTCTCTTCTTCATGATCTGAAAGGTTAGCACTAATAATAACAGGATATATCTTCATTTCATCAAGATAAGCATATTTAAGAGTACCAGGTAACGGTTTAAGCTCAAACACGGGATCACCCTTGGGTGGAGGAGGATCCCCTAGGATTTCAATAGGCAAATTGTGTTTCAGGATGGGTTCCTGTTTAAAGAATACTTCATATATTTCCCTTCTTTCATTCATAAACATATCATTTTCATGGTCTAGCAAATATTGTTCTAAAGGATCACTAGGAGGTACGACAATAGAAGCAAGACCAATAATTTCATCTTTACTAGGAAATTCCTCTTCACAGTGTTGTCTACGAAATTTAGAAAACTTGAACTCATGAGACATATCACCCAAACCAATAGTAACAACATCCTTTTCGCAGTCTATCTTAGCATTAACAGTATTCAAGAAGGGTCTACTGAAAATAATGGGACAAAAGCTATCTTGTGGGGAGCCAAGAACAAGAAAATCAGCAGGATATTTAGTTTTCCCACACAAGACTTCAACATCTCTAACAATTCCCATTGGTGAAATAGTATCTCTATTGGCAAGTTTAATTGTGACATCAATATCTTCTAATTCAGCGGGTGCAATGTCATGCATAATTTCTTTCTATAAGTCAAAAGGTATTGCACTAGCACTAGCACCCATATCACATAAGCCATGATAACAATGATCTCCTATTTTAATAGAAATAACAGGCATGCCTACCACAGGTCTGTGTTTATCTTTAGCACAAGGTTTGGCAATTCTAGCGGTTTCATTACAGAAATGAATAACATGCCCATCAATATAATCAGCCATGAGATCTTTAAAAATAGCAATATTAGGTTCAACTTTAATTTGCTCAGGAGGTGTATAAGTTCTAATATTGCTTTTACGAACCACAGTTGAAGCTTTAGCATGATCCTTTATCCTAACAGGGAAAGGTGGTTTCTCAACATAAGAAGTAGGAACAATAGGATCATTATAAGTGATAGTCTTTTCTTCAACTTTAATAAGTGCAGCTACTTTTACTTCTATGGGAGGATGATATTTAAACCACTTCTCCTTAGGGAGATCGATATGAGCAGAAAAAGATTCACAGAAAGAGGCTACAATCTCAGAGTCAAGTCCATATTTAGTGCTAAATTTACGGAAAACATCAGTATCCATAAAAGATTTAACACAATCATACTTAGGTGTCATACCTGACTCCTTACCTTCGTCGACGTCCCAATCTTCAGAGTTGCATTTAATTCTTTCCAATAAATCACATTTGAATTCAATAGTCTTCATCATAAAAGAGCCAACACAAGAAGTATCGAGCATGGTGCGATTGTTATCAGAAAGCCGAGCATAAAAATTTTGAATAATCATTTCTCTTGAGAGTTCATGATTGGGGCATGAATATAAGATTGATTTAAGCCTCCCCCAAGCTTGAGCGATACTTTATCCTTCGCAAGGCCAGAAATTATATATATAATTGCGATCACGATGAACAAGATGCATAGGACAAAACTTCTGATGAAATTCCAATTTCAATCGTTTGTAGTTCCATGACCCCGTATCATCACATATCCTATACCATGTCAATGCATCTCCCTTCGAAGATAAAGGGAAGACCTTCTTCTTAATAACATCTCCGGGCACACCTGCAAGCTTAAATAATCCACAAACTTCATCCACATATATTAGGTGCTCATCAAGATGCTTTTTTCCATCTCCTACAAAAGGATTAGCTAGCAGTTTTTCTAACATACCCGAAGGAATTTCAAAGCAGACATTTTCATTTTCAGTAGGTTCATTAGGTTGAGGAGAAACTCTTTGCTCTACTGGTCGGGGTGAAGATACCCCGAACAAGCCCCTCAAAGGATTACTTTCCATAGTAACAAGTGGCAGTAAATTTCAGCACACTATATAAATTTTACCTTACCAAATTCCACCTACCAAAGGCGCTTCACTCCCCGGAAACGGCGCCAGAAAAGATTCTTGATGACCCACAAGTATAGGGGATCTATCATAGTCCTTTCGATAAGTAAGACTGTCAAACCCAACGAGGAGCAGAAGGAAATGATAAGCGGGTTTCAGCAAGGTATTCTCTGCAAGTACTGAAATAAGTGGTAACAGATAGTTTTGTGATGAGATAATTGTTAATGAGCAACAAGTAACAAAAGTGAATAAAGTGGAGCAAGGTGGCCCAATACTTTTTGTAGCAAAGGACAAGCCTGGACAAACTCTTATATGATGTAAAGCACTCCCGAGGACACATGGGAATATCGTCAAACTAGTTTTCATCACGTTCATATGATTCGCGTTCGGTACTTTGATAATTTGGTATGTGGGTGGACCGGTGCTTGGGTGATGTCCTTACTTGGACAAGCATCCCACTTATGATTAACGTTTATTGCAAGCATTTACAACTACAACAAAAGTATTAAGGTAAACCTAACCATAGCATGAAACATGTGGATCCAAATTAGCCCCTTACGAAGCAAATCATAAACTAGGGTTTAAGCTTTTGTCACTCTAGAAACCCATCATCTACTTATTACTTCCCAATGCCTTCCTCTAGGCCCAAATAATGGTGAAGTGTAATTTAGTCGACGTTCACATAACACCACTAGAGGAGAGACAACATACATCTCATCAAAATATCGAACGAATACCAAATTCACATGACTACTAATAGCAAGACTTCTCCCATGTCCTCAGGAACAAACGTAACTACTCACAAAGCATATTCATGTTCATAATCAGAGGGGTATTAATATGCATAAATGATCTGAACATATGATCTTCCACCAAATAAACCAACTAGCATCAACTACAAGGAGGAATTAACACTACTAGCAACCCACAAGTACCAATCCCGGACTTAGAGACAAGAATTAGATACAAGAGATGAACTAGGGTTTGAGAGGAGATGGTGCTGGTGAAGATGTTGATGGAGATTGACCCCTTCCCGATGAGAGGATCGTTGGTGATGACGATGGCGATGATTTCCCCCTCCCGGAGGGAAGTTTCCCCGCAGAACAGCTCCGCCAGAGCCCTAGATTGGTTCCGCCAAGGTTCTGCCTCGTGGCGGCGGAGTCTCGTCCGGAACGATGGCTTATGATTTTTTTCCTCATCGAAAGACTCCATATAGCAGAAGATGGGCATCAGAGGGCCACCAGGGGACCCACAAGGAAGGGGGCACGCCCAGGGGTGTAGGGCGCGCCCCCCACCCTCGTGGGCAGGGTGTGGCCCCCCTCTGGAACTTCATGCACTCATTGTTTTTTATATATTCTGAAAATGACTTCCGTGAAGTTTCAGGACTTTTGGAGCTGTGCAGAATAGGTCTCTAATATTTGCTCCTTTTCCAGCCCAGAATCCCAGCTGCCGGCATTCTCCCTCTTTATGTAAACCTTGTAAAAAAGAGATGATAGGCATAAGAATTGTGACATAATGTGTAATAACAGCCCATAATGCAATAAATATCGATATAAAAGCATGATGCAAAATGGACGTATCAGTCGTCACCTCACAAGCCAGCGGTGGAGCCTCCACTCTAGCGGCCATATCGGGAGCACTCGGCGATGCTTGCTCCCCCACGGCCACCTCTAGAGGGTGCACTGTGGGATCGACGAGCATAGGGGCCACCAAGATGGGGTTCTCATGAGGCCCTCGTGGCCCTCGGGGAGCAGACCCCACTCGTCAAAGCGTGACATCTTCTCAACAAATGCTCCCGCGTTCGAGTAGTTATACAAGGGACACCCCTCGGTAGGGAGCACAACAGGCACGGGGTCACCCGTTAGGAGCTGGAGCACTGTGCGCAATGTCTTGGAGGGGAGCGAAGGCACCTGGAGCCTCATGGGGTCATCGGGGTCAGTGAAGGCCCACATCGGGCGAGAATGGCACCAGAGCAGAGCGACGTGCCGCTGGACGAACTCCCTCACCACCATCGCCATCGTCACCCCTGCCTCCTTCAGCTTGGCCAGCCTGGACCAGACACGCACGAGCCGTCGGTCAACGAGATCCGTGTGCCCCCAGCCGGAACTCGGCTCTGCTGGCGCCCATGGGAGGAGGAGCAGGGGGCTACGCATGGTGGCGTCCACATACACCCACTACTTCCGGAACCCCCTCATGTCCGGGCTGAGCGTGAAGTCAATGCCGGAGCCAGCTATCACCGCCACCGCCTGGAGCGACACGCACCCGAGCGTTGCACGCTATCGACCAAGTGGAGTGAGAAGAAATGACGGAGCAAGGACACGGAGGGGGCAAGGCACACTAAGGCTTCGCACAGGAAGGCAAAGGCACAGAGAAGGATGATGGATCTGAGGTCTAGATGCAGCGCGTGAACCTGGTAATGCGAGAGCACGACATTGAAGAAATTTGAAAAAGGGGGGACCAGGCTAGTGAAGAGAGCGTGGAGATGAAGGGGGATTTCAGTGGCCTCCATGTCAACCAAGGCACGAGAGGCAGGCCAGACCGTCGTCGCCTTCCACTCATTGGAATCGGCGGTGAGGGCCTGCCAAACCTTGTTCAGCCCCTCCTCGTTGATCACTGTGAACTGATCCAACGCCTATTCCGGCCCCGGCGGGTGTTTCGCGGTCACACGGGCTTTCCCCTTCTTCGACCTGGGAGGCATGGCGGCGGGGTGGATTGGAGCCAGCGTGAAATCTGGCGGAGGAAGAGCAAGCTCGCAGAGAAGAGGAGGAGCAAAAGGCGAGCGTGGCGGACAATGATGGCTTGGTCGTGTATGCCAGGAAGTAATCAAGTCGGGTTGTTGTCGACGCGGCGTGGGGAAGTGCAGACACCCACGTCCCATCAGGCGCCACATGTCGGCTGGGCCCGCAAGCGATGGGGCCCACGGTGCTTCGCCCTTGCCGTTAGCTTCGCCTCGAGTCCAAGTCCGAGCGCGCCTTGTGCCCAGGGGCTAATGTCAGCGTTTTGGGAACCAGGGTACCCAGACTTGCCTGCCTGCGGCCCACGGCATGGCTCCATCGACGGCATGGTATGGCCCATCTTCAGCACCTTCAAGACAAGTCCCCCGTGAGGGGCCAAGCCACGCGGGGCGGATGACATCAAGACCTCCAGAGGAGCGGCCTCCTCAGGCTGGCTCCCGAGGAGCGGAGATTCCTATGCAGGCGCCCACCTCATGAGGTTGAGGTGACACCAGCCATGATGGCCAAGGCCAGTTGGGCGCCAGCAGGCGCAGAGCTATAGGTTTCATCTTGGGTGCTAAGGAGGCAAGCGCAGACGCGGGGTACCAAGGAATCACCCAAAGGTTTCCATTCCCATACAACAATACCAAGACCGCCAGAATGGATGTCATCACCAAGCCAACCATGGCGTCACGACCAGAAGCTTTGCTGGCGAAGTCACCTTTCGTCGGGATAGGATGAACTTCTTGTTCTTTTCAAAATTGGCCACTATGGGATCCCTTCTCGCCTTCATTTGGAGGAAGAGGACCAAGGCCACTATAAATATAGCTTAGCCACCACCATGGGAGGGGAGATACTTCTCTGGCTCACACCCACACCACAACAGACCTCATGAGGTTGTTCTTCCTCTGTACTAGTTCATCCTCAGCCCCTCGTGAGGCCAATCCAGCCCAAAGCAGGAGTAGGGTATTACACCGCAAGGTGGCTCGAACCTAGTTAAACTGTTGTGTCTGTTTTCTTCCTTGCTCATCGAGCTAGGCCATGGGGACGACGAACTGGATAGCTGGTGAGGTTGAGTTCTTCGCACACGCCCCAGAGTTCGAACCTCTCTTGGGTCCGCGGAGCCCTGAATCCGACAGTGAAATTATAGTCATGCTAGTGAGTAATTGTGGATTAGTAAGAATATTTCTATTAAGGTTTGTGATTCTCGAAGCATGCACGTATGGTCTCTTATTATGTGATGAAGTTGGAGCATGATTTATTTTTCATTGCCTTCCTTATGAGTGGTGGTCGGGGATGAGCGATGGTCTTTTCCTACCAATATATCCCCCTAGGAGCATACATATTAGTACTTTGTTTTGATGGCTAATAAAATTTTGCAATAAGTATGTGAGTTCTTTATGACTAATGTTTAGTCCATGGATTATACCCACTCTCACCCTTCCACCATTGCAAGCCTCTTAGGTACCATACATTGCCCTTTCTCACCTTGAGAGATGGTGCAGACTTCGCCGGTGCATCCAAATCCCGTGATATGATACGCTCTTTCACACATAAGCCACCTTATATCTTCCTCAAAACAGCCACCATACCTATCTATTGTGGCATTTCCATAGTCATTCCGAGATATATTGCCATGCAACTTCCACGGTTCTGTTTTATTATGACACGCACCATCATTGTCATATTGCTTTACATGATCATACATGAGGCATTCATATAGAGTCATACTCTTGTTCTAGTTGTAATTATTGAGTTGTAAGTAAATAAACGTGTGATGATCATCATTATTACAACATTGTCCCATGTGAGGAAAGGATGATGTAGACTATGACCCCCCCCCACACACACACAAGTTGGGATGAGACTCTGGACTTAAAATAAAAGGAGGCCAAAGAGCCCAAAATAAAACAATAAAAGAGGCAAAAGAGCCCAAAATAAAAAAAAGAGAAAAAAGAAAAAAATGAGAGAAAAAGAGAGAAGGGACAATATTACTATCCTTTTTCCACACTTCTCCTTCAAAGTAGCACCATGTTATTCATATAGAGAGTCTCTTTTTGTCACTTTCAGTTTCATATGTTACTAGTGGGAAGTTTTCACTATAGAACTTCGCTTGTATATTCCAATGATGGGATTCCTCAAATTGCCCTAGGTCTTCCTAAGCAAGCAAGTTGGATGCACACCAACTTAGTTTTCTTTTGAGCTTTCATACACTTATAGCTCTAGTGCATCCGTTGCATGGCAATCCCTGATAGGTCTCTAACGCATCTATAATTTTTTATTGTTCCATGTTATTATATTATATGTTTTGGATGTTTTATATTCATTAATATGCTATTTTATATTATTTTGGGACTAACTTATTAACCTAGAGCCCAGTGCTAGTTTCTGTTTTTTCCTTGTTTTTAAGTTTTACAGAAAAGGAATATCAAACGGAGTCCAAACAGAATAAAACTTTCGCGGTGATTTTTCTTGGACCAGAAGACACCCGGATGACTTGGAGAGGGGGACAGAGGAGTCCCGAGGGGCCCACAAGCCCTCAGGGCACGCCCTAGGGGGGCACCCCTGGCTTGTGGACACCTCGGGAGTCCCCCAACCCTAATATTTGCACTATAAATTCCAAAATATTCCCACAACATCAAATGCATCCACGAAAATACTTTTCCGCCACCGCAAGCCTCTGTTCCCATGAGATCCCATCTTGGGGCCTTTTCCGGCACGCTGCTAGAGGGGGATTCAATCACAGAGGGCCTCTACATCAACCTTCACTAGTACAACGAGGTGCTATACAAATGGTTTCTAACCCCTTTCCGCGACAGCATTTCGAACCGTCGCCAAGTGAGTGACTGCGATACGGGGGTTCTTCCCACACGACCGAGAAATCATCGGGGATAGGCCCTCTTGGCACACACGCTCGACAAAATGAGGTCGTGTGTGATGCACGAGTGATTAAATACAGTTATACGTATAGTTGTGCTAAAAATACAAATATACATGCCAAATCGTTTCCAGTCGAAAGTACACCCCAAACAGTCAGTCCCGGTTAAATGTTTCCGTTCATATGTAAATTCCACACAGTCAATCCAACGAATACGTTTTCGTTAGTTTGTACATCCCACATAGTTAATCCAAGAAGTATGTTTCCGTTTGTATATATATCCCACACAGTCACTCCAAGGAAACCATTTTCGTTCGCAGGTACATCACACACAATTTTCCCCCATCAAATCGTTTGTGATAGCGTTGCCATTGCACACGATATTAACAATTTTATCATTTGCATTACTGAATGCATCACACACGGTGCGTAGAAGAAACTGTGTAGCAAAGGCTGTCCACCACACACACATTTTATGTGGTAAACGTTTGTGCAAGGTGGCCTAACGCAAACAGTTTTCAAGAGGATGTCGTGTGTGATTGTTCATTGATCCAACATGGTTTATTCCTAGAAAATATGTGTGTTGCCTGAGGTCATTGCCCATGGTGTTTTCTCAATAACCGTTTGCAGTAGAAAAACCCAATTAGCAGGCTAATTGGCCATTAGCGGGCTAACTGCTATATTATTAATAATCCATTTATTAATCTAACTAACATTACATATTAAGCACACAATATATTATATTTTCATATTAAGTAAGCAGGATTTCATAATTGAAATACATCAGTATACAACATCATATAGCTTCACCACTCAGCTACCCCTACACAACTACACTAGCACCAAGTTTCACATGCAACATCTATAACCTTTCAAAATTAGCATCATAGATGGTACAAGACAGATGGATCTCATCTGGAAAACTGTTGAAGTGGAAGGTGAATATTGAGCCTTCATTGATGTTGAAGGTCTTTGCAACTTTAGGCCAGTGCCTGTGGATGATTGACCATCCATCCTTCATCCTCTTCAGGAACACTTCAATATGGAACCGTGGGTGTTCTATGAATACCTTCCTCGCCTCTTGACCATACAGGTGGTTTGAGAGGTAATCATCAGTGAACTGCTTTGGAAAGGCCTGAAAACAAGGATATGCATAAATATCTTCTCTAGATTTGAAATGGCGCAAAGGAATTAAAAAGACAAGGTATAACAGTTAGTACCATCCTGTAGTGAACTGATGTCTTCTTCATTGTGTAGACAAAGATCTTGTTGTTTTTGTTGCTAATTTCTTTACCATAATGATCTTTCTGAGTTTATTGACTTAACTGATATTCATGGATAACTCATTTCCACATATGCAAAAAGGGTTAAACAGTGGGTCAAAACCTCTGACAGTAGGACCTACATGTGCAAGACCAAATTGTTAAAAACCTAATATTTAAAAAACAAGAAGTGGAAAGGTGTGTTATTAACTGCAACATGACTAATATTTAAAAATAAGCAAACATAGTCATTCAAACTTGTATTGTGCAGGTCTAAGTACACTAGTTATTGGCCCTGTTTGGATCCATGGGTTAGAGTTAGTTTGAACTAGTTTGGGCTCAAATAGCCCTAAAGTATCCAAACAGTGCCATTGTTAAATCAAGTGGAAAGGTGTGGTAAATACTCCCTCCAGTCCTTTTTACTCTGCATATAAGAATTGTTTGCAGTCAAACTTCATAAAGTTTGACCTTATTTATATGAAAAATATCAACATCTACCATGCTAAAGTTATACAATATGAAAATTTATGCCATGACACATGTACTGATATTGATTTCATATAGTGAATGTTGGTATTTTTTCTATAAAGTTGGTCAAACTTTACGAGGATTGACTTCAGACAAATCTTATATGCGAACTGAAAAGATTCGGAGGGAGTTCAACACATGCTTAACAACAACCAAATATAGTAATTCATCGAGCTATTGTTAAAATTAGTATTGATGAAATTGAACTGCACAGTTCATACTAGCACATATAGAACATCACACTGTTAATAGCTAAAATAAAAAAGGCATACTACGAAAAACCAAAGATGGCAATTGAAACTAGACATATGCTAACTACAAAGAACCGAACAACCATAAACCATAGAAATAAACAAGGCATAATGCAAACAACCAAATATAGCAATAAATACTAGACAGGTTCTCACTACAAAAGGGGTTCGAGAAAACAAATCATGGGTTTCCTCACTTGTCACAGATTGGCTCCTCCTCGTGGTCATCGTCGATGAGGTCTGACTTGCCAGCTGAGGATCCCAAGCCAGCGCCGCATAACATATCCTTCAGAAATGACAAAAGGGGATCCATGGTGATGAAGGATGGCAAATTGTTCATAATGAGCCACAGGAGATCAGTGGCGGGGCCATCGATATGATCGACGGTTGTCGAACTCGAAGGGTTGGGGTGGACAACTTAACCTGTGACATAGCCCGTGTCAAACCGTCGGTGTTGACGACCTCGATGTCATAGCCAACATCTGTGACAGGCCAGAATACTCAGACCGCTGATTGAAAGGCTCAATCCAGGTCCAGTCATCATCGTCATCTTCCTCGGCGGCCACCTCGCCGATGTCGAGCGAAGAGGTTGCGGTAAAGATCTTTTGGGCCATTCGCTCCCCAAACTCCCCGGGAAGTGTAGTCGGGCTTAGGCTGTGATGCTCTGGTGTGGGGGAGGGGTGGGGATCTCTGCGAAAGGGGGCGTTTCACAGGCGCCGTCTGAGAAACTCAAGGCGGCGAGCGTATGTATATCGGTGGGTAAATTGCACTAGCAGGGAGACAGAGGTTGATGATGAAGGCAGCACGGTGGCGGCGGCGGCGACCTAGCTAGGTTTGGAACAAGGGAGGGATGTTGTGTATGTGGGTGAGCGGGGGATTTGGGGCCAGCGAAGGATTTGGGGGGGTGTGGAGGGGGTCCAAGGTGGTGTTTGAGGAAATGTCGTATTTACTTAAAATTTTACTAGGCGGGAGTAAAATGGCGGGGCTACCGAAAATTTGGATCAAGGGATTGAAGCAGAGAGGGACGGGAGTAACGAACATCACACACGATTAAAAGATAATAATCGTGTGCTATCAAATAGAAAAACACTCCAGCCGAGCAGATACTTTTGACATTGCGAGGGATGCATGCGGGAGTAAAATGTCGGGGCTACTGAAAATTTAGATCTACTGATTGAAGCAGAGCGGGGGTAACATACATCGCACACGGTCCAGACATACTAATCATGTGCTATCAAACGAAAAAACCATCTAGGCGGGTAGATATTTTTGAGATTGCAAGGGAGTAGATATTTTTGAGAGGGTGAGGGAAGCCTCGTGGAGCCCAATCTACTGTGATCATGTGGCTGACAGGGGCAGGGGCGCGACACATGGGTAGTCCTAGGGAACCGTGTCTGTTTCGTACCCGATCTCAGACGGTTTCTGCGTCCGACTCATCTGTAGTTTATAAATTTGGCAAAAAATGCGGGAAAGGGTCAGAACACGAATATATGTATGAAAAGGGTGGTTTGATGTTCAAATACCCAATGCACAACTTTGATGTGGCACCTGTCGCACAAAGTGGACGTTGTTATTGCTAGCTGCCTGCCCCCCTCCACACACACACACACACTTCGTGTTGCCGAGAGGGGAATCCTAGCTATGAATGCATGCCCCCAAATAGCTAGGTTTGACATCTCACCCTACCGTAATAGAAAGGAGTACATCATGGTCAACCCCCCCTTTGCTTCTGATCAAATGTGGACCGTGTGCAGGCCCACAGATGTGTCCTTCTGGCATTAGAT
Source organism: Triticum aestivum (assembly GCF_018294505.1). Lineage (NCBI taxonomy): Eukaryota > Viridiplantae > Streptophyta > Magnoliopsida > Poales > Poaceae > Triticum > Triticum aestivum. The sequence goes on from NC_057794.1 coordinate 246,572,750, forward strand.
GGGTGAGACCACATAAGAACCACACCTGCGGTGGCCTGATGTGTGTGTGTGTGTGTGTATGTGTTTGTTTGTGTGTGAAAACGATGTGGTGTTATTTAAATAACCAAATCACAAATTTGATATGGCACATGTGCAATGCAAATTAACCGGACATCCCTGTCCCCATGGAGGTTCATCTAGTATGAAGTAGTACTGTGCCCCCCACACTTTCAGTCGGTGGGAGGGGGCATCTCACCAAGGCGTATTGTAAGACTGACCAAGAAGAATCACCACCTTGGTCATATAACCTTTCTTGTTTGTTGGGTTAAAGTCATGCATGGATGTTCTACACGCTGCCCCACAAAATAGGCTAGCTTGTCGCCGATAACCACGCGAGGGAGTGCCTGAAGACAACCACTGAGTGCATGTGGCCCAAACATATGTATGAAGTGTGAGGTGGTGTTTGAATATATACCCAATGCACAACTTTGATGTGGCAACGTGCTTTTGGAACAGGAAAGTCCCCACACGGAGCGAGGGTTCACAACGTGTAGTATACTGTATATATAGGGATTCATGCGTATGCGAGCCCTCGAACTTAGGTCTCGATTCTCATCATTATCAACGTACGACTATGCGGTAACGCGAACCAAGAGAAGAAGAATCCACCCTGGTAACCTCTCTCGCAATGTTGGTCAAAGTGATGGACGTCCACGTGGGCCCACGAATCTATAGCTTGTCGACGATAACCAAGAGAGGGAGAGTGTCCAAACAAAACCACCACATGTATGTTCCCCAAACATATGTATGGACATGCGTGATGCATGCATATATGTTTGAATACCAAAAGCACAACATTTTGATGTGGCACATGCATGCATAAAAAATCACACAGTCCCACACATATCTGGTTCATGAAGTGCCGTGTGCCCGCGTCCCCCCCCCCACTTCGACCCGGTGGGAGGGATTCGTGCGTACACATGCGCGTGAAGTATAGTTGCATGTACCGAACCGTATAAGACAAACAAAAATTTAATCCCCTCCTAATTATAAGTCAAATAAACCTCTATCGCTGTCGGTCGAAGTGATTGACCAAGCGGGCACACAGAGATGGACGAAGCATCTCGCTAATAATCCTGTGAGTGAGTGCTAGAGGACAACCGCCATCACTTGCTTGTGGGCCAAACACGTGTATGGAGGTGTGTGGTTGTGAAGTTTGGATACCTAATATATATGCAGAACATTGATGTGGTACCTGCCTCGGAAACCTTCAAGTCCCCCACATGAACCGAGATTAATGACATGTAGTATATATATGTTGCCCCCATCCTCTCTTCGACGCGTAATATATACTCCTACGCACTGTTACACAACCCGAAAATAATCCTCCTTGTTCGTCAAATTACCTTTCTTGATTAGATGGATGACGACCTCGCGGGCCCATGGAGGGAAGAGTCGCAGGTGAATGAGTGACAACCATCGCGTGCACCTGACCCAATTTGTTGGTGATGTTTTTAATACCCAATATGCACAACTTCTTTGTGGCACCTGCCTCAGAACCTAAAAGTCCCCACATGGAGCGAGATCGTTCATGACGTGTGTGTAGTATGTGCTGCCCCGGCCCCCTCCTCCTCTCTTCCACACGTACTATATACTCCTACCACAAGACAACCCAAAAAGAAACCTCCTTGTTGGGTCAATGTGATGGAGGATAACCTCGTGGACCCACGGATGGAAGCATCGGATGCGAGTGACTGCCCTATATGACGCGCAGTATTTCCCTCGGCCACCCTCTTCAACGCGTACTATATATATATACTCCTACCGTACGTCACAAAAAACAAAAATGACCATCCTTGTTGGTCAAATTAACCTCTCTCATCGCATGTCATTGTGTTGGACGGCGACCTCGCGGGCCCACGTGAGTGAGTGTCCTAGGACCACCGCGTGCATGTGGGCCAAAGATGCATATGTCAAACTTTTTCTGCAGCGAACATGCAAAAAGGAGTTTAGTGTTGAAAATTGAAAAAAATAGATAACATTTGTCCTTTTTTATACATTGATTTATTTACCATGGATTTAAATGTGCAAAAATCAAATTTGATCTACATGAGACCCATGATAGCGCACGAAAATGGATTGCAATATGATATGTGTATGTGTCCCTGGGTGCATGTTTAATCCCCATGCAAGAAATTTCTAACATCGAGAACCTTGATTTTTAAATCCTACAAATCCAAAACTAAGGTGAAATTCATGAAACTTATTGTGGTGTCATATGGACACCAATAAACTGTGATTTGTTTTCAAATTTGAGACAAGTTTTGATATAATCTTCTTACAAATAGGAAATTATAAATAATTATCAACCAATATCGCAAATGGACGCTTTATTCGAACCGTGCATTAGACCAACAATGTACGTGCCGTGCTTCGGTTAAGAAATAAAGCGGTAGAATTAATAATCAAAAGGGAAAAATCAATATAATACTTGCCACGCACGCGTCCCGTGTGCCGTACGAGCATGCGTGAGTTGACAAGACGCATGCTAGCAGGCAGATCGGGAGGCCGAGGCATGCACGTGTTCGCTACACACTCACCGTGGGGTGTGCTAGTAGCTGTGTGAAATGACAGTAGGCATGCCAGCAGTCTGCTACGCACGCTCACCGAGAGGCGAGCCAGCCCTTTGATCACCGCCCACCTGGCTCCCATTGATCCATATTAATGGTGTGTTCGATCCACTGGTCATAATAGGCGGCCGCACACCCCGTCCACAGTTGTCACTGCCACATGGACTGTATTAGGATTTTGTCGAAGCGCACCATTAGTGGGAGTGACGATGCCAGGGCTGGTGAAGCACCCGCGCAACGCATGAAGCTGGGCGCAGAGATTGCTATCGCCGCTGATCAGGTCTCATGCAGGCAGCAGCGCGACCCTGACTTCGTCGTTGTCATCGTGCCTTCCCAGCTACAGCCAGAGGTCCACAGCTACTCCGTCAATGACTCTAACTCCGACGGAAAACCAGTTAGTCCCCCCTCCCCCTTGTTGGGAACAGAAATCCTTGGTTATGTTCACCTAGTCCACGAAATCATAGTAAGATTCATTAGATCCTGTAGTGTATTGATTGTTGGAATGGTATCAATTGTTAGTGATTAATTGATTGTTCTGTACAAATGAATTTTTGCTAATAATCCGATTATGGTTAGCGTGCATGCTAATAATTCATAGCCAGATCTTGAGAATTGATTTTGAATGTCCTACATATATGTTTGTGACCTTTTTTTCCATATCTTGAGAATTGAATTTGAATGTCCTACTTGTATGTTTCTGCCTTTTTTTAGATTGCTATGTACACATATGAGGTTCTGGCCAGCACGCCACCGGCTATAGATCCTGCACCCGGCAGCACGGGCAGAAGCGGCCACGCCCCCTGGTTCTGAGGAACCCGTAGAATCTCGGGCGGACCGCATCAGCGATCTCCCGGATGCCATCCTTGGGGAGATCATCATCCTTCTCCTCACCAAGGATTGCTGCCACACACAGGTCCTCACATCTCAGTGGCGCACTCTATAGCGCGCCGTGATATGTCTCCAAAGTATCTATAATTTTTTATTGTTCCATGTTGTTATATTCTTATTCTTGGATGTTTTACAATCATTTTATAGACATTTTATATCATTTTTTGGTACTAACCTATTGACATAGTGCCAAGTGCCAATTTTTGTTTTCTGCATGTTTTTTACATCATAGGAAATCAATATCAAACGGAGTCCAAATGTAGCGAAACTTTTTGTAGATTTTTTTACCAGAAGACATCCAGTGGGTTGGAGAAGCGCCCGGGGGTGCTCTGAGGGGAGCACAACCCACCAGTGCGTGCCAGGAGGCCCAGACGCACCCAGGGGGGTTGTGCCCACCTTGGTTGCCTCCCGAACCGCCTCTTTACTCTATAAATACCCCAATATTCCAGAAACCCTATGGGAGTCAACACAAATCAATTCCAGTTGCCGCAAGTTCCAGAACCACCTGATCCAATCTAGACACCATCACGGAGGGGTTCATCATGTCCATTGGTGCCTCTTCGATGATGCGTGAGTAGTTCTTTGTAGGGGTCCGTAGTTAGTAGCTAGATGGCTTCCTCTCTCTCATTTGATTCTCAATACAATGGTCTCTTGGAGATCCATATGATGTAACTCTTTTTGCGGTGTGTTTGTTGGGATCCGATGAACTTTGAGTTTATGATCAGATCTATCTTTTTATCCATGAAAGTTATTTGAGTCTTCTTTGATGTCTTATATGCATGATTGCTTATAGCCTCGTATTTCTTCTCCGATATTTGGGTTTTGTTTTGCTAACTTGATCTATTTATATTGCAATGGTAAGAGGTGCTTTGTGATGGGTTCGATCTTACGGTGCTTGATCCCAGTGATAGAAGGGGAACCGACACGTATGTATTGTTGCTATTAAGAATAACAAGATGGGGTCTATTTCTACATAAATAGATCTTGTCTACATCATCTCATTGTTCTTATTGCATTACTCCATTTCTCCATGAACTTAATACATTAGATGCATGCTGGATAGCTGTTGATGTGTGGAGTAATAGTAGTAGATGCAGGCTGGAGTCGGTCTACTAATCTTGGACGTGATGCCTATATAATGATCATTGCCTAGATATTTTCATTATTATTTGAAGTTCTATCAATTGCCCAACAGTAATTCGTTTACCCACCGTTTGCTATTTTTCTCGAGAGAAGCCACGAGTGAAACCTACGGCCCCCGGGTCTCTTCTTTATTATATTTGCCCTTGCGATCTATTTTCCTTTGCTTTTATTTTCAGATCTATTAAACCAACAATCCAAAAATACCTTGCTGCAGTTTATTTTATTTAGCATTCGATCTATCAACTTATTACAACTTTCTCACGTCCATTTGCCAATTTATGGCGCCGTTACCCAAAAGGGATTGAGAACCTCTTTAATACGTCAGGTTGTGAGTATTTGTTATTTATGTGCAAGTGTCGTTCACGTAGTGCTGCGTGGTTCGTCTACTGGTTCCATAACCTTGGTCTCATTACTGAGGGAAATACCTACCGTTGTTGTGCTGCATCATCCCTTCCTCTTTGGGGAAGTATCGACATAGTTCTAGCAGACATCACGCCGCACCTCTTAATCTCACCTGTCACCGACTATCTGTTATTCATGATTTTGAACTCCACGGAGCCATCGTTTCCTCCCACCAAGGCTCTGTTCAACGCATATGCATCTCGGCATGCTGCCTGCTGCACATACCCAGCATGGTGGACGCCTGGCTGACTTCTCGTCAATTCGAAAAACTCCAGCATCTTGAGTTCTACCATTACTATGCAAATAGCTGTCCACCAAGTGTTGTAGATGTGCCCTCACCACCAATGTCCATCTCATGGTTTTCCTCCTCTCTCCACACCACCACCCTGGCCCAGTGTCATCTACCAAACAATCTGGTACAAATGCTTTGACTCCCACTGCTAAAAAAACTCGCGCTTGTGGTGGTCGATCTGTCGGAGGCCTCACTACACAACATCATCCACTCTTGCTGCCCTGCCCTGGAGCGCTTGCTGCTTGTTTTCGAAAAGAAATCCGTATCCGTTGTGTCCAAATAAAGTTGCCTCACCTTGTAAGAATTGAAATTTGTTTTAAAGGAGAGGAGCTCGTCATCAAAGACGCCCCTTCACTCCAAAGGCTGCTCCTTGATTATCGTTATGCACCTTCGCAAATAACTGTGGTCTCTGCGCCTAAATTGGAGACCTTGGGTGTAATTCCTAATCCGTTTGAAGGTTACATGATGGTGGTTGGCTCCACACTTATTCAGGTACAATATATTATCATCAACACTTTTGTAATCATAAGCTGCATTTTTCATTTGTGTGCATAAGTTTTATATCATCAACACTTCTGTAATCATAAGTTGCATTTTTCATTTTTGCGCATAAGTTTTATATAATCTTGGAGTATGCTTTTGGTACTAATATTATGTTCTATGCACAATGAAGAGTTTGTCCATGGGTACCCTATCAATGGTTAGCACTAAATATGGACTTGACTCTGAGATAGTAGCTTCTTTCTGTGAATCCTTTGCTACTCATGTTGATATCCCTAAGGAGAAGTGGTTTAAATATAATCCTCCCATTGAAGTAAACGTTGTTGCACCTATTGAAGTTGAAGAAAATACCATCACTTATAATGTTGATCCTGTTGTTTCTACCGCTTATATTGAGAAACCACCTTTCCCTATTAGAATAAAGGATCATGCTAAAGCTTCAACGGTGGTTCGTAAAAGTAATACTAGAACACCTACACCCTCTGAGCAAATTAAAGTTGAACCTACTATTGCTATGGTTAAGGATCTCTTAGCCGATAATATTGATGGGCATGTTATTTACTTCTTTGATGAAGCTGCTAGAATGTCTAGACCCGATACTAAAAATAAACATAGACCTGTTGTAGGCATGCCTGTTATTTCTGTTAAAATAGGAGATCATTGCTATCATGGCTTATGTGATGTGGGTGCTAGTGAAAGTGCAATACCTCATTCCTTATATAAAGAAATTATGCATGATATTGCACCGGCTGAGATAGAGGAAATTGATGTTACAATTAAGCTTGCCAATAGAGACACTATTTCACCAGTTGGGATTGTTAGAGAAGTTGAAGTCTTGTGTGGAAAAGTTAAATATCCTGTTGATTTTCCTGTTCTTGGTTCCCCACAAGATGGCTTTTGTCCCATTATATTTGGTAGACCCTTCTTGAATACTGTCAATGCTAAGATAGATTGCAAAAAGGATGTTGTTACTATTGGTTTGGGGGATATGTCTCATGAGTTTAATTTTGCTAAATTTAGTAGACAACCCCATGATGAAGAATTGCCTAGTAAAGATGAAATTATTGGTCTTGCTTCTATTGCCGTGCCTCCTAATGATCCTTTAGAACAATATTTGCTCGACCATGAAAATGATATGTTTATGAATGAAAGAAGGGAAATAGATGAATTATTATTTAAACAGGACCTATTTTCAAAGCACAACTTGCCTGTTGAAATTCTAGGGGATCCTCCTCCACCCAAGGGTGATCCCGGTTTTGAGCTTAAGCCATTACCTGATACTCATAAGTATGCTTATCTTGATGAGAAAAAGATATATCCTGTTATTATTAGTGCTAAACTTTCAAAGCATGAAGAAAAGAAAATATTGAAAACTCTGAAGAAGCACCGTGCTGCTATTGGATATACTCTTGATGATCTTAAGGGAATTAGTCCCACTATATGCCAGCACAAAATAAAATTGGAGAAAGACGCGAAACCGGTTGTTGATCACCAACGACGGTTAAATCCTAAGATGAAAGAAGTGGTAAGAAAAGAAATATTAAAGCTTCTGGAGGCGGGTATAATTTATATCGTTGCTGATAGTCTGTGGGTAAGTCCCGTCCATTGTGTCCCTAAGAAGGGAGGGATTACTGTTATTCCTAATGATAAAGATGAATTGATCCCACAAAGAATTGTTACATGTTATAGAATGGTAATTAATTTTCGCAAATTAAATAAAGCTACTAAAAAGGATCATTACCCTTTACCTTTTATTGATCAAATGCTAGAAAGATTATCCAAACATACACATTTTTGCTTTCTAGATGGTTATTCCGGTTTCTCTCAAATACCTGTGTCAAAAGAGGATCAATAAAAGACAACTTTCACTTGCCCTTTCAGTACCGTTGCTTATAGACGTATGCCTTTTGGTTTATGCAATGCACCTGCTACCTTTCAAAGATGTATGAATGCTATATTCTCTGATTTTTGTGAAAAGATTGTTGAGGTTTTCATGGATGATTTCTCCATATATGGAACTTCTTTTGATGATTTCTTAAGCAACCTTGATCGAGTTTTGCAGAGATGTGAATAAACTAATCTTGTCTTGAATTGGGAGAACTGTCACTTTATGGTTAATGAAGGTATTGTCTTGGGGCATAAAATTTCTGAAAGAGGTATTGAAGTTGATAAAGCTAAAGTTGATGCTATTGAAAAGATGTTGTGTCCTAAGGACATTAAAGGTATAAGAAGTTTCCTTGGTCTTCCCGGCTTTTATAGGAGGTTCATTACAGACATCTCAAAAATTTCCAGGCCTCTGACTAATCTCTTACAAAAAGATGTTCCTTTTGTCTTTGATGATGATTGTGTAGAAGCATTTGAAATACTTAAGAAAGCTTTGATTTCTACACCTATTGTTCAGCCACCTGATTGGAATTTACCCTTTGAAATTATGTGTGATGCTAGTGATTATGCTGTAGGTGTTGTTCCAGGGCAAAGAGTTGATAAGAAATTAAATGTTATTCATTATGCAAGTAAGACTCTAGACAATGCTCAAAGAAATTATGCTACTACTGAAAAAGAGCTTTGAGCAGTTGTATTTGCTTGTGATAAGTTCAGATCTTATATTGTTGATTCTAAAGTAACTATTCAAACTGATCATGCTACTATTAAATACCTTATGGAAAAGAAAGATGCTAAACCTAGACTTATTAGATGGGTTCTCTTGCTACAAGAATTTGATTTGCATATTATTGATATAAAGGGAGCTGAGAACCCCGTTGCAGACAACTTGTCTAGGTTAGAGAATGTTCTTGATGACCCACTACCTATTGATGATAGCTTTCCTGATGAACAATTAGCTGTCATAAATGCTTCTCGTACTGCTCCATGGTATGCTGATTATGCTAATTATATTTTTGCTAAATGTATACCACCTAGTTTCACATACCAGCAAAAGAAAAAGTTTTTCTATGATTTAAGACATTACTTTTGGGATGACCCACACCTTTATAAATAAGGAGTAGATGGTGTCATTAGACGTTGTGTACCTGAGCATGAACAGGAATAAATCGTACGCAAGTGTTACTCTGAGGCTTATGGAGGACACCATGCTGGAGATAGAACTACACATAAGGTACTGCAATCCGGTTTTTATTGGCCTACTCTCTTCAAAGATGCATGTAAGTTTGTCTTGTCTTGTGATGAATGTCAAAGGATTGGTAATATTAGTAGACATCCAGAAATTCCTATGAATTATTCACTTGTTATTGAACCACTTGATGTTTGGGGCTTTGATTATATGGGACCGTTTCCTTCCTCCAATGGGTATACACATATTTTAGTTGTTGTTGATTACGTTACTAAGTGGGTAGAAGCTATTCCAACTAGTAGTGCTGATCATAACACCTATATTAAGATGCTTAAAGAAGTTATTTTTCCGAGGTTTGGAGTCCCTAGATACTTAATGAGTGATGGTGGTTCACATTTTATTCATGGTGCTTTTCGTAAAATGCTTGCTAAGTATGATGTTAATCATAGAATTGCATATCCGTATCACCCGCAGTCTAGTGGTCAAGTATAATTAAGTAATAGAGAGCTTAAATTAATTTTGCAAAAGACTGTTAATAGATCTAGAAAGAATTGTTCAAAGAAACTTGATTATGCATTATGGTCTTATAGAACTGCATATAAAAATCCTATGGGTATGTCTCTGTATAAAATGGTTTATGGTAAAGCATGTCACTTACCTCTTGAACTAGAACATAAGGCATATTGGGCCATTAAAGAGCTCATTTATGATTTCAAACTTGCCGATGAGAAGAGGCTTTTTTACATTAGCTCAGTTGATGAATGGAGAACCCAGGCTTATGAGAATGCCAAACTATTTAAAGAAAAAGTTAAAAGATGGCATGACAAAAGGATACAAAAACGTGAGTTTAATGTAGGTGATTATGTATTGTTATACAACTCTCGTTTAAGATTTTTTTGCAGGAAAACTCCTTTCTAAATGGGAAGGTCCTTACGTCATTGAGGAGGTCTATCGTTCTGGTGCCATAAAAATCAACAACTTCGAAGGCACAAATCCGAGGGTGGTGAGCGGTCAAAGAATCAAACATTATATCTCAGGTAATCCAATAGATGTTGAAACTAATGTTGTTGAAACCGTAACCCCGGAGGAATACATAAGAGACACTTTACAGAATGTTTCAGACTCCGAAAAGGAAGAGGTATATGGTACGGTAAGTAAACCGACTCCAAAACAGTTCTAATAGCAATTTTTCTCCGTTTTGGAATATTTAAGAAAATAGGAAAATAAGAAGCAGTCCGGGAAGGACACAAGGCTTCCACGAGGGTGGAGGGCGCGCCCCCTGCCTCATGGGCACCTCGTGTGCTCTCTGGACTCCGTTTTCTTGCACGATAGTTCTTTCAGTTGGTAAAAATTCATTATATAATCTCCCGAGGGTTTTGACCACCGTACCATGCAAAGATCCTCTGTTTTTGTTTTCGAGTTGTTCTGTTGCAGATTTAGATCAAGATATCTTCTCAAGACTCTGACGGAGAGAGCTATGTCTCACATCTCATTGCTGACCCAAAGATCTATGGGGACCTATCTCCTTGTGGTCGAACTACGGATGATGAGGAGGATGCTCACTTGAGGATGATCAATGATTCAATTTCAGAGGAGGAGGATGTCCCTCTACCTCAACTTGGGGATATGCACGTGAAGTTCAAGAAGTCTAGTCTCCCCAAGAGGGCTAAACTGTCTAACAACCGATCTATTCCTTCTCGTTTTCGGCAGAAAAGCAAAGGAGATTTATGTGACAAGATCTTGAAGCTGGAATCGGAGGTCGATGATTTAAAGGAGGAGATCGGTCTTCTAAATTACAACATGAAAAAGCTGAAGGCACAATTGCCATCATCATCACCATCTCCTCCACCCCCGAAGAAAGAGACATAAACACATGGGTATGGACACTCCATTTGGAAACTGCCAAGCTTGGGGGAGTGCCCCGATATCGTATCACCATCACACTTTTGTCTTTATCATATTTCTTAGTTCGATCCTTTTAGTAATATCTTGATCTAGTATAATAAAGTTTTAGTATGATTTAGTTTTGAGTTTTTGCTTTATGATCCTTCTATGTAATCGAGTCCGTGAGCTATATATATAATAAAGATTAGTGTTGAGTCAAGGGCTAGATTATCTTGCCATGATCTTGAGGGAATAAAAGAGAAGAGAAAGAATAAAAAGAAATAAAGAGATCATATGGATCTTATGGAGAGTAATGACTTCACATATAAAGAGTATGATGAATAAAAGTTGTTGAGAGTTGACAAACATAGTTTTGGTCATCGTTGCAATTAATAGGAAGTAATAAAGAAAGAGAGGTCTTCACATATAAATATACTATCTTGGGCATCTTTTATGATTGTGAGCACTCATTAAAATATGACATGCTAAAGAGTTGAAGTTGGACAAGGAAGACAATGTAATGGGTTATGCTTTCTTACATCCAAAATAAATTATATTGTCATGGATCATCCAACATGTTGAGCTTTCCTTCCCCTCTCATGCTAGACAAATTCTTTGCACCAAGTAGAGATACTATTTGTGCTTCCAAATATCCTTAAAACCCAGTTTTGCCACGAGAGCCCACCATATCTACCTATGGATTGAGTAAGATCCTTCAAGTAAGATGTCATCGTTGCAAGCAATAAAAATTGCTCTCTAACTATGTATGATTTATTAGTGTGGAGAAAATAAGCTTTATACGATCTTGTGATGTGGAAGAAATAAAAGTGATAGACTGCATAATAAAGGTCCATATCACAAGTGGCAATATAAAGTGACGTTCTTTCGCATTAAGATTTTGTGCATCCAACTATAAAAGCGCATGACAACCTTTGCTTCCCTCTGCGAAGGGCCTATCTTTTATTCTTGTCTTATACTTCATACAAGAGTCATGGTGATCTTCACCTTTCCTTTTTACATTTTATCCTTTGGCAAGCACAATGTGTTGGAAAGATCCTGATATATATATGGAGAATTGGATGTGAGTTTTCATGAACTATTATTGTTGACATTACCCTTGAGGTAAAAGGTTGGGAGGCAAAACTATAAGCCCCTATCTTTCTCTGTGTCCGACTAAAACTTCATACCCATAAATATTGCGTGAGTGTTAGCAATTGTGAAAGACTAAATGATAGTTGAGTATGTGGACTTGCTGAAAAGCTCTTATATTGACCCTTTCTGATGTTATGATAAATTGCAATTGCTTCAGTGACTGAGATTATAATTTGTTAGTTTTCAATGAAGTTTCTGATTCATACTTGAAATTGTCAATGAATTGTTACTTTAGCATAAGAAATCATATGACAATGTATATATATATTGTTGTTATAAGAATGATCATCATGCCCTCATGTTAGTATTTTATTTTATCGACACCTCTATCTCTAAACATGTGGACATATTTTTCGAGATCGGCTTATGCTTGAGGACAAGCAAGGTCTAAGCTTGGGGGAGTTGATACGTCCATTTTGCATCTTGCGTTTATATCGATATTTATTGCATTATGGGCTGTTATTACACATTATGTCACAAAAGTTATGCCTATTCTCTCTTATTTTACAAGGTTTACATGAAGAGGGAGAACGCTGGCAGCTGGAATTCTGGGCTGGAAAAGGAGCAAATATTAGAGACCTATTCTGCATAGCTCCAAAAGTCCTGAAACCCCACGGGAGTCATTTTCAGACTGTATAAAAAATATTGGGCGAAGGAAGCACCAGAGGGGGGCCACACACCATTCACGAGGGTGGGGGCGCGCCCTACCCCCCTGGGCGTGCCCCCTGCCTCATGGGCCCCCTGGCAGGCCTCCGGTGCCCATCTTCTCCTATATGAGGTCTTTCTCCGAGAGAAATCATAAGCAAGCTCATGGGATGAAACTCCGCTGCCACGAGGCGGGACCTTGGCGGAACCAATCTAGGGCTCCGGCGGAGCTGTTCTACCAGGGAAACATCCATCCGGGAGGGGGAAATCATCACCATCATCATCACCATCGATCCTCTCATCAGGGGGGGGGGTCAATCTTCACCAACATCTTCACCAGCACCATATCATCTCAAACCCTAGTTCATCTCTTGTATCCAATCTTTGTCTCAAAACCTCAGATTGGTACCTGTGGGTTACTAGTAGTGTTGATTACTCCTTGTTGTTGATGCTAGTCGGTTTACTTGGTGGAAGATCATATGTTCAGATCCTTTATGCATATTAATACCCCTTTGATTATGAACATGAATATGATTGGTGAGTAGTTACGTTTGTTCCTGAGGACATGAGAGAAGTCTTGCTATATGTACTCATGTGAATTTGGTATCGTTCGATATTTTGATGAGATGTATGTTGTCTCTCCTCTAGTGGTGTCATGTGAACGTCGACTACATGACACTTCACCATTGTTTGGGCCTAGGGGAAGGCATTGGGAAGTAATAAGTAGATGATGGGTTGCTAGAGTGACAGAAGCTTAAACCCTAGTTTATGAGTTGCTTCGTAAGGGGCTGATTTGGATCCATATGTTTCATGCTATGGTTAGGTTTACCTTAATACTTCTTTTGTAGTTGCAGATGCTTGCAAGAGGGGTTAATAATAAGTGGGATGCTTGTCCAAGGAAGGGCAGTACCCAAGCACTGGTCCACCCACATATCAAATTATCAAAGTACCGAACGTGAATCATATGAGCGTGATGAAAACTAGCTTGACGATAATTCCCATGTGTCCTCGGGAGCATTTTCCTTTATATAAGAGTTTGTCCAGGCTGGTCCTTTGCTACAAAAAGGATTGGGCCATCTTGCTGCAACTTATTTACTTTTATTACTTGTTACCCATTACAAATTAACTTATCACAAAACTATCTGTTACCGATAATTTCAGTGCTTGCAGAGAATACCTTACTGAAAACTGCTTATCATTTCCTTCTGCTCCTCGTTGGGTTTGACACTCTTACTTATCGAAAGGACTACAATAGATCCCCTATACTTGTGAGTCATCAGATAGCTAGCATGATGTTTTGATGGCTTGTCCATTTTTTTATATCGTTGCTATGCTAGAATATTGCACATCTCGGTACACCGCCATAAGCATTCATATAGTCATAGTCTGTTCTAGTATCGAGTTGTAATTCTTGAGTTGTAAGTAAATAAAAAGCGTGATGATCATCATTATTAGAGCATTGTCCCATGTGAGGAAAGGATGATGGAAGCTATGATTCCCTCACAAGTTGGGATGAGTCTCTGGAGTTTATAAAAAAATAAAAGTGGCCAAAGAAGCCCAAATAAAAAAATAAAAGAGGCCAAAGAAGCCCAAACAAAAAATGAGAGAAAGGAGAGAAGGGACAATGTTACTGTCCTTTTTCCACACTTGTGCTTTGAAGTAGCACCATGATCTTCATGATAGAGAGTCTCCTGTGTTGTCACTTTCATATACTAGTGGGAGTTTTTTTATTATAGAACTTGGCTTGTATATTCCAATGATGGGCTTCCTCAAATTTCCCTAGGTCTTTGTGAGCAAGCAAGTTGGATGCACACCCACTTAGTTTCTTTTTTGAGCTTTCATACACTTATAGCTCTAGTGCATCTATTGCATGGCAATCCCTACTCACTCAATTGATATCTATTGATGGGCATCTCCATAGCCCGTTAATACGCCTAGTTGATGTGAGACTTTCTCCTTCTTTTTGTCTTCTCCACAACCACCATATTCTATTCCACCTATAGTGCTATATCAATGGCTCATGCTCACGTATTGCGTGAAAAGTTGAAAAAGTTTGAGAACATCAAAAGTATGAAACAATTTCTTGGCTTGTCATCGGGGTCGTGCGTGATAATATACTTTCTGTGATGAAGATGGAGCATAGCCACACTATATGATTTCGTAGGGGTAACTTTCTTTTGCCATGTTATTTTGAGAAGACATGATTGCTTTATTAGTATGCCTGAAGTATTATAGTTTTTATGTCAATATTAAACTTTTGTTTTTAATCTTATGATATTCATGCCATAATAAAGAAGATTACATGGATAAATATGTTAGGTAGCATTACACATAAAAAGTTCTATTATCATCATTTACCTACTCGAGGACGAGCAGGAAATAAGCTTGGGGATGCTTGATATGTCTCCAACATATCTATAATTTTCACTGTTCCATGCTATTATATTATATGTTTTGGATGTTTCATATGCATTAATATTCTATTTTATATTATTTTTGGGACTAACCTATTAACCTAGAGCCCAGTGGCAGTTTCTGTTTTTTTTCCTTTTGGGGGTTTTACAGAAAAGGAATATCAAACAGAGTCCAAACGGAATAAAAATTGCGCGTTCATTTTTCTTGGACCAGAACACACCCGGAAGATTGGAGACGGGGCCAGAGGAGTCCCGAGGGTCCCACAAGCCCTCAGGGAGCTCCCTAGGGGGAGCCCCTGCCTTGTGGACACCTCGGGAGTCCCCCAACCTAATCTTTGCACTATAAATTCCAAAATATTCCCCCAACATCAGAGGCATCCACAAAAAATACTTTTTCGCCGCCGCAAGCCTCTGTTCCCATGAGAGCCCATCTTAGGGCCTTTTCCAGCACCCTGCCGGAGGAGGATTAGATCACGAAAGCCCTCTACATCAACCTTGCTGCCCTTCCGATGAAGCGTGAGTAGTTTACCATAGACCTAAGGGTCCATAGCTAGTAGCTAGATGGCCTCTTCTCTCTCATTGATGTTCAATACAATGTTCTCCTCAATGTTCTTGGAGTTCTATCCGATTTAATATTCTTTTGCGGTGTGTTTGTCGAGATCCGACGAATTGTGGATTTATGATCAGATTATCTATGAATATTATTTGAGTCTTCTATGAACTCTTTTATGCATGATTAAATATCTTTGTATTTCTCTTCAAATTATCGGTTTGGTTTGGCCAACTAGATTTGTTCTTCTTACAATGGGAGAGGTGCTTAGTTTTGGGTTCAATCTTGCGGTGTCCTCACCCATTGACATTAATAGGGCTAGCGAGGCACGTATTGTATTGTTTCCATCAAGGACAAAAATATGGGGTTTATATCATATTGCTTGAGCTTATCCCTCTACATCATGTTATATACTTAAGGCGTTAGTCCGTCCTTATGAACTTGATACTCTACTAAATGCATGTTGGATAGCGGTCGATGTGTGGAGTAATAGTAGTAGATGCAGGCAGGGGCCGGTCTACTTGTCACGGACATGATGCCATATTCATGATCTTTGCCTTAGATATCGTCATAATTACGCGCTTTTCTATCAATTGCTCCATAGTAATTTGTTTGCCCACCGTATGTTTTCTTTCAAGAAAGAAGCCTCTAGTGAAACCTATGGCCCCTGGTGTCAGTGTCAAAACCGGTAGATCTCGGGCAGGGGGTCCCGAACTGTGTGTCTAAGGTTTGAAGGTAACAGGATGTAGGGGACACGATGTTTACCCAGGTTTGGGCCCTCTTAATGGAGGTTACAAGAGTTGATCTACCTCGAGATCGTAATGGCTAAACCCTAGATGTCTAGCCTGTATGATTTGTTGTTGCCTCTACGGACTAAACCCTCTGGTTTATATAGACACTAGAGGGGGCTAGGGTTGTACAGAGTCGGCTTATAGAGAAAGGAAACTGCACAGCCGGACGCCAAGCTTGCCATCCACGCAAAGGAGAGTCCCATCCGGACACGGGGGAAGGCCTTCTATCTTGTATCTTCCCGGCCCATCAGTACGGCCCACATCACATAGCCCGGCCATCCGAGGACCCCTTAATCCAGGACTCCCTTAGTAGCCCCTAAACTTGCCTTCAATGACGATGTAGTATCCGGCTTTGCAAGGCGGGTTCTTCGTTATACTTCGGATCGATGATAGTTTGGCTCCTCATTGAATATCATATTCTATTGATTCTTTGCTATCGTCGCCTCGGCTTCCATGTGTGAAAACGAATGCGAACGGTCTAGGTGTTTTTTTACAAATAACCCCTTGACCGCGTAGGGAAGGAGTCTATTTAAGGAGATTAGATCTCAAACGTCATTCCACACCATGCGGAAATCATTAGAACTCGCCATAGGAAATCGTCCAAACATGGCAGGTGTTCCTAGCTCTTCCTCATGTCCCCATGACCCTCAAAAAGGCGACTGGGAAAGCTGCTTGGTGTCCCGCGCCCATCTGACCAAACTTCAGTCGCAGGGATATCTTCCTCCCGCGGATCTTGTTTCTGTTCGGGCTGGATTAACTTCCCTCAATGGTGAAGCCTTGGCGGAGAATTTCCCCAATCCTTCTAAAGAGGAGCGGTTGTGCTTCGTATCCTTCCTTTTGAGAGGCATAGAATTCCCTATCCACCCTTTCCTTAGAGGTCTCCTGGAGTAATGCGGCCTCCAACTACACAATCTGACGCCAGGCTCTATCCTGCATATCGCGGGCTTCGTTGCTCTTTGTGAGCTGTTCCTAGGCTGTGAGGCTCATTTTGAGCTATGGCGGAAATTTTTCTGCCTCGTCCCCCGCTCCCAAAAGGGATCTATATTCGAGGTGGGTGGCGCCTAAGTATGGCACATAGCTGGGACAGGATACCTGTCCGGCACTCTGAAGAAGGCATCCGAAGAGTGTCCCTCGGAATGGTTTTATATTGAAGACAACGTTCTTCCAGACCCAATCTGGCGCGGCCTTCCCGAATTCTCCAATGCTCCTTTAAAGAAGTGCGCCCTGCAAGCATCCCCGAAGCCTCGAGGAAGAAGACAGTGCGGAGGTCAAGAGGATAGCAAGCAAGATCAGAGTGCTTGCCAACTTCGGGATGTCTATAATCGAGGTAATGGCGATTTCAATAACGCGGTGCCTTCAGCCGCTCCAATCTATGGGTTTCCCTATGTGGAATTACAATGGGGAGGACGATGCCTCCCGTTGTCTATGCAAATGTCTGGACAATTTTGCCGCCCTGGCCACCATCTTAGCTGACCATTACAAAGGGGAGAAGGAAGACTTCACTCGCTTGAAATGTCAGGAAGGTTTTTCCATGTATAACCCCATCGACTGGGTGAGTTTTTCTTTCATTATTGGCCTTTACTCAATCTCTTTCCTGGGTTATGCTAGTTGAATTTAATCCGACTATTTTTTATAGGAGTGGAGAAAGGTCGTCGAGGGGATCTACAGCCCCGCTCCGCAGCTAGAGGACCATGTTCGAGACCTGGATCCAGGAGGATCCAGATATATTTATAGAACTTAAGGAGGGGGTCTTTTATCAGGCGAGCTACGACGGCACGGAAGTGGCTATTATAGCCGATTATCCCAGCCTTCTCCCCTCCTCCCATGTAAGTACCCAGCGGACGTCTCCTCCAAAAGAGTTTTCCTATTGCACCTCACCCACCGCACTGTCTCATGCTCCGAAGGGGCAGTGCTCGTCTCGTCGAGTTGTATCAGAGGCGTCCTCTAAGAAGGCAACGCCCACGCAGGGCGGGTCTTTGAAAAGAAAGGCGAACGGTGATAATGCCGCCCCCACCTTCACCAAAGAGGTATAGTTTTTGACACGCACTCGGCGAATAGACCGAATCGTGATGTTTTCCTATGGGCCATATTTTTAGGAACAACATAAGCCGGACTATATCCGGGGACCTTGCCGGCCATGCGTCGACCCATCAGGCCCCGGACCCTACCACAAGGTCTAGTGTTGATACTGGCACAGTGCCGGATTGTCATCTCCAGGAGGATTCAGATAATGTATCCGTCACCAATTTTGAAGTGGAGAGCGCAATGAATCATCAGCAACGGAAAGAGGTCATGCGCGACCCAAGTTTCACCGAAGAGGTCTTCAACGCCCTCAGCTCTGCGGATGCATATATTCGGGCTGCTCAGGATGGACTTGCCAGAGCCACCCACCAGCTTTCAAAGGATATGCGGGTAAAAAACTTTGAGTAGATTCAGTAATCATATGTCAGTAGCCCCCGAGATTTGAAGCAGTTGGGCCAACTGATTTAAGGGTCATTATATCATCAGGTACTCATGACGGAAAATAAAACACTGTCCAAGGAGCTTTAAGAATGTCGGACCAAGCTAACTGTCACCGCCGAACTAGAAAGTTTGAAGAAATCCAAGGAGGCACCTGATGGTAAGTGATACGTCTCCAACGTATCTATAATTTTTTATTGTTCCATGCTATATTATATTCTGTTTTGGACATTATTGGGTTTTATCATACACTTTTATATTATTTTTGGGACTAACCTATTAACCGAAGGCCCGGCCCAAAATTGTAGTTTTTTGCCTATTTCAGAGTTTCATAGAAAAAGAATATCAAACGGAGTCCAAACAGAATCAAACCTTCGGGAACGTGATTTTTTGAAACGAACGTGATCCAGAGGACTTGGACCCTACGTCAAGAAAGCAACCAGGAAGGCACGAGGTAGGGGGTGCGCCTACCCCCCCCCCCCCCCAGGCACGCCCTTCACCCTCGTGGGGCCCATGTTGCTCCACCGCCGTACTTCTTCCTCCTATATATACCTACATACCCCCAAACTACCAGATACGGAGCAAAAACCCTAATTCCACTACCGCAACCTTCTGTACCCGCGAGATCCCATCTTGGGGCCTTTTCCGGAGCTCCGCCGGAGAGGGCATCGATCACGAAGGGCTTCTACATCAACACCATAGCCTCTCCGATGATGTGTGAGTAGTTTACCTCAGACCTTCGGGTCCATAGTTATTAGCTAGATGGATTCTTCTCTCTTTTTTGATCTCAATACAATGTTCTCCCCCTCTCTTGTGGAGATCTATTCGATGTAATCTTCTTTTGCGGTGCGTTTGTTGAGACCGATGAATTGTGGGTTTATGATCAAGTTTATCTATGAACAATATTTGAATCTTTTCTGAATTCTTTTATTTATGATTGGTTATCTTTGCAAGTCTCTTCGAATTATCAGTTTGGTTTGGCCTACTAGATTGATCTTTCTTGCAATGGGAGAAGTGCTTAGCTTTGGGTTCAATCTTGTGGTGTCCTTTCCTAGTGACAGTAGGGACAGCAAGGCACGTATTGTATTGTTGCCATCAAGGATAACAAGATGGGGTTTATATCATATTGCATGAGTTTATCCCTCTACATCATGTCATCTTGCTTAAAGCGTTTACTCTGTTCTTTTGAACTTAATACTCTAGATGCATGCTGGATAGCAGTCGATGTGTGGAGTAATAGTAGTAGATGCAGGCAGGAGTCGATCTACTTGTCTCGGACATGATGCCTATATACATGATCATACCTAGATATTCTCATAACTATGCTCAATTCTGTCAATTGCTCAACAGTAATTTGTTCACCCACCGTAATACTTATGCTCTCGAGAGAAGCCACTAGTGAAACCTATGGCCCCCGGGTCTATTTTCTATCATATTAATCTTCCATCAACAAGCTATTTCTTGCACCGTTTTTATTTTTCTTTATTTACTTTGCATCTTTATCATAAAAATATCAAAAATATTATCTTACCATATCTATCGGATCTCACTTTCGTAAGTGACCGTGAAGGGATTGTGAGGGAGTCCTGGATTAGGGGGTCTCCGGACAGCCGGACTATATCCTTTGGCCGGACTATTGGACTATGAAGATACAAGATTGAAGACTTCGTCCCGTGTCCGGATGGGACTCTCCTTGGCGTGGAAGGCAAGCTTGGCAATACGGATATGTAGATCTCCTTCCTTGTAACCGACTCTGTGTAACCCTAGCCCCCTCTGGTGTCTGTATAAACCAGAGGGTTTTAGTCCATAGGACAACAATCATACCATAGGCTAGCTTCTAGGGTTTAGCCTCTACGATCTTGTGGTAGATCAACTCTAGTAATACTCATATCATCAAGATCAATCAAGCAGGAAGTAGGGTATTACCTCCATCGAGAGGGCCCGAACCTGGGTAAACATCGTGTCCCCCGTCTCGTGTTACCATCCGCCTTAGATGCACAGTTCGGGACCCCCTACCCGAGATCCGCCAGTTTTGACACCGACATTGGTGCTTTCATTGAGAGTTCCATGTGCCGTCACCGTAAGGCTTGATGGCTCCTTCGATCATCGGTAACGATGCGGTCCAGGGTGAGGTTTTCCTCCTGGGACAGATCTTCGTATTCGGCGGCTTTAGACTGCGGGCCAACTCGCTTGGCCATCTGGAGCAGATCGAGAGCTACGCCCCTGGCCATCAGGTCAGGTTCCACTACAAGGATACCCTCTATAAAGCAACACATATTCTACATCGTTTTGACTATTTGTTGCAAAATTCACAGTAGATACACATATAAGCGGTGTAGCATATGTGTTGCAGATTGCAGCTCGTGACCCTGTTGTGGTGCAACAGATCTTATATGTTGACATGTATTGGTTGCAAATTGTATCTATTAAGAGACTGCAAATATACATAATTAAAAATAGAAATTTAATTCAGCACAAAAAAATTAATTAGACACGCCGGTAAACATTATGAATGTGGCGCAAAAATCTTTTTTAGGGATACGTGGCGCGAAAATATGTGCTAACCGTCCGAGCAAAACCAAATCGCGCGAAGTCCACCATTTTTTTCCTCTGATCCAAATTGATATTCGCCTTCAAGTCCGGATCGATCTAGGTCTACTACGAAACAAATCAGTCATCCAATTTTCTCTCACTAAGAGGGAAGGCAGGAAGGCAGCCGGGCAGGGGGCGACGGGAAGGCGGCGACGGTCTGGGGAGCGGCAGGAAGGCGGCGACGGACAGGGCAGCAGCGGGAAGGCGGCGACGGACAGGAGAGTGGCAGGAAAGCAGCGACGGTCTGGGGAGCGATGGGAAGGCGGCGACGGATAGGGCAGCGCTGGCTTTGCGGGTAGCGAAGGGAGAAGCATCAAGGCCGTGGTAGGAAAGATGCAAGTCATGTTCTAACGGCCTCTGCTCCTCTGGCTGCCCATCCAACCTGCCCGCCGGTCGCCCTTCTTCTCCCTCACCGTGTACGACAGCGAGATTGGCCTTCGAGGTATCCTCCTTCCTGTCTCCTCTCATCCAGTCACCTTATGCGTAGCCACCTCAGGACATGACCGTGGGGTGTAGGGGGATTTGGTATATGATTAAGAAGATGGACCATCAAGTATGAGAGATGGATCCATTCCCCTATCTCTGCGATCAAATCATCTGAGAGAGAGGAGCTTCGGGCTTGTTACAATTTCAGAGATGTAATGTGCCACCTGGGCTCTGTTCAGTTGTTTGGGATTAGTTCCCAAGAGGGAATTGATCAACATGGGGTTTGAGTGAAACCTCTTTCTATCACTCTAATCCCTGTTGGGGTTTGTCCCCTATCCCTCCTAATCCCTATCCACATCATTGCTGTTTGGTTGGTAACAGAATTTGTACAGGAATACAGTTTAAATGTTGCACTAAGTAAACATTCAGCAATGAATTCAATTTGTATAGCGAATGCTTGAAATATTCACGAAATGTAGTGTAAGCATTGCACTGAGTAAACATTCATCTTCGAATTCAGTTTTTCAGGGAATATTTGATACAAATATTCATAGAATATAGTGTAAGCTGGGGTACATCCACAGTTAGATATTATGGTTGAAGTTTCAGAAATACTCAGGAGTTTGGGACTGTAAATATTCAAAGAAACAATATTTTTAATGTGAGTACATCATGACCAACACATAATAGCATCTCACTGAACTGTGTGATCTCCCCCAGCTTCGGTCTTTCCTTGTGTACCTGCAATCACAAACGTCAGTGATTTTTCTGTAACATTTATTACGGGTTACAAGTCACTGGAAATGTGACACGGATTTGCAAAAGGAAAATGGAAGTAATTTAGTCAATCATGATTAGAAAGGTGGTTAACCTAAGCAAAAGTGTACAAAGTCCTAGTACTCCTCCCTTCTTTTTGTAAATGTGATCCCTTATTGTCATATCCACTGCGAAACTAATAACATTTAAGTTTTAGTTTTAGTATAGAGTCCATGTATATATGGGAGTAAGACAAACAAGTGAGAATACTCAGAACAAGGACCCCAATTGGCAACATAAATAAGAACGTGTATGTACAGGACTCTTCTAAGGTAATAACAGAACAGTGTCCAGGAATGGAGCACATCAATAATAAGAACAAGGCAACAATTATATTCTTATAAAGCAAATGTACAAGAGTGTTTAAAAAATATAACAGATGCCTGCTAAACTAAACGACGACTTTGAGAATCTATATCGAGTAGTACTCTGAATCCACTGTTGATTTTTTTTATCCAAATCTGAATAACATGGGACAAGATGAGAGATGATTACATCAACCTCTATATTTTTATATGTTAAGAGTAATACTTGGACCTATATCAAATCTCTGGAGTACATACACTTATATCATTTGTTGACAAGACTATTATATCTATTTCATAGTATTTTCTGAAACTCAAGTGGACAATAGTTCGAAAATGCACAAAGATATCACTCTGATGCACCTTGATTAAACTTATCGTCGAGTTCCATTTCTTTCCCTTAAGATGTGAATGCCTCTCTGTTTCATGGAAGATCAATTCTTTTGTTTTATTTGGCTTGAGTGTTTGTTGTGTTCATCTCACCTTAGCTCCTTGCCAATTTCAGTCAACCAAGAAAGAAAAAGAAGTCCTTGTTTTTTTTGTGTATACTTGATTGGTATATGTTTAGAATATTTTTGCATGTAGTGCATTGTGAGATCAAAGAACTCAGATTGTACAACATGGTTCTAGGAGTTTGGGACTAGATGAACTTTGGCAGTTGCTGCTGGTGTTATATCATGATGAAAATTCAATCGATCAACAATTGAATTTGACTATTTGAACTTGCTAGCTGCTGTCGTACAAGAGGTGAAGGCTAGACATACTATTTACTGCTTGTGATGCACTATGTGTTCACAGATTTTACGTAGCTGTACTACGTGTTCACAAATTTACTGTCATTCTGTGACGTTGGATGTCAAGTTTACCATTGTTAGGAAATGGTTTAGAATTTGGTGTATAAATTTCGCACATGAAACTTACTACTCTATTGCTTCTACATGCAGGTTCGATGGATAATGGAAAAGTCACCTATCTGAAAATGTGGAGCCTTGTTATTTGCTATTTTTTTTCTTTTATGTCCATGTAATAATTCGAACAAGATTTGTACGTGTGACTGTCCTAGTCTTCCTCTCTGCTGCTCCTCTCAATGCTCTCCTACTGTAGATCACTGCCGCTGCTCTTCTTCAAGTCCTACATCAACTGCAATTTCGAACTCAAGATAATTGTCTGACAATTCTTTATTTTGAAAATTAAAAAAATACTACGTTTTGGGAACTCATCATAAAATTTGAGAAAATTTCTACTCCCGCCATCCCATAATATAAGAACATTTTTAAAGCTATGCTAGTTTGAAAAGCGTTCTTATATTGTGGGACAGAGGAAGTATAATATAAGTCATTGCCCTATTATCATATATATATATAAACTATGAGCAGGTACATTTCAATGTTTTTGTAAATATTCCCTTTGGTCCTTTTTACTCTACATATAAGAACTGTCTAAAGTCAAACTTCGTAAAGTTTGATCATTTTTATATCAAAAACTATTAAGATCTATAACACCAAAGTTATACAGTAGGAAAACTAAATTAGTGACCCATCTAATGGTATAGATTTTGCATTGTGAACGTTGATAATCTTTTCTATAAAATTGGTCATACTTTATGAAATCTGACTTAAGACAAATCTTATATGTGGAGTGAAAAGGACTGGAGGGAGTATCTCCTTCCCCTGGTCTACAGATAGTTCCGTCCAACAGCATTTGAATCCATTCAAAACAAATTAGAATGAACCGGATGAATTTTATCGGACATGACGGAATTCATTGAAGTTCATACATAATTTACATAAAATGGACGACATTTTGTTTGTTTAACGAAAAAACTAGGCTAACTTATAGTGGAGGTGTCCTCGTAAGCGTGACCACCGTGGCGGGCCACACCACCGTCATCCTGCCATCGTCGATGGAGTAGTCCTTCCAGCGGCAGGAGGGTGTCAGGGCACGACAACCGTTCCCGGCCATGGTGTGGCGCCCATGGAGGAACCACTTTGCTTCCTCATGCGCCATGAGGAGAGCCACCACGGCCAGTGCTGACCCCAGCCGTGGTGCCCTGGCAGCGACGGAGGTGTCGCTTAGCGCCACTCCTCGCCGATCCTAGTGAGCTCCCTGTTGATGCGGTGGCGGTGCCACGCAGCCGTTTCTGCGGTGGTGACTGATCCGTCGTGCGCCCAAAACTTCGCCAGGTCGGGGTCCTCGCGGACCTAGGCCAACGCCATGTCGGACGTGGCGAACATGGAGTGGCGCGCCGCATTGCGCCACTCCTCCGCACTGCATGCCTCGCTACCCTCTCCTCAGTCGACACGATGCCCGCAACGAGGAGTCGGCGCAGCCACGACCACCGAGGCAGTGGAGGAGGTGGTCACGCATCTTCGCGATTGCCGGTGGCACCTCTCCTTGTCTGTCGGGGATATACCCCGCGGTGTAAACCGACCGGAAGTTAACCCGGCCGGACTTGGCGGTTTATCTGAAGATCCCGCTGACACTTGGCGAGTTACTGGCGACCCGCCCTGACCAGGCGGTTTACAAGCAACCCACCTGGTCATTATGACTCACTGGTGATCCGGCATGCGGGACAGACGGATGACAAGGCCCAAGGCCTAGAAGGTCGGTTCACGTTTAACGGTGGGCTGGTTTAAGAGGAAAGGCATGAGGAATATTCGTCCTACAAGGAGTTAAGACCTGGACTTGTATCCGGTTTGTATTAGAGATAGACTAGTCCTATGTAACACCCCGGATGTAACTTTCCCAATTTGTACTCCAACTCTTGCCGTTTCCGGCGTTAAGTTATATTTATTTCCTCGGGTTCGGGTTTTTGGTCTCCGTGTGTTGTTATCATTGTCATGCATCTCATATCATGTCATCATGTGCATTGCCTTTGCATACGTGTTCGTCTCATGCATTCGAGCATTTTCCCCGTTGTCCGTTTTGCATTCCGGCACTTCGTTCTCCTCCGGTGGTCATTTCTAGCTTTCTTTCGTGTGTGCGGATTAAACATTTCTGGATTGGACCGAGACTTGCCAAGCGGCCTTGGTTTACTACCGGTAGACCGCCTGTCAAGTTTCGTATCATTTGGACTTCGTTTGATACTCCAACGGTTAATCGAGGGACCGAAAAGGCCTCGTGTGTGTTGCAGCCCAACACCCCTCCAATTTGGCCCAAAACCCACCTAACTCTGCTCCATCATCTATAGCGTTCGATCACGATCGCGTGGCCGAAAACCGCACCTCATTTGGACACTCCTAGCTCCCTCTATGCCTATATATATACCTCCCCCATTCCAAATCTCGGATCCCCTCGTCAAACCCTAAAAAAAACATCTCCGCCGCCGCCGGACGTGTCCGCACAGGCTGGACAACGTCCGGATCCGCCTCCGCCAACCGGGAGCCGCCACGTGGGCACCCCGGACCACATCACCGCCGCCACACCCGCCGGCCCGTCGGGCCCAAGGCCGGCCCTCCCCGCGCGCGCCCGGGCCCCGCCTCCTCTCCCGTCGAACGCCGCCCGCGCCACCCTTCTCCTTCGCCCGCGCCGCCGCCTCTCTCGCCAGCCGCCATCGCCGGAGCTAGCACCAGCCACCTCGCCCTCGCCGGCGACCTTGCCGCCCCACCGGACCACCGACCTCGCCGCCTCTTCCTCGCCGCCCCGAGTCACCGCCTCGCCGCCGCCGCAGGAGCTCGCCGCCGTCGCCCCTCTCCGGCCTCGCCTCGCCCTCGCCGGCCGCCGGCGACCTAGAATCCGCCGACCGTGAACAGTGCCCGCCGCCACCTCGGTTCGCGCGCCGGTCAAACCCTAGATCTGAGGGTTGTTTTTTTTTCTAAGTCCCTGATATTTTCAGTCCATATGCTCATGTTCATAGCTCCATAACTTTGCATCCGTAGCTCCGATTCATGCATATAGCATATCAAAATGTTCATCTCAGAGAGTACATCATTTCATTCCATTGCATCATTTTCATTTGAGTTTATCTTGATGCCAGAAATGCTGTTAGAAGAGGGCTACTTGAGATAATTGTCAGATCTGCTACTCCGTTTAGCTTTTTGTCATTTTTGCCATGATTAATGTGTGCATGCTATGCCCTGATGCTCTACATGTGTTTTGTTAAGGGTTTTGTCATCTTTCCAGAGGTGCAACCCATGTATTTTTGTGATGTGTGTGGTGACTTGTGCAAGCTTGCAAAGTGGTGCACTTGCTAATTCTGTTTTCAGGGACTTAGCAATTTCACTAAGTCCTTGATCTGTTTAGCTCATGTTGCCATATGTTCATGTTGTTTCCTAGTGATTCGTGCCTCTTTTGAGGATGATCAGTAAGGATGTTTTGTTAACCTTGTAGTGCTATATCCATCCATGTCTTTGTTTGCAATTATGGAGCAACCTATCTTGAGTCAATCGAGCTCTACTTTTGCTACTTTGTGAATCTGGGCAGATTGTCAACTTGTTTGCAATTTTGCCGATGATGTTGTGGTTGATCCGTGCATGCTATGCTATTGCTCTTGCCATGTCTAGCTTGCATTTTCTGCCTTCTTGATGGGTGTATGCTTGTCTTGGCATGACTTGCACCTTAGTGAGTGCATCGAGCTCGTAAACATGCCTACTTGAGTTATATTTCAGCATGTGTCAGTTTTCACTAAGTCTGAAAACTGATTATATTTTTGCTATGTTCACATGCTTGCAATTGTATTTTCTGATCCCTTTTGGCTCAAGGCCACTAAGGGACTTTTGTTAAGTTCTTTGAGTAGCTCCATGCCATGCTTTACTTTGCCATGTTCAGATCCTGTAGCATGCAGTTTTGTTGCTCCGAAGAGGGCTACCTGATCTGAAATTCCAAACAAGTGTTAATTTCACTAAGTCTGAAATCTGTTTGTCATATGCATTTTTGCCATGCTTGTTTGAACCTGTTAATGGATGAATTGGCCGTAGCTTAGTGCTAGACTTTTGTTAAGAATCTTGTGTGCATCCCTGCCATGTATTTTGTTGTCATGTTTGGTTGCTGTAGCATGTTCATCTCATTGCATTTAGATGCCTACTTGCTGTAAATCGCAGACCGGTGTCATTTTTGAATCGCTTGCCATTTCCAAACCATAACTCCGATTCCGGCGTTCTTTATATCGTTTTAAAGCGATTTCATCTCATCTTTCCAGTGGCACACTTGGTTTTCCAAGTTGAGGCCAAGTTCTTGCATATCCTGTCATATCTTGCATTTTGCATCCCGCATCGCATCCCGCATAGCATATCATCTTTGCATTGTGTTGTTTGAGTTTGCACGTGGTTGATTGTATCCTTGTTGCTTCTTTGTCTTGTTTGGGTAGAGCCGGGAGACGAGTTCGCTAACGAGGAGCCCGTTGAGTTTGCTTTTGAGGATCCAGTCAACTCTGACAACTGTGCAGGCAAGATGATCATACCCTCGAAATCACTACTATCTTTGCTATGCTAGTTTGCTCGCTCTTTTGCTATGCCATTGCTATGATGCCTACCACTTGATTTCAAGCCTACCAAATTGCCATGTCAAACCTCTAACCCACCATTGTCCTAGCAAACCGTTGATTGGCTATGTTACCGCTTTGCTCAGCCCCTCTTATAGCGTTGCTAGTTGCAGGTGAAGATTGGAGGATGTTCCTTGTTGGAACATTTATTTACTTGTTGGGATATCATTATATTGCTATGTTATCTTAATGCATCTATATATTTGGTAAAGGGTGGAAGACTCGGCCTCTCGCCTAGTGTTTTGTTCCACTCTTGCCGCCCTAGTTTCCGTCATATCGGTGTTATGTTCCCGGATTTTGCGTTCCTTACGCGGTTGGGTTATAATGGGAACCCCTTGATAGTTCGCCTTGATTAAAGCTTTTCTAGCAATGCCCAACATTGGTCTTACCATTCGCCACCTAGCCTTTTCTTTCCCTTGGTTTCTGCAGACTCAAGGGTCATCTTATTTTAACCCCTCGGGCCAGTGCTCCTCTGAGTGTTGGTCCACCCGAGCGATGTCCGGGGCTACCAGGGGCAACTCTGGGCTGGCCTACCCGACGTCTGGCTCATCTGAGTGTGCCCTGAGAATGAGATATGTGCAGCTCCTATTGGGATTTGTCGGCACATTCGGGCGGTGTTGCTGGTCTTGTTTTAACCTGTCGAAGTGTCTTGAATTACCGAGATACCAAGTCTGATCGGAACGTCTTGGGAGGAGGTCTATTCGTTCGTTGACCGTGAGAGCTTGTCATGGGCTAAGTTGGGACTCCCCTGCAGGGATTTGAACTTTCGAAAGCCGTGCCCGCGGTTATGGGCGGATGGGAATTTGTTAATGTCCGGTTGTAGATAACTTGAACCTTAACTTAATTAAAATGTATCAACTGAGTGTGTTACCGTGATGGCCTCTTCTCGGCGGAGTCCGGGAAGCGGACACGGTGTTGGAGTAATGTTTGTGCAGGTTGCTCTCTAGTTTCTCGCTCGCGCTTTGCCTCCTCTTCTCGCTCTCCTTTGCAAATAAGTTAGCCACCATATATGCTAGTCACTTGCTGCAGCTCCACATATATTTACCCTTCCTTACCTATAAGCTTAAATAGTCTTGATCGCGAGGGTGCAAGATTGCTGAGTCCCTGTGGCTCACAGATTACTATTACACCAGATGCAGGGCCTGATGATTCCGCTCCAGCAGACGCGTATGAGCTCAAGTGGGAGTTCGACAAAGACTCTCAACGTTACTATGTTTCCTTTCCCGATGATCAGTAGTGGTGCCCAGTTGGGGGTGATTGGGACCGTGTCGCATGTTAGGTTCTCTTTTATTTTGGCGCCGTAGTCGGGCCATGAGTGTTTGGATGATGTAATGTTATTTATGTATTTGATTGACGTGGCGAGTGTAAGCCAACTATGTTATCTCCCCTTTTATTATTATATTACATGGGATGTTTGTGAAGATTGCCTAACTTGCGACATATGCCTTCAATGCGATTATGTCTCTAAGTCGTCCTCGACACGTGGGAGCTATAGTCGCATCGAGGGTGTTACATCCTAATCCTAATAGGACTCCACATGTAAACCGCCCCTTCAACATATATAAGGAGGGGCAGGGCTCCCCAAAAGGGGAGAAGATTCACAAGTTCCACGGGTTGGACAAGTTAGGTTTAGACAATACCTCTCAAGATAGAGCACTCTTGTAACCGTGATCATCATCATCAATATCAATGAAGCAGGTTGTAGGCTTTTACCTCCACCGTGAGGGGCCGAACCTGGGTAAAACATCGCATCTCTCGTCCCGCTCAACCCCTCTCAAGCTACCACACAGATGCGTTGGCCTCGCGACTAAGTCCTGACACTAAGGACATCTGCCGTGACAATTCCACGACAGTTGGCACCCACTGTGGGGCCTCGCACAGTGGTGTTGAGTTCTTGAAGGGAGCTTTTCAGGAATCGAGAAATTCGCAATTTCTGGACGAAGAAAAACCAGTTAGAAGGATCTACATCGACTACAGGTTCATCAGACAAGATTGAAGAAGAAGAAAAAAGTTGCCTTTCCAAGTTCATCGCTCGAGATGAAAAAAGTATGCGGCGAAACAAAGTTCTGTTCGGATCTATTGTTGCTAATACTGCCAAGCGTCGACCAAAACCGATAGAAGTTTTACTGCAGCCGATATACGCCGTGTGGTACCAATCTTTATCCAGCACGTGCCAAACACATGCACGGCTACCACAATGAAGAGTAACCACCAGAGATATTCCAAACAGCCGCTGGCGTTGTTAAAAAAACGGGTGGTCACGTCCTGAGGATGTGATCGTAAACTAGTCAACCACCCACGAGATCGAGTCGCCCAACCTCGTCACTCCTTCCTCGCCAGAGCCGCCTCGCCTCCAGGAGCCGCCCACACCGGAGTGGTTTCTCCGCCAAGTTGCCGCCTCGGCCTCACCTCCACTTGACCGAACCGCCCTTGCGCCTCGCCACTGCACCACCGCCCGTGCCCGCTGCTCGTCTCGAAGCCGGCCCTGCCTCTGCTTGCGAGCTGTATCCAACCCAGAAGATGCGGGGATGGATTTAGCCTCGCCTCCTCGATCACGACCTGGAAACGGAGCCGACCGCGACCAGGAGTCCTTCATGTTGGGACTCCCCCTGAGTTCCCCTGTCTCTGCTGAGTCGTCTGCGCCTGCTGCGTGTGACCCGCTTTAAGACGTCGGCCTGTCGTCTCCTTCACTGGTGTTACCTCCGAGCCGCCACCGTGAACCGCGCCTTTGCTTTAAGTCGCCGGCATGTTGAGCCGCCGCTTCACGCCTGTCCGAGCTGCCGCGGGTTTGCTTCGGCCGCCACTATAAACCGCCAAGTGCCGGGCTCCGCCTCCATGGCTTGGTCGGCCTCAACCTGCTGGACTCCGTTCCCGCCTCGAGCCACCTAGATCCACCGCCGGAGCGGAGCCGAGCTGCCCATACGGGCTGCCCGCGCGCTTCGCGCCTCTTCCTCGACCGCCACCAGCCTCCGCCGACACGCCCCCGCTATGGCCGGCCTCGCCTTCCACTGTGGTCGCCATCATCGGCGCGGCCTGGAGTCGCTGTCTTCGGTCAAACCGCCGACGCCTCATTCCAGCCGGTTCAAGTTACTACAGGGCGAGTCACCTTTATGGCGTTGAACCGGCCAGGGCTCCAGCAATGCCTCCGGGAGTGGATCAAGATCGACTATGGCAGACGTGCATCACCCATTGCTGCTGCACCGAGTACTCACTGTAATGAGAACCGCCGGCCGCGTCCCCAACTCTGCTCCGTCCGCGGCCTGCGTTAAAACAGCCGGCTGCTGCCGTTACTTCTGCGGGGTAACAGGGGGTACGTGCAAACAAAAAAAACATGCTACTATTCGCTGGTGGCACGGCCAATTAAATTTCCAGGTGCTATCTTTTCCATCTATTTCTTTTTTGTACATATTGTTTTTCCGAGAACGATTACTCTGGCCTATATCTTTCTATACAGGACAAGTGCTCACTATAAAAGTGATGCCCTACTACGGACGACGCGCGCTGGCTGTTCTACGCCGGCATTTGTGCATGTCACACTGGTGAACCGGAACACAAACCGCCACCCCCGCAGTCCGAACTACATCAGCAATGCCGCGGTCGACTTTTTTTATCCGTACGGGCGTATAACCCCACGATGGGTATCAACTGGCCTGATATATCAGGTGAAATCCATCCAATATATTTTTATATTATATATTGCTTTCTTTGAAAAAGCAATTACTCTGGCTTGCAAAAGTTATCTAATGCAGGACCCTAAACTGCCATATTGGTGCAAATTTAAAGGCCGTCAGAAAATTTCCGGCTCAAAAAGAAGGTTTCCGGTTTAAAATCCGGTTCATGGGAAAGCTATCTCCCACAAAACTTTGAAGCTCCCAATATCCGTTTCAAGAAGAATTTATCTCTTGCAAAAATTAAAATTGCCAAAGAGGACCTGCTGCCATGATGCGCGGTTCAAACATTGGTATCCCGCCTTACTGGCCTGACATATTATTGATCACATGGGGGCTTCTGCTTCATAAAGCGGGGTCTCTGTTCTTTTACATCATGTGTGGTTATACGGAGTTGTTCTAAAGCGGCCTCTGGTTTACCCCTTGAGTTTTCTTTTTAAAAGCATAGTGTTATATCACTTGGAGGATTGGTCGTGTCCGAACCAATACCATACCTCTTGATAGGAGAGAGCCACCAGATCACTTGGGGACTTGGTCATGTCTGAACCAGTCATGCCTCTTGATCGGCCTAAGGCCACAGAATGACTTGAGGGCTTGGTCGAACCCGAACCATGACCATGCCATTTGGTAGGCATAAATGCCACGGTTTCATTTGGGGACCTGGCTGACTAGAACCATAGTTACACCTAACGGGAGCTTGGTCGTGTTTGGCCATGGTAACGCCATTTGATCAGCTCAAATAAACCTTTTTTTGCAAACGGTTTTGTCATTGCATTTGTTTCACACTTTTCTTTGAAGGTTTTTTTTGCTTTTATTGCATTTTTTTAAACCGACAAAGTTTTCAACCAATCAATTGACGGAACACAGTTCACGTCAATCCGGAGACTATTTGTCCGGTTTGATCCTTGTTGTTAACATCCTCTTATGGAGTAACACGGTGTTTATCACAACCCGGCACAGTTTTATCATAAACCGGCACAATATGGAAGGAGTTATCAGTACTTGAGATTTGGGTTATCACCCTTACTACAAAAAGTTGGTAAAACAAACAAAGTGATTCAATGTCATGGGTATGATATATTTCATATTTGATTATTCTTTAGTGCAGCCTTGGTTATAAACCCGGGTTATATGTTAGGGCATTATGACCCGTCCGGCGGTAAACCGCCAGGACACTTTAAATTTGTTGTATGCAGAAATGGGTTTGTTAAACCGGCCTGGTTTTGGACAATAAGTTGCCAGTATATATTTGGATTGCGCCATTGGAATCATGCGCTTATAAATCATTGGGTTATATTATTCAAATAGCCAAACTTGGCTGAAATTTCATTATGATATTGAATGAACAAGGTTTTCATACCAGATTATATTATCTTGAATAGCCAACATGGCTGGATTTTTATTATTAAGGTTTTCAAGGTCGCTATAGCGCAATGTCTGCTATTTTATCGAAGGATATGATTTATTCTACAATGTAAGGAATAGTCCCGAGTCGCTGCAGGCTTACAACCCGGCACTTGGGGGCTACATTATTCAAATCAAGATTACATGCAAGTCTCATGTCGCTGCAAGCATGCATCATAACACTTGGGGGCTAATGCCAAGTCATTTTTAGTCTTATTGAAGACCCGACTCATCATATTATAATGAGCCGGCCCTTGGGAGCTACCAATTGCTCCTGTCAACAATTCAAGGTACACAAGTTTTTATCCATTATATTGAAGGGTCCACTCCTCAGTTAGTAAAGCACAAAGCTCTTAACCTTGTGGACGTGGGTTCAAGCCCCATGATGGGAGTTACATCATATGATGTTATTTTCAATGAAGTATTTACAAAGTCCCTGCTCATTATTGCATAATGACCCGACCCTTGGGGGCTACACATCACTGCTAAAGTCTACATGATTATATTTACGAAGTCCCTGCTCATTATTGCATAATGACCCGGCCCTTGGGGGCTACACTGATTGAAGTTTTTATAAGCAATTACAAGTCCCAGGTTGCTGCAAGCATGACAACCCGGCACTTGGGGGCTACATATATGGAGTATTCAGTTTATATGATTGAGATGAACAAACCGGATTTCTTCAAGGTTGAAACACTTATTGGAGCAAGTCTTAAGTTATCACTATGTTGTCCTCTTAAGACTTGGGGGCTACATGTATTATGCATATATAAGGAGGAACATCTTCATGTTATCAGTTTTGAGCAAATCAGGAAGATCAATTACATGACCTGGTGTCGACAACAATTATGACCCGGTGCCATCAATATTTATAAACCGACCAGTTTGGTAATATTAAACCGGCAAGTTTTACATCTTCAAGCTGGCTGAATATCAGATAAGTATTTCAAGACCCATATTTCTTAAACCAGCGCTTTGGAAGCCGACTCAAGTGGATTATTCTTCACAATATTTCTCTGTAACAAACCAATATCGGCAAATTGATTATGAAGCTGGTCCGTTGACCCGGATTTCCCAGAAGGAGGAAATAACAAGGACTTAAGGATGATCAGGTACCAGTTTACAAAAATTCTTAACCCGTAGCATAACCTTTCAAATTTGTTCTTGTGTTTATTTTGCAGCATAAGTTTACCATGAATAAATCCAACCTAAACTTGGGGGCTAATGTCGGGGATATACCCCGCGGTGTAAACCGGCCGGAAGTTAACCCGGCCGGACTTGGCGGTTTATCTGAAGACCCCACTGACACTTGGCGAGTTACTGGTGACCCACCCTGACCTGGCGGTTTACAAGCAACCCACCTGGTCATTATGACTCACTGGTGATCCGGCGTGCGGGACAGACTGATGACAAGGCCCAAGGCCCAGAAGGCCGGTTCACGTTTAACGGTGGGCCGGTTTAAGAGGAAATGCATGAGAAATATTTGTCCTACAAGGAGTTAAGACCTGGACTTATATCCGGTTTGTATTAGAGATAGACTAGTCCTAATCCTAATAGGACTCTACATGTAACCCGCCCCTTCAACATATATAAGGAGGGGCAGGGCACCCCAAAAGGGGACAAGATTGACAAGTTCCACAGGTTGGACAAGTTAGGTTTAGACAATAGCTCTCGAGATAGAGCACTCTTGTAACCATGATTATCATCATCAATATCAATGAAGC
Organism: Triticum aestivum; assembly: GCF_018294505.1. NCBI lineage: Eukaryota > Viridiplantae > Streptophyta > Magnoliopsida > Poales > Poaceae > Triticum > Triticum aestivum. The sequence continues at coordinate 246,607,965 of NC_057794.1, forward strand.
AGGATGTAGGCTTTTACCTCCACCGTGAGGGGCCGAACCTGGGTAAAACATCGCGCCTCTCGTCCCGCTCAACCCCTCTCAAGCTACCACATAGATGCGTTGGCCTCGCGACTAAGTCCTGAAACTAAGGACATTTGCCGTGACAATTCCACGACATTGTCGGACTTGCCGCATTGCGCCACTTATGTCGCGCTGCCTGCCTCGCCCCTCTCCTTTGCCGATATGATGGCCCACGACAAGGAGTCGGTGCCACCGCGACCATCGAGGTAGTGAGGGAGGTGGGCGCACGCCTTTGTGATTGTCAGCGGTATCTCTTCCTTGAAGGAATTGATGCATTGCGCCACTGCTGCCGCACCTCCAGCTAGGTTGGAAAAGGCGGTAAGCGCAAGCGAGGCGGTTGGCCTTCGCCCAGTGCCTAGGTGGTGCTTAAGGCACGACCTAGGCGGTAATAAGGTTTTACAATTAAGGTGTATCTGTGGTTATTATATTTGTATTGATACTAATTTAGGGCATATAAATAACTTAACTAATAGCTACTACCATTGGAGTATGGCCCATTTACCACATCGGTGCAATATGACATGATTTCTGGCTTGGGTAGACAATTTCTTGCTTGCCCTGCCTAGACTGCCAGTTATGCCCTAGGCGAGTCGTCTGGCCATCGCCTAGCACCTAAGCATGCCTAAGCGCCTCCTAGGCACTACCTTTTCCAAAAGAGCCTCCTGCTTGGCTGCCCTCTCCTCAACCGACATGATAGCCCACGATGAGGAGTCTGTGCCACCTCAGCCACTGAGGTAGTGGAGGAGATCGCCGTGCGCCTTTGTGACTCTCGCCGACACCTCCTTCTTGACGGAGTTGCATCGTTGTGCCACTCCTACCGCACCACCTGCATCACCGCTCTATCCTCTGCTGACACGATTGTCTGTGACAAGGAGTCGACACCGCCGCGACCACCGAGGTATTAGAGTAGTTGGCCGTGGCCTTTCTGATCGCCAGCGGCACCTCCTCCTTGATAGACTTCTCGCATTGCGCCACTCCTATCGCGCCACCCGCCTTGACGCCGTCTTCCCAGCCGGCATGATGCACCACGACAAGGAAGTGACACCTCCTCCTTGACGCACTTGTCACATTGCGCCGCTCCTACTATGCCATCTGCCTCATTGCCCTCTCCTCAGATGACATGATGGCCCGCGCTAAGGAGTCGGCGCCACCGCGACCTGTAGTGGAGGAGGTGGCCGCTTTCCTTCACGTTTGTCGGCGGCACCTCCTCCTTGATGGAATTGTCGCGTTGTGCTATTGATGCCGCGTCGCCTGCTTGCCGCCATCATCTCAGCGGGCACGATGGTTGTGTGTCGGTAAGGGCAACTCCTCCTCATGCGGCACCCGATCTGGACGGATGGGCAGCGTGTGAGTGACAACTAGTGATCTCAGATATGATGGACTAGTGATTTTGAATGACAATTATACATGTAGGTCGGAACTTACAAGCTAGGAAATTTGTTGTTTCTGGATTAACCTTTTCTATTGTTTGAGCAATAGTATTCATTTTTACTTCACCCATATTGCACTTTTTTTGAGGGAAAAAATTATAATTTGTTTGGCTTCAAATTGTTAGACACCCTCGTATTTCTTTTTTGGTTTCACTCCAATTTTTACTTTTCCCTCCATTCTCTCCCGCCAATAGTGAATAACCTGGAAAATTAATAATTAAATGCACGCGCTTCATTACCGAGGCCCCACCTATCATAGGAATCCAAGACGGAGACTAACACTAGTCAAACGGATCGCGACGAGGTAACTGCGCAAACAAAATCGGAAACCTCCCCCGTATCAACATGGCCGCCTTCCTCGCCTCCTACTGGATTCATCGCATGCTTGGCGGCCGGTGGCGGAAGCATCACCACGAGCTGATCAAGGTTAGTTCGCGACCCACTCTCCCACAATCCATCCTCTCTTGCTTCCTACTCTGCTGGTCTATTCTCCTAATCAATTCAGATCTCTCGCAAGGCAAATCTGGCTGGCAGATTCTCCAAGCCCGGCTAATACGTGGTGGCAAACAATCCTGCGAGTTCATGTAGTTAGTGCGCTACTCCTTATCCCATCTCATTGTTGCCATTCATGCCCTCTGTATTGGTTCCCATCTGTTTTTTAAACTCACCAATCGATATACATAGAGATTTGTGAAAGTGCAACTATCCCTAGGTGGTTTTGGTAATTCCTAACAACATATAGCTCATTGAGCTAACATTATTCCAACATTAATATTTCAGGAAAAGCTCAATGAATGGCATGGCATGGATGAGGAAAGTGGATCCCTCAGAATTCTAAGGACAAAAAGTTTGGCTCAAGCGTGAAGCTCAAGACTCTACATTTTATATTTTAGTGATCCAAGATCACATTGAGTCCATAGGAAAAGCCAATACTATCAAGGAGGGATGAGGTGTTACTTAATGGCTTGCTTTCTCAAAGTGCTTAGTGATATGCTCCAAAACCCTCAACTACCTTCCCAGATCCACATATGACCTAAACCAAAAGTCAAACTCGGCCCCACCGATTCTTTCTATCCGGCGCCACCGAGTTTCAAATGTCATAGCCACTGCCACAAACCCTAGGCAAATCGATCTCACCGATAGGGATCTCGGTCTCACCGAGATGGGATTGTAATCTCTCTGTTTCCCTTCGTAACATTTCGGTCTTACCGAGATGAGCGATCGGTCCCACCGAGATTGCAATGTAAACTCTCTGTTTCCCTTTTGTAACATTTCGGTCTCACCGAGATGAGCGAATCGGTCCCACCGAGTTTACCTGACCAACTCTCTGGTTAGCTTATTACCAAAATCGGTCCCACCGAGTTTGTGTAATCGGTCACACCGAGATTACGTTATGCCCTAACCCTAACCATATCGGTCCTACCGAGTTGCATCTCAGTCCCACCGAAAATCCTAACGGTCACTAGGTTTGCTGAATCGGTCCGACCGAGTTTAACCATTCGGTCCCACCGAGTTTGGCAAATTGTGTGTAACGGTTAGATTCTGTGTGGAGGCTATATATACCCCTCCACCCACTCTTCATTCGTGGAGAAAGCCATCAGAACATACCTACACTTCCAATACACATTTTCTGAGAGAGAACCACCTACACTTGTGTTGAGGTCAAGATATTCCATTCCAACCATATGAATCTTGATCTCTAGCCTTCCCAAGTTGCTTTCCACTCAAATCTTCTTTCCACCAAATCCAAATCCTGTGAGAGAGAGTTGAGTGTTGGGGAGACTATCATTTGAAGCACAAGAGCAAGGAGTTCATCATCAACACACCATTTGTTACTTCTTGGAGAGTGGTGTCTCCTAGATTGGCTAGGTGTCACTTGGGAGCCTCCGACAAGATTGTGGAGTTGAACCAAGGAGTTTGTAAGGGCAAGGAGATCGCCTACTTCGTGAAGATCTACCGCTAGTGAGGCAAGTCCTTCGTGGGCGACGGCCGTGATGGAATAGACAAGGTTGCTTCTTCGTGGACCCTTCATGGGTGGAGCCCTCCGTGGACTCGCGCAACCGTTACCCTCCGTGGGTTGAAGTCTCCATCAACGTGGATGTACGATAGCACCACCTATCGGAACCACGACAAAAACATCCGTGTCTCCAATTGCGTTTGAATCCTCCAAACCCTTCCCTTTACATTCTTGCAAGTTGCATGCTTTACTTTCCGCTGCTCATATACTCTTTTGCATGCTTGCTTGAATTGTGTGGAGATTGCTTGACTTGTGCTAAGATAGCTAAAATCTGCCAAGAACTAAAATTGGGAAAAGGCTAGATTTTTATTTGGTCAAGTAGTCTAATCACCCCCCTCTAGACATACTTTCGATCCTACAAGTGGTATCAGAGCTTTGGTCTCCATTTGCTTTGATTTCCATAGCTTTTGGTGGTCATAGCCTTGGTTTCACAACCTAGGAGAGTATGGCGTCTAGCGAGGGAAATTATCACCGTAGAGGTCCTTACTTTGATGGTACTAATTTTGCTAGTTGGAAGCATAAGATGAAAATGCATATTCTTGGACATAACCCCGCCGTTTGGGCTATTGTGTGTATTGGCTTGCAAGGTGAATTCTTTGATGGGAAAGAACCGAACCGTGAAGCTACCGCGGAAGAGTTGAAAATGCTGCAATACAACGCTCAAGCTTGTGATATCCTCTTCAACGGATTGTGCCCCGAAGAATTCAACAAAATCAGCCGTCTTGAGAATGCAAAGGAAATTTGGGATACTTTGATTGATATGCACGAAGGTACCGACTCCGTCAAGGAATCCAAATTGGATGTGCTTCAAAGTCAACTTGACAAGTTCAAAATGAAGGATGGTGAAGGTGTCGCTGAAATGTACTCTAGGCTTGCTCTTATCACAAATGAGATTGCCGGCTTAGGGAGTGAAGAGATGACCGATAGATTCATCATCAAGAAGATCCTAAGAGCCTTGGATGGAAAATATGATACCGTGTGCACATTGATCCAAATGATGCCCAATTACAAAGATCTCAAGCCAACGGAAGTCATCGGAAGAATTGTTGCTCATGAGATGTCACTCAAGGATAAAGAGGAACTTCACAACAAATCAAGTGGTGCTTACAAAGCCTCATGTGAAGCCCCCACATCATCGAGTGAGAAACAAACCTTCAATGAAGAATTGAGCTTAATGGTGAAGAACTTCAACAAGTTCTACAAGAGTAGAAGCAAAGAGAGAAGCTCCAAGTCAAGGTCCTACAATGACAAAAGATCTTCTAGTCGAGAGCGAAACTGCTACAATTGTGGAAGGCCCGGACACTATTCCAATGAGTGTACGGCCCCCTACAAGAGAAGAGAAGATTCTCCCAAGAGAAGAAGTAGAAGAGAAGAATCACCATCTAGAGAAAGAAGGAGTAGAGATGATCGTTATGAACGAAGACCCTCACGGAGAAGCAAGGATTCGGAAAGAAAGGACAAGTCATCAAGGAGCTACACAAAACGAAGACATCAAGCTCATGTTGGTGAATGGGTATCCGGCTCCGACTCCGACAACCACTCCGAGAGAAGCTATCACTCCGACTCCGAATATACTCAAGATGAAGGTGTTGCCGGTCTAGCACTTGTGACAACCAACTCCTACGACATATTTGACTCACCAAATGAAGGAGTTGGAACATGCTTCATGGCTAAAGGCCCAAAGGTATCACACCCCGAGTATGTTGATTTCAATAGTGATGAAGATGACTTGTTAGGTGATGATGATTTACTTGTTGACAACTCTAGTGATGAATACTATGATGAAACGTCAATTAATCATGCTAATCAAGATAAAACGAATGACAATGATAAGGAGAAGATTGAGTCTCTAACTAAAGAACTAAACACTCTTAAGTTAGCTCATGAAACTATCTTAGGAGATCATCGAGAACTTTTAAGGACTCATGAGAAATTGCGCTTTGAAAAGCTCAACCTTGAGCAAGAGCATGAGTTCTTAAAAGCAATCAATGATGATCTTCGTAAGAAAAGTTCTTCTTACATTGCCAAGCGTTTACTCTTATCCACTTACATGCCTCAAGTCAAGTCTAGTAACAAGAACAAGAAAGATTCTTCCTCTAGTAGTAACAATAATCATGCTAAATCCAATATTGTTGCTTCTAGTAGTTCTCTTGATTCCACTAATGATTCTCTTAGCCAAGTTACACTTGAGCAAGAAAATAGCTTATTGAAGGGAATTATAGAGAAAGGTGTTTACAAGAGCCTTGCCGGAAGTAAGCAATTCGAGGAAATTGTACGCATGCAAGGAAGGCACCGGAAGAATCAAGGTGTTGGTTTTGAACGAAAGTTCAATGCCAATGGAGTTGAGTGGGAAGAAGATCAATACCCCAAGACGAAGTTTGTTCCTCAACAAGAGAAGTATGATCCTACTTCTCTCAAAGGGACACAAGCTCAAGATGATCTTCCACCACAAGACCACAAGCAAAAAGGCAAGGACAAGCTTCAAGAGGAAATTGATGCATTTGAAGAAGCTCCTAAGGCCTTGGTCAAGTGGGTTCCCAAGACTACTTCAAGTTCCACTTCATCAAGTACAACTACAACACCGAGGATTCCCATCAAGATGGTGTGGATCCCGAAGAAGAAGAACTAGAGAGTTCTTGAGGGTGACTCCGCCAACATACTTCACTCTTATCATCTTGGCAAGAACAAGTGCAATCAACTTCCACATCTTGCACTAGTTCAAGGAGTCACAAACCCTCTTGTTGGTAAGACAAGGGACAAGGTAACCTAAAAGCTTTCATAGACATCATCTTGTGTGTGCATCACTTTATGTCTATGGATATCCTTGTTTGTTCCTTGTGGGACTAACCCGTGTAGGTATTGAAAGTGCAACTCACTCCAATGGATAGCTCCAAATGATCTACATCAACATTGAGCATCCACATCTTCAACATCTACATGAAGTCATCATCGACAAAACCCAAGGTTAGTTCATCCCTCTTAGGGGGGATCTCACATCTAGGGGGAGCTTTACTCTAAGAATTGAGCTAAAGCAACTCTAATGGTGTGAACACAACAATGCTTTATGTAAAAGTGGTAACCCCACTTGTGCTTAAACGATGAGTATGACCTATGATCAAATGTTCTCATTTGACTCCTAAGTCAATATACTCATATATAGATGACCTAGTCATCGCCAATTGTTTGATAGATGCTAGAATTGGTTGTGCATGCTTTGCCACATATTTCAATTGCCATTTTATTGTGTGAGCATGTTGATTGCATATTTTACTCATTCGAGGACATCCACTTGTTGTTTTGATTGATTGGTTTTCTTTTCTTTTGCCAAGTGGATGGACAAGAATGCCTAAGAACCCTCTCTAGCTATCTATGCTTTTCTCGTCTCAAACTCTATTCATGCTACATCACAAAATTTGATCAAGTCAGATTCGAACCACTCTGTGTGAGGAGCACTCGGAGTCCCCGATTCGTCATAGACTTAAACTTCCAAAACTTCTTTGTGCTTTTCGGTCTGACCGATTCCTCCATTTCGGTCATACCCAGATCACTAAGTCGATCTAGGTTTTCAATCTCGGTGCAACCGATTTGAACCTTTCGGTCACACCGAGTTTCAGTAACTGCTTGCAGTTATGAATCTCGGTGCCACCGAGTTGTTCCACTCGGTCACACCGACAGGGTCGGGCTATATATACTCACGGGCAAAATTTTGGAAATTTCTCCGAAACCCCTTCGCCCGCGCATAGCTCGCTCTGCCTCCTGGGTCTCCGGATCGTCCTCCTCGTCGCCAGCCGCCTCCTGTCGCTGGTCTCCGCCGCCGTCAACGGAATTCTTCCCTGCCGTTGCCGCCGTAGCGAGTTCATCGCCGAACTAGGGTATGGACTCGATCACAGAGCTATCCCCGTCCGATTCCTAGCACATTGTGTTCATCATTAATCTTGCCACGATTGAAACAATCTTATCCAGTCAAAACACTCTGTAGATTAGAGTTGAATTGAAAATTTAGGGTTAGGTTTCCGCTGAAACCATCTCGGACCCACCGAGTTGTGGAACTCGGTACCACCGATTCGGCTCAGGCCATTGCACATGTAATTTTCGGTCTGACCGAGAATTGCAAATCGGTGTGACCGAGTTCAGGACTTTGTGAAACCCTAGCAGTCTCGGTGCCACCAAACTGTGACTCGGTCTGACCGAGTTCACTAGTTTAGGTTCCAACAGCTGCTTCGGTATCACCGAGTTTACAAATCGGTTGATCCAAAATGCTTTCTGTGGAAAACTAAAACTAAGTTTTTGACTCATTATTTTGCAAAAAAACTCTGCATTTTGTGATGCTCATCCACTCTATCTCATCTATATCTATTCACAGGGTCTGCTGTCAGTGTTTGCAATATGTCTGATCAGAGTGACAGCCAGAACAGGTTAGAGGAGCAGGTTCACCTGAGTGAGGGCACTAGTCCCTCTAGCAGTTCAGATGATGGTAGCAGGACCACTCCCAGCAACTTGCCCAAAGCTGCCACCAGAACAAGGAAGAAGAAAACTTCAGAGTCTAAGGATGAAGACTATGTGGCAGTTGAGGATGAGGCCACTTCCAAGAAGAAAGTGCTTAAGAAGGAATATGGCACAACTGCTTAAACCAAGCCAGGTCTGAAGACCAAGAGGTCAGCAGGGAGACAGCCAATGTCTAAAGCCAGAGCCTCCTCTCAAGCATCTTTGGAATCTCAACCCAAAGAGGCTGCTGCAGAAGGGAAGAAGAGGAAGGAGAGGATCAAAAAGATCACTGCTAGAGTGCTTGGGAGATCCTCAATCATGAGAGATTCTGAAGAGGAAGAGGAAGAAGAGGTTGCTGCACCAGCACCTAAGGCCCAGAAGCTTATGGGTGATGCTATCAGGACAGGGGCTGCTTCATCAAAGCCCAAAGAAGCACCCAAAGCAGCCTCCAAGCCCAAGAGTGCACCAAAGAGAAATACCAGAAACATCCCTGCAGCTGAGAAGAACAAGGCCCCAGTGCCTGAGACTGTTGCTGAAGAAGAAGGAAATGAAGAGCATGTTCTGAGAAAAGCTCAAACCCAAGATTCCAGACCACAATGATGCTCATCCTGTGGCTGAGAACATGAAGATCAGGAGAGACTCGGGACTGAGGCTAATGGAGAGAGACAGATCCATATGCTACCAGGAGAAGGACTGCTATTGATTACAGGTTCCACACAAAGGAACAGCAGGACTTCTATGAGACAGTGTTGTTGGACAAGAAGCCTATAGTGTGTGAAATGAGGTGGGTCGACTGGAAGTATATCAAGGAAAATGAGGAACACTATCCTGGTGTGTTTGACAGCTTCAGTGCTTGTGGAGTTGCAGACTTTGTTGGGCAGAAGCTCACAAAGTGGAATGAGGAGCTCATAATGCAATTCTACTCCACAGCACACTTCTATCCAGATGGCAGGATAGTATGGATGTCTGAAGGTACAAGGTACCACTCAACTATTGAGGAATGGGCAAATCTGATCAATGCTCCTAAGGAAGAAGAAGATGACTTGGATGTCTATGCCAAGAAGAAGATGGATCACAACTCTATGGCAAACATGTACAAGGAGATTCCTGAAGATGATCTTGAGACTCACCAGTTTGGGTCAGTAAAACACTTGCTGTCAGGGCTGCCTACAATCAATTGGATCCTTAGGCACACTCTCTTGCCCAAGTCTGGTGATCACAGAATGATCAGAGGCCATGCAATTAACTTGCTACATATATTTGATGTGCCACAGAAGTTCAAGGTCATGAGCCTTATAGTTGAGACTATCAAGAGGACTGCAGCTGACCAGAAAAGAAGTTGTGGATATGCCCCACAGATCCAGGAGTTGATAAACTCAAAGATGGGCACAGGCACATACTTGTTGGATAAGGAACACTTGCCTATCTATCCTGACTTTGAGGACAATCAAGTTGTGATGAATGAGAATGAACCATCATCAGTACAAGCTCAAGAGAAGAAGGAGAAAGCAAAGAAAGAGAAGGCTGCCAAGATGCCAACTCAAGAGGAGGCATCTGAGTACTTTTTGAAAAGCAAGCAGGACCAGCTTGGTTATTTGATAGCTTCAACTCTGAGGATTGAGAAGGGGTTGGCCACCCTAACTCAAAACCAGGAGAGCCTGGAAAGAATCATGGAACAAAAATTCTATGATTTAGATGTCAAAGTAACTGAGATTTAGTCTGTTGTGGAGCAGCTACAGGATGACATGCAGGAGAGGAAGGGCAAAACAACCACTGATGCATTTGCCAGAGTGCCTCGAGCTCAGAGATCTGCTGCAGTGCCTGTTCCAGACACTAGAGTCACTTCATCTGCACCAGCTACAGCTCCAGCGCAACCAGCTCCAGCACCAACTCCATCATCTCCATCTACTTCGACTGAAGTCTTCGTCCTTGGTGTTCTTCGGACACCACCACCTGAAGACCAAGCTTGAGAGACGTTTTAGTGCTATGCATTTTCAATGAACTTTTTGGTAACTTGTTGCCAAAGGGGGAGAAAAATGTATAGATCATAGGCTTCGAGAGAGAGCGTTGCTTTTTATTCTCTCTTGCTTTGGTGGTTGAACTTTGTTTGTCTTTTGATTGCTTGAGATACTATGCTATTATCTGTGAGACATTGATGATCATGTGGTTGATCATAAGCTACACTTATGCTTGTTAGATGATATTATCTTACTTATCCTTATATGATCATTCACTTTGCTTGGTGATGAGTGCATGTATTTAATTCTTATCATTTTGAGCGCTCCACCAAGATGTATGTGACATGGAAGAGTAACCCATGATCCTAACTCATTGTGCATTTGCAGTCCAAAGCAAATCTTAAGATATGCACAAATTTAGGGGGAGCTCTTGCTTTTCACATACTTCTCAAAGCGACAATATCTTTCACTCTTATTATCATTTGTCGAAGCTTTGATCTATATGTTGTCATCAATTACCAAAAAGGGGGAGATTGAAAGTGCAACTATCCCTGGGTGGTTTTGGTAATTCCTAACAACATATAGCTCATTGAGCTAACATTATTCCAAGATTAATATTTCAGGAAAAGCTCAATGAATGGCATGGCATGGATGAGGAAAGTGGATCCCTCAAAATTCTAAGGACAAAAAGTTTGGCTCAAGCGTGAAGCTCAAGACTCTACATTTTATATTTTAGTGATCCAAGATCACATTGAGTCTATAGGAAAAGCCAATACTATCAAGGAGGGATGAGGTGTTGCTTAATGGCTTGCTTGCTCAAAGTGCTTAGTGATATGCTCCAAAATCCTCAACTACCTTCCCACATCCACATATGACCTAAACCAAAAGTCAAACTCGGCCCCACCGATTCTTTCTATCCGGCGCCACCGAGTTTCAAATGTCATAGCCACTACCACAAACCCTAGGCAAATCGGTCTCACCGATAGGGATCTCGGTCTCACCGAGATGGGATTGTAATCTCTCTGTTTCCCTTCGTAACGTTTCGGTCTTACCGAGATGAGCGATCGGTCCCACCGAGATTGCAATGTAAACTCTCTGTTTCCCTTTTGTAACATTTCGGTCTCACCGAGATGAGCGAATCGGTCCCACCGAGTTTACCTGACCAACTCTCTGGTTAGCTTATTACCAAAATCGGTCCCACCGAGTTTGTGTAATCGGTCACACCGAGATTACGTTATGCCCTAACCCTAACCATATCGGTCCTACCGAGTTGCATCTCAGTCCCATCGAAAATCCTAACGGTCACTAGGTTTGCTGAATCGGTCCGACCGAGTTTAACCATTCGGTCCCACCGAGTTTGGCAAATTGTGTGTAACGGTTAGATTCTGTGTGGAGGCTATATATACCCCTCCACCCACTCTTCATTCGTGGAGAGAGCCATCAGAACATACCTACACTTCCAATACACATTTTCTGAGAGAGAACCACCTACACTTGTGTTGAGGTCAAGATATTCCATTCCAACCATATGAATCTTGATCTCTAGCCTTCCCAAGTTGCTTTCCACTCAAATCTTCTTTCCACCAAATCCAAATCCTGTGAGAGAGAGTTGAGTGTTGGGGAGACTATCATTTGAAGCACAAGAGCAAGGAGTTCATCATCAACACACCATTTGTTACTTCTTGGAGAGTGGTGTCTCCTAGATTGGCTAGGTGTCACTTGGGAGCCTCCGACAAGATTGTGGAGTTGAACCAAGGAGTTTGTAAGGGCAAGGAGATCGCCTACTTCGTGAAGATCTACCGCTAGTGAGGCAAGTCCTTCGTGGGCGACGGCCGTGATGGAATAGACAAGGTTGCTTCTTCGTGGACCCTTCGTGGGTGGAGCCCTCCGTGGACTCGCGCAACCGTTACCCTCCGTGGGTTGAAGTCTCCATCAACGTGGATGTACGATAGCACCACCTATCGGAACCACGACAAAAACACCCGTGTCTCCAATTGCATTTGAATCCTCCAAACCCTTCCCTTTACATTCTTGCAAGTTGCATGCTTTACTTTCCTCTGCTCATATATTCTTTTTGCATGCTTGCTTGAATTGTGTGGAGATTGCTTGACTTGTGCTAAGATAGCTAAAATCTGCCAAGAACTAAAATTGGGAAAAGGCTAGATTTTTATTTGGTCAAGTAGTCTAATCACCCCCCTCTAGACATACTTTCGATCCTACAATTTGTTTTTCCGATCTTTTTTTGCGTAGTTACCTCATCTCGTTTTTTTTCGAGAACAAACGTACAACACGGGTGTAGGCATTGACACCTGGACATTAGTAGGGAGGAACAGGATCAAAAGTTTAAATAAAGTATGCAAAATACAATATAGGTTGTTTTTGAAACTGCAGTATATAGCACACAGAGATTTGAAAAATTACTATTCAATACGGGAGAGACACCAAACATAAGAATTTTGATAGGATCCATGGAAGGGGTAATCTTAGACATCCGATATAAGAATTTGTCTATCTCATCAGTAACAAAACAATTGTAACTTTTGCAATGAGTAAACTGAACATATGAATCCAAAGAAGAGATCAACGCTTCTAACAAATTTTCTCTATAAGTACTATTTGAAGCATCTTTCCTAATTATTTTACATCATATCATCTCTGCTTATGTTCTGAACATATCTTTATGGTGCTAGGGCTGCTAACAACCAGGTATGAGGGACATTCCACTCTTATTGGACCTGTGAGTTGATTACAGATTTTAGGATGCCAGTTATTCTGTAGTTTCCAGCGACCTCCAGATCTGTTGTGCTCTGGAGGCCAGACTTGAAAGTTACTCCAAGGACTAACACAAGTAATAGTATGTTACTGCTAGTAATTTTGCCTTGAGCCCCGCTTTTCATACACGCATTCTGTAAACTCTATTTCAGTGATGGGGATGGTTATCTCACGCTAAACTGTTGCATTTTATTTCTAGTTTGGTGCGGTGATTGCTACAACGGAGCATCATGACAACAACAAACAACAACAAAGCCTTTAGTCCCAAACAAGTTGGGGTAGGCTAGAGGTGAAACCCATAAGATCTCGCAACCAACTCATGGCTCTGGCACATGGATAGCAAGCTTCCACGCACCCCTGTCCATAGCTAGCTCTTTGGTGATATAGCGCGCCACCTGGGGGGTGACGCCCCGGCCCTTGCCCATTTTCCACCACACCCGGGTTCCGATGTGGCGCGTCGCTGAGAGGTTTACGCCCCAACGAAAATATTTTGGGTTTCATCTCCATAAGAGTGGCTGAGTTTTTACGTTGGCTAGCCAAGCCTATCACAACCCTCCTCCTTTACCCGGGCTTGGGATCGGCTATGTTGAGACAACATAGGCGGAGTTACAACGGAGCATGATGAAGCAACTATAATAGTTAAAACTAATTATTCATTTATTGAGCAGAGGAGGTAAGCAATAAATCTATTATTTTTCCATGTCATTCTTCTCATCTTGGTGGAATAGATCGATATTTTGATCAGGCAATTTCTTCCTCCGCAACATCAACGACATGGAGATCTTTAACAGTTGGTAGATGTCAAGGGACCGGGTTCCATGTGGACTGTCCAGATTGATCGGGTAGGCATGATCCGGGCATGAAGCAATAATCGCTAATTGTGAAGGCAAGCTCATGGTTTGGTTCATGAGATGTTGTATGTGCCACATCTTTGCCTATAGTTTGCACTCCAGCCACATAATGTGTGAGAATGGGGCAAAACCAATAAGGAGAAATTTAACTTGTACAACTGCCTGAGTTGCGAAATAATCGAACCCCCAGGAATAAAAATAATATTTTTACTCAAACTTCTGTATTGGATGTTGTTGGTATTTTTTGGAAGGTGATGTTGTTGGTCTACCTAGCTATTCGGTTACATCTATGATGGTTAACATGGCAGGCAGAGATAGGTGTACTAGATTTTGTCAAAAGAAAGAGATAGGTGTCCTGGATCAAATGGACCCCATTTTTCGGCTTGTTTTGGGCCTTACATCAGTGGATGCTATAAATGAATTATCTGATGTCTAAGAAATAACTACTAATGATGAAGAAGGCTTCACAGGTTGTGATGATCCTAGTGCGGATGAAAATCAAGATGGTAAGTTTGTTGCTCATTCTTTACTGATTTCAATATATGTATTCATCATCGTATAACATATATAATTCATTGTTCTATGTAATCAGCTGAAAATGTAGAAACAAAAGACTGTAAGAAGAGGAAGTTGAAATATATTTGGAACCTTCCAAAAGGTAAAAGGATAATGGTTCGCCGCAATGGCCTTCCAAATAAATTCTGCTGCACACAAGGTATATTTCCATTACCATATACAAAATGTTCGAAAGATATTGCTCTGATGTTTATGTATCTACTAGTCATCTTGATATAAGAATGTTGTTCAAAACAAAGAATTTTGCTTGAGAATGTCAGTGCACGTCAGGGAGAAAAAACTTCTGTTGCAAACAAGCTGGTATATTTTTCATAATCATATAGAACTATAGTGCTAGCTTGTTGATTTCTTTATACTTCTTTTTTGCTATCAGGAGTGTTGTCCAGACCAAAAAAACAACAAAAGGTGCTGATGCAGCCTATAAGATTGCTCAAGGTGGTTCGCTGAGTTCGTTGGATGCTAGTGAACTACATGTAAGAGTGCTCAAATTCATTTCATATGTTCCCCTGTTTTGTCTTTTGTTTTGTCATGGGTGGTGAGGATGATTGTGCCAGTGGTAACTTTGGTTTTCTCCATCAGGTAGGAACTAAAGTATTCTTGAAGAGCCTCAAAAACCATAACAGCAAGGTAGCTCTTGCTACAATTGTAAGTTGTGATCCTAAATTTAAACTTGATGGTGCTGAAATTATAAATGAATTATGGGCATTCCATGTTGGTATGGCACTAGTGAAAACTGAAAATTTGGTACGGAGTCGCAAAAACTACAATACTCTCAGTAATGTAGAAAAACAAAGATTCCATGGTCTTCAACCTTTGTACGTGACTAATACCTTGTCTCTATTACTACTTGCACCATGTCAATGTATTATGTGTTAACAATTCATTCTGTTTTCTTGTTTGTAGATTCAAAAGACAACTGGATGAGTATATGGGTGCTTCTAGTTCATGATGAAGAAGATGATGGATGCTTTCAATTTTAGTTTAGTAGGGATGACGTGTCTTTTGGATGTTGTTCCTCGGTTCAGTTTTAGTTAAGTTGTAGGGCTGTTGATGGATGCTTTTGGTTTAAGTGTCGCTGTCAAGAAAATAGTTAGATTATGCATCACATTTGGATGATGTTCCTCCTGTAATATACACTATTGTAATCCAACTGTTTCATGTAATATATGATTTTTTCCTCTCGGTGAGTATATTCTCTGTTTTCATAATTATTATTACCATTACGTGGAGCATTAACTTAATTGTTGGCAATTATATATAGAAAAAAATTATTATTAACATTATATATGTACCAACATATGAAGCGTTGGAAATACTCCGTAGCCAAGCAATTGGATTTTGATTCCTATACATTAAGGACCAACATATATAAGTGTTGTAGAAGTCTGTTTTATCTGTTGTAGTCTTGGAACACTCCCTTTTACCAACGGCAATATAAGCGTTGCATTATGCGCTAGCAACACTGGATAAGTCTACGCATCCCAAACCATTGGTAAAGACATTAGCAACGCATATATGGACTTTTAGATACGGAAAAATGCGTTGCTATAGGAGGGGTCATGTTGTAGTGTTCGGAAACTTAAACCACACTGCCGACATCCGTGGAGACTTGATCTTCGATGGATCCGAGCCCATGTCATGTGCGCCGCACAATCACGACGAGCATGGCGTAACTCTACCGTCGGACAGTGTTCGGGAGATCACACCTGCAACTACTCCGACCCTCAATCCGGAGCAAATTGCGCCATTCGAGGACGGGGGGATAGACCCCGCCATGGAGGCAGCACTCTCAGTGGCGATGGAGCCGGATACTGACTTCACCCCTTACGAGAGCCGTGTTGCGGAACCACTGGATTTGTCTCCGGCCACGGACTCCGAGCCGCCTGCGTCCGTGCCTATCGAATCCGATTGGGTGCCGATTATGGAGTTCACCTCCGCGGATATCTTTCAGCACTCACCTTTCGCCGACGTGATAAATTCATTAAGGTCTCTATCCTTGTCAGGAGATCCTTGGCCGAACTATGTCCGGCTAGAATGGGATGCAGACGACGAAGAAATTCGCTGCCCACCCACCACCCACTTAGTAGCCTCTGTCGACGATTTAACTGACATGCTCGATTTCGACTCCGAAGACATCGATGGCATGGACGACGATGCAAGAGAGGAACAGGAACCAGTGCCCACAGGGGCTGGACAGCCACTTCACCACATGACATATACACGATGGATACACCCAAAGAAAACAATGACAAAGAACGGCAGGATGTAGCAAAGAGTAGCTCCCTCAAGAAGAAAGCAAAGCCTCGGCATAGGCGCCGCTCAAAATCCCGTCTCGGCAAAAACAGCGATAACAGCGCAAGAGAAAATAACACTCCAATCGAATCCAGAGGAAGCGACGACCACATTGACCCAGCAGCAGAACACGATGAAACTGCAAACGGCGAACATAGTACGGATCCAATGTCCGAACACGGCGACGCTGAGGATAAAACTCATCAACCCCCCTCTGGGGAGGAAAACAGTCCGGACGAAGATGCACACATCCTCCCGGAAAGGGACTTGGAACAAGAGAACCTCCGCAGAAGGCTTATTGCCATAGCGAGGAGTCTGAAGAAGCAGAAGCAAAGGCTTAAGGCCACACAAAATACGCTCAACAACAAGTGGAACAAAGTGCTCGACAACGAAGAAAAGTATGGCGGAAGTTACCACACAAAGAGCTATCAAAAGCGCAAGCTATTACCTGAATTTGACGATGAGGCCGTAGAGCCCACACAGCCGAAAAATAAAACGGCCAACTGGCCGAATTAACCACCTTGTGGCCATGATAGAGCGGCTAACAAGGCCGCACATAAGTCAACAAACGATCTACGTGAGGACTTGCGCCAAAAATCCAGTATGACCAGATCCATCTATGGATCTAGGAAGCGCGCTCCGGCACAAAATCAAAACCGAATACTACAACCGTCCGAATGCCATGATACATCCAAATACAGGGGTGCCGCACACCCCCTATGTTTCACCGGTGAGGTACTGGACCACGAATTTCCAGAAGGAATCAAACCAGTGAACATAGAGGCGTACGACGGGACAACAGACCCTGGGGGTCTGGATTGAGGACTTTATCCTCCATATCCATATGGCTCGTAGAGACGATCTCCATGCCATCAAGTACTTGCCCCTCAAGCTTAAAGGACCAGCTCGGCACTGGCTGAAAAGCCTCCCCGAAAACTCAGTTGGAAGTTGGGAGGAGCTCGAGGATGCTCTTCGGGCTAATTTTCAAGCGACCTATGTCCGACCTCCGGATGCAGACGATTTAACTCATATAATTCAACAGCCGGGAGAGTCGGTCCGAAAGCTTTGGAACAGGTTTCTCACTAAGAAGAACCAAATTGTCGACTGCCCAGACGCCGAAGCCTTGGCAGCTTTCAAGCACAGCGCCCGAGACGAATGGCTCGCCAGACACCTCGGCCAAGAAAAACCGAGAACAATGGCAGCCCTGACAAGCCTCATGACCCGCTTTTGCGCGGGCGAAGATAGCTGATTAGCCCGCAGTAGCACCAGCGACCCAAACACATCCGAAGTCAGGGATGGCAATGGAAAACCATGACGCAGTAAAAGCAAGCCTCGAAATAAAGAAGATAGCCTAGATAATACAGTGGTAAACGCCGGATTCAAGGGCTCTCGACCAGGTCAACGAAAAAAGCCTTTCAAAGGCAGCAGAGATGGATGGTCCAGCCTAAACAAGATTCTAGACAAACTATGTCAGATTCATGGCACCCCTGATAAACCCGCAAATCACACCCACAGAGAATGCTGGGTCTTCAATCAGGCCGGAAAGCTAAATGCCGAACACAAGGGGAGGGAGACACCAAGCGAAGAGGAGGAAGAACCTTGCCAGCAAAGCACTGGAGGACAGAAAAAATTACCACCAGAGGTTAAAACAGTAAACATGATCCACGTGATGAAGAGGAGAAGCAAACATGCACTCCGAGACATACGTGCCGTAGAGCCCGTCACCCCTAAGTTCAACCCCTGGTTGGCCTGCCCGATCACTTTTAGTCGCAGGGATCACCCGACAAGCATCCTGCATGAAGGATTAGCTGCCTTGGTGTTAGACCCAATAATAAACAGATACCATCTCACACGAGTCCTTATGGACGGCGGCAGTGGTCTGAATCTGATATATCAGGACACAGTCCGCAAAATGGGGATAGACCCGACAAAAATCAGCCACGGTAATACTACCTTCAAGGGAGTAATACCAGGCCCAGAGGCCTGCTCCACTGGCTCTCTAATACTAGAGGTTGTATACGGTTCACCCGACAACTACCGAAGTGAGAAGTTAGACTTCGACATTGCTCCATTCCAAAGCGGCTATCAAGCACTACTCGGAAGAACAGCTTTCGCTCGATTTAATGAGGTACCACATTACGCTTCTCTTAAGCTTAAGATGCCTGGTCCACGTGGCACCATCACATTTAGTGGAAATATTGAGCGTTCTCTATGCGCGGAAGAACGTGCAGCGGCTTTAACAGCCGAGCACTAGAAGAACTCACCAACCAGAATAGATGACAGGTCGTCAAGACCGCGGACACGGTTAGACGAGTCCGGCGCATCACTAGATATACCTAAGATTGGTTTGATGGTTAAACCCTCATAGACGGTACCAAGCGCTTCCCGCGTGTAATCAGGGCTAGTTCGGCTCAACTTGACTTATCTTGAATTTTAATGGTTTATTGAGAATAACCAATTTTTTTGGCATGACAACTTTCACCTAAGTTCTTCTCTTTTACAGATGACAATCGTGCTACACCCGTCCAGGACACGGCACAACAGAGACACAGGCACAGACGTGCAGCAGGGACCCGCTCAAAGGTTTCTTTTCAGATTAAGGCCCTGCATAAACCTTTTTTACTGTCTCTTGTTGTTCACATCCTCCGGATACTCAATACAACCAAGAAGGATGCTGGCGTTATTGGTATTTCTCCACGTCAGAATATTGCACGTACCTGGACACTTGGGGTTTATTATTATGGGAATTGTTCAGCCCAGAATATGTTATAAAGACCGAATACCTTAGGGAGTGTTCGTCGTCATGAGTTTGGCCTTATATGCATCAGCTTCGAATCATGTCTTTGGTCAAATGTTGGGTTTGCCCGGCTCCCATGTTTTGCTACCTTACGTTCCGCTCTATTGGCTAAGGCGGCACCGGGAGAACTACTTCGATTGTGCCCTGGTTCATCCAGATGAGCACCTCAGTAGAGAAAGCCAAAAACTGACTGTCATGATAAAGCGCGAGACTGGTCAACCACTCGATGACTTAGCGGAATCTTAGGGATTCCTCCGCATTAACGAAGGGCCGTTTCGCGTTCATGTACATACGCGCATCGTATTCGGACGAGCGCGGAGGTACCAGGGGCTATATAGTAGTCCCACCGTCAAACTCCTATGGCTAAGTGAAAGTGTTAAAGCAATATAGTCCGATTGCCTCGTTCGCTGTGCCACCACCTCCTTAATGGACCAAGACGTTGGATCAAGTGTGAATACACGTTTTTTGCGAACACCCCCGCATTATATGCGTGGGAGCTGAAGCCGACGACTGCAAACTTTCAGGTTATATACATATATGCATAAACGGTCGCACAGGAGGCATCATAATACTTTCAGGCAAAAGTATAAACACAGCCTTTATAATTCAATAAAACATTGTTTTTACAATGGGAATACATGTCACTAGAACATAATATTCTTCGAGCACCGAGCCTCTATTGAATGAGCGCCTTCAAGGACTTCTTCAAAGTAGTGCTCGGCAGATACTCGGCCTACGGCCGAACTCTGGGTTGCAATAGCGGTGGCCTCCATTTCTGCACAGTATGTCTTGACACGGGCAAGTGCCATATGCGCACCCTCTATGCACACCAACCTCTTCATATTGTTGATGTGCGGCACAACACCAAGGAACTGTTGCACTAAACTAAAAAAACTATTCGGCCTTGGCCCTTCCGGCCACAGATGATCCACAACAGACCTCATGGCAAGCCCGAACAACCTATGGAGCTCGGCCCACTCGGCCATTCGCTCATTCAATAGCAGGGGACGCACTGGAACATGGAACTGTGACCAGAATAGCCTTTCCACTTCATGATCTTTTTTATCCTTGAAGTACTTGGCCGCATCAACAGCACTGGCTGCCAAATCCATGTATGCGTCTGCAAAACTCCATAGTTGATCAAGAGGGGCATACTTCGGATCTCTAAACTTCGTCCGCAACAAAAAGGGCTTCCCAGTCGCGATATCTCCATCTTGACGCAGCTCCTCCTTCGCCGCTCTGATTTTAGAGCGGGCTCCCTTGGCTGCTACCATGGCCTTCTCCAGGTCCGCCGCCTTCGCCCGGCTTCCTTTTTCAAGAAGCTGGCACCGGTCGGCGGCATCTTTCAACTCAACGGCCATCTTGGCTATTTTTTCCTTGCTTTGGCAATGCGCAGCCTGTTCGGCCCTCAACACTTCGACCGCCTTTAGAGCGGCCGCATCACTATTCCGGGCTTGTTCCTTGGATCGGGCAAGTTTCGCCCGAAGGGTCTCCACGGCGGCAGCCCCATCTACAGTCACAACATATTAAAGATACTAGCATCATGCTCCTCTTACTATGTGTTGATCACCGGAGAAATCACATACCCTGTGCCTCGTCGAGCCGCTTGTTGACAAGCACGATGTCGGCATCTGCCGCATCAAGTTGGCGCTTCAGCTCGGCAAACTCACCAGTCCGACTAGCCACCGGACCTTAAGCCACCTGCACATGAAGGCGGCCTGATTATTACCTGGGACTATGATCCTCTGTTTTCCGCCGTTCTCGACGGCAACCAGAGTCTTAGGGGCTACTATCTGCATAGGGCACACCTAACGTGTGCGGTACTGTCAAAAACAGACACTATTTCACGTACCTCAAAGCCTTTCGGCAGACTCATAAAAGCTTCATGCAACCCGCTATCGGCGGATGAAATCCTCTCTATCACCGTACCCATTAGCGTACGATGTGCTTCTGAGATGGCCGCTTGCTCCAGAAGATCCTTCAGTGCATCCGATCGCACACCGGACGGTTCCGGCCTTTCTGTTGCTCTCTTTAGGATCCGAATACTAAGGACTTCGGGTGGCCGAAGGATTACCCTTTGGCCTTGGCGGATCAGGAGAAACCCTTCGCGACGACACTTCAGGGTCGCCCGCCTCATGAGGTGGGGTGGCATGGGGAGGTGTTTCGCTCTCCATCATCTCCGAAAGAAGATCCCCCGAAGACGAACTCTGTCTAGAAGGGCTACGATCCGAACTACAGGATACATGCTTCGATTATTGTCTTCAGAAGTAATGTAGGATATTTTTACTATTAAGTACTTTTTGTTTACTTACAGCTCGGTAGAGGGCTGATCCCCTTGCGGGCACTGTGCGGCAAGAGTACCCTCCGAGGCAGGACCCTCTGGCGAAGATTTCTTCCCCCGTTTGGAAACCTTTGTTTCTGGGTCTTTAGAGGTGGTCCTCTTCCTTCCTTGGGGAGAGGGAATTTCAGATTCTTCTCCCTGGTTATCCTCCTTCGCGGAGGCATTAATTCCGTCGGTTTGGATGAATAATGAGTGAGGCCTGCTTTCAGCCTCTTTATTCCCCCTTTTATCTTCCCCTAAGGGCGCCTGATAAGGTGCCGGCTCGAGCATTCTGGCCAGTACTGAATCTGCTGAGCCTTCGGGAAGGGGGGCCGAACACCTGATCATCCTCGCTTTTGTTACCCAGTCCTGGTAAAGAGCGACCTTTCAGAATGATGTTGTGATAAATATAAAAACAACGCATTCAGCCACGGGATTACTTACTTGGGTATCTGGACGTTTGTAGCTCAGACCTGCATCCTCGGTGGTGTCCGGACACCTTATTTGTGGTCCGAAGAACAATTTGTACATCTCTTCGAGCGTCATGCCAAGGAACTGCTGAATAGTTCGCGGTCCTTCCGGATTTAACTCCCACATACTGAGGGGTCGACATTTGCAAGGCGGGACTTGACAAACTAGCATGACTTGCATTACCGTGGCCAGACTGACATCTCTCTCTCTTTGAGAGGTCTCGGATGCGACTCTGCAATATCAGCACATCATTTACTGGCCCCCAGTCCGGCCCCTTGTTGATCCACGACGTCAGTTGTGGTGGGGGGCCCGAGCAAAAGGCAGGGGAGGTTAGCCACTTGGTACCCTAGGGAGCTGTGATATAAAACCACTCCCGTTGCCATAAACTGGACACCTCTGGGAAGGAACCCTCTAGCCATGGAACATCAACGCTTTTGCTTATTGCGGCACCTTCGCACTCTGCGTGTCGCCCCTCGATCATCTTCGGCTTCACATTGAAAGTCTTGAGCCACAGGCCGAAGTGTGGGGTAATGCGGAGGAAGGCCTCACACACGACGATGAATGGCGAGACGTGAAGGAGGGAATCCGGGGCCAGGTCATGGAAATCCAGCCCATAATAGAACATGAGCCCCCTAACAAAGGGATCCAAAGCGAGGCCTAGCCCTCGGAGGAAGTGAGAGATGAATACAACGCTCTCGCCGGGTTTGGGAGTGGGAATGACCTGCCCTCGAGCAGGCAGCCTGTGTGAGATTTCGCCGGTCAAATACCTGGCCTCTCTTAGCTTCTTGATGTCTTCCTCTATGACAGAGGAAGGCATCCACTGACCTTGAAGGTTGGATCCGGACATGGTTGAAGGTCCGAAGCGCCTGACCTGAGCCTTGGGTGTTGGAACTCGAGGCGGGGGAAGGATTCGATTGAGTACGAGAGGGAAAAAAGGACATGCCTTGGCCTCTTTATAAAGAGGCTAAATATCTAGCGTCCTCCTCGTGGCCGTTTGGAACTCGCCTAAAATCGAGGAGTCATACCAACGGGCATGATTGGGTTACCCACATCCGTATTGATGAGAATCCCGTGATAAGGGGACACGATCTCTGCTTCGACAAGACGTGCCAAGGAAACCACCTCGCGATATGTGCAGTAGCTGGTTGAGAAAAACGGTTTGAATAATGACCGGGTTGTGGTATGATGTCATGTTGTCACACATGTCAGCAGATTAGATTTGTGGAAATATTATTCTCTCTACGGTGGTATGTGGAACTTGTTTTGCAGAGCCGGACACTATCCTTGTGTTCAAAATCTTCTATGGAGTATTCGGAGGAAGAACCCGCCTTGCAATGCCGAAGACAAAACTGCGCGCCGGACTCATCGTCATTGAAGCCTGGTTCAGGGGCTACTGAGGGAGTCCTGGATTAGGGGGTCTTCGGACATCCGGACTATATCCTTTGGCCGGACTGCTGGACTATGAAGATACAAGATTGAAGACTTCATCCCATGTCCGGATGGGACTCTCCTTGGCGTAGAAAGCAAGCTTGGCAATACAGATATGTAGATCTCCTTCCTTGTAACCGACTCTGTGTAACCCTAGCCCCCTCCGGTGTCTATATAAACCGGAGGGTTTTAGTCTGTAGGACAACAATCATACCATAGATTAGCTTCTAGGGTTTAGCCTCTACGATCTCGTGGCAGATCAACTCTTCGAATACTCATATCATCAAGATCAATCAAGCAGGAAGTAGGGTATTACCTCCATCGAGAGGGACCGAACCTGGGTAAACATCGTGTCCCCCGCCTCCTGTTACCATCCGCCTTAGACGCACAGTTCGGGACCCCCTACCCGAGATCCGCCGGTTTTGACACGACAGATTGACAACCCCTTTATTGCGTTGGTTGCGAGGATTTTATTTGTTTGTGTAGGTGCGAGGGAGTCGTGCGTGGCCTCCTACTGGATTGATACCTTGGTTCTCAAAAACTGAGGGAAATACTTACGCTACTTTACTGCATCACCCTTTCCTCTTCAAGGGAAAACCAACGCAGTGCTCAAGAGGTAGCAAGAAGGATTTCTGGCGCCGTTGCCGGGGAGTCTACGCAAAAGTCAACATACCAAGTACCCATCACAAACCCTTATCTCCCGCATTACATATGTCACACCCTGATTTTCAGGCCACTACACTTAAGCTAACAATCATGATAAAATGTGGTTTGACAAAAACTTTTGAGTGTTTTGGACCTTGCCTTGATTGGATTTTGTGTGTTGTTTGCAAGTGCTCTAAAAATCAAATAAATCCTCCAACTCCTATACTTCATCTCCTTGCTCCAAACTCTTGAACCAATGATCATGCCATGTGTATAGGACATAAAAATAATTTCTTACAAAAATAATTTGGCCAAATAATATTTTCAAAAATTAGTTTTCCAAAAACCCCTGAATTGATGTTTGCACTGCAAGTACCTAATTAAGGGCAGTAAAAATCTTTCCAAAAATATATTTGACTCCTATTAGATATAGGATACCCAGAAACCATAAAAATATAATTTTAAAAGTTATTTTCCTATTTTATTTAAAGGCTTTTTCTCAAGGCCAGCAATGGTCTTAAATAGGTTAAAATTATTTAAAAGCTTGAAAAATATTTGAGAAAATCAGGGAAACTCAGTGGACATATATTGTCCATATATATGAGTTTCAACACATGGTCATGTTCAAAATATTGGACAAAACCTCCCAAAACCATTTCTTCCCATTTCAAGGATTTGAAATATTTCTACAGGAAATATTTTCATAAAAATCCAAAAAAATTCTAGCATGTCACATATGACATATTTGATGATCTAGCAAAGCCTCATGCCTTGAAGATCAAGGAAACATCATCAAACCCCCTCAAAACCCTTTTTGTCCAGAACCAAATTTGAGCAACTCTACATTGCCAAGTGTGTCCTTTTGATCTGAATTTTTGTGGACATGTTCAAATCCTAAAATGATGACAGTACACCAAGTGGTGCATCAAGGATAATAGATTTGCATGACTAAATCTTGGTAAAGCCATTTCTGCTGATTTCTAGGGTTTACCAAAGCTACATTGGCTACTTTGCCCAAATGAGCTCAAACTTGGTGGAACACCCTACTTCTATGTGCCATTTCATCCTGTTAAGTTTCATGTCAAGTGAAATTAAATTTCTTGCCCAAACCTACATCAAACACATTCTGGTAATTTTTAAAAGTTAATGTTTTCACCTCTTTCCTTGCTCTTCTTGAGCCCAACTTTTTACAAGAGCCTCTTATAGTTCTCCTTTACCTCTAGTAAGTTTAGCATGGCCATGGCTCAATCATTGGTGGGTAAAACCCTCTCCTTCTCTCTCTGGACAAGCCCATTTCTCTCCCTTTCTCTCCTCCCTCCTCACTCCAGTGGCCACCAGGGCGTCCAATGTCCCTCCCCTCTTCTTTACTCCCTCCTAGAGCTACCAGACATTAGTGGCCGCGCCCACAAGGCACTCTGGAGCGCGCTACAGTGCGCACTAGCACTGTAGCCGCCCCCTGCCAACCACCTCCGGCCACATCGGGCCTCCCCAGCACGCCAGACGATGCGCCTCGGCGTCCACAGCACGGCAGTTCGTCGGCCCCCTCCTCCTTCTCCCTCCTCTTGCCCCAGCTCGCACGCGCGCCAGCCGCCCGAGCGCTCCAATGGGAAGCCTCAGACGCGCAATGCTCTGGCCCTTCACCGCTATCTATCTTCTCTCCCCTCGCCCTAGACCAACCCCATGAGCACCCCAGACACGCCCACGTGCACCCCCGTGACTTGCAGCGACGGCAACAGCCTCGTCGGCGCATGAGCTCACGGTGCACCATCGCCCCGCCATAAAAGGCCACCCCGAGCCCTCTCTGGCCTCGGTTCACTCCCTCTTCCCCCCAGCAACCTCCTCGAGCAGCCTGATCCTCCGCCTGCACCTTCCTTCTCCTCCTACCACCACACAGCCGCCGCTTCGGCTCGCTCAAATTCGAGCAACACCGAGCTCACCTCCCTCCCTTTCCTCCACACAAAAGCTCCCCGTAGTCCGGTGAACCTCCCCACCTCCTCAAACCGTCGCAGGGATGCTCGAACGCCAAGAGCCACTGATGGCCGACGACCTCCCCCGCCATCGTCAAAGCTACGGTCACCTCGGCCCCCTCCGGCGGCCGTGACCTGCACCAGCGGATGCCCCGCTCCGTGCTGAGCTCGCCCATAGGCGGAGCGCCGCGGGAGACGGCCGGAGGCGCCGGCTATCGTCGAACGAGCGTCGGTCTGCGCTCTGCCTCCCCTGCTCTGCCTCGAGCGAGAGGTAGAGGACGACCGCCCTGCCAGCTGGCAGGGGGCCCGCCCGTCAGCGGGAGAGGTGACCGAGCCGGCCCACCGGTCGGGTTAAGTGGAAACGGCTTCGGTCCGATCCGCTTGCCCCGCTGGGTCGCGCCCTCCCGCAGTACGCCTTCGGCGTCACCACCTCTGCCCGCGCAGCCGAGCCGCTGGGCCGGCCCATGGTCTAGCTGTCGCCATGTGCGCAGGATAAGGTTAAAGCCTTATTTCCCTTTTTCTTTTTCCAGTCAACTTCAAAAATCCATAAATAATTCAAATTAACTCCAAATTTGATGATTCTAATTTCTAGTAGTTTCTAAAATCATTCCCTACCACATGGTGCTATTGTCACATTTTTAGAGGAGCATTTCCTTCACAAATATTTATCAAATCCTATTTTTTCCTATTTTTGTGATGAACTTTAGAAAATCATAGAGAGCTCAAATTTGATCCAAATGCCATGATTCAAATTCCTAGATGCTTCCAAGTTCATAACTTAGCTTATGAACATTTTTCTTAATACTTTCTGTCCCACATAAACTAATGAGCCATTTCTTCATATTTGTCAACTTCGCAAATTCATAGGAAATTCATTTGAACTCTAAATCCAATGAAACCAACTCCTAGATACTTCTAAAATCATGGTTTGTTAAATGGGTGCCTTTGATCATCTTTCAAAAATATATTTCTGTCCACTTCTTACAAATCCAAAAATCCCTTGATTCCATCATATTGAAATGTTCAAGAATATCCACTGACCCAATCCCAATGAAACCACTCTGGTTAGTTCTCATATAACCAGAGATGTCCTAGAAAAGTCAAATTAATATTTTTAGAGCACTTTTATTTTCTGCCTTGTTGTGTTGCTTACTATGATTGTTTCCGATGTTAGTTGACGAAGTAGACGAGATACTCGGAGATGGACCAGAAGATTTGAAGAATCTGATGAACCAGGCAAGCAACCCTTTGACCATGTCTATGAAACCCTTTTTATGCATGTCATATAGTACTTTATTAGTGTTGCATCAGAATCATGATGAGATGGTAACCACTTTGATGGGTTGCCTCTATTACTTCCTCGTTGATACTTGCATTGTGCATGACCCTACCTCCTTATGAGGGTTATGCCGGTGGGAGTAGATAGGATGCTAAAGTAGTGCTATGAAAAAAGGGACGGGAATATGCATGGTGATGGAGACAAAGTATTTTCAAAAGACTTTTCGAAAACCCCCATAGGGTGCCACTTATACCCGGGGGAGATGATGAGTTGGGTAACCACTTGATGATGAAGTGGTGTACCGAGGCAAGTGTGTGTGTTGTTTTTCAAAACGGATTGGTTTAAGTTGCGACCGTTATTCCAACCTTACATGCGCGACCACTCTACCATTGTATGGGAAAGGGCATTATTGATTACCTAGGCCGATACTAGCTTGGAGCCTGCATTACTAGTGATGGGAGAGTTGTTGGTGCGCTCTCTCGGGACGGGGTCGTGCTAGGTAGGGCGGCCATGACTATTTTCATAGGGCACCGGATACACCGTTGTGTCCCCTCTCGGATGTTACGGAACAACGAGTGGACTCCATGTTAGTGTCGTCTAGGGAAAGATGGTGATCGGGTGCTTACCCTGGGTACTTGAGGTACCGCGGGTCGTGGATGACACGGAAGTTCCCCGGATCTTGTGGGTAAAGTGTGCAACCTCTGCAGAGTGTAAAACTATTCGAATAGCCATGTCCACGGTCAAGGACAGTTGGGTAACCGCTCTTGGGCTATGTCCACATGTTTACAAACCAGTGTGTGTTTGGATAAGTGGGAAGATCTACTTGGGTCAAGTCAAAGGACTTGACATGATTGAGTTGGGTTGATGCCCACTCTATTTATGTTGATATCTATAACCTGTCCTCATGGTTACTTCTTGATGCATGTCTTACAAGTTGTTGAACATGTCATTGCACTCAAAACTAGCTTTCTGCAAAAATCTCCCTATATCATGCACTGTTGTATCTTGAACCAAAACATGGGTTGCTTGCGAGTACATTCGAAGTACTCATTGGCTTGCCACTGGTTATTTTATTGGCCAGGCATGAAAGAACAGGATATAATGAAGAGTACCTTGGTGACGAACATGCGAGCTAGGACGCTTCCCAGTCAGAATGCCTGTAGGGTTAAGGCAGATGGCATGGGTCCAAGTTGTTATTGAAGATTTCCGCTGCGATGATACACTCAAGACTTGACCATAATGGTCCTACTTGTGTAAAACAGTATGTATGGATGTAAGACTCTTGTTATTCAGCTTCTGTGTGTTCAGTGAGCATTGATCTCTGGGATCATTGTACACATGCATTCGGTGATCTCGACTTATGAGTCGGGGTCCCCACACATTATTTGTGATTTGCCTCTCGTTTTCCTCTCCCCCACTTCACCTGTAACGCCCTCGATGCGGCTATATCTCCCACGTGCCGAAGCACGACTTAGAGGCATAACCGCATTGAAAGCAATGTCGCAAGTGAGGTAATCTTCACACAACCCATGTAATAGATAAGGGAAAGAGATACATAGTTGGCTTACAATCGCCACTTCACACAATTACATGAATAAGCATTGCAACATCCAAATACAATCAAGGTCCAACTACGGAACCAAAATAAAAGAAGAACCCCAAATGCGACAAGGTCCCCGATCGAACCCAACTGGGCTCCGCTACTGATCAACTAGAATGAAACAACATAAAGGACAAGATCTTCGTTGAGCTCCTCCTGAGCTTGGTTGCGTCATCTGCACGGACTCATCGGCACCTGCAAGCTGGTTTTGGAAGTATCTGTGAGCCACGGGGACTCAGCAATCTCGCACCCTCGCGATCAAGACTATTTAAGCTTATAGGTAAGGTAAAAGGTATGAGGTGGAGCTGCAGCAAGCGACTAGCATATATGGTGGCTAACTTACGCAAATGAGAGCGAGAAGAGAAGGCAAAAGCACGGTCGAGAATCTATGATCAAGAAGTGATCCTAGAACAACCTACGTCAAGCATAACTCCAACACCGTGTTCACTTCTCGGACTCCGCCGGAAAGAGACCATCACGGTTACACACGCGGTTGATGTATTTTAATTAAGGTCAACTTCAGGTTTTCTACAACCGGACATTAACAAATTCCCATCTGCCCATAACCGCGGGCACAGCTTTCGAAAGTTCAAATCCCTGCAGGGGTGTCCCAACTTAGCCCATCACAAGCTCTCACGGTCAACGAAGGATATTCCTTCTAGCGGGAAGACCCGATCAGGCTCGGAATCCTGGTTACAAGACATTTCGACAATGGTAAAACAAGTCTAGCAAAGCCGCCTGATGCTCCGACAAATCCCGATAGGAGCTGCACATATCTTGTTCTCAGGGCACACCGGATAGGTCAATCTACGAGTAAAACCAACCCTCGAGTTGCCCCGAGGTGGCCCCGCAGGCTGCCCGTTTCGGACCAACACTTAGAGGAGCACTGGCCCGGGGGGTTTAAAATAAAGATGCCCCTTGAGTCTGCGAAACCCAAGGGAAA
Source organism: Triticum aestivum (assembly GCF_018294505.1). NCBI lineage: Eukaryota > Viridiplantae > Streptophyta > Magnoliopsida > Poales > Poaceae > Triticum > Triticum aestivum. The sequence goes on from NC_057794.1 coordinate 246,637,856, forward strand.
AGAGGCTAGGTGGCGAATGGTAAAACCAATGTTGGGCATTGCTGGAGGAGTTTTATTCAAGGCGAACTGTCAAGGGGTTCCCATTATCACCCAACTGCGTAAGGAACACAAAATCCGGGAACATAACACCGATATGACAGAAACTAGGGCGGCAAGAGTGGAACAAAACACCAGGCATAAGGCCGAACCTTCCACCCTTTACCAAGTATATAGATGCATTAATTAAATAAGAGGTATTGTGATATCCCAACAGGTAAACATGTTCCAACAAGGAACAACATCTCCATGTTCCAACAAGGAACAAACTTCAATCTTCACCTGCAACTAACAACGCTATAAGAGGGGCTGAGCAAAGCGGTAACATAGCCAAACAACGGTTTGCTAGGACAAGGTGGGTTAGAGGCTTGGTTCAACAATATAGGAGGCATGATAAGCAAGTGGTAGGTATCGCAGCATAGGCATAGCAAAAGAGCGAGCATCTAGCAAGCAAAGATAGAAGTGATTTCGAGGGTATGATCATCTTGCCTGAGATCCCGCAAAGAAGAAGAACGAGTCCATGAAGAAGACAAACGGACGTTGTCGAATGAATCCTCACAACACGATGTTACCGGATTACCGAGACGAAGTACACTAGAAAGAAAGCAAACAACATAGTAAACAACCATTACAACAACATGGCACAATGCGCAAACAAGTATGATGCATGTCCGGTTTAATGAGGCATGGCATGGCAACTTGCACAAACAACACTACAAGTTAAATGGAGCTCAATATGCAACGAGTTGCATATTGACGGAACACCACATTCAAGTTATTTAGTTCGATCCCGTTTATGTACCCAACAATTTTAAATGTTGATTAACATGGCAAGAGGTGAACCAAAAGATAACTACCTATCTAGGCAAGTTTAAATGAGGCCGGAACAACAAGCAACAAGTCCGGATAATCCTCATGAGCATAATTATGGTTTTCGTACTGATCTGCCCTATACATAATTTTAATGTTGTTAAACATGCAAAGCAAGGTCACCATGATAAACTATGCAGTTTTCTACCCCATTTACATATAAAGTTCATTTAAAACCGAGCAATGGTTATTAAGTTATGAATTAAAGCATTTTAGCAAGTTATTTAAGCAAGTTTAAACAAACAGCATTTTAAATATTTTGAACATGGATGAAAGTGGCATATTATGAAACTAGACAAAATTCTAAGCAACTTCCATATTAAGTTTCTTTTAATCCGATGCATGGTTTGTGAGTTATTATATGCATGTTGTCTAGGGACTTTTCTGTAAAACATCAGTTTTCTGGATAATAGCTAAAATGCAGCAGCAGGAAAAAAACACAAATGGGCTGAAACTGGTTGGCCCAATCAGCGGAAAAAATATCAGAGGGCGTTGGGGGGCTGCTCACCCTGGGCCGAGGCCCACGCGGTCAAGAGGCTGGCCGGCAGGGGCGCGCGGCGCGCGGCTGGGCGGCGGCTAGAAGCGGTGCTGGGCCGCGGCTGGAGAGGAGGCCGGCCCACCTGCGTGGACGAGGCCAGCGATGCGGACGACATTGTCCTCCTCCGACGAGGACGAGCGGTGGCGGCTTGCAGACTCCGGCGAAAATGGCGTGGGGAGGAGCTGGGATTGAACGGCGGCATCAGATCTGGGCGGATCTAGACCTAGGGGACCCGTTCCCGACGCCGGTGGCACCCGGTGATGCAAGGTCGGCCGGATCTGGCAGCAAAAGCCTCACCTGGGAGAGAGAGAATGAGAGGTGAGCGCTGGGAGGAGAAGAAAGAGAGAAGAGATAGGGACGCCGGAGCTCTGGCCTTAGGTGGAGGTCACCGGCGCTGCCGGTAGAAGGAGGCGAAGCGCGAGGCGGCGCGGGGCTCCAGCGGGAGGAGGCATACGAGCGAGCGAGCGAGCATGCTCGGGCGCACAGCGGCAGGGCGATTCGGGACCGGGCGGCCCGGGGCGGGCCTCCCATGGGCTCTGAGGGCCGCAGTGAAGTGGGGCGCAGGAGGGACGCGTGGCGCCTTCCCGTTGGTTGCGGGCGTCCTGCGTGGTGGCGGTTGGCCACCAGGATGGCGCCAAGTGGCACGGACAAGGTGGCCGGCGGAGGAAATAGAGGAGAGGAGGTGGCAGGCGGCTGGCTGATGATTGGGGGCACGGATTTCGAGGAGGAGGAAGGAGAAGGCCCAAAATGGCATGGAGGGGGTCTATATAAGGTAAGGGGGCTAGGGTTAGGGGGTTTGAGGCCGTTTTGGAGCCGTTCGATCTCGATCGAACGACCCGGAGCGGAGGGGGTTAGATAGGTGGGCTAGTGGGTTGTGCTAGAGAGAGATGGGCTGAGAAGAGAGGAGAGAGAGGCCCGGCAACAGTTTTCAGAGACCGAAAACGTCCGACGTTAGACCGACTATACTGCTTCTATAGTTATCCGTTGGGGCATCAAACGATCTCTGAATGCGATGAAACTTGACAGGCGGTCAATCCACACTATAATAAGACCACACGTCAACTCTCATCCCATTCCGAGAACATTTTCCTGCCACTTATAAAATACTATTTCAGACATGCCGCGGGCGCGTGCAAGTGTGTCTGGGCTCAGAACGGACAATGGACGGAACAAGGAGACCGGGACGGATGCAAGTTTTGAAAACATGATGATGCAATGCACATGATGACATGGCAAGATGCAACACGCAAGCGAATGACAAAGCAACAATAGCGAATAACTGGAAGACACCTGGCACATCGGTCTCGGGGCGTCACAACACTCCACCACTACGAGAGGATCTCGACCCGAGATCTTAGGGATGGCACCGGAGGGAAAAGGAAGAGGAAGAGAAAAGGTAAAACTAAGTTGCTTCTTTGACAATTGAGTGAAACCAAAGAACCTTGCGAGGTTGAACAAATTCGAGAAAAGAATACAACGAAGGTGAACAAAGTTGAAACCTCCGTTAGAGAAGAGGAACAAGGAACCTTATTAGACCCTTGTAGGTTTAAAGACACAAGAAAAGTTTTACAATGTGCAAAAAGTACAAGCAAGCACTCCGGTAGCAACAAAATATACAAGGAACGATAAAGAACAATTATGACAACACTCCGGTTAAATGGATAGGCATGAAAAGAACATGATCTTTTACACAAACGAGATGATGGGTTGAAAATAGCAACACCAGAATACCTCCGGAACAAAAGAATAGAAGATAGATAATTGAAATAGGAGAATGGAGAAGAAAATGCCAACTTCTGCGACAAAAGAGCTTGAAACGGCAACTTAAGGAGAAGGGTCGAATGGAGTTATTAGAAAGCCAACAACGAAATAATAAGCTTGATATGGTCTTATGGAGTACATCTCAAATTATGAGGTGACAACCTGCCACTCACGGGAAAAGAATTGTATTGATATGAACAAGGAGACAAGAAAGTATATCGCACCGGAAAGGATAAATGACGAAATTGGATCATTGATAAACACCATGAGAGCGACAATCCTTAAAGGAAAGCTTTAGGTGAAATATAACCCAAGATAATTCCAATGAAGAAAATGATGGATTTAAACTATCTCATCCTTGACAACATGTGAATCATGAAACATGAACTCAAATTATCAAGAATGGCATAATACCACCTCCAATAATATGATAGAAAGAATGCACTTCGGATTACAATATGAAGAAAGCTTGAGTTTCTTAGAAAAGAATCTTAATGAACACTTCAAGAAGAAATTAAATCCTTTATGAACCATCATGTAGAACCTTCCCGAAGAACTCCGTTAAACAAAAGAATGCTCAAACGAAAGGCAAGAGAAGATGGAAACACAAGGTGAAGACTTGCAATGATTTAAATGAATCTCCGTGGTGATGTAATTGTGAGAGCTAGGAACTCCGGGAAAAGAAAAGATAAAGCATCTTGAACCCAGAATGTGATATGATGCACCTCCGGAATAAGGAATTAATCACTTGGATGAAACAAGAATAAGAATTACATTATGCTTATCCTTCACCAATTAAATTGATGACAATCAATGGATTTGGCATACTACTTATTCTCGTAGAAAGGATTAAAAGAGATATATCAAAACTTGAGAACGTCTTTAACGAACCACCGGTAGGATTGGAACAACGAATGAATTAATATGATAAACGAAGGAAGAGGAACTCTTGAAAGAACCACCGTAAGAATTGAAAATGAACGAAGAGAATATAAAGAAACACTTTGAAGAATTAGAAAATGAATGGAGATGCTTGAGAGAATTTAGATACAAGAGAACGAAGGGATCACAAACTGATTAGAGATCACTTGAACGAAGCACCGGTAAGATTTAGAGTATGAGAGCTGAAAGCTGGAATGAATAAATCTTAGATGATGGGCTCAGGATAATCAAACTGAACAGAATCCTGAATTGTTCCGGATGGGTGAAAAGAATTCTCACAACCGAAAATAATTATGAGAGAATGGCATAGAGCTAGAATCACGAATCTTGAAGAGAAAAGAGCAAGATTGAAAGAAGAATCTTCTTCGGTCTTCCAAAATCTGAGAATGACGATGAGGAACACCACCAAATTGTTGAGATACTCCGGAATGGAAAATGGAAAGGTTGAGTCAATGGTGAAAAGAATTGTGAAAGATCTAGGAGAAGGCATTTGAGTGATGATAAATCATTCTTACGTCAAATTTGAAATGAATTTAGGATAGCTCCGGTAAAATTAGAAGAGTCGGGTAAGATCCTGGGAAAAGACCTGTGGGTTAGGGCCCACTCAAAAGAAACACCGTTGAACAATAACTTGAAAAGGAGATAGCACCGGTTGAACTAAATGGCTTGAATAAGATAAGACCTCAAAATAGGTTGAACTGATCTTGAATGAAAAGGCGAGCCTTCTGAGATAACTTGAGCACTCTGGGACAATAGAATAACGAGAGGTGAACGATTATGAGGTGCACCGGCATTGAAAAACATTTGAAACGAGGAAAGGATATGGTCAACACCAAAAGCTTGAATTGAATCCACCGGAGAAGAAAGAAAACCGAGAATGATGAGCTTGAAGCTCCATTAGAATCTTCATGAGAATCACCGGATAGAACTATGACGGAAAAAGGGATGGAGAGACTTCACAAGAACAAAAGGATACTTGATTAAGACATCGGATTCCTTGAAGAAACAAGGGTGGGAGGGAGGGAAAACAAAGGCAACTTGGAGACGGATGAAATAAACACCGTTGAGAAGAACTAATACTTGGTCTTGCAAATGTTGAAGTGATCGGATCCACTTGAAGAGAAACACGCCGGTTGAAAAGAAAATGGCATGACAATCTTGATTATCATGAAGGATTAGTATTCACATCGGAGTATGAGAACACCATTTGGGGAAGGTATGGAATCAACATTTGACTTCGAAGCAACTCGAATACCACATCTCAAAACAAAACAAAGGATTGACTTGCGGAATAAGCCGGAACAAACATATGATAGAGATTTCGTCCGAAGTTTTCGTGGTGGGGCCTACACGGGCTCGATCGTACAACACCATCATGTACAAGGCAGTGCACATGACATACGAAGCGTCCCCGAGTCGGCATAGCCAAGGACTCTTTAAGACACAACAAGACCACTGTAAAACCAACCGTGAATAGGCAGACCACTAGACGTCGAACCCCAATTTCATATCATACATCCGTAGGAAAGATATCCTAAGAGCTACTTGAATTCCCACTTATAAACTTCCAAAATTTTCCGGTTATGCAATCAGGTGTTAGGGATACAGGGGAAGCATAATATCTCACCCAAAACTAACAAATCCTACATCCAGCTGTATCCATCCTTCAACACATAACCAAGAAACCTTCGGAAATCGTCTACCTCAACCTTTGAAAAGCATCCGTTATACAAGTTATGGCAATACTCCCGAACTCCCGCCCCAGTACTGGGTGGCGTCGAGGTTATCTCACCAACAACTGCATAAAAGAGATTTTCGATGTCGGCGAAACTAATCTCAGGTATTCTAGAACTGCAACGATAAAATTGTGACGACAACACCTCGGAGCTCAACTCCCCGGGACACTGCCACAACCCCTAAATGACAGGAGGCACCAAGAACAATGTTCTCGTTACAAATCGATCGAAACGATTCCAATATACCCGCGTGATCCTAAAAAAAATTAGTGAAATTTGAGAAAAGAAGAGTCAAAACTCTACGTCAGGATGCCTTACCAGAGCGATGAAGGGACTGGGGCCTCGATGCCTTAACAACTTGTAACGCCCTCGATGCGGCTATATCTCCCACGTGTCGAAGCATGACTTAGAGGCATAACCGCATTGAAAGCAATGTCGCGAGTGAGGTAATCTTCACACAACCCATGTAATACATAAGGGAAAGAGATACATAGTTGGCTTACAATCGCCACTTCACACAATTACATGAATAAGCATTGCAACATCCAAATACAATCAAGGTTAGACTACGGAACCAAAATAAAGAAGAACCCCAAATGCGACAAGGTCCCCGATCGACCCCAACTGGGCTCCGCTACTGATCAACTAGAATGAAACAACATAAAGGACAAGATCTTCGTCGAGCTCCTCCTGAGCTTGGTTGCGTCATTTGCACGGACTCATCGGCACCTGCAAGCTGGTTTTGGAAGTATCTGTGAGCCACGGGGACTCAGCAATCTCCCACCCTCGCGATCAAGACTATTTAAGCTTATAGGTAAGGTAAAAGGTATGAGGTGGAGCTGCAGAAAGAGACTAGCATATATGGTGGCTAACATACGCAAATGAGATCGAGAAGAGAAGGCAAAAGCACGGTCGAGAATCTATGATAAAGAAGTGATCCTAGAACAACCTACGTCAAGCATAACTCCAACACCGTGTTCACTTCCCGGACTCCGCCGGAAAGAGACCATCACGGTTACACACGCGGTTGATGTATTTTAATTAAGGTCAACTTCAGGTTTTCTACAACCGGACATTAACAAATTCCCATCTGCCCATAACCGCGGGCACGGCTTTCGAAAGTTCAAATCCCTGCAGGGGTGTCCCAACTTAGCCCATCACAAGCTCTCACGGTCAACGAAGGATATTCCTTCTAGCAGGAAGACCCGATCAGGCTCGGAATCCCGGTTACAAGACATTTTGACAATGGTAAAACAAGTCTAGCAAAGCCGCCCGATGCACCGACAAATCCCGATAGGAGCTGCACATATCTCGTTCTCAGGGCACACCGGATAGGTCAAAGCTACGAGTAAAACCAACCCTTGAGTTGCCCCGAGATGGCCCCGCAGGCTGCCCGTTTCGGACCAACACTCAGAGGAGCACTGGCCCGGGGGGGGGGGGTTAAAAATAAAGATGACCCTTGAGTCCGCGAAACCCAAGGGAAACGAGGCTAGGTGGCGAATGGTAAAACCAATGTTGGGCATTGCTGGAGGAGTTTTATTCAAGGCGAACTGTCAAGGGGTTCCCATTATCACCCAACCGCGTAAGGAACACAAAATCCGGGAACATAACACCGATATGACGGAAACTAGGGCGGCAAGAGTGGAACAAAACACCAGGCATAAGACCGAGCCTTCCACCCTTTACCAAGTATATAGATGCATTAATTAAATAAGAGGTATTGTGATATCCCAACAGGTAAACATGTTCCAACAAGGAACAACATCTCCATGTTCCAACAAGGAACAAACTTCAATCTTCACTTGCAACTAACAACGCTATAAGAGGGGCTGAGCAAAGCGGTAACATAGCCAAACAACGGTTTGCTAGGACAAGGTGGGTTAGAGGCTTGGTTCAACAATATAGGAGGCATGATAAGCAAGTGGTAGGTATCGCAGCATAGGCATAGCAAAAGAGCGAGCATCTAGCAAGCAAAGATAGAAGTGATTTCGAGGGTATGATCATCTTGCCTGAGATCCCGCAAAGAAGAAGAACGAGTCCATGAAGAAGACAAATGGACGTTGTCGAACGAATCCTCACAACACGATGTTATCGGATTACCGAGACGAAGTACACTAGAAAGAAAGCAAACAACATAGTAAACAACCATTACAACAACATGGCACGATGCGCAAACAAGTATGATGCATGTCCGGTTTAATGAGGCATGGCATGGCAAATTGCACAAACAACACTACAAGTTAAATGGAGCTCAATATGCAACGAGTTGCATATTGACGGAACACCACATTCAAGTTATTTAGTTCGATCCCGTTTATGTACCCAACAATTTTAAATGTTGATTAACATGGCAAGAGGTGAAGCAAAAGATAACTACCTATCTAGGCAAGTTTAAATGAGGCCGGAACAACAAGCAACAAGTCCGGATAATCCTCATGAGCATAATTATGGTTGTGGTACTGATCTGCCCTATACATAATTTTAATGTTGTTAAACATGCAAAGCAAGGTCACCATGATAAACTATGCAGTTTTCTACCCCATTTACATATAAAGTTCATTTAAAACCGAGCAACGGTTATTAAGTTATGAATTAAAGCATTTTAGCAAGTTATTTAAGCAAGTTTAAACAAACAGCATTTTAAACATTTTGAACATGGATGAAAGTGGCATATTATGAAACTAGACAAAATTCTAAGCAACTTCCATATTAAGTTTGTTTTAATCCGATGCACGGTTTGTGAGTTATTATATGCATGTTGTCTAGGGACTTTTCTGTTAAACAGCAGTTTTCTGGATAATAGCTAAAATGCAGCAGCAGGAAAAAAACACAAATGGCTGAAACTGGTTGGCCCAATCAGCGGAAAAAAAATATCAGAGGGCACTGCGGGGCTGCTCACCCTGGGCCGAGGCCCACGCGGTCGAGAGGCTGGCCGGCAGGGGCGCGCGGCGCGCGGCTGGGCCGCGGCTAGAAGCGGTGCTGGGCCGCAGTTGGAGAGGAGGCCGACCCACCTGCGTGGACGAGGCCAGCGATGCGGACGACATTATCCTCCTCCGACGAGGACGAGCGGTGGCGGCTTGCAGACTCCAGCGAAAATGGCGTGGGGAGGAGCTGGGATTGAACGGCGCCATCAGATCCGGGCGGATCTAGACCTAGGGGACCCGTTCCCGACGCCGGTGGCACCCGGTGATGCAAGGTCGGCTGGATCTGGCAGCAAAAGCCTCACGTGTGAGAGAGAGAATGAGAGGTGAGCGCTAGGAGGAGAAGAAAGAGAGAAGAGACAGGGACGCCGGAGCTCTGGCCTCAGGTGGATGTCGTCGGCGGCAGCACTCCAGTGGCCGGTAGAAGGAGGCGAAGCGCGAGGCGGCGCGGGGCTCCAGCGGGAGGAGGCATACAAGCGAGCGAGCGAGCATGCTCGGGCGCACAGCGGCAGGGCGATTCGGGCCCGGGCGGCTCGGGGCGGGCCTCCCATTGGCTTTGATGGCCGCTGCGAAGTGGGGCACAGGAGGGACGCGTGGCGCCTTCCCGTTGGCTGCGGGCGTCCTGCGTGGTGGCGGCTGGCCACCAGGATGGCGCCAAGTGGCAGGGACGAGGTACCCGGCGGCGGAAATAGAGGAGAGGAGGTGGGAGGCGGTTGGCTGATGATTGGGGGTGCAGATTTCGAGGAGGAGGAAGGAGAAGGCCCAAAATGGCATGAAGGGGGTCTATATAAGGTAAGGGGGCTAGGGTTAGGGGGTTTGAGGCCGTTTCGGAGCCGTTCGATCTCGATCGGACGACCCGGAGCGGAGGGGGTTAGATAGGTGGGCTAGTGGGCTGTGCTAGAGAGAGATGGGCTGAGAAGAGAGGAGAGAGAGGCCCGGCAACAGTTTTCAGAGACCGAAAACGTCTGACGTTAGACCGACTATACTTCCGCTATAGTTATCCGTTGGGGCATCAAACGATCTCTGAATGCGATGAAACTTGACAGGCGGTCAATCTACACTGTAATAAGACCACACGTCAACTCTCATCCCATTCCAAGAACATTTTCCAGCCACTTATAAAATACTATTTCAAACATGCCGCGGGCGCGTGCAAGTGTGTCTGGGCTCAGAACGGACAACGGACAGAGCAAGGAGACCGGGAAGGATGCAAGTTTTGAAGACATGATGATGTAATGCACATGATGACATGGCAAGATGCAACACGCAAGCAAATGACAAAGCAACAATAGCGAATAACTGGAAGACACCTGGCACATCGGTCTCGGGGCGTCACATCACCCTTGCCGTTTTATTCGCTCTCTCTTTCCGTTCACCTTCCTCCTTCTTTTTACCCCTTGCACTTTCTGCCGTTATGTCTGGAATTGGGGAAATTATTGTCGATATGGACAATAGTAATATCATGGAAAATTCTGATGCTCCTGCTGAAAAACCCCTTATCTTACATACAAAAAATCCTAATTGGTAGTGGTAATATTATTGGAAAAGGAGCTATCCAAGATTTCTTTACTTGTGCCGGTGCTTTGCCTTCTATGGGTAGTTCTATTCTTCATAGAACTAGTAGTCTTGCGGACGCTATTGCCATGCTTGTAGTTGGACTTGAAAGACAATTTATGCACATGCATCCTTGCATACAAAGGATTTTCCTAGAATTTTCTAATATTGAGCATTCTTCTGTTAAGCGTGCCGGGACTATCTTTTTGGCTCATGAGTTTAGATTTATAATAAAAGAGGCCAAAGAAATCTTTGCGCATTATAGGGTGGATGCTGGCCGTCCTCCCATAGAGGCTATTCTCTTTGATCAAGAAGAAATAATGCGTTTTCAATCTCTAGACTATGTTGCTTTCAATGAAAATCATAGAAAAAAGGTTCCCACCAATGTTCTAGTTGATAGAATTTCTGAACTTAACAATGATTTGGCTATTCGAAATAATGAGCTAGGATATACTCTCAAGTATAGGCTCACAAAGTTCTGTCAAAAGAATGCTTATAATGATGAATTGGTTGTGCAATACGAAGGGCCGAAGGAGGAACCTATACCTCCTAAAGTTGATCTTGGGGACTTTTGTCCCATTAAATTTAGCCCTTTTGATTACTTTTGTTTGCCTCAAAGGAAACTTGCTGCTGAACGTAGAGAATATGAAATGAGTTTTAATGATCTATCCTATTATTATGGTAATACCTAGATCTATCTTCGCTTTTATGCCTAGCTAGGGGCGTTAAACGATAGCGCTTTTATGCCTTGCTTTTTGCTCCTCTTCAGTAATAAATAATTTATCTAGCCTCTATTTTGGTTGTGTTTTTTGTGTTTAATTAGTGTTTGTGCCAAGTAGAACAGTTGGAAGACTTGGGGAAAGTCTTTTTGATCTTGCTGTAAAAAACAGAAATTTTAGCGCTCACGAGAATTGCTGCAATTTTTATTTGGAAAGTGCTATTTAGTTAATTCTTTTTGAATATGATTAATAGATAAATTCCTCATGTCCAGCAATTTATTTTAGAATTTTTCGGGCTCCAGAATGTGCGTTAGCTACAGATTACTACAGACTGTTCTGTTTTTGACAGATTATGTTTTTCGTGTATTGTTTGCTTATTTTGATAAATCTATGGCTAGTAAAATAGTTTATAAACCATAGAGAAGTTGGAATACAGTAGGTTTAAAACCAATATAAATAAAGAATGAGTTCATTACAGTACCTTGAAGTGGTGTTTTTTTCCTTTCGCTAACGGAGCTCACGAGATTTTCTACTTTAAGTTTTGTGTTGTGAAGTTTTCATGTTTTGGGTAAAGATTTGATGGATTTTGGAACAAGGAGTGGCAAGAGCCTAAGCTTGGGGATGCCCATGGCACCCCAAGAGAATCTAAGGACACCTAAAAACCAAAGCTTGGGGATGCCCCGGAAGGCATCCCCTCTTTCATCTACTTCCATCGGTAATTTTACTTGGAGCTATATTTTTATTCACCACATGATATGTGTTTTACTTGGAGCATCTTGTATTATTTGAGTCTTTATTTGTTAGTTTGCCACAATCATCTTTGTTGCACACACCTTTTGAGAGAAACACACATGATTTGAACATTATTAGAATACTCTATGCGCTTCACTTATATCTTTTGAGTTATATAGTTTTTGCTCTAGTACTGCACTTACATCTTTTAGAGCACGGTGGTGGATTTGTTTTATAGAAACTATTATTCTCTCATGCTTCACTAATATTATTTTGAGAGTCTTAAACATCATGGTAATTTACTTAAACTGGGAAATTGATCCTAATATGCTAGGCATTCAAGATTAGTAAAAAAAATTATTATGAGTGTGCTGAATACTAAGAGAAGTTTGATACTTGATAATTGTTTTGAGATATGGAGATGGTGATATTAGAGTCATGCTAGTTGAGTAGTTGTTAATTTGAGAAATACTTGTGTTGAAGTTTGTGATTCCCGTAGCATGCACGTATGGTGAACCATTATGTAAAGAAGTTGGAGCATGATTTATTTATTGATTGTCTTCCTTATGAGTGGCAGTCGGGGACGAGCGATGGTCCTTTCCTACCAATCTATCCCCCTAGGAGCATGCACATAGTACTTTGTTTCGATAACTAATAGATTTTTGCAATAAGTATGTGGGTTCTTTATGACAAATGTTGAGTCCATGGATTATACGCACTCTCACCCTTCCACCATTGCTAGCCTCTCTAATACCACGCACCTTTCGCCGGTATCATACACCCACCATATACCTTCCTCAAAACAGCCACCATACCTACCTATCATGGCATTTCCATAGCCATTCTGAGATATATTGCCATGCAACTTTCCACAGTTCCGTTTACTATGACATGCTCCATCATTGTCATATTGTTTTGCGTGATCATGTAGTTGACATTGTATTTGTGGCAAATCCACCATTCATAATTCTTTCATACATGTCACTCATGCATCATTGCTATCCTGGTATACCGCCGGAGGCATTCATATAGAGTCATACTTTGTTCTAGTATCGAGTTGTAATCATTGAGTTGTAAATAAATAGAAGTGTGATGATCATCATTCATAGAGTATTGTCCCAAAAAAGGCCAAATAAAAAAAAGGGAAGGCCCCAAAAAAGAAAATAAAAAGGGACAATACTACTATCCTTTTTCCACACTTGTGCTTCAAAGTAGCACCATGATCTTCATGATAGAGAGTATCCTATGATATCACTTTCATATACTAGTGGGAATTTTTCATTATAGAACTTGGCTTGTATATTCCAATGATGGGCTTCCTCAAAATGCCCTAGGTCTTCATGAGAAAGCGAGTTGGATGCACACCCACTTAGTTCCTTTTGTTGAGCTTTCATATACTTATAGCTCTAGTGCATCCGTTGCATGGCAATCCCTACTCACTCACATTAATATCTATTAATGGGCATCTCCATAGCCCGTTGATACGCCTAGTTTATGTGAGACTATCTTCTCCATTTTTATCTTCTCCACAACCACCATTCTATTCCACATATAGTGATATGTCCATGGCTCACGCTCATGTATTGCGTGAAGATTGAAAAAGTTTGAGAACACCAAAAGTATGAAACAATTGCTTGGCTTGTCATCAGGATTGTGCATGATTTAAATACTTTGTGTGGTGAAGATGGAGCATAGCCAGACTATATGATTTTGTAGGGATAACTTTCTTTGGCCATGTTATTTTGAGAAGACATAATTGCTTAGTTAGTATGCTTGAAGTATTATTATTTCTATGTCAACATTGAACTTTTGTATTGAATCTTTCGGATCTGAATATTCATACCACAATTAAGAGATTACATTGAAATTATGCCAAGTAGCATTCCACATCAAAAATTCTGTTTTTATCATTTACCTACTCGAGGACGAGCAGGAATTAAGCTTCGGGATGCTTGATACATCTCCAACGTATCTATAATTTTTGATTGTTCCATGCTATATTATATTCTATTTTGGACATTATTGGGCTTTATTATACTCTTTTATATTATTTTGGGACTAACCTATTAACCGGAGGCCCAGCCCAGAATTGATGTTTTTGCCTATTTCAGAGTTTCGCAGAAAAAGTCTATCAAACGGAGTCCAAACGGAATGAAACCTTCGGGAACGTGATTTTTGGAACAAGCGTGATCCAGAGGACTTGGACCCTACGTCAAGAAAGCAACCAGGAAGGCATGAGGTAGGGGGCGCGCCTACCCCCCTAGGCGCACCCTCCAGCCTCCTGGGCCCATGTTGCTCCACCGACGTACTTCTTCCTCCTAAATATACCTATGTACCCCCAAACTACCAGATACGGAGAAAAAACCCTAATTCCACCGCCGCAACCTTCTGTACCCGCGAGATCCCATCTTGGGGCCTTTTCCGGAGCTCCGCCGGAGGGGGCATCGATCACGGAGGGCTTCTACATCAACACCATAGCCTCTCCGATGATGTGTGAGTAGTTTACCTCCGACCTTCGGGTCCATAGTTATTAGCTAGATGGCTTCTTCTCTCTTTTTGGATCTCAATACAATGTTCTCCCCCTCTCTTGTGGAGATCTATTCGATGTAATCTTCTTTTGCGGTGTGTTTGTTGAGACCGATGAATTTTGGGTTTATGATCAAGTTTATCTATGAACAATATTTGAATCTTCTCGGAATTCTTTTATGTATGATTGGTTATCTTTCCAAGTCTCTTCAAATTATCAGTTTGGTTTGGCCAACTAGATTGATCTCTCTTGCAATGGGAGAAGTGCTTAGCTTTGGGTTCAATCTAGCGGTGTCCTTTCCCAGTGACAGTAGGGGCAGCAAGGCACATATTGTATTGTTGCCATCGAGGATAACAAGATGGGGTTTATATCATATTGCATGAGTTTATCCCTCTACATCATGTCATCTTGCTTAAAGCGTTACTCTATTCTTTTGAACTTAATACTCTAGATGCATGCTGGATAGCGGTCGATGTGTGGAGTAATAGTAGTAGATGCGGGCAGGAGTCGGTCTACTTGTCTCGGACGTGATGCCTATATACATGATCATACCTAGATATTCTCATAACTATGCTCAATTCTGTCAATTGCTCAACAGTAATTTGTTCACCCACCGTAATACTTATGCTCTCGAGAGAAGCCACTAGTGAAACCTATGGCCCCTGGTCTATTTTCTATCATATTAATCTTCCATCAACAAGCTATTTCTTGTACCATTTTTATTTTTCTTTATTTACTTTGCATCTTTATCATAAAAATACCAAAAATATTATCTTATCATATCTATCAGATCTCACTTTCGTAAGTGACCGTGAAGGGATTGACAACCCCTTTATTACGTTGGTTGCGAGGATTTTATTTGTTTGTGTATGTGCGAAGGACTCATGCATTGCCTCCTACTGGATTGATACCTTGGTTCTCAAAAACTGAGGGAAATACTTATGCTACTTTGCTGCATCACCCTTTCCTCTTCAAGGGAAAACCAACGCAATGCTCAAGAGGTAGCAGTAAGCACAACAGTATCCGGAAAATATGATTCTGCACCAACAATGATTTTTAAATATGCATTGTTTTGTTTACAACTGCAGGATCAGCAGACCACTTGTAGGAGATGCTGAAGGCTGCTAAGGCGGACAAACAACATGTCGAAGGGCAAGAAGCCGCTAGTCAATGTGTATTAACACAGACCATTAAAGAGAAGAACATGCTACAGGATGCAAACATCAAGCAAGCCGAAGAGCTAAAGGACATACAAGCCCAACTGTCGGATGCCTTGAAGGACAACAGAAAGCTGAAAGGCGGCATATTCAGTATGTCCTTCAACCTAACTGTCATACGATCCCCTGATGGAAAAAGTTTACGAGATTTTTTCTATAGGTTTGTTAACTGGGCGGCCCGAGGGAGAAGTGTCCACATTTCAAGGCGACTTGCTGCAAGAGCTATCCAAAGTGCACGAGCGAGCTCGGAAAGCCATGGGGAACATGGCTAAGGCTTTATGGCCATCAGATTCTCCTTCAAAAATTATGGAGGAGCTCCTGAATTTATTTAAGGGAGCTCGACGCCGCTTTGAACTATGGAAGTCATCAGCATGTCGAGAAGGTGCACAAGAAGCCTGGGCAATGGTGAAAACGCGGTATAGCAGACTTGATCCAAATCATATGGCCCGGGTGGGACCACGGGGACCAGATGGAAAAGAAATTCATGTTAGCTTGGTGTATGACCAAGTAAAGACAGTCGCTAAATTTTCACAACAGGACTGTAAACTAGACAGATTGATAGATGGTATAGAAAAAGAGTAGGCGTTTGATTCCATGTAACAATGTACCTTATCACCAAACTTATGTCCGTCCGGACTGAAAAAGATTGTCATGGAAAACCTTCCGCTTCTACCTCCGAAACCCAAGGGTTGGAGTGTTTCCTAATACTATACCTGTGGGAAACACCAAGTATGTTCGGAAACCAGGCGATCCGGTCATAGTGCTTGAACAGACAAACTGTATTCGGGGAGTTATGTTATATTACTTTTTAACGTAAGAAACATCTTCCAGGGAGAATAGTTCGTTAAAGGTTCCTCTCCCTGGGTCAGCATGCATTATTTATGCATGCCTAAGCCGTGATGCGAAAGAATCACAGGAGTTTTATATTTTGATAGTTTATATTTGTAACACCCACAATGCGGCTATATCTCCCACGTGTCGAGGCACGACTTAGAGGCATAGCCGCATGGTAGGTTTGTCGCAAGAGGGGTAATCTTCACACAATCCCATGTACTGAATAAGAAAGGGATAAAGAGTTGGCTTACAATCGCCACTTCACACAAATACAAGTTAAACATACATCATCCAGAATACAATCAAGGTCCGACTACGAAACCAAAATAAAAGAAGACAACCCGAAATGCTAGATCCCCGAACGTCCCAACTAGCCTCCACTACTGATCAACGGGAAATGAAACAAAACAACGAACAAGATCTTCATCGAGCTCCCACTTGAGCTCGGTTGCGTCACCTGCACTGGTATCATCGGCACCTGCAACTGTTTGGAAGTATCTGCGAGTCACGAGGACTCAGCAATCTCACACCCGCAAGATCAAGACTATTAAAGCTTATGGGTAGGAAAGGGTAGTGAGGTGGAGCTGCAGCAAGCACTAAGCATATATGTTGGCTAACTTACGCAAATGAGAGCGAGAAGAGAAGCAATGCAACGGTCATGAACTAGAAGTGATCCTAAAACTACTAACGTTTCAAGCATAACACAAGAACCGTGTTCACTTCCTGGACTTCACCGAGAAGAGACCATCACGGCTACACACGCGGTTGTTTCATTTAATTAAGTTAATTGTCAAGTTATCTACAACTGGATATTAACAAATTCCCATCTGCCACATAACCACGGGCACGACTTTCGAAAGTTCAAACCCTGCAGGGGTGTCCCAACGTATCCCATCACAAGCTCTCACAGTTAACGAAGGATATTCCTTCTCCCAGGAAGACCTGATCAGACTCGGAATCCCGGTTACAAGACATTTCGACAATGGTAAAACAAGACCAGCAAGACCGTCCGATGCGCCGACATCCTGATAGGAGCTGCACATATCTCATTCTCAGGGTAACACCGGATGAACACTACGTATAGCTAAAACCAGCCCTCAAGTTTCCCTGAGGTGGCGCCGCAAGTGGATCTGGTTCGGACCAACACTTACAGAAGCACTGGCCCCGGGGGATTAAAATAATGATGACCCTCGAGAGCATGACTCCCAAGGGAAAAGTATAGGTGGTGGTGAGGCAAATGGTAAAACCAAGGTTGGGCCTTGCTGGAGGAGTTTTTGTCAAAGCGAACTGTCAAGGGGTCCCCATAACACCCAACCGTGTAAGGAACGCAAAATCAAGGAATATAACACCGGTATGACAGAAACTAGGGCGGCAAGAGTGGAACAAAACACTAGGCATAAGGCTGAGCCTTCCACCCTTACCAAGTATATAGATGCATTAAAGTAAATAAGATATAATAATGATATCCTAACAATATCCATGTTCTAACATGGAACAAACATCATCTTCACCTGCAACTAGCAACGCTATAAGAGGGGCTGAGCAAAGCGGCAACATAGCCAAACAATGGTTTGCTAGGAAAGGTGGGTTAGAGGCTTGACATGGAAATATGGGAGGCATGATATAGCAAGTGGTAGGTAGCGCGGCATGGCAATAGAGTGAACAACTAGCAAGCAAAGATAGAAATGATTTCGAGGGTATGGTCATCTTGCCTGAGATCCCGCAAGGAAAAAGAACAAGCCCATGAAGAAGACAAACGGACGTAGTCGAACGAATCCTCACAACTCCGGAACGAAACTGAAGCTAATGAGAGAAGCAACCCGGAAAGAAGCAAGCAACATAGTAAACAACCCTCACATAAACATGGCATGATGCACAACCAAGTATGATGCATGTCCGGTTTAATGAGGCATGGCATGGCAAAGTGCACAAGCAAAACTACAATTTAAGTGGAGCTCAATACGCAACGAGTTTCATATTGACGAAACACCCCAACAATTATTTAGTTCACTCTCGTTTAGGTACCCAACAATATTAAATGTTGGTTAGCATGCCAAGAGGGGAAGCAGCATAAGTAAACTAACTATCTAGTCAAATTTAAATGAGGCCGGAAACAATGAACAACAATTCCGGTAAATCCCCATATGCATATTTCAAAGTTGGTGCTGTTCTGCCCTAAACATAATTTTAAAGTTATTAACCATGCAAAGTAAGTACATCATGTTAAACTAGGCATTTTTCTACCCCATCTACATATAAAGTTTGTTAAGTTTGGAGCTACGGTTATTTAGTTATGAAATAAAGCATTTTAACATGGCATTGGGGCAAATTAAAGCAAACAGCAATTTAAACATTTCAAACATGCATGAAAGTTGGATATTATGAAACTAGACATAATTCTAAGCATTTTTCATATATAATTCATTTTAATCCGATGCACAATTTGTGAGTTATGTTATGCATGAACTAGGAGGACGTTTTTGTAAAACTGCAAAACACTGGAATAATAGACAAAATCGCGGACATGAAAAAAAAACTACACTGGGCCAAATCTGCAGCCTGGCCCAACAGTTGCAGTGGCGCTGGAGGCTCGCCATGGGCCTCGGCCCATTCGGTGGAGGAGGGAGGCCGGCAGGGCGCGCAGCTGGGCCTTTGAGCCCACGTGACGAACGCTTGTGGACGCGGCGCAGCCAACGCGGGCGTCGACCCCGTCGTCCTCCTCTCGAACAGAGGCAACACGGGACTTGCACGAGCGCTCCTGCTCGAAGAAGAGGAAGCAGAGGTCAGCGATGGCTGGGAGCAGAGGTCCGGCGAGCGGGGCGGCGAGGTCTTGGGCGTCCGGATCTGACCGGGAACGAGCTTGGACGCTGAGAAGAACTGGATCCGGCGGCTGACGCCTTTCTCTGAAGAAGAAAGTAGCCATGGAGCGGGGGCTTCAGGCCGGCAATGGGATTGCACGGCGGTCGACGCGGGCGAGGGAAGCGGCGGGACTCCGGCGCATCAAGGAGCTCGGCGGATGTGGTCGAGCTGGAGGCATCGGTGATCAGCGGGGCGAAGAGGACCACCATAGTGGCCTTCTGGAACTCGTCCATGACGGCGCGACGGCGAGCTCATGTCCGGGCGAGGGGAAGCAGGGAGACGACAACTTGGGACAGAGGACCCAATTGAGGACGACGCAGCGAAATAGGACAACCATGGGCTCCTCCAGGCGGCGGCTTGCTTGCTCTGGCGAGGCGGATGCAAGCGAGGAGAGTTGAGGCAGCCGGCGACGTTCTTCGGCTCGGTGGTGCTGGCCTTGCAGAAGAAACAGGGCGACCACGCGATTAGCAGTAGCAGTAGGAGAAGAACAACGAGAAACAGGGAGGAGGCGCGGTGAGGAGGATCTGCGGGTCGGAGCGGCTTGACAGCAGGGGCCATGGCATGGTGCTGCTCGGGGCCGGACGACGCTGCTCTCGATCCACCCTGGATCGAGGCACAGGACGAGGGGAGGAGGCGCGGAGCAGCCTGCTCGAGCTCGAGGGTGAGGGCGGCGCTCGGGGTTGGCCGTGATCAGAGGATCTCAAACAGAGTGGTGCTAGCTGAATCGGAAGCAGGGGATGGATGGGACAGAGATGATTGGCCGATCCTCTGTTCGGTGGTGGCTGAATGCGCGGTGGATCGGGTAGGGGAGATCTCGAGGGGGATTCGGTGTAGTGGCGGCGGCGATGAGATGGATGAGACAGCCTGCTTAAAATCTAGGGTTAGGCTGCTTATATAGCAACAGGTGGATTAGGTTAGGGGTGATCTAGTCCCTCCGATTGAAATCAGACGGTCCGAGAAAATAGGTAGGGAGTCCAAATAAGAAAAAGGAGATGTTTTAGGGATGTTTGGGGCTGATCCGGATCCAACAGTGACGACAACCTGGGTCGGGTCCCGGACAACTTTCGGACGCGCGCGCGAGGAGGGTCTGACAAAAGGCCACGGAGGCAAGGGGGGTTAGGAAGGGGTTTTCGGAGCCTCCGATCGCGACCGATGGATCCGATCGACATGGGGAATAGGTAGGCCTATGTGGGATAGTTGTGACTGTGTAGAAGGCCGAGGGCTGCGGGAGAGAAGAGAGAGAGAGAGAGAGAGAGAGAGAGAGAGAGAGAGAGAGAGAGAGAGAGAGAGAGAGAGAGACCCGGCAGCATTTTCCGGAGACCGAAAATGTCCGGCGATTTGACCGACTATATTTTCGCTATAGTTATCCGTTGGGGCGTCAAACGGATTCCGAATGCGATGAAACTTGGCAGGCAGCATATGTACACTATAACAACGCCGCATGCCAACTTTTAACCCATTTTGAGAACATTTTCTGGCCACTTAAAAAATACTATTTCGGACATGCCGCGGGCGCGTGCAAGTGTGTATGGTCTCAGAACGGACAACGGGGAGAACTGGGGGACCCGGACGGATGCAAGTTGTGAAAACATGATGATGCAATGCACATGATGACATGATGAAAAACACACAAGCAAAAGACATGGCAACAACAGTGAATAACTGGAAGACACTTGGCGCATCGGTCTCGGGGCGTTACAACACTCCGCCACTACAAGAGGATCTCGTCTCGAGATATAGGATGGCACCGGAGAGAAACAGAAGATGAAGAGAAGAGGTAAAGCTAAGTTGCTTCTTTGACAAATGAGTGAAACCAAAGAACCTTGCGAGGTTGAACAAATTGAAAGAAAAAAAATACAAAAAAGATGAACAAAGTTGAAAACACTCCGTTAGAAAAAGAGGAACAAGGAACATTACGGGAACCTTGTAGGTTGAAAGATATAAGAAAAGGGTTGTAACGAGATGGACAAGAAGTACATGCAAGCACTCCGGTTGAAACGAGATGAACAAGGAACAATAAGGATCAAATATGACAACACTTTGGTTGGAAATGGAAGGTAAAGACTATGAACTTGGCAAAAAGGAAAGCACTTGGATCAGACTCCGGTTAGAAGAGGAATGATAGCCACAACACTCCGGTTAACACAAGATGGAGGAGGAAAAAGAATGATATAATTTGGATAGCACTCCGACTATAAATGGAAGGAATAGAACATGATCTTGACAAGATGAGAGGATACTTGATGAAACCAACAACACACTGCCTCCGGAACTATTGAAAGAATGGCACAATGGGTAAGAAAGATTTCAGACAGCACTCCGGTTGAGGAGGGAGGTAAAACTTGACAAAATGGGAGGAACTTGAAAATAGGGCATGACACTCCGGTTGATTGGATAAGCAAAGGGAAGAACATGATCTTGGGGAAAACAAGATAATTTGTCAAAGAGAGTACATCACAATGCTTCCGAAATGAACGAATAGAAGCTAAATCATTGTAATAATAGAATTGGGAAGAAAATGTCAGTTTCTGCCACAATTGATCTTGGAAAGCACCCATCCAAGAATGTTATAGCAGAGTTGTAGGGCAACCAACAACGAAAAGAACAAGCTTGTAGTGGGCTTATGGAGAACATCTCAAAACTATGAGGTGAAATTTTGCCACTAACGGAAACAATAGATTGGATATCAACAAGGAGACGAGAAACTTATTTCACTAGAAGGATAAATGAAGAACTTTGGTCATTTATAAGCACCATAAATAGCAACAATCCTTAGGGAAAGCTTTAGGTGAAATATAACCCAAGAAAATTCCAAAGAAGAGATTGATGGGTTGCAAAGGATCTCATGAACGAATTGAAAATGATGGGTTTACAATATGTCATTCCGGACAACTTGTGAATCATGAAACACCAAGAAATTGTCAAAATGACGTAACACCACCTCAAAAATGGAGCACCACCACCTCCACCACCTCCTCCAACGTTCCTCCACCACCACCAAGCCATGGAACACCATGAACTAGGCTTCCATGGAGGGCCTCCTACATTGGGACTTCTCACCCGGCCTTGCGGTCGCAGATCAGGTGCGTAGACGGCTTGGATCCTCTGTTCATTTCCTCCCCGATGGATCTACCAAGGAAGTTTTCTTGGTTGTGTATTTTTTGTCTGCCTCCTTCCCCTTATCTGAAGAATCTGTGGCCATTGCCTTACAATGTTGCATCGGGGGTTTACCTTCTGGTCTCAATGTGCATCATCTTGAGGGTCGGTCATTTCGATTCTCGGTGGCCTCTAATCGTGTTGGACATTTTATCTATGGTCTCAAAGATCGAGTTTGGCTAGACTTCGTTTGCCACTTTCAACTTTATCGCCATGGCCGTACTCCTCCAAGATGTTTGGACAATGTATGGCATTCCGATGTTCACAGTCCTGAGGTAGCTTCACGATCCCCAATTGCTCTAAGAACCAATCTCTCATTTCTTGCTGCTGGTTAGAGTTTTGATCTCAGTACATGTGCTGAACTACAAAAGTTTAATCTTATTGCACCGTCGACTATGACGGCCGAGCAAGTATGGTCGCCAGCGAAGGACCTTTCAGCAAATGTGCCAAATTCAAACTCTTTTGGCAAGGCGCCATCCAAGGATCTGGGTTCATCAGCATTAATGGCAAATATTTCTTTTGGAAGTCTCCCTTCTTTTCAGTGTGGCAGTGTTATGGCTCATAATACAAGATTTGAAGGTTGTCGGTTTAAAAAGGACAATTGGCAATCTATCCCTAATTTCATTCTATTGCATATTCTGGACTTTCGTCATGTCGGCCACACGGAGCAACATATTGCGAACGTCTGGAAGCTCAACAGTGTACCGTCTCAAGATTATATCCACACGAGATTGAATTTGTGCTCATCTTGCACGGCCTCAGGTCATTTGGCTGACTCCTGCCCTGACAAACATTGCACTACCTGTGAGCACTCACCCTATGTTTGTGGCTCCTTGAATCCAATTACTTCGAACAAGTTGGAAGGCATTTCAACCAGCCCATTGCCTGGCCCATCTTGCTACATTTGTGGTGCTACTACCCACTTCACTTTTGGGTGCCGGGCGCGCTTTACTGTAGATACTGCACCTTTATGGGCCACACCCCCAACTGTTGTGATGACCACAAGGCGGCTCGCTTCTACTGGAGGCCCAAGCTTGAGCTGGCCCACCAGGATCTTATCTCCGCTGGCTCACATGACAAAAGTGACATCTCTCGACAGGTTTCAACTGAGGGGTTGGCAAGTAATCGCATTGTCCGGATTTTCCCTTCTGCTAAGGATCACAAAACCACTTTGGAAACAAGTGTGAATCCACACAATTATCGACAAACTGCATTGATCAGGAATTCTACTTTGGGCAAGAATAATTCCCATGCTAATCATAATCAGCCACAGAATCATTCTTCTGATCTACCCCCACCATTTACCGCACCTACCAAACTGGACTGGAAATCGCAGCGGTCGAATGGGACCCTTCGATGTCACAACTGCGGGCGCGATGGACACGTGGCTTCATCCTGCTTCATCAACACAAGAAAAAAGGGGTGGCGCTGGGTCCCCAAGTCTCTCCCAAGGGCCGCCGCTCCGCATTCTACCTCGACCTTCACACCGTCCTCTGCTTCGTTGCAGAGCACCACCACAACCATGGCTAACTTTCCAATCAATGTCATCCCCTACCTCCCGCCGGGCATGACCGTCGAGCTCGGGCCGCCTGACCGTAGGGTGCGTGACGACATGGTGGTTGGTCCAATCCCTCCGCTGCGCCACGACTTCCTCGCCATTGCTGAAGCAAACAGGGACATCCCCTTTCACCGCAAGGCGGCTCTCCGCCACATCATTGAAGGTTTGCTTCATGAATCCGAGTTTTTTCCGACTGAAGTAGGCGACCACCCTCTTGGTGTTGGTATCTTTGGTTTTCCCAACACGCTCATTAGGGATGCAGTAGTTGGTACCACCTTTGAGCTTGATGAGGAGGAGTTTGATGAGCCGGTAGTGATATCCTTTGTTCCTCATGATGCTGCTCTGAACATGCGTCTGACTTCTTTCGGGCCGGAGATCTGGTTGCTGTACATTGGTTTTCCGTATGATTATCAGACTCAACACTATATGCATAAATCTGTCGATAAGTTTGGTCAGTTGGTTGAATGGCATAACCCGAGAGGGGACCGTCGATTCGTGCTTCTGAAAGTCAGGGTGATACATCTTCGATTCGTTCCTAAGAGTATGGTGTTGCGCCAACTTGGAGGCGCTCGCCAGAGCTGGACTGTGGCCGTCACTATGTTAAGGAGCAGTGACTGGAATGCACACATCCCAGATGTCCCGCCGGCCACTGAGGATCCTCCTCCCGAAGATGGAATTCCCCACCCACTTCATGGAGAGAACCTCACTGCTGAACAGATTTATCAAATGCAGCTTCACAATTGGATCGCTCAGAATGTGGCCGCCAATGCCAATGCTCAGCCAGGAAATGACAATGCAGAACAGGTGGTAGATGATGAAGTGCAGTTTCAACCTAATTGGGGAGTCTGGCCCCCATCCCCACCACATACACCTCCCGCCATGTTCAACTTCCAGGCCTGGCTAGCTGGAGAAGGTTTGCAGGTGCACCATGGCATTCATCCTCTCAATAACCTGCAAGATAGTCCGGCTGCTGCTTGGAACGACTCAATCTCTGTTTTTAGCAGCTCGGACTCCAGTGCTACTCTGTCTGATGGTTTCTCCATCGTCCCTTTAAACATCTTCAACCAACTGCTTTCTGTTAATGGATCGACCTTGGGTGTTTTGTCTGTCGACACAGCTCAGTCTAGTGATTCTGTCCAGGGCCCGATCGCGGCTCCACCTGAGGTAAACAGTATTGAACTGACCCTGACTATATCCAATGCTGGTATGCAGTTCTCCATGCTTTCAGATCATGACAGCTATGCCTCGCTCCTGCTGAATGAGTGTGTGCCTATGCTAAGGCTCAACACCTACCTCACTGCTGCTATCCGACCTATCATTGCTGCTTTTGGCCCTTGGAGTTCAGGTTTTGGTTTTCGGGATAGTTCAGTGCAATTCTCGGTCAATGTTGAGGAGACAAATGGGCATTTCTCTGTTCGGTCAGCATCTAAAACTGTCAAATACTCTGCTGACTCTGCCTCTCGTACTATCCTCATTCCTGGTCACACCTCATGGGCTCTACACCAGGGAGATGATGCGCATGTGTCTCCTGAGGAATCTGCCATTCTCCCCCGGGCTGCTACTTCCAAGGTTGTCATTACTGAGATTGATGCTGGCCTCGATCAGGATGTGCCGTCAGATGTGACCATTCCTACTAACACTAATGCTCTGAGCCTAACTGCTCCGGATGATGCAGTGCTTCCTCAGCTTCCCAATGCTATCACTGAAGCATCAACTGAAGCCACCAAGACTTTGATTTCTCCTCATGCGGTGGATCTGGGTGCAGGCACTTCAGTAGTCAGGAAAGGCAAAGCCAAAGCTCCAGCATCTGTGTTGGAGGTGCGTCGCAGCAATAGATCCAACAAATATGATGGGTTTAAGGTACCCTCTGTCTCTCACACTAAGCCAAAACCCTCTAAAGTTAAACCCCGAGTTGTACCCTCTGCTACTGATACTCCTATGGAGGTTGTTGATCACACAGTCAATCAGGGGGACTACATCCCGCTGCCTACTCCAATTCAGGTTCTGCAGCACATTGGAATTAGCAAGTGCGCCATCCCGCCAGCCGAGGTCTCTGAAGAAGCTCTCATGGCGGATTCTGCGGACGGCCCGCCCCAGGCTTGAAGTATCTGAAAGTGCCTGCTGAGAGGCTTACCTATTTTGCTTTATCCTTTCATGTCTTCTTTGTTGAATTGGAACATCCTATGCTGGAATGTACGTGGCTTAAACTCTGAACCTAAACTTTTAGCGCTATCTAATGCTATCGCTTCTAGTGGTTGTGCTATCATTTGTCTGCAAGAAACAAAAAAACCCACCATTGATAATATGTTCATTAAATCTTGCTGCCCGAAGAGATTTGACAAATTTGCTTACATACCTTCGAATGGGGCCTCGGGAGGGATCGTCACAATCTATAATAGTGCCATCTTTACTGGCTCTGTGATTATGGAAGAAGATTTTGCGTTGGCCATTAAGTTTCGTTCCACACAGTCTTCCCAGGAATGGACGCTGGTGAATATTTATGGCCCATGCCAAGGGGATTCTAGAGTGACTTATACAAATTGGCTCCGACATCTTAATATTCCATCTAATGATGATTGGCTTTTATTGGGAGACTTTAATTACATACATGGCCTCGACAACAGGAACAAGCCTGGAGGTAATCCAAATGACATGATCACTTTCAACAACATCATTCGATCGAATCAGCTAATTGAACTGCCAATCAAGGGCAGGGCCTACACATGGAGCAATATGCAGATTGATCCACTGCTCGAACAGTTAGACTGGTTCCTCACTTCCAACAATTGGACATCTTCATACCCAAACACACTAGTGGTGACCTTGGGAAAACCAGTTTCTGATCATATCCCGTGTGTGGTGAAAATTGAAACATCCATTCCACGCAGTAAAATTTTTAGGTTCGAATCTTATTGGACTGAACATCCTGGTTTCTTTGAGTTAGTCCAATCGGTCTGGTCAAGAACCTTCAAGCATACCTGCAATGCAGCCACTTTGCTAGCCAGAAAATTCAAAGCACTCAGATATGAGTTGAAGCGGTGGAGTAAAAGATTCTCTAAACTAACAGTGGCGATCGACAATTCTAATCTTGCATTAGCCAATCTTGATGCTATTGAAAACATTAGAGCCCTCTCCACACCAGAGCAGAACTTCAGGACAATCCTGAAAAGGCACCTCCTTCGGTTGTTGGGCTATCAACGACAATACTGGCAAAAAAGATGCACTATCCGTTGGATCAAATTTGGAGACGAAGACCCTAAATTTCTGAAAGCTCTAGCATCGGAGAGATACAGACGAAACACAATACCAACACTCAAACTCTCGGATGGATCGGTCGTAGATGACCACGCGGGTAAAGAGGCAATCATTTATCATACATTTAAAGAGCGGTTGGGGAAATCAGGCGAATTCCAAATGAAATTCAACCTCCCTGATATCATCAAAAAAGTTGAGGGACTGGAGACACTTACTGTCCCCTTCACCAAGCAGGAGATAGATGTGATCGTTAACGAAATGCCGACCGACCGAGCTCCAGGACCAGATGGTTTCTCTGGTATCTTTATCAAAAAATGCTGGCATATTATTAAGAACGACTTCTATGATCTATGCAACCAGTTCTATGAGGGGACCCTAAATCTTGAAAGCATCAATGAGGGGTTTATTACACTCATTCCTAAGGTTCGCTCCCCAGAGAATGTCTCTGATTTTAGACCAATCACTTTGTTGAATTGTTGTCTTAAGATTCTCACAAAACTTCTTGCCAACCGACTACAAAAGCTCATTCTTAAAATCGTTCATCGAAACCAATATGGATTCCCAAAAGGCCGATCACTACAGGACTGTCTCGCCTGGGCGTTCGAATATATCCATCAGTGTCAAGCCTCCAAGGAAAAGATCATCCTCCTAAAACTGGATTTCGCAAAGGCCTTTGATACGATCGAACATGATGCTATGCTTATGATTATGCAGCATATGGGATTTGATGACAGATGGCTCAATTGGGTAAAATGCATTTTCTCCTCTGGCAAGTCAGCGGTGCTTCTAAATGGGGTCCCGGGTCATCAATTCAACTGTAAATGTGGTGTTCGACAGGGTGACCCATTCTCTCCATTGATTTTTGTATTGGCGGCTGACCTCTTACAGGCCGCAATCAATGACGCTTTCAGACATGGCCGAATCCAGCTACCGTTCCCCAGAGAGAACCAACACGACTACCCTGTGATACAATACGCGGACGACACGCTCATTCTTCTTCCTGCATGCCCGGTCCAAGCCCTCACAATCAAAAACATTTTCACTGACTACGCTGACTCCATTGGGCTCAAGATAAACTTCCACAAGTCCACACTGATCCCAATTAACTATGAGGCTGCCTGCTACAATGAGCTCTCCAATATCTTTGGATGTAATGTTGGTTCCATGCCCTTCACTTACCTAGGGTTACCTCTCGGGACAACCAAGCCCTCAGTTCAAGATTTAATGCCGCTTGTTTGTACAATGGAACGTCGGATGTCAAGCACTCTGGCCTTGATGTCGTATGGAGCCAGGCTATCTCTACTCAATACCATGATCACTTCACTAGTCATCTTTGCTTTGTGCACTCTCAGACTGCCACCAAAGATAATTAAACTGCTTGATAAACTGCGAAGGAAGTGTCTATGGACAAAGAAGACAGAACATGGGGACAAATGCAATTCCCTTGCGGCCTGGAGTATGGTGTGTAGACCAAAACAGTGTGGAGGCCTTGGTATAATCAACCTACGCGTACAAAGCGATGCCCTCCTTCTCAAATATCTGCATAAATTCTACAACAAGCACGATGTACCTTGGGTGGAGCTTGTGTGGTCCACATACTATACAAACAAAATCCCCCATGCCATGGAACCATGCGGATCATTCTGGTGGAGAGATGTTCTCAAGCTCACCCTGATTTACAGAGGGATTTCTAAAGCCATTGTGCATGATGGAGCTACAGTGCTCATGTGGAAAGACCTGTGGCTCGACGCCACTCTCGATGAAAAGTACCAGCGCGCCTTCTCCTTTGCAAAAAATGAAGATATTTCGGTTAAGGATTTCCTGGGATCCACATCTCTGCATGAAACGTTTCACCTCCCACTATCAGTCCAAGCAATGCAAGAAATCCGTGATCTTCAGCAAGAGGTGAGGCATGTTGGCAACGCTACTGATCCGAC
Organism: Triticum aestivum; assembly: GCF_018294505.1. Taxonomy (NCBI): domain Eukaryota; kingdom Viridiplantae; phylum Streptophyta; class Magnoliopsida; order Poales; family Poaceae; genus Triticum; species Triticum aestivum. Next base: position 246,667,008 of record NC_057794.1, read on the forward strand.
CCCACACGATAACTGGACTTACTGTTGGGGCTCAGTGGATTTTAAGGCCATCAAATACTACAAATTCTATTTTTGAGAGGTGCATGCACATCAATCATACAAGTGGCTCTGGGCGGCCAGGTCAACGCTCAAAATTAAGGTCTTTGGGTGGCTTCTTCTCTCTGACCGCTTAAACACACGTAACATGCTAAAGAGGAGACACTACAATATTGGGGACGATTACAACTGCCTTCTTTGTGATCAGCAAATTGAAGAGACTGTCGAACACATGATCTTCCAGTGCCCCTTTAGCCAACGATGTTGGTCCATTCTAGGGATAACTTGGCAGCAAACTGGTTCAAGGCTTCGGTGGATCAGCATGGCAGCTCATGATTGGAGCAGTCCCATGTTCATGGATGTTTTCCTTCAAGCGGCTTGGAGCATTTGGAAAGAGAGGAATAACAAACATTTCAGAAGCATCCCACCAACTATTCTATCATGGCTCCAACGTTTCAAACATGACTTTGCCCTGCTCCAACATAGAACCAGAGAAGATGTGAGAGACTTTATTCTCTCCTTTGTAATTAGCTTAGAACCCCCTTGATTGCCCCCACCATATAAAGTAGTAGTAGCCCTAGCCTCCACAGGTGGAGGTAAGGCGCCAGGTAAAAACGCCATGTACATTGTACCCTGCTTTTGAGTAATACAAACACAGTGGGAGCCTCTCCCACTGTCCAATTCCTCAAAAACAAACACCACCTCAAAAGATAAGGTAGAACGAATTGCACTTCAGAATGCAAGATGAAGAAAACTTGAGCTCCTTTGAAAAGAATCTCGATGAACACTTTAAGAAGGAATTAAATCCTTGACGAACCACCATGTACAGCATGCACGAAGAACTCCGGTAATGATCAAATGAAATGAAGGATGAAAAGAATAAGGTTGAAGCCTTGCTATGATTAGATGGATCTTCGTGATGATGGGAGCTTGGAACTCTGGGAAAAGAAAAGATGAACCAATTGAAACCGAGAATTTGATGAACCTCTGGAATAAGGAATTGAATTCACTCGATGAAACAAGAATAATAATTGCATTATGCTTATCCTTCACCAATTTAAATTGATGACAAGCAACGGATTTGGCATACTGCTTATTCTCGTAGAAAGGATTAAAGAGAGGTATAGCGCAAACTTGAGAAAGGTCTTCAATGAACCACCGGTAGGATTGGGAAGAAAGAATGAGTTGATATGATAACCAAGGAAGGGAACTCTTTAACGAACCACTGTAAGAATTGAAAATGAACGAAGAAAAGATAAGGAAACACCGCGAAGAATTAGAGAACGAATGAAGATACTTGAGGGAATTTAGATACATGAGAACGAAGAGATCACGAACTGATTAGAGAATACTTGAATGATGCACCGATAAGATTTGGAGAATGAGAGCTGAAAGCTGAGAATGAATAATTCTGAGTTGATGGCTTTCGGAGGATCAAACTGAAAAGACTTCTGAATTGTTCCGGATGGGTGAAAAGAATTCTCACAAACGAAAACAATTATGGGAGGAAGGCATGAAGCTAGAACCATGAGTCTTTGGAAGAACGGGTATGGATTTAAGAGGAACTCTTCTTCGGTCTTCAAAATTCAAGAATGATGACGAGAAACACCACCATGAATTTTTGAGGTACTCCGGAATGAAAAATAGAATGGTTGAACCAACAATGAGAAGAATTTGAAAGATCTTGGAGAAAGACATTTGACTGATGAAAATTCATTCTTACGTCAAACTTTAGAAGATTTGAGAATAGTTCTGAGAAAATAGAAGAGTCTGGTAAGATCCTGGGAAAAGACCTGTGGGTTAGGGCCCACTCAAAGGATACACCGTTGAATGATTTAAACAAGAGAATGCGCCGGTTGAATTAAATGGCTTGAAGCTTGAATGGAATGCAGAGTGGAAACATGAATCTTCGAGATATCTTCAGCACTCCGGAACAATTGAATAGCAAGCGGGGAATGATTATGAGGTGCACCGGCATGGGAAAAGCATTTGAACCGAGCAAATGATATGATCGAGAAAGCTTGAATTGAATCCACCGGAGAAGAAAGAGAACGAAGAATGATGAACTTGAAGCTTCCTTTAGCATCTTCCTGAGAATCACCGGATAAAAACATTGACGGAAAAGAATGGAGAGACTTCCCATCAATAAAAGTATTCTTGATTAAGCACTTCGAGTCCTTGAAGAAAAAAAGGGTGGGAGGGCGGGAAAAAACAAAGAAGACTTGCGAACGGATGAAATGAACAACGTTGAGAAGGCTTTGAGTTGATCTTGTGGATGTTGAAAATGATCGGATCCACTTGAAGAGAAGCACGTCGGTTGAAAAGGATTGACATGACAATCTCGATTATCATGAAGGATTAGTATTCACATAGAAATATGAGCACACCGCTTAGGAAAGGTATGGAATCAACATTTGACTTCGAAGCAACTCGAATACCACAAATCAAAACAAAACAAAGGGTTGGGTTGCAAAAGAAACCGGAACAAACCTATGATAGATCCCATATCGTATCATGTGTCTGTTGGAAAGATATTCTAGGAGCTACTTGAATTCCCACTTATAAACTCCCGAAACTTTCTGGTTATGCAATCAGGTGTTGGGGATACAGGGGAAGCATAATATCTCACCCAAACTAACAATTCATAAATCCAACTGTATCCATCCTTCAGCACATAACAAAGAACCCTTCGGAAATCATGTACCTCAACCTTCAAAAAGCATCCGTTATACGAGTTATGGCAATACTCCCGAACTCCCGCTCCAGTATTGGGTGGCGTCGAGGTTATCTCACCAACAACTACATAAAAGATATTTTCGATGTCGGCGAACTCAGGTATTCCAGAACTGCAATGATAAAATTGTGACGACAACACCTCGGAGCTCAACTCCCCGGGACACTGCCACAACCCCTAAATGTCAGGAGGCACCAAGAACAATGTTCTCGTAACAAAACCATCGGAACGATTCCAAGATACCCGCGTGATCCTAAAAAAATTGGTGAAATTTGAGGAGAGAAGTGTCAAAACTCTATGTCAGGAGGCCTCACCAGAGCGACGGAGGGACTGAGGAGTAAAAAGAATCCTACTCTCCGATATATATAATCCTAAGACTCAAAACATTTTGTTCTAGACTTAACAAAGTCAGCGATTCGATCAAGCAGGGGGCTCCTAAGTCGGGGAAGGCTCTGATACCAACTTGTAACACCCACAATGCGGCTATATCTCCCAGGTGTTGGGGCACGACTTAGAGGCATAGCTGCATGGTAGGTTTGTCGCAAGAGGGGTAATCTTCACACAATCCCATGTACTGAATAAAAAGGGATAAAGAGTTGGCTTACAATCGCCACTTCACACAAATACAAGTTAAACATACATCATGCAGAATACAATCAAGGTCTGACTACGGAACCAAAATAAAAGAAGACAACCCCAATGCTAGATCCCCGATCATCCCAACTGGGCTCCACTACTGATCAGCAGGAAACGAAACAAAACAACAAACAAGATCTTCATCGAGCTCCCACTTGAGCTCGATTGCATCACCTGCATTGGTATCATTGGCACCTGCAACTGTTTGGAAGTATCTGTGAGTCACGAGGACTCAGCAATCTCACACCTGCGAGATCAAGACTATTTAAGCTTATGGGTAGGAAAGGGTAGTGAGGTGGAGCTGCAGCAAGCACTAAGCATATATGGTGGCTAACTTACGCAAATGAGAGCGAGAAGAGAAGCAATGCAAGGGTCATGAACTAGAAGTGATCAAGAAGTGATCTTGAAACTACTTACGTTTCAACCATAACACAAGAACCGTGTTCACTTCCCGTACTTCGCCAAGAAGAGACCATCATGGCTACACACGCGGTTTTTTCATTTTAATTAAGTTAAGTGTCAAGTTCTCTACAACCGGATATTAACAAATTCCCATCTGCCACAAAACCGCGGGCATGGCTTTCGAAAGTTCAAACCCTGCAGGGGTGTCCCAACTTAGCCCATGACAAGCTCTCACGGTCAATGAACGATATTCCTTCTCCCAGGAAGACCCGATCAGACTCGGAATCCCGGTTAGAAGACATTTCGACAATGGTAAAACAAGACTAGCAAGACCGCCTGATGCGCCGACATCCTGATAGGAGCTGCACATATCTCGTTCTCAAGGCAACATTGGATGAACACTACGTACAGCTAAAACCAGCCCACAAGTTTCCCTGAGGTGGCGCCGCAAGTGGATCTACTTCGGACCAATACTTAGAGAAGCACTGGCCCCGGGGGGTTAAAATAATGATGACCCTCGAGAGCGCGACTCCCAAGGGAAAAGTATAGGTGGTGGTGAGGCAAATGGTAAAACCAAGGTTGGGCCTTGCTGGAGGAATATTTTTCAAAGCGAACTGTCAAGGGGTCCCCATAACACCCAATTGTGTAAGGAATGCAAAATCAAGGAACATAACACCGGTATGACAGAAACTAGGGCGGCAAGAGTGGAACAAAACACTAGGCATAAGGCTGAGCCTTCCACCCTTTACCAATTATATAGATGCATTAAAGTAAATAAGATATAATAGTGATATCCCAACAATATCCATGTTCCAACATGGAACAAACTTCATCTTCACCTGCAACTAGCAACACTATAAGAGGGGCCGAGCAAAGTGGTAACATAGCCAAACAACGGTTTGCTAGGAAAGGTGGGTTAGAGGATTGACATGGCAATATGGGAGGCATGATATAGCAAGTGGTAGGTAGCGCGGCATGGCAATAGAGCGAACAACTAGCAAGCAAAGATAGAAGTGATTTCGAGGGTATGGTCATCTTGCCTGAGATCTCGCAAGGAAGAAGAACAAGCCCATGAACAAGACAAACAGATGTAGTCGAACGAATCCTCACAACTCCGGAACGAAACCAAAGCTAACGAGAGAAGCAACCCGGAAAGAAGCAAGCAACATAGTAAACAACCCTCAGATAAACATGGCACGATGCACAACCAAGTATGATGCATGTCCGGTTTAATGAGGCATGGCATGGCAAAGTGCACAAGCAAAACTACAATTTAAGTGGAGCTCAATACGCAACGAGTTGCATATTGATGAAATACCCCAACAATTATTTAGTTCACTCTCGTTTAGGTACCCAACAATGTTAAATGTTGGTTAGCATGGCAAGAGCGGAAGCATAAGTAAACTAAGTATCTAGTCAAATTTAAATGAGGCCAGAAAAAACGAACAACAATTCTGGTAAATCCCCATATGCATATTTCAAAGTTGGTACTGTTCTGCCCTAAACATAATTTTAGAGTTATTAACCATGCAAAGTAAGTACATCATGTTAAACTAGACATTTTTCTACCCCATTTACATATAAAGTTTGTTAAGTTTGGAGCTACGGTTATTTAGTTATGAAATAAAGCATTTTAACATGGCATTGGGGCAAATTAAAGCAAACAACAATTTAAACATTTCAAACATGCATGAAAGTTGGATATTATGAAACTAGACACAATTCTAAGCATTTTTCATATATAATTCATTTTAATCCGATGCACCATTTGTGAGTTATGTTATGCATGAACTAGGAGGACTTTTCTGTATAACTGCAAAACACAGGAATAATAGACAAAATCGCGGACACGGAAAAAAACTACACTGGGCCAAATCTGCAGCCTGGCCTAACAGTTGCAGGGGCGTTGGAGGCTCACCATGGGCCTCGGCCATTTGGTGGAGGAGGGAGGCCTGCAGGGCGCGCGGCTCGGCCTTTGAGCCCACCTGGCGAACACTTGCGGATGCGGCGCAGTCAACGCGGGCGTCGACCCCGTCATCCTCCTCTCGGACAGAGGCTGCACGGGACTTGGACAAGCACTCCTGATCGAAGAAGAGGAAGCAGAGGTCAGTAGTGGCTGGGAGCAGAGGTCCGGCGAGCGGGGTGGCGAGGTCTTGGGAGTCCGGATCTGGCCGGGAACGAGCTTGGACGCTGAGAAGAACCGGATCCGGCGGCCGACGCCTTTATCTGAAGAAGAAAGCAGCCATGGCATGGGGGCTTCAGGCAGGCGATGGGAATGCACGGGCGGTCGACGCGGGCGAGGGAAGCGGAGGGACTCCGGCGCAGCAGGGAGCTCGGCGGACGTTGTCGAGTTGGAGGCATCGGTGATCAGCGAGGCGAAGAGGACCACCATGGTGGCCTTTTGTAACTCGTCCATGATGGCGCGACGGCGAGCTCATGTCCGGGCAAGGGGAAGCAGGGAGACGACGGCTTGGGACAGAGGACCCGGTTGAGGACGACGTAGCAAAACGGGACGACCATGGGCTCCTCCAGGTGGCGGCTTGCTTGCTCCGGCGAGGCGGATGCAAGCAAGGAGAGTTGAGGCGGCCGGCGACGTTCTTCGGATCGGTGGTGCTGGCCTTGCAGAAGAAACAAGGTGACGACGCGATTATCAGCAGCAGTAGGAGAAGAACAGCGAGAAACAGGAAGGAGGCGCGGTGAGGAGGACCTGCGGGTCGGAGCGGCTTGATGGCGGGGGCCATGGCGTGGTGCTGCTTGGGGCCGGATGACGCTGCTCTCGATCCACCCTGGATCGAGGCACAGGAGGAGGGGAGGAGACGTGGAGCATCCTGCTCGAGCTCGAGGGTGAGGGCGGCGCTCAGGGTTGGCCGTGAGCAGAGGAGCTCAAACAGAGTGGTGCTGGCTGAATCGGAAGGAGGGGATGGATGGGACAGAGATGATTGGCCGATGCTCTGTTCGGTGGTGGCTGAATGCGCGGTGGATCGGGCAGGGAGATACCGAGGGGGATTCGGTGTAGTGGCGGCGGCGATGAGATTGATGGGACAGCCTGCCTAAAATCTAGGGTTAGGCTGCTTATATAGCAGCAGGTGGATTAGGTTAGGGGTGATCTAGTCCCTCCGATTGAAATCTGACGGTCCGAGAAAAATAGGTAGGGAGTCCAAATTAGAAAAACTAGATATTTTAGGGATGTTTGGGGATGATCCGGATCCAACGGGGACGACAACCCGGGTCGGGTCCGGGACAACTTTCGAACGTGCGCGCGAGGAGGGTCTAACAAAAGGCCACGGAGGCAAGGGGGGTTAGGAGGGGTTTTCGGAGCCTCCGATCGCGACCGATGGATCCGATCGACAGGGGGAATAGGTAGGCCTACGTGGGCTGGTTGTGACTGTGTAGAAGGCTGAGGGCTACGGGAGAGGAGAGAGAGAGAGAGAGAGAGAGAGAGAGAGAGAGAGAGAGAGACCCGGCAGTAGTTTCTGTAGACCGAAAACCTCCGACGATTTGACCGACTATATTGTCGCTATAGTTATCCGTTGGGGCATCAAACGGACTCCGAATGCGATGAAACTTGGCAGGCAGCCTATGTACACTATAACAACACCGCATGCCAACTTTCAACCCATTTCGAGAACATTTTCCGGCCACTTATAAAATACTATTTTGGACATGCCCCGGGCGCGTGCAAGTGTGTATGGGTTCAGAACGGACAACGGGGAGAACTGGGGGACCCGGACAAATGCAAGTTTTGAAAACATGATGATGCAATGCACATGATGACATGATGAAATGTAACACACAAGCAAAAGACATGGCAACAACAGTGAATAACTGGAAGACACCTGGCGCATCGGTCTCGGGGCGTTATAATATTGCAATGAAGGCAGTTTGTTGTTTGTCCGCCGACCAATTATTCCCTTAAGAACGCTAGCTTTCGGTTTCACCCGTCTGAGGTACATGTCCGAATGACCTGGTTGTAACAATAGCAGAGGTGCTCCCTTTATGCCCTAGCCGAACAAGCGGGGACGTAGGGCATAAGCACACGAGCCAGGTAACCCAGCTTGGCAAAAACTTAAGTCATAGAGGTGCATATAATGGCGAAGACATGATGTATATGAGCAAACAACACATATATATGGTGAGCTTTATGCTCAAAATAATAATAAGCTTCTATTGAGAGAAGCCCCCAGTTATGGTGGGGAATGTACATTTAAGGATGTATACCCCTCAAGTGTGAGGCTTACCCGAACACACGCTAGAAATCATAGAAAAACAAAGAAAAAAAGGAAAAGATGGAATGGAGAAAGAAAAGGGACGAACAAAGGTATGTGTTCGGACCTAGGCGTAGAATCTTCGGAGCCTACCAGTGTTCCATGGGTTCGGCCCTAAGAGATTATCCAATGCATTGCGAAGGCGATAGGCTCCTCCAGTGAGAACTTCATCTATAATGAAGGGAACCTCCCATTTGGGCTTGAGCTTGTACTTTTTATTCTCTGGTAGGCATTGAACAAGTTCACCGACATTATAAGTCTTTGCTCACACTTCTCTGCTTTGGTATCTTCGAGCTTGTTGTTGGTAGAATGCGGAACAGGCTTTTGCGTCATCACGCTCCTCCTCCAGGCCATCTAAGTCGTCATGCCGATCGAGCTCGGCCTCTCTCTCCTCATACGTGCGCACTCGAGGTGAATCATGAATAATATCGCAGGGCAAGACAGCCTCTACGCCGTTCACCATGAAGAGCATTGTGTATCCGATCGTGCGGTTGGGCATGGTCCGCAACCCCCAGAGTACGGAGTCGAGCTCCTCGATCCAGTGCTTATCCGACTCCTTTAGGGATCGCACTAGTCTGGGTTTGATGCCGCTCATTATCAGGCCATTGACCCGTTCAACTTGACTGTTTGTTTGGGGTGATACATGGAGGCGTAATCGAGTTTAATACCTAGATTAGCACACCAATTTTTCACCTCATCGGCTGTGAAATTAGAGCCGTTATCCATGATAATGCTATGTGGGACACCATAACAGTGTACAATGTCGGAGATAAAATCTATCACCGATCCGGCTTCAGGCGTTTTTACTGGTTTGGCCTCTATCCACTTAGTGAACTTATCCACCATAACCAGTAAATATTTCTTCTTATGGCTTCCCCCTTTAAGGGGCCCGACCATGTCTAGCCCGTAGACCGCGAAAGGCCAAGTATTAGGGATTGTTCTTAGGGCTATGGGTGGCATATGGCTTTGATTGGCAAAGAACTAGCACCCGACACAGCGCTGTACAAGGGCCTGTGCATCTGCTCTGGCCTTGGGCCAAAAGAAACCTATACTGAAGGCCTTGCTTATGAGGGCCTGAGCTGCGGCGTGATGGCCACTGAGGCCAGCATGTATTTCAGCCAAGAGCTGCCGCCCCTCCTCTTCGGAGATACATCTTTGAAGAACTCCAGTAGTACTTTTCTTGTAGAGTTCTCCTTCGTGAATTTTGTAGGCTTTGGAGCATTGAATTATGCGACGGGCCTCGTTCTGGTCATCAGGGAGCTCCTGCCTATTAAGGTAGGCTAGGAAAGGTTCAGTCCATGGAGCGATTACCGCCATGAATACATGGGCGGAAGGTGTTGGCTCAATGCCTGACCCCCGGTGATGTCCGAGTCGTCTTTGGCATTCGGGGGTGTGGTCAGAGCCGGACTGGTATTTCCGCTCTCATCCTGCCATACCACGGATGGCTTGAAAAGCCTTTCCATGAAGGTGTTAGGCGGGATGGGTCACGTTTAGCGCCCATTCGAGCAAGGATGTCCGTTGTCTGATTGATGTCTCGGGCCACATGGTGGAATTCAAGCCCTTCAAATTGAGCTGATATTTTGAGTATGGCGTTGCGGTAGGCTGCCATCTTCGGATCTTTTGCACCGAATTCTCCATTAATTTGAGATATCTCGAGGTTAGAATCCCCACGCACCTCAAGGCGTTGTATGCCCATAGAAACGGCCATCTAAAGCCCATGCAGCAGTGCTTCATATTCTGTCGCGTTATTGGAGTCCGTATACATGCTTTGTAATACATAACGGACTGTGTCCCCTTCAGGGGATATTAGGATGACACCAGCCCCCAATCTGGCTAACATTTTAGAGCCGCTAAAGTACATCACCCAGTTAGAATATGTGTTGTACTCTTTAGGGAGTTTGGCTTCTGTCCATTCGGCGACGAAGTCAGCCAACAACTGAGATTTAATAGCTCGGCGTGGCTTATATGTTATTTCAATGGCAAGAGTTCGATAGCCCATTTGGCAATGCGGCCGATGGCGTCTCAGTTGTTTATGATGCCGTTGAGTGGAACTTCGGAAGCCACCGTGATCGAGCACTCTTGAAAGTAGTGTCGCAGCTTCCGAGATGCCATGAAAACCGCATAGGCTATCTTTTGATAGTGCGGGTATTGGGATTTTCATGGTGTAAGGACCGCCGATACGTAATACACTAGTTTTTGAAGTGGGAATTTGTGTCCCTCTTCCTCTCATTCGACGACAAGCACAGCGCTCACCACCTGGTGACTTGCGGATATGTAGAGCAACATAGGCTCGCCGACGTTTGGTGAGGCAAGGATTGGCTTGTTTGCTAACAAGGTTTTTATTTCTTCCAATCCAGTTGTTGCTGCATCCATCCACTCAAAGTGGTCGGTGTGTCGGAGCTGGCGATAAAGTGGCAGTGCCTTTTCTCCTAGTCTGGAGATAAAACGGCTCACACCCCGCTAGCTTTTGGACTTGTTTTAAGTATGTTGGCATTGCCAATTGCGATGGGGCCTGGATTTTTGCTGGGTTTGCTTCAATTCCTCTGTTGGACATGATGAACTCGAGCAGTTTTCCGGCTGGGACGCCGAAGACACATTTTTCCGGATTGAGTCGGATATCATATGTCCGGAGGTTGTCGAATGTGAGTCACGGATCGTCCACCAATGATTAGACATGCTTAGTCTTGATGATGACGCCGTCCACATAAGCCTCCACTGTCTTGCCAATTCGTTTTTCCACGCATGTTTGAATCATGCCTTGATACATGGCGCCGGTGTTTTTGAGTCTGAAAGGCATAGTGTTGAAGCAGAAAGGCCCATACGGCATAATGAATGCCGTTGTGGCCTAGTCAGATTCCTTCATCTTAATCTGGTCTAGAGTACGCGTCGAGGAAACACAGTGAATCGTGTCCTGAAGTTGCATCGATGATTTGGTCAATGTGGGGCAGAGGGAAGGGGTTTTTAGGGCAGGCCTTGTTGAGGTCTTTGAAATCGACACAAAGGCACCAGGATTTGTCCTTCTTTGGCACCATGACCAGGTTTGCTAACCAATCTGGGTGTTTGATCTCTCTAATGAACCCGACTTCAAGTAGTTTGGCTAGCTCCTCCCCCATAGCTTGTCGCTGGGGTTCAGAAAATCGCCGCTGCGTTTGCTTGACTGGCTTGAACCCCTTTATTATGTTGAGGCTGTGTTCGGCCAGTCTGCGTGGGATTCCTGGCATATCCGAAGGATGCCAGGCAAAGATGTCCCAATTCTCGCGCAGGAAAGCTCTTAGAGCGGCGTCGACTGTCGGATCTAGCTGTGCTCCAATAGCTGCTGTTTTATTAGGATATGTCGGGTGGACTTGGAATTTGTCTATTTCGTCTGCTGGCTTGAAAGAAGTGGACTTAGGCCTTTTATCAAGGATTACGTAGTCTCTATCCACTGTGGAATGCAGAGCGGTGAGCTCCTCGGTAACAAGGGCCTCGGATAATGCCTCGAGGGCCAAGGATGCGGTTTTGTTTTTGGCGCGGAGTGCTATGTCCGGATCACTGGTGATAGTGATAAGTTTGTTGGGCCCGGGCATTTTGAGCTTCATGTACCCATAATGGGGTATAGCTTGAAAGCATGTGAATGTGTCTCGCCCCAACAGGGCGTGATATCCGCTATTGAAAGGTGCCACATGGAAGATTAACTCTTCGGACCTATAGTTCTCTGGCGTGCCGAATACCACATCAAGTTTAATTTTTCCCGAGCATCGGGCTTCTCGTCTTGGGATAATGCCTCAAAAGGTTGTACTGCTTTGCTCAATGCGGCTCTTGTCTATTTGCATTTTATCAAGCGTGTCTTTGTAGATGAGGTTCAGTCCACTACCACCGTCCATGAGCACTTTAGTAAGCCGAAAGCCGTCGACAATTGGGTTTAAAACCAAAGCGGCTGGTGCGCGGACTGGTCAAGCCCTTGGTTCGTCATTGGCGGTGAAGGTTATCGTCATATCGTTCCAAGGATTTACTGCGTCTATTTGGTTGATTTCGACGAGGTCGCGGAGTGCCCTTTTACACCGATTATTTGAAGAGAATGTCTCGAAGACCGAAAAGGCATTGAGATCGTCGTCTTCCGGAGAGTATTTCTCTGAGGTTGTATTGGTGAGGATACCCTCACTGCTCTTAGCCACCTGCCGGAGTACCCAACATGCAAGAAGGTTGTGCGTTGGTTCGGAATTCGGCGTCATGTGTATCTGACAAGGCTTGTCGAGCCATTCATCAAGGACAGTTCTGTGTCCCGTTAAGGGCTTGATTTTCTTGTCCACGGGATGACGATCGGGTGCCCAGTGAGGGTGCATCCTTTTTGCCCATCCGATGGGTGGCTTAAAGGCGGGTGGTTCCCACCGGGTTGTCTGGGCTTTCCAGGTGCTTTCCATTGCACAATATTTGTATACTATGTGTGCTAATTCTGCAAAGTGCAGTATGCGGCGTCAGTTGAGGGCATTGAGGATCCCCTTGTCCGTACAGTTGCGGCAGAATATTGAAACTGCATTGGCGTCGCAGCAATGTTTAATCTTGTTTTAACGAGGAGGAATCTGGCCCAAAATTGATGGACTGTTTCCTGAGGTTGATGTCGTACGTACATTAGGTCACATATGTCCGAAGGACCGGAATTTCTTGGGGAGTATTGCTTGTGGTGGCTGGGCGGGCTAAAATACGAAACCCTGACCCACGGCGGAATCCGAAGATTGAAGAATTTCTGAGGTGACAAGCCCGGGATCCGGAGTGTCCTAGGGGTTCTCAGGCTCAACGCATGGTTCTATGTTCAGAGGACAGGAGGTCTCTTCCCGAAGATGGGTATCCTGCTCGCAAGGCTCGGAAATCCGAACATAGCTTGTTCTCAGCATAGGGGGAGAGTCATCCTCGGCTTGTTTCTCTACGACCCCCATCAGATGGGTGATCGGTGGGGACCTGATTTCCCTCTGATCGGGTTTAAGCCCAATCTGATCATAGTCTGTTGCGACCCCCAGGGCGGCGATGCGATCTAGCATTTCATTCAAAGACAAAATATCTGCCGGATCCATCTTGTCGGAGTGTTCGAGGCCGATGCGGAGATGATTTTTGGCAATTTGGGGGACCGCCTTTGGCTTAAGGACCGAGCGGGCACCAATGGTAAAACTGCCGAGCTGGAGGATCTTCCCAGGAACTAGGGCCCTTCCAGAGGTGATTTTGTCATTGATGACAAGGCGAGCCATCGATCCTTCTGTTGTAGACACAGAGGAACTCTCAACGAAAGCACCAATGTCAGTGTCAAAACTGGCAGATCTCGGGTAGGGGGTCCCGAACTGTGCGTCTGAGGATCGAAGGAAATAGGAGGCAGGGAACATGATGTTTACCCAGGTTCGGGCCCTCTTGATGGAGGTAATACCCTACTTCCTGCTTGATTGGCTTTGATGACTATAGGGGTTACAAGAGTTGATCTACCTCGAGATCGTAAGGGATAAACCCTAGATGTCTAGCCTGTATGATTTTTCATTGCCTCTACGGACTAAACCCTCCGGTTATATAGACACCGGAGGGGGCTAGGGTTGTACAGAGTCGGTTTACAGAGAAATGAAACTACACAGCGGACGCCAAGCTTGCCATCCACGCAAGGAGAGTCCCATCCGAACACGGGGGAAGGCCTTCTATCTTGTATCTTCACGGCCCATCAGCCCGGCCCACATCACATAGCCCGACCATCCGAGGACCCCTTAATCCAAGAATCCCTCACCCGGGTATATTTTCCATCATATGTTTTCAGATCTATAAACCAAAAAACCCAAAAATACCTTGCTGCAATTCATTTATATTTAGTTTAGTTTGCTCTTTTATTTATCTTTTATACCTATCTCTTTCAGATCTCACTCTTGTTCATAACCGTGAAGGGATTGGCAACCCCTTTTTCGCGTTGTGTGTAAGTGTTTGTTAGTTTGTGCAGGTGCATAGATTGTAGGATTGCTTGTGCCTCCTACTGGATTGATACCTTGGTTCTTAATTGGGGGGAATACTTATCTCTAGCTACTTTGCTGCATCACCCTTTCCTCTTCAAGGGAAAAATCAACGCAAGCTCAAGAAGTAGCAATCCCTACTCCTTGCATTGACATCAATTGATGGGCATCTCCATAGCCCATTGATTAGCCCCTTCGATGTGGGAGTTTCTCCCTTTTTTTCTTCTCCACGCAACCTCCACCATCATACTCTATTCCACCTATAGTGTTATATCCATGGCTCACGCTCATGTATTGCGTGGGAGTTGAAAAAGCTTGAGAACATTAAAAGTATGAAACAATTGCTTGGCTTTTCATTGGGGTTGTGCATGATAAATACTTTGTGTGATGAAGATAGAGCATGACAACTTTATATGATTTTGTAGGTATAACTTTCTTTAGCCATAATATTTTGAGAAGACATGATTGCTTTATTTAGAATGCTTGAAGTATTATTGTTTTTATGTCAATATTAAACTTTTGTTTTGAATCTTATGGATCTGAATATTCATACCACAATAAAGAAAGATTGCATTATAAACATGTTAGGTAGCATTCCACATCAAACAAATTGTTTTTATCATTTACCTACTCGAGGACGAGCAGGAATTAAGCTTGGGGATGCTTGATACGTCTCCGACGTATCTATAATTTCTTATTGTTCCATGATATTATATTAACCATCTTGGATGTTTTATATGCATTATTTTTCTATTTTATATCATTTTTTGGGACTAACATATTAACCTAGTGCCCAGTGCCAGTTGTTGTATTTTCCCTGTTTTTGTTTTTATAGAAATCAATACAAACAGAGTCCAAACGAAATGAAACTTTTTGATGATTTTTCTTGGACAAGAAGACACCCACGAAGCTTCGGGAGGAGGCCAGAAGAGCTATAGGTGGGCCACAGGCTCACCAGGCGCGCCCTGCAAGCTTGTGCCCCCCGGTAGCCCCTCTAACCCTAATCTCAGCTCCATAAATACCCAAATACTCCCCGTATACTAGAGGGCACACCAGAAATACTTTCCCACTGCCGCAAGCTTCTGTTCTCGTGAGATCCCATCTTGGGGCCTTTTCTGGCACTCTGTTGGAGGGGGATTCGATCATGGAGGGCCTCTACACCAACCTTGCTACCCTTCCGATGATGTGTGAGTAGTTTACCACAGACCTATGTGTCCATAGCTCGTAGCTAGATGACTTCTTCTCTCTCTTTGATCTTCAATACAATGTTCTCCTCAATGTTCTTGGAGATCTATTCAATGTAATCTTCTTTTGCGGTGCGTTTGTTGAGATCCGATGAATTTTTGATTTATGATCAGATTATCTATGAATATTATTTGAGTCTTCTCTGAACTCTTTTATGCATTATTAAGATAGCTTTGTATTTCTCTCCAATCTATTGATCTTGTTTGGCCTACTAGATTGACCTATCTTGCAAAGGGAGAGGTGTTTTGTTTTGGGTTCAATCTTGCGGTGTCCTCACCAAGTGACAGAAGGGGTAGCGAGGCACCTATTTGTATTGTTGACATTAATGATAAAAAGATGGGGGTTTTACCATATTGATTGGATCTATCCCTCTACATCATGTCATCTTGCTTAAGGTGTTACTCCGTTCTTGTTAACTTAATACATAGATGGATGCTGGGTAGCGGTCGATGTGTGCAGTAATAGTAGTAGATGTAGGTAGGAGTCAGTCTACTTGACACAGATGTGATGCCTACATTCTTGATCATTGCCTTATATATCGTCATAACTATGCGGTTTTCTATCAATTGCTCAATAGTAATTTGTTTACCCAGTGTATGCTTTCTTTGAGGAGAGAAGTCTCTAGTGAAAACTATGGCCCCCGGGTCTATTTTTATCATATTTTTCAGATCTATAAAACCCAAAACCCAAAATACCTTTCTTCTATTTATTTATTTTTATTTATTTTTGCACTTTTATTTATCTTTTATACCTATCTCTATCAGATCTCACCCTTGCAATTAACCGTGAAGGGATTGACAACCCCCTTTATCACGTTGGGTGCAAGTATTTGTTTGTTCGTGTAGGTGCTATCATTGGAGACTTGTGTGCTCCTATTGGATTGATACCTTGGTTCTCAAACTGAGGGAAATATCTATGTCTACTTTACTGCATCACCCTTTCCTCTTCAAGGGAAAAACCAACGCAAGCTCAAGAAGTAGCATGCACCATCGCGTGGGCTTCAGCAGGGAGAACCTTTATCCCTTTCTTGTTCCTCTTTGTTGCTGGTCGGCTTCCTGCTTTGTTATCTAGGAAAGTTGGCAATGGTGAATTAATTCCAATTAAATCATGCCAAAGGGCTCTGGGCATTTCCCATTTACTATTTGCGGATGACACATTGCTACTTTTTAAGGATGGACATGATCAAGCCCTTCAAGACCGTGAAGTTTTGCATTCACATGCACTTGCCACTGGACAGTTCATAAATCCTTCGGAATGCTCTATATTCTTTGGTAATCTTATCCTAATGTTGTTCGGATTGATGTCAGGTCTGTTTTGGATGTTACTTCTGAAGCTTTCAAGGAGAAATAGCTCGGTTTGCCTACCCCAGATAGATGTATGTCACGTGATAAATTATTAGCAAGATTAGCAAAGTGAATGCTCTTATGGGATGATGGTCTGCTATCTCAACCAACAAGGGAGGTACTTATTAAGTCGGTTGCGCAGACTTTCCTGACTTACATTATAAGGTTTTTTTAAACTTCCTTTCTCCATATGTGATGAACTAACAAAATGGTTAAGAATTATTATTGGGGTGTTGTTGAAGGTAAATGGAAAACAATTTGCAATCTTGGGAAAATCTTAAGAAACCAAAGCTACATGAGGGTTTGGGCTTCCGGGAGTTTCGCGCTTTCAATCAAGCTTTGCTGGCTCATCAGGCTTGGAGACTTCTTATGAGGCCGGATAGCTTGTGCGCACAGGTTTTAAAAGCCAAATATTACCCTAATTGTTGTCTTGAGGATACTATTTTTGGTGGCAATGCTTCATCATCTTGGCAAGCTACCTCTTATGGTTTGGATCTATTGTAAACAAGGATTAGTTTGGAGGGTGGGTAATGGACAAATTATCCGTATTTGGAGAGATTCCTGGATCTAGAGACCACTCTCATATAAGCTTGTATCAACGAAGCGTAGATGCATGTTGGGGCTTGTCTCAGAGCTCATAGACCACTTTGGTAATTGGAAGCTGGACGTACTGCACCAGGACTTCATGCAGATGGATATCTCTAAAATTCGAAATCTTCATCTGTTTGTTCGTTTGGATGATTTTCTAGCTTGGGCGCCTAAAAAAAGAGGCTCTTTCTCTCATGATAGTGCTTACATAATGTCTATGGAGGAATGCTGGAGCTCGATCACAACTAGTAGTAGTTTTGCTCCTGACGGAAGTAGGGAAATATGGAACAACATATGGAAGAGCTATGTGCCACCCATTGTTAAATTTTTTGCATGGAGGTTGTGCGATGATTCTCTCCCTACTTGGCGTAACAAGCATAAGAGGAGCCTACAACTTTCAGATCAATGCCCGGTATGTGGAGTAGAAGCAGAGAATAATAATCACCCTTTCGTCAAATGTTCATTTTAAGTTATGTTGTGGCGTAGTTTGTCGGATGTTTGGAACTTGCCTAAGTTGGAAACCTTCAGAAATACTGGGAGAGGTTGGCTACTTATTGTTGTTGTGGGTGTCGGTGTCAAAACCGGCGGATCTCAGTAGGGGGGCCCGAACTGTGCGTCCAAGGTCGATGGTAACAGGAGACAGGGGACACAATGTTTTACCCAGGTTCGGGCCCTCTCTATGGAGGTAATACCCTATGTCCTACTTGATTGATCTTGATGAATATAAGTATTACAAGAGTTGATCTACCACGAGATCATAATGGCTAAACCCTAAAGGCCTAGCTTGTATGGTTATGACAATGAGTCTCCCCTCTGGACTAAGTCCTCCGGTTTATGTAGACACCGGGAGGATCTAGGGTTACACAAGGTCGGTTACAAAGAAAGGAATCTACATATCTAGTCGCCAAGCTTGCCTTCCACGCCAAGGAGAGTCCCATCCGGACACGAGTGCAGTCTTCGGCCTTCGTATCTTCACAGCCCATCAGTCCGGCCCATGGCTAACAGGTCGGACGCCCGAGGACCGCTTAGTCCAGGACTCCCTCAGCAGCCCCTGAACCTGGCTTCAATGACAATGTATCCGGCGCATAGATCTGTCTTCGGCATTGCAAGGTGGGTTCCTTCCTCCGAACTCCAAGATAGTCTTCGAACGTATTTGAACATGTCCGGACCTGTAACACAACACCACACACAACCGCAGAGAGAATATAATATTCCACGAGTCCAATCTGATGACAACTTTTATAACGTGATGTCACGCTCGCCCAGTTTTTCGAACCGTTTCCTGTCCCGCCATTCCACGTTTCGAGGCATGGTTGCTATTGGCACGCTCTGTCGAAACAGAGATCGTGTCCCATAATTGCGGGATTCTCATTAACACGAGCATGGGTAACCCAACCATTTTGTTGGAAAGATCCCTTAGGAATAGGCAGGCTTTCAGGCTCAAGAGGAGGCGTTTAATTCATGTTGCCTTTATAAAGGAACCAAGGGCCGTCCTTTTCGACGCCGAACTTCTCCTCAGCCTCTCCAACCTCGAGTTCTAGCACCCAAGGTTTCGACTTCATTGCTTCGAGCTTCCCCATTATGTTCGGACCCAGCCCTCAAGGCCGATGGGTGGCTTGCTCTGTTATAGAGGAGGACATTGCGAAGATTCGAGCGGCCAGATACCTGACCGCGGAAATCCACCATAGGCTTCCTGCTGAAGGGAAGGTTACCCCGACCCCCAGATCTGGCGAGAGGGTCATATTCATCTCACACTTCCTTCGAGGGCTAGGGCTCACTCTTGACCCCTTCGTCCGGGGGCTAATGTTCTATTATGGTCTATATTTTCACGATCTAGCCCCAGAGTCTTTCCTCCATGTCTTGGTGTTCATCATTACGTGCGAGGCCTTCCTCCAAATCCCCCCACACTTTAGCTTATGGCTCAAGACCTTCAGTGTGAAACCAAAGGTAGTCATCAGGAAACAGGTGGAGTGCAGCGGTGATGTAGTCAGCCATCTCACCAACACTCCTTGGCCAAAAGGATCTTTTACTGAAACTTCCAATCAATGGCAGCGAGAGTGGTTTTACGGTATGGAGCACCGCAGCACCAAGTGGGCAGCTGCACCCACGTTTCTCCCCAGCCCACCGTTATAGCTTGCATCATGGGCCAACAAGAGGATGGATTGGGGATCAATTGATGAAGTGCGGACTCTACAAAGCCGCATCCGAACCCTCCTCGAGAGGGACATTGATCTTGTTAGCGTGATTCAAGTAATGCTGATTCGCCGAATCCTACCATACCAACGCAGGCCTCTCCGTATGTGGGAGTTCAATCCAGAAGGACCACGAACCCTCCAACAATTCTTCGGCATTACGCACAAAGGGATGTGGAATTTGTTTTTGGGAAAAAGAAAACATTGGCCGGACACTACTAAGGACACATGCCTCGACTGTAACCGTCTGGATACCCCGGTAAGCACTTGACTTTCGAACACCCCCCTTTTTTAAGTATGCCGTAATAAATTACTGAGCAAACTATCTCCTTCCAGGGCTGGATAAAGAAAGCGGAGCTGATTAGGTGTCCGGCCCCCTTCCTGAAGGTTCAGCGGATCCTGTATTAACAAGGATGCTAGCCCCAACACCATACCAGATGCCTGTGAGGGAGGGCGAGGCAGAGAGGACCAAAGACGGCCCCCATGCCGAAGGTGTGCCAGACAAGATTCCATCGTCCTAAGACCAAAAATGACCGGGAAGTCAACGTCTCTTCCCCCCATGGGATGAAAAAGGGCCACCTCCGAAGATTGGGAGGAAAAGGCTCCTAAACGAGGCAAGATGCCTTCGCCGGGTTGCTCGGGCTTGGAGGACAATGTCATCGTGCAGTCCCATGACGAAGACAAGCCTCAGGTCAAATCGTAAGTGAACAAGGGTGTTTTAAACACGTCTCGCCCCTTTCTTGTAACGTCTAGAATATATGTTTTTTTGCAGATCGGCATGCAGTCTTCTTCAACAATCCTCTTCCTCGGGGGATCTTCTCCCGAAGATGATGGAAAGCGAGATACCTCCAGCAATCTCCTCACCCAACAGGGCGGACGACTTCAAGGTGTCATCGCAGAGGGTCTCTCCCGATCAACAAGTGGTGCGAGGGATGATGAAGACACAACCCGAACGTGATACTTCGGTGGCCCAGGGTCCGGGGACCAAGAATAAAGACCCCAAACATTCCGGTCTACAGCCGGATACGAATAAACAGATCCCTTCAAAAGGAGGCCATACTCCTACAGCAGCCTCCAGAGACCCAGAGGCGCTGGATATATTGACGAACATGCTGTGACAGGCATCCGTCTCAGAGGAACATCGTACCTTGATGGGCACGGTGGTCGAAAAGGTCTTGGCCGCAAAGAGCGGATTGAATGAGGCCTTCGTGGGCCTGCTAAGAGGCTTCAAGGTTTGTATCATAATATGTTCGATTGTGTTATATTCAAGAATACACCTGTGTATAGATAGTAGCCCCTGAGACTCTGATTGGCTTCCCGAGGGAGGCGATCAGAGGATCAAAAGATATGCCCAGAAGTAATATGATTAATTGGAACACAGGCTGTGACCTCCCCAGAAACTGCCCAGACTATAGAGATTGTGGATTTGCAACACAAGATTGATGAGGCAGATACTGATATCGCACTTATCAACAGGCGTCTTGATGAGTCGCAAGGTACGTATTCGGAGAAACCTTTACATATACGTGTTTGTAATATAAGCGTGACGCTGAAAGTTGCATACTAGAATATGCATGGCTGCAGATGGTGCCGCCGCCGTTGAGATTCTTTGGGCGGAGCTGGCCCAGGCCAAGGAGCAAGCCCGGTTTAGTGATGCAGCTGTCGAAATGGCATCGGCCAAGTTAAAGGCCGAACAAGCTGCTCGGCACCAAGATGAGGAGAAAATATCCTCGATGGCGCTCGAACTGAAAAATGCTACTAGCCGCTGTGAATTCCTATAGAAGGATAATAAAGCCAAAGCGGCTGAGCTTGACAAGGCCTTGCGAGAGGCGAAAGAAGCGCGGTCCAAATCTAGAGCGACTCGTGAGGAGATCTGGCAAGCTGCGGAGATTGCGGCTGGTAAGCCCTTTTTATTATAGACTAAGTTCGGCGATCCGAATTATGCTCGGCTTAACCAAGTGTGGAGTTCTCCAGACGTGTTTTCGGACTTGCCGAAGAGTTCACCTGATGCGGCACAGTTTTACCAAGCGCAAGAGGGATATGCAACGGAGAAGCTTTTCTAGTCACAGTTCGGTGCATCAAAACGCCCTCTGCTACTGAATGAACAGATGTCCCAATGGGCCGAGCTTCACAGGATGTCCGGTGTTGCCATGAAGAACGTCATACTTCAGCGGTGGCCGACTGAGCCGATTCCAAATAGCTATTTCGGCTTGGTGCGGCGGCTTGCTGATGCGGTGCCACGTATCGACGCCGTGAAGCGGTCGGCGTGCATTGAAGGTGCACAGATGGCCTTTGTCCGAGTCAAGACGTACTGGGGGAAGATGAAGGCCGTCGATGTTGCAGCGTAGGGTCCACCCAAGGGCAAGGACCATCACGCACCAGAGCATTACTTTGAGGACATCTTAGAGGCTTCCCGCTTGATAGAGGGTCAATGTTCGAAAGGCATAATATTCTAGTGAACTCTTTCCGAATTTTAAAAGACAATTGTTATAATCAGTCTATATTTTGATTTTGCCTAAAGGCTTTTGTTCCTCCTATGCAGCCATTTGTATATGAACTGAAAGTTTTCTAGTCGTCGGCTTCAGCCCCCTCGTAGGAAGTACAGGGGTGTTTGAAAAAGCATCTGATCACTCTTGACCCAATGTCTTGGTCCGTGAAGGAGGTGTCAATGTGGCGAACCAGGCAACCAGACTATAGGGCGTTAACACTTTCACTTAGCCATAGGAGTTTTATGGTGGGTCTACGACATAGCCCCTAGTATGTATGCAGCTTACTCATACGATGTGTTTACATATTTGATTGGAAAGAGGTCCTTCGTGTGACACGGAGGGAATCGCGAAAGATTCTGATAAGTCATCGAGTGGTTGACCAGCTCTCGCCGCATCATGATAGTCAGTTTTTGGCTTTCTCTACTAAGGTGCTTAACCAGGTGAACCGGAAGCATTGTCGGCATGGTTGATTATAATGTTGGCTGAAAACATGGGTGCTGTTTAAGCTTATTTATGCAAACAAGAGCAAAAGAGTCCATAAAAGTTTTTCTTTTTCACTTTCAGTTTATCAACTGATTTGCTTGAGGACAAGCAAAGGCTTAAGCTAGGGGGAGTTGATACGTGTCCAACGTATCTACTTTTCCTAATGCTTTTCCTCTTGTTTTGGACTCTAATTTGCATGATTGAATGAAACTAACCCCAGACTGACGTTGTTTTCAGCAGAACTACCATGGTGTTGTTTTTGTGTAGAAATAAAAGTTCTCAGAATGAATGAAACTTTGCGAGAATTTTTTATACAATAAGAGAATTTCTGGAGCCAAGAACTACCGGAGGGGCACCTGGGTGGGCACAACCCACCAGGGCGCGCCTGCCCCCCCCAGCCGCGCCCAAATGTGCTGTCCCCGCCTGGTGGTCCCGTAGACCTTGAAACCGACGCTATAAAATCTTATTTTTCTAGAAAAAACAAGGAGAAAGAATTATTGCGTTCCACGAGACGGAGCCACTGTCACCTCCTGTTCTTCATCGGGAGGCCAGATCTGGAGTCCGTTTGGGGCTCCGGAGAGGGGGATCTTCAATCTTCGTCATCACCAACCCTTCTCCATGGCCAATTCCATGATGCTCCCCATCGGGAGTGAGTAATTCCTTCATAGGCTCCTTCGTCGGTGAGGAGTTGGATGAGATTCATCATGTAATCTAGTTAGTTTTGTTATGGCTTGATCCCTAGTATCCACTATGTTCTGAGATTGATGTTGCTATGACTTTGCCATGCTTAATGCTTGTCACTTTAGGCCTAGGTGCCATGATTTCAGATCTGAACCCTTTATGTTATCACCATTATATCCATGTTCTAGATCTGATCTTGCAAGTTATAGTCACCTACTACGTGTTATGACCCGGCAACCCCGGAGTGACAATAGTCGGGACCACTCCAGGTGATGATCGTAGTTTGAGGAGTTCATGTATTCACCGTGTGTTAATGCTTTGTTATGGTTCTCTATTAAAAGCAGGCCTTAATATCCCTTAGTTTACAATAGGACCCCGCTACCACAGGAGGGTAGGACAAAAGATGTCATCCAAGTTCTTTCCATAAGCACGGATGACTATTTACGGAATACATGCCAACATTATATTTGTGAACTGGAGCTAGTGTCGTATCGCCCTAGGTTATGACTATCACATGATGAATATCATCCAAAAAATTGCCGATCCAATGCCTACGAATTTCTATCATATTGTTTCCGCTAAGTTACTACTACTATCGTTACTGTTGCACTTGCTACAAAATTACTGCTATCATTGTTACCGTTGCTATTACTATTGCCACTACTATCAAAACTATCATATTATTGTGCTACTGACCACTTTGCTGCAGATAATTAATCTTCATGTGTGAGTGAATTGACAACTCAGTTGCTAATACTTACAAATATTCTTAGGATCCCCTGATGTCGAGTCTATAAATTTGGGTTGAATACTCTACCCTCGAAAACTGTTGCAATCCCCTATACTTATGGATTATCAAGCTTCATCGGTCGTTCCTCCGCTCATTGGCATTCCATTTGTTATGTCCGTTGCTGTGTTGTTTGCTTCACTGTCTGACCGAAGTTTGGGCTTGGCCTCAGTTTTGCCTATTGCCAATTTATTTAATTTCCTTGCTCATCGTTCTTTTGCACCTGCTCGGGGAGTGCTTTTTCTTCAGTTTGCGAATGTTCTTGATTTTCTCTCTTGCCGCTGAGTGAGGTTCGAGTGTGGTTTACATATTACTTATAATCAGTCTCCTCTAATTTATCATTGTCTTCTACTACTTTCTAGCGTTCGGTTCTACTTTCAGTAGCCCAGGATGATCCTTTTCTTCTTTGTCTCACCACTCTTGCCTTTAGACTGCGCTTAAATTTTACTCTTTGTTTTAAAAGCTTTACATGACATATCCAATGTAAAACATCAAACAGACGAGCCTCTATCACATAATCATCCCTACTACCTTTATTCATAAATATAAGATGTTCTAACTTTTTTCAAAATCAGATGTACATATATAGACAAATTTTAGTGTGTTCGTTCACTTATTTTCAGTCTATATGTAGTCCATAGTGAAATATCTAAAACATCTAATATTTCTAAACGAAGGGTGTACTATTAAAGGGGAGTTTGTGGTTATGTTGTTATATGGTAATTATCATCGTCATGACAATGGCTTGATACGTCTCCAACGGATCTATAATTTTTGATTGTTCCGTGCTATTATATTATCAACCTTGGATGTTTTATATGCATTTATATGCTATTTTATATGATTTTTGGGACTGACCTATTAACCTAGAGCCCATTGCCAGTTTATGTTTTTTCCTTGTTTTAGAGTATCGCAGATAAGGAAAATCAAACGGAGTCCAATTGACCTAAAACTTCACGAAACTTATTTTTGGACCAGAAGAAGCCCATGGAGTATTGGAGATGGACCAGGAGAGTCACGGGCTGCCCACGAGGGTGGGGGCGCGCCCACCCCCCTGGGTGCGGCCCCTGCCTCGTGGACAGCCCGGAGGTCCACCGACGTACTTCTTCCTCCCATATATACCCATATACCCTAAAAACTTCGGGGAGCACAATAGATCGGCAGTTCCGCTACTAGAAGCCTCCATAGCCACCGAAAACCAATCTAGACCCGTTCCGGCACCTTGCCGGGGGGGGGAATCCCTCTCCAGTGGCCATCTTCATCATCTCGGTGCTCTCCATGACGAGGAGGGAGTAGTCCACCCTCAGGGCTGAGGGTATGTACCAGTAGCTATGTGTTTGATCTCTCTCTCTCTCTCTCTCTCTCTCTCTCGTGTTCTTGAGGTGGCACGATCTTGATGTATCGCGAGCTTTGCTATTATAGTTGGATCTTATGATGTTTCTCCCCCTCTACTCTCTTGTAATGGATTGAGTTTTCCCTTTGAAGTTATCTTATCGGATTGAGTCTTTAAGGATTTGAGAACACTTGATGTATGTCTTGCGTGGGATAACCGTGGTGACAATGGGTTATTCTATTGATTCACTTGATGTATGTTTTGGTGATCAACTTGCGGGTTCCGCTCATCAACCTATGCATAGGGGTTGGCACACGTTTTCGTCTTGACTCTCCGGTAGAAACTTTGGGGCACTCTTTGAAGTACTTTGTGTTGGTTTGAATAGATGAATCTGAGATTGTGTGATGCATATCGTATAATCATACCCACGGATACTTGAGGTGACATTGGAGTATCTAGGTGACATTAGGGTTTTGGTTGATTTGTGTCCTACGGTGTCATTCTAGTACGAACTCTATGATAGATTGAATGGAAAGAATAGCTTCATGTTATTTTACTACAGACTCTTGAATAGATCGATCAGAAAGGATAACTTTGAGGTGGTTTCGTACCCTACAATAATCTATTCGTTTGTTCTCTGCTATTAGTGACTTTGGAGTGACTCTTTGTTGCATGTTGAGGGATAGTTATGTGATCCAATTATGTTATTATTGTTGAGAGAACTTGCACCAGTGAAAGTATGAACCCTAGGCCTTGTTTCAATGCATTGCAATACCGCTTGTGCTCACTTTTATCATTAGTTACCTTGCTGTTTTTATATTTTCAAATTACAAAAAAAATTATCTACCATCCATATACCACTTGTATCACCATCTCTTCGCAGAACTAGTGCACCTATACAATTTACCATTGTATTGGTTGTGTTGGGGACACAAGAGACTCTTTGTTATTTGGTTGCAGGGTTGCTTGAGAGAGACCATCTTCATCCTACGCCTCGTACGGATTGATAAACCTTAGGTCATCCACTTGAGGGAAATTTGCTACTGTCCTACAAACCTCTACACTTGCAGGCCCAACAATGTCTACAAGAAGAAGGTTGTGTAGTAGACATCAAGCTCTTTTCTAGCGCCATTGCCTGGGAGGTTAGTGCTTCAAGGTATATCTTTAGATCTTGCAATCGAATCTTTTTGTTTCTTGTTTTAGCACTAGTTTAGTTTATAAAAGAAAACCAAAAAATGGAATTGAGTTTGTCTCATACGCTTCATCTTTTTAATATCTTTTGTGAGAATTATGGAAAG
The DNA here is from genome assembly GCF_018294505.1 of Triticum aestivum. NCBI lineage: Eukaryota > Viridiplantae > Streptophyta > Magnoliopsida > Poales > Poaceae > Triticum > Triticum aestivum. The sequence continues at coordinate 246,693,474 of NC_057794.1, forward strand.
GGAAATTGTGCCAAAGTGTTAGAAGAAGAATGCATTAAAATGTTTGGCACTAAATCTTTGAATGATGAGCATGATTGCAATGTTGTTAGTATGAATTCCTTGAATATCCATGATGCTAATGATATGCAAAACCACAGGCTTGGGGAAGCTATGTTTGATGAAGATGATATTTTTTGTCCCCCGAGTTTTGATATGCAAATTTATAATGATGATAGCATGCCTCCTACTTATCATGATTATATTGATGAAAGTGGATTTGGAGAGGTCGTGACTTTATTTTGTGATGAATCCACTATTTCGGAAGAGGTTCCAATTGATTATGAGAACAAAGTTGCTATCTATGATGATTATTGTGATGACTTGTATGCTATAAAGAATAATCATATCCATGAAACTTATCATCATGATTTTAGTTTTCAATTGGATTATGTCTGACATGATAATTATTTTGTTGAGTTTGCTCCCACTATTATTCATTAGAAGAAATTTGCTTATGTGGAGAGTAACAAAAATTCTATGCTTATGCATCATGAAAAGAATGCTTTATGTGATAGTTATATTGTTAAATTCATTCATGATGCTACTGAAAATTATTATGAGGGAGGAATATATGGTTGTAGGAGTTGCAATAATATCAAGTTTCCTCTCTATGTGTTGAAAATCTTAAAGTTATGCTAGTTTTACCTTCTTATGCAAGTTGATTCTTGCTCCCACAAGTTGTTTCCTCACAAAATCCCTATGCATAGGAAGTGGGTTACACTTAAATGTGCTAGTCATATTCTTCATGATGCTCTCTTTATGTTTCAATTCTTATCTTTTATGTGAGCATCATTGAAATCATCATGCCTAGCTAGGGGCGTTAAACGTTAGCACTTGTTGGGAGGCAACCCAATTTTATTTTTGTTATTTGCTTTTTGCTCCTTTTAGTAATAAATAATTCATCTAGCCTCTTTTTAGATGTGGTTTTATGCTTTCAATTAGTGTTTGTGCCAAGTGCAACCTTTGGGAAGACTTGGGGAAAGTCTTAGCGATCATGCTGTAAAAAACAGAAACTTTAGCGCTCACGAGATTAGCTGCCATTTTTTATTGGAGAGTGATATTTAGTTAATTATTTTTGAATATGATTAATAGATAAATTCCTCACGTCCAGAAATTTATTTTAGAATTTCTGGGGTTCAAGAAGTTTGCGTTAGTTACAGATTACTACAGGATGTTCTGTTTTTGACAGATTCTGTTTTCTATGTGTTGTTTGCTTATTTTGATGAATCTATGAGTAGTATCGGAGGGTATGAACCATAGAGAAGTAGTAATACAGTAGATATTACACCAATATGAATTTAAAATGAGTTCATTACAGTACCTTGAAGTGGTGTTTTGTTTTCTTTCGCTAACGAAGCTTACGCGTTTTCTGTTAAGTTTTGTGTTGTGAAGTTTTCAAGTTTTGGGTAATGATTCGATGGACTGTGGAATAAGGAGTGGCAAGAGCCTAAGCTTGGGGATGCCCAAGGTACCCCAAGGTAATATTAAAGGACAACCAAGAGCCTAAGCTTGGGGATGCCCTGAAAGGCATCCCCTCTTTCGTCCTCGTTCATCGATAACTTTACTTGGAGCTATATTTTTATTTACCACATGATATGTGTTTTGCTTGGAGCGTCATTTTATTTTATTTAGTTTTGCTTGCTGCTTGAATAAAATACTAAGATCTGAAATTCTTAAATTTTAGAGAGTCTTCACATAGTTGCATAATTATTCGACTACTCATTGATCTTCACTTATATCTTTCGGAGTAGTTTGTCATTTGCTCTAGTGCTTCACTTATATATTTTAGAGCACGGTGGTTGTCGGTGTCAAAACCGGCGGATCTCGTGTAGGGGGTCCCGAACTGTGCATCTAGGCTGGATGGTAATAGGAGGCAGGGGACACAATGTTTTACCCAGGTTCGGGCCCTCCTGATGGAGGTAAAACCCTACGTCCTGCTTGATTAATATTGATGATATGGGTAGTACAAGAGTAGATCTACCACGAGATCAGAGAGGCTAAACCCTATAAGCTAGCCTATGGTATGCTTGTATGTTGTGGTTGTTGTCCTACGGACTAAAACCCTTCGGTTTATATAGACACTGGAGAGGGTTAGGGTTACACAAGGTCGGTTACAAAGGAGGAGATATCCATATCCGTATTGCCTACCTTGCCTTCCACGCCAAGTAGAGTCCCATCCGGACACGAGATGAAGTCTTCAATCTTGTATCTTCATAGTCTAACAGTCCGGCCGATGGAGATAGTCCGACTGTCCAGAGACCCCCTAATCCAGGACTCCCTCAGTAGCCCCTGAACCAGGCTTCAATGACGATGAGTCCGGCGCGCAGTATTGTCTTCGACATTGCAAGGCGGGTTCCTTCTCCGAATACATCACAGAAGAATTTGAATAGGAGGATAGTGTCCGACCCTACAAAATAAGTTCCACATACCACCGTAGAGAGAATAATATTTTCACAAACCTAATTTGCTGACTTGTTTTGACAGTATGACGTTATGTCATGGCCCAGTGATTATTCGAACTGTTTCCTTTAACCAGCCCAGCACATAACACGAGGCAGTTTTTCGACACATCTTGTCAAGGCAGAGATCGTGTCCCCTTATTACGGGATTCTCATCAATACGGGCGTGGGTAACCCAACCGCGCCATCAATTATGGCGCTTGGGGGATAAGCGAGTTTTACCAGGCAAGTGGGGACGCTTAGCTTCGGCCACCCATATAAAGGGATAAGGATTCACCTTTCTATCCACGCCTTCTTCCTCCGTTGCTCATCCGTTTTCGCACACTCGAGCTCTAGCGCCCAAGTCCGCACTTCCCACCTCAACCTTCTCCAACCATGTCCGGAGCGGGAGGCAGGTGGATGGTCTCCTCCGTCACGGAGGGAGACATCAAGAAGCTGCGCGGAGCCGGGTACTTAGCCGTGAATATCGCGCATCGGCTGCCCGATGCGGGGCAGATCGTCCCTACCCCGGAACCTCACGAGAGGGTAGTTTTCCTCCACCACTTCCTCCATGGATTGGGGTTGCCCCTCCATCCATTCGTCCGTGGTCCCATGTTCTACTATGGGCTGGACTTTCATGATCTGGCCCCGAACTTTGTCCTCAACATTTCGGCGTTCATCGTCGTGTGTGAGGCTTTCCTCCGCATTCGGCCCCACTTCGGCATGTGGTTAAAAACCTTCAATATCAAGCCGAAGGTGGTACGAGGCCAACAAGCAGAATGCGGCGGAGCCATGGTGGGCAAGATGCCCAACATTGTATGGCTTGAGGGCTCCTTCGTGGAGACAATAAAGGGATGGCAATCGACGTGGTTCTACATCACCGAGCCGCGCGACGCCAAATGGGCAGCAACCCCCGAGTTTCGATCCGAATTCCCTACACGGCTCACTTCCTAGAAAGAGAAGGGCTTGTCGTGGGGTTCATCGGTGGAGCTGGATGGACTCCAGAAATGTATCCAGAGTATGGCGAGCAAGAAGCTCAAGCTTGTCAACATAGTCCAGGTTATGCTTATCCGCCGGATCCTCCCATGTCCACAGCGGGACTTTACCTTGTGGGAGTTTGACCCGGCCCGGCACCAGACTCTAAGTGAGCTCTTTGATACGACGCACAAGGAAGTCTGGAAGGTGCTATTCAAGGGCGCCGAGGTCCCTCCTTCTCTCGCCGAGGACCGCGGACTAAGCGCAAAGCGCCTAGCGCGTTCGGTGAGTTCAATACGTCCCGTAGGACATTTATTTTCCCTAGCTTAATTATGTGCAGGGTCTAATCTCCATGCCTTTGACAGGACTGGGTGGAGACGTCGGAGCAGATTAACTGTCCGGCCCCTTCGCCTGAAGATACTGCGGGCGCTCTCCTGACGGAGATGCTGACTCCGGCTCCTTACAAGGTGCCGAAGAAGACCAAGAAGGCCAAGGGAACCCGAAAGAGTTCCCGGCGCCAGGTGTTATCGGACTCATCGTCCGATAACTCTACGGCACACTCCTCCCCCGAAGACGAGGAGGAAGAAGAAGATGCTCCCCCTCCAGGCGGGGGAGACAAGAAAAGGAAGGCCGCCCCAACTGGGGAGGCCGAAGGGTCCAAGAAGGGAAGGACTCTCCTTTCGGACAGTTCCACCGCCGCCGACGAAGGCAAAGACGAGTGGTTGCCCAGGGCCAAGCCCCCGGGGAGATCATAAGTATTCGGATACCAGAGTAACTCATAGTATTCCTTTGTCGCACTGCTTTCCCTAACGCCGAACATAATTATGCAGGCCGCCACGAGCCAGTATCGATGTATCATCGGACGGCTCCCTGGGCTCGTCGGACATGGATAGCAATCCAGTCCCGACCGCCACCTCCCCTCATCCTACTGATGATGCCAAGGTGTTGTCTCAAGAGGCACCGGATCGGGGGGAGACAGTCTCGGAGGCGCCTCAAGGCGACCTTCCGGACTCCGGGAGCCGAGGGGAAGGGGCCCCTGAGAGCTCCGAGTTTGGCCCTCAGCCGAACATCGCGCCGGAACCTCCAGTGGTTCCAGGCTCGGGTAGGCGGCCTCCTTCTAAGAGGGGCAAGACGCCTGTGCCGGTGACCTCTGTAAATCCAGAGGCGCCGGACAATCTGCTGGAAGCACTTCGCAGCGCTTCCATCGACGAGGAGCACCGTACTGTTATGAGTGCGGTGGTCCAGAAGGTTCAGTCCGCCAAGAGCGGGTTGACTGAAGCCTGTGCCAGCCTTCTAACAGGCTTTGAGGTAAGTGTTTTAAAATGTAGTAGAAATATTACCGCATAGACAGTAGCCCCCGATGATTTGTTCGGCGTTCACAAAGAAAAGCCAAACATAGGATCAAATAATATCGCAGGAGTCTAATATAAGCATGTCGATATGCATATGTAGGCTTCGCTGCTGGTGTCTGCCGCACTATCTGTGGAGGTCGCTGTGCTGAAGCAGGACCTCGAGGGGTCCAGGAAAGAGCTCGGCCTTGCCAAGAGGCAGCTCGAGGAGAACAAGGGTAAGTAATACCCTATCTATAGATATGTATATATAAAAGAAGACGCGATTGCAAAATGACAGGATCATCGTATATTTGCTAGGGGCCACGATCAAGGTGGCGACCCTGAAGCAAGCGCTATCCAAGGCCGAAGATAAAGCGGCCAAGGAGCGCGCCGAGCGAGAGAAGCACGAAGCTCGGGTGGGCGAGGTGCAGCAACAACTCTAGGATCTCATGGCGAAGCACGAGGCGTTGGAGCTTGACTCAAAGACGTAGGAGTCTGAGCTTGCTGCGGCCCTCGAGAGCGCAAAAAGTGCCAAGGCCGAAGCCCAAAAGGCCCTCCAGGAGATCGACGCAATGAAGAAGATAGTGGTGGGTAAGGCTTTCTATATGCAAAGCAAGCATGTAAAAGTAAATTACCGATTACTTACCCGAATCCGGAGCTCTCCAGGAGCATTCGCAGATTTGCCCCGCAGCGTGTCCGATGCCACACAATTTTACCAGGCCGAGGATGGAAACTCAACGGAGAAGCTGTTCTGGTCTTAGTATGCTGAAGCCGAACACCCGGTGCCAATGAGCGACCAGCTGAAGCAGATGGTCGAGCTACATAAGGCGGCCGATCAGGCCATGAAGGGATTTATAGTCCGGCTGTGGCCTGGCAACGCCCTTCCGAACAACTTCTTCGGCCTGGTGAGGCGGCTTGTGGATGTCTGTCTGCGACTTGAGGTCGTCAAGTGATCTATCTGCATTGAGGGTGCACACCTGGCTTTCGCCCGTGTCAAATTGCAGTGGGTCAAGCTAGACGTCGTGAAGCTGATCAAGGAGGGGCCGCCGGAGGGCAAGGAGCGCCGCCACCCCGAGATGTAGTATGAGGGTGTTCTGCCGAGTGCCTGTCTCATAGCGGACGAGTGTTCCAAAGATGTAATATTTGAGTGAGACTTGCTCGTTTTATCCTGTATTTATGAAAACTTGTTTCATATGCGCTATGCAATGCTTGTTGGAATTTAAAATATTACCTTCTGTTTGGTCCTTTATCAATCTGAGAGATGGCTCGTCCTCGGCTTCTGCCCCCATGCCACGAGTGCTGGGGTGTTCGGGATAAATCTGAGCACTCTTGTTCCCATATTTGGGTCCTTCGAGGGAGGTGCTCAGCACAACGAACAAGGCAACCAGACTAATAATGCTTTATCACTCTCACTTAGCCATAGAATTCTATTATTTTACATTTCGACAAAGCCCCTGGTATTCGGAAGGCCGAATTCGGGGCGTGATACACGCCTTTAAGCCGGACAGGGCCGACCCCTCGCCCTAAGCGGCATAAGTCTTTAGGGACTCGAAAACCTCACCGAACAGCGACCAGTCTCTCGCCTTATCATGATAGTCAATTTTAGCTTTCTCTACTGAGGTGCTGAACCAAGCAGAACTGGGGCAAAATCACAGTAGTTCTCCTAGCGCTACCTTAGCCAATAGAGCGGAACGTAAGGTACCAAAACATAGGAGCCGGGCAAACCCAACATTTGACCAAAGACATGATTCGGAGCTGATGCATATAATGCTATAAGTTCGGGGTGCCGTACTTGTGAAAGTGTTCAGACTTTTCACACTATATTGTGGGGTACGTAAGCCCCTGGTGTGTTGGCCGTACCAAAGTGTATGGTTGCAAGGCGTCATTAATGAACACACACACACACACACACACACACACACACACACACACACATATATATATATATATAACAAGAATGCAATAATAGTCGTAATGGCATGCATTGTTTATTCAAAAAAATGCGTTAAAGCAAAGTGATATAGATAGTGCGATAACCAAAGAGTAGGACTATGTCCCTTCCAAGGGCAAGCTGAGGAATGATATTAAATCGAATATTTTGCTCGTTACTGTAATCCACCTGGGAATCCTGTGGTATGGCGTAGCTGTCTGCCTCCTTGGTTGCTGCATCATGTGTTCGGCAATAGTGTTGCCTGACAGTATTTCTAGAGATTAAGGTCCTGAAAAAAAGGAAAAATAACCAAACAGGAAGCCCCTGGTGCGGTTTAAGCCGCGTCTTGGGGCGTGCCACAGTTGTGCCCCCTCCCCACCTGTCCCATGGTATTTTTAATGCGTAATTATGTACGCGCGGCACGAGTTTCGCCATTGGGCTGGGATTGGGGTGGCCGTCGTATTGCTACGCGAGCTCCGATCGCGCCGGGCGGTCTATTTGTCGATTGCTCCGAGCGCACTTGAAGGTGTCCGGGCTTTGAAGCGCCGAACTAATTGATTGCCTTGAGAGGCTGATTTGTGCTTCTGCTGCGAGGGCCGCGGTGTGCTCCTCGGTTCGGAGAGAGCGCTCTGTGTTTCCATTGACTGTAATAACTCTGCGAGGTCTTGGCATCTTGAGCTTGAGGTATGCATAATGCGGTACTGCATTGAATCTAGCAAATGCGGTTCGCCCGAGCAGCACGTGATAACCACTGTGGAACGGGACTATATCAAAGATTAACTCTTTGCTTCGGAAGTTATCTGGGAATCCGAAGACCACTTCCAGTGTAATTAAGCCTATGCAATGGGCCTCCACACCTGGAATGATGCCTTTAAAGGTCGTTTTCGTGGGTTTAATACTTGAGGGGTCTATACCCATTTTGCGCACTGTGTCCTGATAAAGCAGGTTCAGGCTGCTGCCGCCATCCATAAGGACTCGAGTGAGGTGAAATCCGTCAATGATTGGGTCTAGGACCAGTGCGGCAAATCCGCCATGACGTATACTAGTGGGGTGGTCCCTACGATCGAAGGTGATCGGGCAGGAGGACCAAGGGTTGAACTTTGGGGCGACTGGCTCCAACGCATATACGTCCCTGAGCGCATGCTTCCGCTCCCTCTTGGGGATGTGGGTTGCATATATCATGTTCACCGTCCGCACTTGCGGGGGAAACCTCTTCTGTCCTCCGGTGTGTGGCTGCTGGGGCTCCTCCTCGTCATCGCTATGTGGCCCCTTATCCTTGTTTTCGGCAATTAACTTGCCGGCCTGCTTGAACACCCAACAATCCCTGTTGGTGTGATTGGCTGGCTTGCCCGGGGTGCCGTGTATTTGACACGAGCGATCGAGTATACGGTCCAAGCTGGACGGACCCGGCGTACTTTGTTTAAATGGCTTTTTCCGATGACTGGGTTTAGAGCCTTTGAATCCGGCATTGACTGCCGTATCCTCGGTATTTTCGCTATTAATGCGGCGCTTATGCTTGTTGCGACATAACCTGCTATTGCCGTCCTTGGTATCCGGGGTACCATGGTTCTTTGATATGTTATTACTGCGAGCCAGCCAGCTGTCTTCTCCCGCACAAAAGCGGGTCATGAGCGTCGTGAGAGCTGCCACAGATTTCAGCTTTTCCTGACTAAGGTGCCGGGCTAGCCACTCGTCTCGGATGTTGTGTTTGAAAGCCTCTAAGGCCTCTGCATCCGGACAGTCGACGATTTGATTTTTCTTTGTAAGGAACCGAGTCCAAAATTGCCTAGCCGACTCTTCTGGCTGCTGAATTATGTGGCTCAAGTCATCGGCGTCTGGTGGTCGCACATAAGTGCCCTGAAAGTTGTCGAGGAATGCGGCTTCCAGATCTTCCCAACAGCTAATGGAGTCTGCTGGCAAGCTATTAAGCCAATGCCGCGCTGGTCCTTTGAGCTTTAGTGGGAGGTATTTGATGGCGTGTAAGTCATCACCGCGGGCCATGTGGATGTGGAGGAGGAAATCCTCGATCCATACTGCAGGATCTGTTGTGTTGTCGTATGATTCAATATTTACAGGTTTGAAACCTTCTGGGAATTGATGTTCCATTACTTCGTCTGTGAAGCATAAGGGGTGTGCGGAGCCTCTGTATTGGGCTATATCGCGACGCAGCTCGAATGGGTCTTGCCCGCCGTGTTCGGCCCGGCCAGATTTACTTTTACTGTATCCGGCATGACGTTTATCGTCTTGCAGAGTGGTGCGCCCTCGTGATCCGTAGATCGATCTTGCATGCTTTGCTTTGTCCCCCAATATGTCTCGCAGGTCTGGCGTATCTCCCCATGCCTTTTTTATTGAATGGCGTCAGGGTGGAGGCTGAGTTTTTGGCTGGAATGCCTCTCTATCGCGGCCACGAGGTGGCCGATCAGCAGTATCATACGCTTCTTCCTCCAGTCGGGTTAGTAACCAGCACTTTGGGTAATTCTTGGAGGGGTGCTTGAGTTTATATTCCTTAGCCGCGAGGACTTCAGTCCATCTGTCAGCTAGCAGATCTTGACCAGCTTGAAGCTGCTGCTGCTTTTTCTTCAGGCTATTTGTCGTGGCCATAAGTCGGCGCTTGAAGCGCTCCTGTTCGACGGGATCCTCTGGTACGATGAATTCATCATCGCCGAGGCTTGCCTCATCTTCGAAGGGGGGCATGTAATTGTCATCCTCCTCCTCTCCGTCTGCCGCTCTCTCAAGAGGGCTGGCTCCTCCATCCTCCTACTCTAAATCTTGTTGGAGGGGATTGTTGTTGTCTTCGGCACTATCCGGAGTGTTATTATCTCCTGTGCCGGTATCACCACTTTTGTTTTGGCGGGACTTAGAGCGGCGCCGCTGACGTTGGCGCTTTGGTTGCTTCTTGGAGGGGTCATCCTCCGTTGTCTCGTCGCCATTGCCTTCTTTGGGTGTATCCACCATGTATATGTCATATGACGAGGTGGCTTTCTAGTGCCCTATAGGCGCTGGTTCATGTTCGTCTCCTACATCGTCGTCCATACCGTTGATGTCTTTGGAGTCGAAGTCGAGTATGTCAGTTAAATCATCGATAGTGGCTACGAAGTGGGTGGTGGGTGGGCGTCGAATTTCTTCGTCGTCCACATCCCAATCCTATTGTCCATAGTCCGGCCAGGGCTCTCCTGACAAAGAGAGAGAGAGACCTTAGTGAATTCAGAATGTCGCTGAAGGGCGAGTGCTGAAAGATATCCGCGGCGGTGAATTCCATGATCGGCGCCCAATCGGATTTGATTGGCAGGGGCGCGGACGGTTTGGAGTCCGGAAAAGAGTCCGGCACCTTGGAGTCACGGGCTTCATAGAGGATTAGGCTGGTGTTCGGCCCGATCGCCGTTAAGACTACAGCCCCTAAGGGGGTGTCTAGCCACCCGCCCTCGATTGGTGCAGTTGGCTCCGAGCTAAGGGTCGGAGCTGATGCGGGCGCGGCCTCTGGGGTACTGTTTGGCGGTAGAGCTAGGTCATACCCATCGTGACAGTGCGGCGCGCCCGGCTATGGCTCGAATCCGTCGAAGATCAAGTCTCCTCGGATGTCGGCCGTGTAGTTCAAACTTCCAAATCTGACCTAATGGCCAGGGGCGTAGCTTTCAATCTGCTCCAGATGGCCAAGCGAATTAGCCCGCAGTGCAAAGCTGTCGAACACGAAGATCTGTCCGGGGAGAAAGGTCTCACCCTGGACCGTATCGTTGTTGATGATCGGAGGAGCCATCGGGCCTAAAGGTGATGACACAGAGGAACTCTCAATGAAAGCACCAATGTCGGTGTCAAAACCAGCGGATCTCGGGTAGGGGGTCCCGAACTATGCGTCTAGGCTGGATGGTAACAAGAGGCAGGGGACACAATGTTTTACCCAGGTTCGGGCCCTCTTGATGGAGGTAAAACCCTACGTCCTGCTTGATTAATATTGATGATATGGGTAGTACAAGAGTAGATCTACCACGAGATCAGAGAGGCTAAACCCTAGAAGCTAGCATATGGTATGATTGTATGTTGTGGTTGTTGTCCTACGGACTAAAACCCTTCGGTTTATATAGACACCGGAGAGGGTTAGAGTTACACAAGGTCGGTTACAAAGGAGGAGATATCCATATCTGTATTGCCTAGCTTGCCTTCCACGCCAAGTAGAGTCCCATCCGGACACGAGACGAAGTCTTCAATCTTGTATCTTCATAGTCTAACAGTCCGGCCAATGGAGATAGTCCGACTGTCCGGAGACCCCCTAATCCAGGACTCCCTCAGTGGTGGTTTTATTCTATAGAAATAATTGAACTCTCATGCTTCACTCATATCATTTTGAGAGTCTCTAAACAGCATGGTAATTTGCTTTGGTTATGAATTTGGTCCTAATATGATGGGCATCCAAGAGGGATATAATAAAAACTTTCATATAAAGTGCATTGAATACTATGAGATGTTTGATACTTGATAATTGTTTTGAGATATGGAGATGGTGATATTAGAGTCGTGCTAGTTGAGTAGTTGTGAATTTGAGAAATGCTTGTGTTGAAGTTTGTGATTCCCGTAGCATGCACGTATGGTGAACCGTTATGTGATGAAGTCGGAGCATGATTTATTTATTGATTGTCTTCCTTATGAGTGGCGGTCGGGGACGAGCGATGGTCTTTTCCTACCAATCTATCCCCCTAGGAGCATGCGCGTAATACTTCGTTTCGATAACTAATAAATTTTTGCAATAAGTATGTGAGTTCTTTATGACTAATGTTGAGTCCATGGATTATACGCACTCTCACCCTTCCACCATTGCTAGCCTCTCTAGTACCGCGCAACTTTCGCCGGTACCTTAAACCCACCATATACCTTCCTCAAAACAGCCACCGTACCTACCTATTATGGCATTTCCATAGCCATTCCGAGATATATTTCCATGCAATTTTCCACCGTTCTGTATGTTATGACATGCTCCATCAATGTCATATTGCTATGCATGATCATGTAGTTGACATTGTATTTGTGGCAAAGCCACCGTTCACAATTCTTTCATACATGTCACTCATGAGTCATTGCACATCCTGATACACCGCCAGAGGCATTCATATAGAGTCATATTTTGTTCTAAGAATCGAGTTTCAATTTTTGAGTTGTAAGTAAATAAAAGTGTGATGATCATCATTATTAGAGCATTGTCCCAGTGAGGAAAGGATGATGGAGACTATGATTCCCCCACAAGTCGGGATGAGACTCGGAACGAAAATAAATAAATAAAAGAGGCCAAAGAATCCCAAATAAAAAATAAAAGAGACCATAAAAAAAGAGAAGGCCCAAATAAAAAAAATAAAAAATAAAAACTAAATAAAAAATGAGTGAAAAGAGAGAAGGGGCAATGCTACTATCCTTTTACCACACTTGTGCTTCAAAGTAGCACCATGATCTTCATGATAGAGAGTCTCCTATGTTATCACTTTCATATACTAGTGGGAATCTTTCATTATAGAACTTGGCTTGTATATTTCAATGACGGGCTTCCTCAAAATGCCCTAGGTCTTCGTGAGCAAGCGAGTTGGATGCACACCCACTAGTTTCTTTTGTTAAGCTTTCATACATTTATAGCTCTAGTGCATCCATTGCATGGCAATCCCTACTCACTCACATTTATACCTATTGATGGGCATCTCCATAGCCCGTTGATATGCCTAGTTGATGTGAGACTATCTTCTCCTTTTTGTCTTCTCCACAACCACCATTCTATTCCACCTATAGTGTTATATCCATGGCTCACGCTCATGTATTGCGTGAAGATTGAAAAAGTTTGAGAACATCAAAAGTTTGAAACAATTTCTTGGCTTGTCATCGGGGTTGTGCACGATTTAAATATTTTGTGTGATGAAGATAGAGCATAGCCAGACTATATGATTTTGTAGGGATAGCTTTCTTTGGCCATGTTATTTGAAGACATGATTACTTTGTTAGTATGCTTGAAGTATTATTATTTTATGTCAATATTAAACTTTTGTCTTGAATCTTTCGGATCTGAATATTCTTGCCACAATAAAGAGAATTACATTGATAATTATGATAGGTAGCATTCCACAACCACCATTCTATTATAGTGCTATGTCCATGGCTCACGCTCATGTATTGTGTGAAGATTGAAAAGGTTTGAGAACATCAAAAGTATGAAACAATTGCTTGGCTTGTCATCGGGGTTGTGCATGATTTATATATTTTGTGTGGTGAAGATAGAGCATAGCCAGACTATATGATTTTGTAGGTATAGCTTTCTTTGCCCATGTTATTTTGAGAAGACATGATTACTTGGTTAGTCTGCTTGAAGTATTATTATTTTTATGTCAATATTAAACTTTTGTCTTGAATCTTATGGATCTGAATATTCATGCCACAATAAAGAAGATTACATGGATAAATATGTTAGGTAGCATTCCACATCAAAAATTTTGTTTTTATCATTTACCTACTAGAGGACGAGCATGAGCTTGGGGATGCTGATACATCTCCAACGTATCTATAATTTTTTATCGTTCCATGCTATTATATTATCAACCTTGGATGTTCTATATGCATTTATATGCTATTTTATATGATTTTTGGGACTGACCTATTAACCTAGAGCCTTGTGCCAATTCCTGTTTTTTCCTTGTTTTAGAGTGTCGCAGAAAAGGAAAATCAAACGGAGTCCAATTGACCTGAAACTTCACGAAACTTATTTTTGAACCAGAAGAAGCCCACGGAATACTGGAGATGGACCCGGAGAGTCACGGGTTGCCCACGAGGGTGGGGGGCGCGCCCACCCCCTGGGCGCGCCCCCTGCCTTGTGGACAGCCCGGAGGTCCACCGACGTACTTCTTCCTCCCATATATACCCATATACCCTAAAAACTTCTGGGAGCACAATAGATCGGGAGTTCCGCCGCCAAAAGCCTCCATAGCCACCGAACACCAATCTAGACCCATTCCGGCACCCTGCCGGAGGGGGGAATCCCTCTCTGGTGGCCATCTTTATCATCCCGGTGCTCTCCATGACGAGGAGGGAGTAGTCCACCCTCGGGGCTGAGGGTATGTACCAGTAGCTATGTGTTTGATCTTCCTCTCTCTCTCATGTTCTTGAGGTGGCACGATCTTGATGTATCACGAGCTTTGCTATTATAGTTGGATCTTATGATGTTTCTCCCCCTCTACTCTCTTGTAATGGATTGAGTTTTCCCTTTGAAGTTATCTTATCGGATTGAGTCTTTAAGGATTTGAGAACACTTGATGTATGTCTTGCTTGGGATAACCGTGGTGACAATGGGTTATTCTATTGATTCACTTGATGTATGTTTTGGTGATCAACTTGTGTTTTCCGCCCATGAACCTATGCATAGGGGTTGGCACACATTTTCGTCTTGACTCTCCGATAGAAACTTTGGGGCACTCTTTGAAGTACTTTGTGTTGGTTTGAATAGATGAATCTGAGATTGTGTGATGCATATCGTATGATCATACCCACGGATACTTGAGATGACATTGGAGTATCTAGGTGACATTAGGGTTTTGGTTGATTTGTGTCTTAAGGTGTTATTCTAGTACGAACTCTATGATAGATTGAACGGAAAGAATAGCTTCATGTTATTTTACTACGGACTCTTGAATAGATCGATCAGAAAGGATAACTTGAGGTGGTTTCGTACCCTACCATAATCTCTTCGTTTGTTCTCCGCTATTAGTGACTTTGGAGTGACTCTTTGGTGCATGTTGAGGGATAGTTATGTGATCCAATTATGTTATTATTGTTGAGAGAACTTGCACTAGTGAAAGTATGAACCCTAGGCCTTGTTTCAACGCATCGCAATACCGTTTGTGCTCACTTTTATCATTAGTTACCTTGCTGTTTTTATATTTTCAGATGACAAAAACCTTTATCTACCATCCATATACCACTTGTATCACCATCTCTTCGCTGAACTTGTGCACTGATACAATTTATCATTGTATTGGGTGTGTTGGGGACACAAGAGACTCTTTGTTATTTGGTTGCAGGGTTGCTTGAGAGAGACCATCTTCATCGTACGCCTCCTACGGATTGATAAACCTTAGGTCATCCACTTGAGGGAAATTTGCTACTGTCCTACAAACCTCTACACTTGGAGGACCAACAACGTCTACAAGAAGAAGGTTGTGTAGTATACATCATAGCTCCACATAGTGCTCCCAATTCATGCATGCACGTCAATCTATCATGCCTCCCCGTTCTCCGTTGTAAGTCGCCACCACCAACCTCCTTCCCCACTCCCGTGCACCTTCCAAATATCAAATTTTCTACCCCTCCGCTGGCGGTAAAGCCGTGCCTTTTTTGCGAATAGATCTTGTATTACTCAAACATGGAATTTATAATCAGCAAGAGATCGGTCCTCAACATCCTAAGGATCGGAGCATAACCAAACTGTAGTACGACCACTATGTCTAGCATAGTTAGCTAAGAAATGCCTAATAGTATTTTAGTTACACGGAATATGAGTAATACAAGTACAACGAGATTTCATAAGTTCCTTAATTTCCTCAATCAATAGCTTGTAGCCTAATAGGTGTTGATCCTTCTGCTGAACCTTGTTGACAAGTTGTAAACAATCCACCTTGATTATGACAGGAATGGTGCACCATTGAAGTGCCAAAGAAACACCTTCACACACTGCAGCAAGCTCAACTTCCAAAGCATCCTTACCAGAGTTGAGATATCTGCATGAGGAAAAGATAATTTTCCCAAGATGGTATCTAGGATCATTCCAGTGCCCGAAATGTCTTCTGCTAAAAAGGATCCATCGGTATTAAGCTTCTTCCATCCCAAAGCTGGTGGAATTAATGCATGCTTGTGAGCAGAAGAAGTGCATGACTAGGATAAAGGAGTAATATGGCCATCAATAGAAAACTTCCCTTTGATGAAGTCTTGGTCTGGGTGGTACTTGATCTGATGTAGCATATCTATATAACTAAGAAGAAATCTTTTGGAGACATCAACAGGAGGTGGTTGCTTGTTGTTGGCAACCTCGTTACAAATAAACCAGCAATGCCAAAACACCATTAGAATTCTATCCTATGTGCAAGTATCAATGCCCGCTGAGGGAGTCCAAGACTAAGGGGTCCTTAGGCGTCCGACCTGTTAGGCATGGGCCGGACTGATGGGCTGTGAAGATACGAAGATCGAAGACTGCACCTGTGTCCGGATGGGACTCTCCTTGGCGTGGAAGGCAAGTTTGGTGACTAGATATGTAGATTCCTTTCTTTGTAACTGACCTTGTGTAACCCTAGATCCTCCTGGTGTCTATATAAACTGGAGGACTTACTCATTATCATAACCATACAAGCTAGGCCTTTAGGGTTTGGCCATTACGATCTCGCGGTAAATCAACTCTTGTAATACTCATATTCATCAAGATCAATCAAGCATGATGTAGGCCATTACCTCCATAGAGAGGGCCTGAACCTAGGTAAAACATTGTGTCCCCTGTCTCCTGTTACCATCGACCTTAGATGCACAGTTCGAGACCCCCTACCCGAGATCCGCTGATTTTGACACCGACATTGGTGTTTTCATTGAGAGTTCCACTGTGATGTCGCCAAAAGGTTTGATGGCCCCTTCAATCATCAATAATGACGCTGTCTAAGGAGAAACTTTCCTCCCCGGACAAATCTTTGTGTTCGGTGGCTTCACACCGCGGGCCAATTTGTTTGGCCATCTGGAGCAGATCGAAAGCTATGCCCCTGGCCATCAGATCAGATTTGGGAGCTTGAACTATGTTGCAGACATCCGTGGAGACTTGATCTTCACCGGATTCGAGACCGCGGCTACCACTCCTGGCCATCCCGAGAGACATGACCTAAATCTGTCATCGGACGGCATCAAGGAGACAGCTCTATAACCGCTCTGGCCTTAGATCCGGAGCAGACTGCGCCATCCAAGGACAGGAAGCTCAACCTCGCCACGGAGGCCACAGATTCCCCGGTGTCGGAGCCGCACATAGACTTGATCTCACATGATACTTGTGCCACCATAACTCCGGACTCATCTCCGGTCGTAAGTTCCAAACCATGTGAGCCCCCGGACGCCAAACTTGATCGTTTATCGATCTTCGAATACAACGCCGCAGACATCTTCCGGCACTCGCCTTTGGGCGACATGCTAAACTCATTGAAAAACTTGTCCTTGGCAGGGGACTCGCAGTCGCACTACGTTCAGTTCGAACTAGAGGCAGATGATGGAGAATCTTGCTTCCCACCCGCCACCCACTCCATAGCCACTGTCGAGGACTTAACCGACATGCTCGATTACGGCTCCAAAATTCGACGGTATATACGACGATGCCAAAGAAGAGTAGGGCCAAAACCCGCCACTGAACGGATGCAGGATGGTCACTTATTCATACGACGTATACACAGTGGATACACCTAAAGAAACTAACAACGATGACAAAGAAGATCCAGTTGAGGATGAACCTCCTGAAACATAGCCCAGACGCCGGTGTCAGCAGCGCCGCTCTAAGTCACATCGTGCAAAGACAGTAATACCGGCACCAAAGAAAACAACACCCCGGACGATGCCGAAGACAATGAAGCCCCTGTTGGGCAACATCCGAACAAGATGAGCTGGAAGACGGGCATGATAGCCTGCATGAACAGGCCATACACGAAGACTCGGAGGATAGTAATTATCTTCTGCTCCCCGAGGATGAGGAGAGCCTCGGAACGAGGATTTCATCGTGCCTGAGGAACCTCTCGAGAAGGAGCGCTTTAAACGCCGGCTATTAGCCACTATAAGGAGCTTGAAAAAGAAACAGCAGCAGCTTCAAGCTGACCAAGACCTGCTCAACGATAGATGGACAGATATCCTAGTGGCCGAAGAATACGGCCCCAGGGGCACAACCAAGGGTTACCCACAGCGCAGATTGCTACCTCAGTTCGGTAAGGAAGCGCCGGAGCCTGTACCACGCGGTCGGGACAATGCGGCTTACCGACCACCATGCAGTCAGGATAAAGCGGCAGCCCAAGCCGAACAGCAGCCTGCCTCACCCCAAAGAAAAAATAGAGATAAAACAACTCGGGGTCATACATACGACCCTCGGCAGGACCTTGACAGTAGAGTAGGACATACCAGATTGATCTACGGATTGTGAGGACGTGCCTCGACACACAACGCCGGCTACCTATTCGGACAGGACAAGTCTAGTCACGCCCAGGTTGAAAACCACAGACGGACTCCATCTAAGCTACGTCGCGAAATGGCCCAATATAGAGGCGCCGCACACCCACTCCGCTTCACTGATGAACTAATGAAGCATGAATTCCCATAAGGGTTTAGACCAGTGAATATCGAATCATATGATGGAACAACCGATCCCGCAGTATGGATCGAGGATTTTCTTCTCCATATTCACACGGCTCACGGAGACGACCTTCATGCCATCAAATACCTCCCACTAAAACTCAGAGGACCTGGAAGGTACTGGTTAAACAGTCTGCCGGAAAACTCTATCGACAGCTGGGAGGATCTGGAAGACGCTTTCCGCGACAACTTCCAAGGTACATATGTCCGGCCACCATACACTGATGAATTAAGCCACATCGTCCAACATCCCGAAGAGTCAGCCAGAAAGCTCTAGACTAGGTTCTTAGTTAAAAAGAACCAAATCGTAGACTGTCTGGACGCGGAAGCCCTAGCGGCCTTTAAACATAGTGTCCGGGACGAGTGGCTCGTCCGCCACCTCGGTCAGGAAAAACCAAAATATATGTCATCCCTTACCACTCTGATGACCCGCTTTAGCGCAGGAGAAGAAAGCTGGCTCGCTCGTAGAAGCAACAGTGCCAGCGACCCGGGCACTTCTGAAGTTCGAGACGTCAACGGGAAACCACCATGCAATAAGCACAAACGTGGCAATAGTAATGAGGGAGCACACGACACAGCGGTCAACACCAGATTCAACGGCCCCAAACCCGGTCAATGGAAGAAGCCATTCAAGGCAAACAGAGACGGACTATCCAACTTGGATAAGATATTGGATAGGCCCTACCAGATTCACGGCCAACCAAATAAACCAGCTAACCACACCAACAGAAGCTGTTGGGTCTTCAAATAGGCCGGCAAGTTAAGCATTGAATACAAGGGGAAGAAGCCACCCGACGACGGTGACGACGACAAAACTCGCCTACCAAACACCAGGGATCAGAAGCAGTTTCCCCCCGAAGTAAAGACAGTGAACATGGTACACATGGCACAGTCCCCTACAGGGGGACGCATGGAGTGCTCTCTCCGTGCAGAGGATCACACTACGGCTATATCTGCCGAACTACACAACGGGGGCATTACACCGCATACCTCGTCGGCCATTAAGCCACCGGTCTCCATTCAACATGACCGTTCAAATCCCATACATGACTAGCAGTTCGGCTTCCGCCGTCCGCCGCATATACACGGACAATCTGTACCGCGCATACATAACTACGCACTTAAAATACCCTGGCCACCGGCAAAAGCACAATACGGACGGACCTGAAAGTACTCCCATAACCTTCTCTTTTTTCTAAAAAAATTTCCTTCTTCCTTTTTCTTGTTTCCCTCCAGAGGTGGCTCAATGGCTGGCCTCGGACTCTATCGGAGTTCGGGTTCGTATAGTCACCCAAGGGCTATTTCCATCAAGGAGTCCCTTCACCGAGGATAGGCGGCACAGACGTGCGACATGTGGTCCAAAATAACTTTTTGTAGACCGCATTCTCTATTTTGAGCATGTAAAGTGCCTTTCTCCTCCGCCTTCGACCCCTGGCATATCAAATAGCCAGGGTTGCGGCCTTGTTATCTACATACATGATTGGCACATCCCTCAGATCCCAGTAAAAATAATCCATTCTTTTCTAAAAGGACCGAGTTTTGCCCCTACGGTTGTCTCAAATGTACACCTCGGCATAACTTGCCAAGGGCTCGGTATGGGAGCAAACGAGTTGCCGACAAAGTCCGAACAGCTCTATAGTGTACTTCAGCGTCGCGAGTTTGGCCTTATATGCATCAGCTCCGATTCATGTCTTGGGTCAGTTGTCAAAACAATCATGATATAATATGACAATATTGGTATCTGGCTAGCCCTTTCTAAGACCGCAAAACATAAATGCAGAGCACCTCCAAAGTTCAAGTAGCGACTAAACATTAATTCATGGTAGAAAAGATCCAGTCATGATGCACCCAACATTAGCTACACACAATGCATCAGCATGACAACAGTGCTCTCAGGTTCTGGTGCTTATTTTAGAAGGTGATGACACAACATAAAAGTAAATAGATGGTCCCTTCGTAGAGGGAAGCAGTGATTTGCAGAGGTGCCAGAGCTCAAGTTTTTAAAACAGAGGTAAATGATATTTTGAGACATGCACCCTTCTTGTTTACTTCATGACCATTAGTTATCAATATGTTCCATGCTAAGCACGCTACTGGTGGTTCCCACACGATAAACGTAAAGGTTTACTCCCCCTCCACCAACAATCACACTCCACGGCTTGTCCGAAACAACGGGTGTCGTCCATACCAACAATAGTCCCGGGGGAGTTTTGTTTAGTTATTTCCAAATTGAGTTTGGGACTAGGAATCCCTATTACCGCCCTTTTCTCGTGCAGTGGCAAGTGAATAAACACTCAACCTGAGAATAACCCGCTTAGCATGGAAGATACCGACTACCTCCTGTCGTTGCATGAACGATCCAGGCACACAAAAAGGATATTTATTTGAAGTTTTTAGAGGTGGCACGTGCAAATTTACTTAGGACGGCGGGGTAATACCGCATATAGGTAGGTATAGTGGACTCATCTGGAATAACTTGGGTTCAAGGTTTTTAATGTACAAGCAGAATTCCCACTTAGTACAAGCGAAGGCTAGCAAATAGGTTGAGAAGCGGCCAGCTAGAGAGTAACAACGGTCATGAACATGCATTATGCATAACTAACATTGGGCACTAGCATGAGTAGGATATGAACACCATGAGCATAAATATCATAGAGGCTATGTTGGTTTTGATTCAACTACATGCATGAACATGTGCCAAGTCAAGCCACTCGAACATTCAAAGGAGGATACCATATCATCATACTACATCACAATCATTTTAACGCAATGTTGACATCCAAGATAAATCATTATCCACTCTAACTACTTATCCATGGCATGAGAAACTATAATCTCTAATTGTCACTGCAAACATGTTTAATCATAACGGGTTGAAGCATGGATACTAGGTTAAACATATTTACAAAAACAAAACAAGTCGAGTTCATACTCGTTTCTCTCTGCCATAGCCAGTTCATCGAATATCGTCATTATTGCCTTTCACTTGCACGACCGAATGATATGAAAAAAGTAATAGTGCCAGAGTACCATGGATGAAGATGGAATCTGCAAACACTTTATTCAAAAGGAGAAGACAAGGTAAAATGGGCTCTTTGTTAGATCAACAATAATGCATATGAGAGCCATTCAACATTTTCATCGTGGTCTTCTCCTCAGTACGACTCAAATAAAAAAAGAAACTCAAAGAAACACCATGAAATATTTTTGGAGTTTTTTGTTTTCATGAACAAGCATATAAAAGGGAAAAGCAAAAATGAGAAAAACTATTTACACGGGAAAGCTCCCAACAAGCAAAAGAAGAACAAGGAAATATTTTTGGATTTCCTTTTTAGTGCTATAGCTAACTACTCTAGAAAGAAAAATCTAAAAGAAGCATGAAATATTTTTTGGATTTTCTCAAAGTTTTTCAAACACACAAAAAGAAAGCGAGAAAATCAATTTAACATGGATAATACAATGAAAAAGTGTGGACACCGACAACTAGAATGAAATCTGTGAACATGAATGTAATGTTGGTGGAAATACGTACTCCCCCAAGATTAGGCTTTTGGCCTAACTTGGTAATCGATCAGTAGTCGAATTGCTGAGGAGCGGGCACCCATGGATCCCACTGTTGAGGTTCCTCCTCTGCTGCAGCCTAGTTGTTCCGGTAAGCGATGATGTCTGCAGGCATAATCCTGTATCCGCCCTTGGCAATAATATCAAACAAAGCAGGTGTAGACAATGGAATAATATCATGAGTTCTCACACTATAAACCAGGTTATACGGAATAGGGATATTAAGATAATCAGTAGCAATAAACTGGTGGTATTCCATGGCTGTGCGATCTAGGTAAACCTTGAGAAAAGTATAATCATGCAGGCATATCTCAACATTAAAGCGAGCCGACAAACAAGTAGTGTAAATGCCACCATGTATTTTACCCTTGGACTTATTAAGGTGAAGGTCTTGATAACCCACAAGTATAGGGGGTCGCAATAGTTTTCGAGGGTAGAGTATTCAACCAAAATTTACAGATTTGACACAAGGTGAGCCAAAGAATATTTGTAAGTATTAGCAACTAAGTTGTAAATTTAGTCACACCTGAAAATTAATTATCTGCAACAAAGTGATCAGTAGCACTGTAATATGATAGTTTGGTAGTAGTGGCAATAGCAACGGTAATAGTGATAATAGTAATTTAGTAGCAAGTGCAACAATTACGATAGCAGTAGTAACTTAGCAAAAACAATATGATAGAAATTCGTAGGCATTAATGGATCGGCGATTTGTTGGATGATATTCGTCATGGGACTGTCATAACTTAGGGCGATACAGCACTAGCTCCAGTTCATAAATATAATGTAGGCATGTATGTCGTAAATAGTCATACGTGCTTATGGAAAGAACTTGCATGACATCTTTTGTCCTACCCTCCCATGGCAGCGGGGTCCTATTGGAAACTAAGGGATATTAAGGCCTCCTTTTAATAGAAAACCGGAACAAAGAATTAACACACGGTGAATACATGAACTCCTCAAACTACGGTCATCACCGGAAGTGGTCCCGACTATTGTCACTCCGGGGTTGCCAGATCATAACACGTAGTAGGTGACTATAACTTGCAAGATCGGATCTAGAACATGGATATAATGGTGATAACATAAATGGTTCAGATTTGAAATTATGGCACCTGGGCCTAAAGTGACAAGCATTAAGCATGGCAAAGTCATATCAACATCAATCTCAAAACAAAGTGGATACTAGGGATCAAGCCCTAACAAAACTAACTAGATTACATGATGAATCTCATCCAACTCATCACCGACCAGCGAGCCTACGAAGGAATTACTCGCTCCCGGTGGGGAGCATCATGGAATTGGTGATGGAGAAGGGTTGTTGATGACGAAGATCGAAGATCCCCCTCTCCGGAGCCCCAAACGAACTCCAGATCTGGCCTCCCAATGAAGAATAGGAGGTGATGGTGGATCCGTCTCGTGGAACGCGATAATTCTTTCTCCTTGATTTTTTCTGGAAAAATAGGATTTTATAGCATCGGTTTCAGGGTCTATGGGGCCACCAGGTGGGGATAATGCACCTGGGAGTGGCTGGGGGGCAGGCGCACCCTGGTGGGTTTTGTCCACCCAGGTGCCCCCCTACGGTGGTTCTTGGCTCTAGAAATTCTCTTTTATTGTATAAAAACTCCTCGCAAAGTTTCGTTCCATTACGAGAATTTTTATTTCTGCACAAAAACAACACCATGGTAGTTCTGCTGAAAACAGCCTCACTCTGGGGTTAGTTTCATTCAAATCATGCAAATTAGAGTCCAAAACAAGAGGAAAAGCATTAGGAAAAGTAGATACGTTGGAGACATATCAAAGCCGGAGGAACCAAGAAAGTCATCGACGAGATATGGCCCAAGTACCCTCCAGAGCAAGACCCATGACACGGAGGGAGAGGAAGAGAAGTGTGCGGCAACAGAGAACATCAAGAAAAGTCACAACAAAAGAAAAAGAAGTCCCCAAGTAGCTGGAAAAGAACGATGAACAAGCACTCATTCGCGTCGGTGCTATACAAATGGTTTTTAACCCCTTTCTGCGACGGCATTTGGGACCGTCGCCAAGTGAGTGTGGGTGATAGGGTGTCCTTCCCACATGACCCAAAAACCACCGGGGAATTGGAGCAGTGATCCAGAGGCCTTCCAAAATGTAATCATGTGCGATGCAGCACACACTAAATTCTTTCGCACATGTGGTATCGGTGATTAAACATTTCTAATGACATAGTGAAACCATATGGTCTGTCGTAATGATATGTTTGGGAAACATTATGTAAGGCACACAGTCCAACATATGAACTGTATGCGATTTGTGCCCCATCGCACACGAGTTTTCTGCGTAACCCGTCTGCCATGCAAGACTCCATCGCACATGTTTCCCAATAATTACCGTCTACGATACTGTTCTATCACAAACGGTTCAGGAGCCCCTTCTCACACATACAAGTGCTACAGACCGTTTGTGATTTGTTGCGTATCACCGATGGTTGCCACAAGAGTGACGTGTGCTTTTCGTTTGGGAACCCACACGTTTCCTAAAAAATTACGACTGAGATTGTATTTTACATTGGGCACGGTTTACTCCGAGTTCTCGTGTGCGATAACGCGGTCACAAATGGTTCTGGAGACCCTACGCACACGTAGTAGCACTGCAAATCGTTTGCGATCTACTGTGTAGCACCGACGGTTCGGCTACGACTGATGTATGCTTTCCGATGTGGATGGCACACACTCATTTAGTTGAACCGTGTGCGGAGCAATTTCCAAGTTAAAACAAAAATATCCCATTTTGAATCGGCATGCAAAAAGCAAATTCGCCACAATATTCAATTGAAAAAATAAACAAAAATATCACATTTTTAATAGGCATGCAAAAAGAAAATTCAGCACAATGTTCAATTGAACAAATAAACAAAAATATCCCATTTTGAATCGGCATGCAAAAAAGCAAATTCACCACAATATTCAATTGAACAAATAGTGTCCACAGGAAGAACATTCATCAGATTTTGCAACAATTGCAATTGAACATATGGTAGCTAAATTCCAATGATTTGTCCAAACATATATGCATTGCATAATTAATCTTAGTGTACGAAATACGAAGACCTCATCAGATGGAAAATAATGGACCCATGCATATATGTTTAGCGGCTAACTCTTACTCAATGTTTTAGGAGAAGGCATGCTGAAATCTTCATTATCACCAGTCGAATTGATGTAGTGATCCAGGAAGAAGTCGCTGATAAATCTCCGAACCATCAGCAATTCACCAGCCGGGAGCAGTTCAGGGGTCCTCGGTTTTAAGATGACCTGCAGTATTTTTAAGATCAGAATGTGGCATATGAGTGGAGTAGAAGATATTAATTAAGATAGACTTACTGGTACTAATTCGCGAGGGTCGTCACAACTATCAATGAATTCGCAAATGGAGATCATGTGTCTGCAAACATAGTATCCACAAAGGTTGGTCCCTGCTTCTTGCTGAGGACACTGAATTTTTTTGTACAGAAATAGTCATGTATTTGTCCTATTAGGAACAACCTAACCGGTGTTAGATGTATTATTTTTTCTTTGGACAAAATAGAAAGAGGTTTATTTAGAAGTTTGAACATTTGACTAGCATAAGGAAAGGTATTTGCAGAATGTTGAATAAATTTTCGGAAAATAATGGATTTCGGTGTGTTATCGGAGAAACGATCTCGTGCTGCAGAGGTAGTCCCCTCTTGAACAAGTTCCTTGGTTTAGTTTTCCACAATGCGAGCACACTGCAAATGATGATGAATTTTGACAACATCAATTATTGAACCATATATGAATGCAAATTAATTTCAACATCATAGAATTCAATACCTATCCATGAATTTCTGAAGATGCGTCAGATCCTGAGCGTTTGTTGACTCTCTGAGAGAATCGATGTAGTAAATTGTGTTCTTGTTCGGAACAATGAATACCAATATCCAGTGATTGCTACATATTAAGAAAGCCATGAACTTACGAATTATGTCGAAATCTGAAAGACAATAAGTGCATGTGTGGTTGTTTACTTGACTTACCGTTCATGATATGGCCACAGAAATGATTCTGCATGGGACGTGTTTTCGAAGAGACGGACGACCGTGTTAACGGCCCAGTCCAGTAGGTCCTTACCATGTATTGTTGTGCCATTTGCTAATTCAGGATCTATGAAATACACACTCTCCCTTTTTCTTCCCTGCGCGTTCAATCCCCTGAGAGGAATAAAATGCAGTTAGTTGTTTATCATTTACAACCTTGTATGGAGAAGTTGATTAGAGTTTGTTAAGTACTTAAAAAATCAGTCATCTGACAAGAGTGGCATCGAGCATGTTGAAGTTGAAGAAGAGATGTAAGTCCTCGAAACTCACATCAATGGAACCAACATCATGTCGGAAATGATCTCTGATGTAGTGGACTAGCAAACCATGTTGACTGCTACCTCTTGAGCACTTGCGTTGGTTTTCCCTTGAAGAGGAAAGGGTGATGTAGCAAAGTAGCGTAAGTACTTCCCTCAGTTTTTTAGAACGAAGGTATCAATCCAGTAGGAGGCCACGCACGAGTCCCTCGCACCTACACAAACAAATAAATCCTCGCAACCAACGCGATAAGGGGTTGTCAATCCCTACACGGTCACTTACGAGAGTGAGATCTGATAGATATGATAAGATAATATTTTTGGTATTTTTATGATAAATATGCAAAGTAAAATAAATGGCAAAGGAAATAACTAAGTATTGTAAGATTAATATGATGGAAGATAGACCCGGGGGGCATAGGTTTCACTAGTGGCTTCTCTCAAGAGCATAAGTATTCACGGTGCGTAAACAAATTACTGTTGAGCAATTGACAGAATTGAGCATAGTTATGAGAATATCTAGGTATGATCATGTATATAGGCATCACGTCTGAAACAATTAGACCGACTCCTCCCTTCATCTACTACTATTACTCCACACATCGACTGCTATCCAGCATGCATCAAGAGTATTAAGTACATAAGAACAGAGTAACGCTTTAAGCAAGATGACATGATGTAGAGGGATAAACTCATGCAATATGAAATAAACCCCATCTTGTTATCCTCGATGGCAACAATACAATACGTGCCTTGCTGCCCCTACTGTCACTGGGAAAGGACACCACAAGATTGAACCCAAAGCTAAGCACTTCTCCCATTGCAAGAAAGATCAATCTAGTAGGCCAAACCAAACTGATAATTCAAAGAGACTTGCAAAGATAACCAATCATACATAAAAGAATTCAGAGAAGATTCAAATATTGTTCATAGATAAACTTGATAATAAACCCACAATTCATCGGTCTCACCAAACACACCTCAAAAGAAGATTACATCGAATAGATCTCCACAAGACAGGGGGAGAACTTTGTATTGAGATCCAAAAAGAGAGAAGAAGCCATCTAGCTAATAACTATGGATCTGAAGGTCTGAGGTAAACTACTCACACTTCATCGGAGAGGCTATGGTGTTGATGTAGAAGCCATCCGTGATCGATGCCCCCTCCGGCGGAGCTCCGGAAAAGGCCCCAAGATGGGATCTCGTGGATACAGAAAGTTACGGCAGTGGAATTAGGGTTTTGGCTCCGTATCTGGTAGTTTGGGGGTACGTAGGTATATATAGGAGGAAGGAGTACGTCGGTGGAGCAACAGGGGGCCCACGAGAGTGGAGGGCGCGCCCCCCTACCTCGTGGCCTCCTGGTTGATGTCTTGATGTAGGGTCCAAGTCCTCTGGATCACATTTGTTTCGAAAATCACGTTCCCGAAGGTTTCATTCCGTTTGGACTCCGTTTGATATTCTTTTTCTGCGAAACCCTAAAATAGGCAAAAAAAACAGCAATTCTGGGCTGGGTCTCCGGTTAATAGGTTAGTCCCAAAAATAATATAAAAGTGTATAATAAAGCCCAACAATGTCCAAAGCAGAATATAATATAGCATGGAACAATAAAAAATTATAGATACGTTGGAGATGTATCAAGCATCCCCAAGCTTAATTCCTGGTCGTCCTCGAGTAGGTAAATGATAAAAACAGAATTTTTGATGTGGAATGCTACTTGGCATAATTCCAATGTAATTCTTCATAATTGTGGTATGAATATTCAGATCCGAAAGATTCAAGACAAAAGTTCAATATTGACATAGAAATAATAATACTTCAAGCATACTAACTAAGCAATTATGTCTCTTCAAAATAACATGGCCAAAGAAAGTTATCCCTACAAAATTATATAGTCTGGCTATGATCTATCTTCACCACACAAAGTATTTAAATCATGCACAACCCCGATGACAAGCCAAGCAATTGTTTCATACTTTTGGCGTTCTCAAACTTTTTCAATCTTCACGCAATACATGAGCGTGAGCCACGGACATTGCACTTTAGGAGGAATATAATGGTGGTTGTAGAGGAGACAAAAAGGGAAAGATAGTCTCACATCAACTAGGCGTATTAACGGGCTATGGAGATGCCCATCAATAGATATCAATGTGAGTGAGTAGGGATTGCCATGCAATGGATGCACTAGAGCTATAAGTATATGAAAGCTCAACAAAAGGAACTAAGTGGGTGTGCATCCAACTCGCTTGCTCACGAAGACCTAGGGCATTTTGAGGAAGCCCATCATTGGAATATACAAGCCAAGTTCTATAATGAAAAATTCCCACTAGTATATGAAAGTGATAACATAGGAGACTCTCTATTATGAAGATCATGGCGCTACTTTGAAGCACAAGTGTGGTAAAAGGATAGTAGCATTGTCCCCTCTCTCTTTTTCTCTCATTTTTTTAATTTTGGGCCTTTTTATGGCCTCTTTTTTATATATATTTTTCTTCCGGAGTCTCATCCCGACTTGTGGGGGAATCATAGTCTCCATCATCCTTTCCTCACTTGGGGCAATGCTCTAAAAATGATGATCATCACACTTTTATTTACTTACAACTCAATAATTACAACTCAATACTTAGAATAAAATATGACTCTATGTGAATGCCTCCGGCGGTGTACTGGGATATACAATGAATCAAGAGTGACATGTATGAAAGAATTATGAACGGTGGCTTTGCCACAAATACAATGTCAACTACATGATCATGCAAAGCAATATGACAATGATGGAGCGTGTCATAGTAAATGGAACTGTGGAAAGTTGCATGGCAATATATCTCAGAATGGCTATGGAAATGCCATGATAGGTAGGTATGGTGGCTGTTTTGAGGAAGGTATATGGTAGGTGTATGATACCGGCGAAAGGTGCGCGGTATTATAGAGGCTAGCAATGGTGGAAGGAAGGAAAGTGTGTATGATCCATGGAGTCAACCTTAGTCATAAAGAACTCATATACTTATTGCAAACATCTACAAGTTATCAAAGCAAAGTATTACGCGCATGCTCCTAGGGGGACAGATTGGTAGGAAAAGACCATCGCTCGTCCCCGACCGCCACTCATAAGGAAGACAATCAATAAATAAATCATGCTCCGACTTCATCACATAATGGTTCACCATACGTGCACGCTACGGGAATCACAAACTTTAACACAAGTATTTCTCAAATTCACAACTACTCAACTAGCATGACTCTAATATCACCATCTCCATATCTCAAAACAATTATCAAGTATCAAACTTCTCATAGTATTCAACACACTCATAAGAAAAAAATTATTAATCTTGATACCTAGCATATTAGGATTCTTTAAGTAAATTACCATGCTATCTAAGACTCTCAAAATAATCTAAGTGAAGCATGAGAGAATTACAGTTTCTATAAAACAAAACCACCGACGTGCTCTAAAAGATATAAGTGAAGTACTAGAGCAAAAACTATATAACTCAAAAGATATAAGTGAAGCACATAAAGTATTCTAATAATTTCGGAATCATGTGTGTCTCCCTCAAAAGGTGTGTACAGCAAGGATGATTGTGGTAACCTAAAAAGCATAGACTCAAATCATAAAAGACGCTCCAAGCAAAACACATATCATGTGGTGAATAAAAATATAGCTCCATGTAAAGTTACCGATGGAAGTAGATGAAAGAGGGGATGCCTTCCGGGGCATCCCCAAGATTTGGCTTTTAGGTGTCCTTAAATTATCTTGGGGTGCCATGGGAGTCCCCAAGCTCAAGCTCTTGCCACTTCTTGTTCCATAATCCATCAAATCTTTCACCCAAAACTTGAAAACTTCACAACACAAAACTTAAAGTAGAAAATCTCGTGAGCCCCGTTAGCGAAAGAATACAAAACACCACTTCAAGGTACTGTAATGAACTCATTATTTATTTATATTGGTGTTAAACCTACTGTATTCCAACTTCCCTATGGTTTATAAACTATTTTACTAGCCATAGATTCATCAAAATAAGCAAACAACACACGAAAAACAGAATCTGTCAAAAACAGAACAGTCTGTAGTAATCTGTAGCTAACGCGAGATCTGGAACTCCAAAAATTCTAAAATAAATTTCTGGACGTGAGGAATTTATCTATTAATCATCTTCAAAAATAATTAACTAAATAGCACTTTCCAAATAAAAATGGCAGCAATTCTCGTGAGCGCTAAAGTTTCTGTTTTTTACAGCAAGATTAAAAAGACTTTCCCCAAGTCTTCCCAACGGTTCTACTTGGCACAAACACTAATTAAACACAAAAAACACAACCAACACAGAGGCTAGATAAATTATTTATTACTAAACAGGAGCAAAAATCAAGGAATAAAAATAAAATTGGGTTGCCTCCCAACAAGCGCTATCGTTTAACGCCCCTAGCTAGGCATAAAAGCGAGGATAGATCTAGGTATCTTTAGTTGGTAATTCTTTAATGAGACATCTATCACCTTTAGGAATTTATTTCCTTTTATAAATAATCAAACTTCTAGGCACAAGATTGAAAAAATCATTAGTAGCAAATGGTTCCTTAATGATAGCAAAAATATTTGGATGAATACTTATAGATTTGAGATCCGTTGTTTCTTTGCTAGAGGATTCACCTTTATTTTTAGGAACATACATAAGCTTGGCAATTTTAGTTGGAGGACTTGGAGTATTCTTTATGGAAGAAAAAGCGGTTCCCAAGTTGGTAATGATACCCTCAAGTTTATTGATTCTAGTGGAATCATGATTTATTCTTTCATTAACTATAGGTTCCTTCTATTTAATATTTTTCAAAGTTACTCCTACTTTAGATCCATGTTGGGTAATTTGGTTGTGGTTCTTTTTATCGAAATTTTCAATTAACTCAACAGTAGCAACTTTATTTTCAACAATTTCAAGTTTTTGCATTACATGCTCCAAAGTTAACATAGTTCCATTAACCAAAAGAGGGGGTGAGCCAAATAAATCTATCATAGCATTATAGGAATCAAAAGTGTGGCTACCCAAGAAGTTCCCTCCGGTAATGGTATCAAGGACATATCTGTGCCAAGGAATAGCACCTATAGAAAAATTGCAAAGAAGAATAGAAGTAGATTGCTTCCTGGTAGATCTATTTTGAGCATTGCAAATTCTATACCAAGCGTCTTTTAGGTTTTCTCCTTCCCTTTGCTTAAAATTAAGAACTTCATTTTTGGGAGACAACGGAGAAGAAAGGGGACTAGCCATAATGACAAGAAAGCAATCCAACACATGAGCAAACAAGAGACGGGCAAAAGGAGGCAAATAGAGAAAGAGATGGAGGATGGAGAGAGAGGGAGAATAAAAGGGCAAGGGTGAAGTGGGGGAGAGGAAAACGAGAGGCAAATGGCAAATAATGTAATGCGGGAGATGAGGGTTTGTGATGGGTACTTGGTGTGTTTACTTTTGCATAGACCTTCCCGGCAACGGCGCCAGAAATCCTTCTTGCTACCTCTTGAGCACTTGCGTTGGTTTTCCCTTGAAGAGGAAAGGGTGATGCAGCAAAGTAGCGTAAGTATTTCCCTCAGTTTTTGAGAACCAAGGTATCAATCAAGTAGGAGGCCACGCATGAGTCCCTCGCACCTATACAAACAAATAAATCCTCACAACCAACACGGTAAGGGGTTTTCAATCCCTACACGGTCACTTACGAGAGTGAGATCTGATAGATATGATAAGATAATATTTTTGGTATTTTTATGATAAAGATGCAAAGTAAAATAAATGGCAAGGGAAATAACTAAGTATTGGAAGATTAATATGATGGAAGATAGACCCGGGGGCCATAGGTTTCACTAGTGGCTTCTCTCAAGAGCATAAGTATTCACGGTGGGTAAACAAATTACTGTTGAGCAATTGACAGAATTGAGCATAATTGTGAGAATATCTAGGTATGATCATGTATATAGGCATCACGTCCGAGACAAGTAGACCGACTCCTGCCTGCATCTACTACTATTACTCCACACATCAACCGCTATCCAGCATGCATCTAGAGTATTAAGTTCATAAGAACAGAGTAACGCTTTAAGCAAGATGACATGATGTAGAGGGATAAACTCATGCAATATGAAATAAACCCCATCTTGTTATCCTCGATGGCAACAATACAATACGTGCCTTGCTGCCCCTACTGTCACTGGGAAAGGACACCGCAAGATTGAACCCAAAGCTAAGCACTTCTCCCATTGCAAGAAAGATCAATGTAGTAGGCCAAACCAAACTGATAATTCGAAGAGACTTGCAAAGATAACCAATCATACATAAAAGAATTCAGAGAAGATTCAAATATTGTTCATAGATAAACTTGATCATAAACCCACAATTCATCGGTCTCAACAAACACACCACAAAAGAAGATTACATCGAATAGATCTCCCCAAGACAGGGGGAGAACTTTTTATTGAGATCCAAAAAGAGAGAAGAAGCCATCTAGCTAATAACTATGGACCCGAAGGTCTGAGGTAAACTACTCACACTTCATCGGAGAGGCTATGGTGTTGATGTGGAAGCCCTCCGTGATCGATGCCCCCTCCGGCGGAGCTCTGGAAAAGGCCCCAAGATGGGATCTCGTGGATACAGAAAGTTACGGCGGTGGAATTAGGGTTTTGGCTCCGTATCTGGTAGTTTGGGGGTACGTAGGTATATATAGGAGAAAGGTTTACGTCGGTGGAGCAACAGGGGGCCCACGAGAGTGGAGGGCGCGCCCCCTACCTCGTGGCCTCCTGGTTGATGTCTTGATGTAGCGTCCAAGTCCTCTCGATCACATTCATTTCGAAAATCACGTTCCCGAAGGTTTCATTTCGTTTGGACTCCGTTTGATATTCTTTTTTTGCGAAACAAGAAAATAGGCAAAAAAATAGCAATTCTGGGCTGGGTCTCTGGTTAATAGGTTGGTCCCAAAAATAATATAAAAGTGTATAATAAAGCCCAATAATGTCCAAAACAGAATATAATATAGCATGGAACAATCAAAAATTATAGATACGTTGGAGACGTATCACTGACCTGCTGACATGAGATCCAAGCAATATTCATGTAACTCACGACAACTGGAGCTGCACTCATCAAAGTATTCGCCAACAAGAAATGGCTGGCAATGGACGTAATTGCATGCTTCAAGTACGTCTGCTTTACTTTTAGCAAGCCACAAATGTACTTCTTCATCATCCATGGCGTCAGAAATATTATTACTCCTTGATTTGAACAAGCTGCTATTAATTATGTTCTGGGCGATCAGTGCTTTAAGTAAGAGGCAATCATTTTCTTTCCTCTTCACTTTCCCGCCGCGCTTCCTCGGGGGTGTAGCCTTTTTGGCCACTTCCTTCTTGGTACTTGAAGCATTTCTGGCAGAACGTCTGGTTGCATGCAAGGTAGACTGTCGAGCAGATGGTGAAGCTTGGACGGACTGCTTAGCAGATGGTTTATTGCCGGACCGCTGAGCGGGTGGTGCTATTGTGATGGACTGCTGGGCTGTAGGAGCAGAGGCATCGGACTGCTGACCATGCTTTGAAGCTATGTTGGGTTTCTGCGCAGGTGGTGCCAACTTGTCGGTGTGCTGAGGAGGTCGTGCCAACGCGTTGGTTTGTTGAGCAGGAAGTGCAGACGCATTGGTATGCTGATCATGCGATTGCGGACCGACGAACTGATGAGTGGTCGGTTCTGGACAAACAGACTGCTTAGCAGGCAGTTCCGAAGCATCAGACTGCTTAGCAGTCCGTTCCACCAGGTTGGTCTGTTGAGCATGTGCTGCAGTTGGGTCTCCCCCCGCTGCTTCAGCGGCCAGCATCTGAACCGGTGGTGCGTCTTCAGCAGTTGTAGGCCCTGCCACTGGTTGCTTTGGGGAGGAGGATGACATGGCCTATACGCCACAAAGTACGGCCGGCTGATCACAGGTTGATGCATCAGCCCGTGAGAGCTGCTGTGGCAAGGAGAGCGTCACCGGTTGAGGGGCGACAGTGGTTGTTCTTGGTGGGGCTTCAATGATCTCATCGATGAACTCTATTTCCTTTCGTGGCCACTGGATGTGATGTAACAGTGTTTCTCCCAAGGTCCTTTGCTCATCGAAGTCTCCTAGGACATTCTTCACGGCAAATTCATTGAATCCAGGCTTTACTTCAGTCACGTAGCACTTCACACAGCCCGGCTTCAATGGCACATTGTCCAACAAGAGGCCATCTTCCAAGAAGGGTGGGAAAACCCAGGTTGTTGCACATTTTAATGTACCTTCATAATGTGTAAGCACGCCCTTCAGTCTGTCTTTCATTCCAAATAGATCAGATATAGCATCATCATGAGCAGCTGTAGTCTCATGTTGCTGGGGTTAGCTGATGAACAGCTACTCTTGTGCAGTGTTGTCGCGCAATAAGCAGCATCCTCCATGCCCGCCTCCCCTCCCATCTGCTAGCTATTTGTCAGTGTTAGAGTCTTTTGCATCATCATTTACTCCTCAACATCCTTTCAAACAGCCGAATAAATATCCTTCCTCAACCTTTCATACAATGCATTCTGCATCATTTCACTCCTCGCTTTTTTCATGCTGAGCCTCTCTTCTTTGCTGAGTTTGAAAGCCCTCTTGTGAGGGACATTAACACCTAAACCCCTTGCACGTCCAGGGGGCTCTTTTGTTTCCAGAGCAACAGACAGAATGTCACATGGCCCTGAGTTCCTGTAGAACCTTCCAGGGATCTTGGAAGCCTCTAACATCACTTGATACAGTTCGCCGTCACGTGAGTTTTCAAAGTAATAAGTTTCGTCATCATGCCTCTTTGCACGTGCCCACAAGTAGTATCTGGCACGTTCGCCCCTGATTTCACTAAAGTCCAGATTCCCACCCGCCACTATTGTTGTCGGCATCCTCGGAACGGAGGTACCCAGACTTGCCTGCCAGCGCCCCAAGGCATGGCTCCACCAACGGCCTGGTACGGCCCATCTTCACCAGCAACCACTCAAGACCCTCGCGAGGGGCCAAGCCTCACCAGGCGGACGACACCAAGACCTCCTCTGGGGCGGCCTCGCTAGGCTGGCTCCCGAGGAGCGGAGATATCAATGCAAGGGGCACCTCGCAAGGTCCGCGTGACGTGAGCCATGACAACCAAGGCCAGACGGGCGCCAGTGGGAGCAGAGTGCTAGTTTCCTCTTTGGTGCTAAGGAAGAAGGCGCAGGCAAGGAGTCCCAAGGCATCAGGCAAAAGTTTCCATATCGGTGCAACAAGACCAAGACTAGTAGGACAGCAGGACGGAGGTCACCGCGGAGCCCACGGTAGCGTCACCACTAGAGCCTTTGGCAGGCGAAGACCACCTTTTGTCAGGATAACTTGTACTAGTTGTCTCTCTTCGAAATTGGTTGTTGTGGGATCCCTTCCCACCTAAATATTTGGGGAGAGGACCATGGCGTCTATAAATAGGACTAGCCACCACCATAGCCAGGGATGGTCTCATCTTGGATCGGATCCACTCCACCAAGGCCATCTCACCAGCTCATCGAGCTCAAGAACACCTCTCCTCAAGAGGCTGTTCATCCACTGTACTAGTTCATCCTTAGCCCACGAGGCAATCCACCACACTACACTAGAGTCGGGTATTACACCACAACGCTGGCCCCAAACCAGTATAAACTCTTGTGTCACTTGTTCCTAGGGTTTAGCAAGCTAGGCCTTGAGATCATTGTGAGAGCGAGCTAGGGAGAGAGAGATCTTCGTGCACACCCCAGTGTTCGAACCTCAAGGGTTTGCCGGAACCCACAATCCGACAATTGCTTCTTTGTCCTCCTGGTCCCATATCAGTTTCATGCCGTAGTATCCCGCCACACCCATACGGTTGGGGTGTATGTTCTTCTTCTAAAGTTTTGATTGGTTGAAACTCTTCTCATCAAACTCTTTAGTTGCCCTGACCCTTTTGAATTCTGCCCAGTATGCCTTTGTAATTAGGGGTATGCGGGGATTGGGTCCTTGCCTTCACTCAAGTACTTCTTTTATAACATGTGCTTCCAGTTTCTCCAAGCATCCCTAGCCTTCTTCGGTGCAGCGTGTACCACCTCCATTCTCCACTACTCTGGAACGTTAAAGTGATCCATGATCTCTCGGACTATCATTCACCGTGTTTCGGTGTCAGCCTTCTGAAACCCCGGCAGATTAATGTTGAGCCTTGCCCTGCCAACAAATCCACACACACTCCTGAACCTCATGTGTGCTTTATCTGGTTTAGTTGGAGCCCAAGACTTGAAATCAATCTTGGTTACTTCATATACACCTTTAGGCTGGTGTGTGAGCTTCCTTGGAGCATTCCTCCATGTCCTGACCAGAAGGATAATTGCTGCAGCTCTATCCCGTTCAAGATTACTTGATCCCTCACAATATGCTGAAGACCTAGAGTTGTCCAAATCAGATGAAGATACATCGCCTGAAGCATGAGTGTTGTCGTTGCTACTCGGCATCTACAGAGAACACATGTGAAACTCAGGAACGGAGGATAAGCATAAAACTAACAACTTGGTATCAACTTTCTAAACATGACATGCAATAATTTAGAAAATGTGCTAATTTGTTAAGTTTGTGTGACTCGAGCGCCCGTGATCTGTAAATAGGCGGTAACTTACTAGAACAATACAGCTTATATGTAGTAAGGAAGGTAGATAATGAATATATATATATACGCTCTCTGTTATTTTATAGCCAATTTTGGAACATGCGGAACAAAATTGGAAGAGGGATTGCGAGGAAATATGCCTCACTGTGATGGAGAGTAGTAACTAGCATGCTTCTTAATGCAAACCTGGCCGGACCACAGGAGAGGCGAGGGTTACTGCATCGATATGCTCGAGGGTGGCTGGCGAGCAAATGAAGACGGCGAGGCATGGGCCACCGCGTGTTGGGAATGGCAGTGGAGGTAGGCTTGATGCCGAAGAGCGGGCACACGGGCGGGGTGAGCATGGCGGCGCCAGAGAGGGTTCTGCTGTGGATCTGGGGGAGGGGGAGCTGGCGATGGAGATTGGGTGGACTAGTTGAGTGAAACACGGGCGGACAGTGGGGGGTGTTGGCAGCCTAGGTGAAAAGGGCGAAAAATATCCCTGGTCGCCGCGCGCACGGAAAGGACTATGCAAACGGTTGCCTCTAAGCGCTCGTGTGCACAAATAGAATAATTTCGTTTGAAGTGAACACGTACTAATTTTGAAATGAAGATGCCAGTTCATCGTTTCTCCTTTAAATTTTTCCCGCGTAAAGCAATCACAATTATACCACGGGTTTGATTTGCTGGCGCATTTCAGGTCTCGTGTGCTATATGTAAGACATTTTTTGGCATTTACCATGCATTTTGGCATATAAATCAATTCCTAGCCGGACTGCATTTCCTATCGAAAGGGATGAGGATTGCCGTTTGATCTAGGAGCATCCAATGGTGCAGACGTACGATCCGTGGGGTTTGGGTTCTGGCCAATCAGAACACACGACTCAGATCGCGCGCGCAGCAAAGGGGGGGCATCGGCCACGGTTTGGTTGGCACACGGCTTTCGTGAGTGAACCATGCGCTATTTGCCGGGGGTTGGGTGCGACATATGCCAAAGGATGGCTTATCATGGTGGGAGCGAGTACAACGTCGCCGGTGCCTGGAAGCGGGATGAGGCGTAGACACGAACGTCGGTGTACTTTACCCAGGTTCGGGGCTCTCCTAGGAGATAACACCCCTAGTCATGCTCTGCGGGGTCTCCACGTGATCACTAAGGCACTAGTGAGTACAATGGTGCTCCTCGAACTGTATGCTAGAGGTAGGAGAAAGCAGGGCTAGCTCTCTCCTCGCTCTATGTGTGTGTCTAGGTCTAACAGGTTGGGAACCCTTTGCATGGGTGCCCTGGGGGGTTTATATATGCCTACCCCCAGGGGTACAATGGTAATCTGTCTGGGTGTAGGACCCGGTTGTCAGTGTCTCCCGTCGTCGGCTTCTTCGCCGGCCGCTGGGGGCCGCTGCTTGGTGGGCCCCACCGTCTGGTCTGGTGCGGAGCCGACAGGCCGCCTCCACCGCTAGCGGGTCCGGCCGGCTGCTTGTTATTGTATTCGTAATGCCAATGACGAATGCTTGGTTGGGGGGCCTGGCTACAGTCCCGCTGTCTGGTGGGAGGTCACTGTAGCCAGACCGAGTCTCATCTGGTTGATGGTGCGCGGACTCCGAGGGAAGAGTGGGCCGCCTGCTAGAGGCCGGCTTCCCTCGGGTCCGACTGGTCAGGTGCTGCTGCCCTCCAGGCTTACACTGCCGGGTAGGGCCCACCGCCTGCAGGCCGTACCGACAGGCCGTCGTGGGAGCAAGGCTCCGCCTGACAAGGGTGACGTCAAGGGTGGAGTGGCAATAGTGCCGCGCCAGGCGGAGATCCCTGCCTGTACGGGGCACTGTGGCCACGCCACGCCCTGGATATGGTGACGATGGGCTACGTTGTAGCCACATCCTGTCTTGTCTTCTTAATGGGGGCGCAGACTTTGAGGGCATCATGGGCCGCCTGCTAGGAGCCGACCTCTCTGGAGGCTGCCTGCGAGGAGTCGGCTCGTCTTGGAGCCGTCCCCCGGTGCTTGGCCGTCTTCTGGTAGCCGGCCGTTTGAGCCAGCCGACAACCAGAAGGCGGCGCTTCCTCCTTGACACTTGAGGGGCGCAGCCGGCCTAATGACATGAAAGGCTTAGAGACTCGGGTTAGGCTACACGTGGCCTATTACTGTGACAGTAGTCCCCGAAGCTGGTGAGGCATCACGGTTGATGAGTCGAGAAGCCTCAACAGTTTCCTTCTCTGAATGCTCTTGCTAAATGCGTTGTCCGTCTTCTGGCGTGCCGCCTGCTGGGAGTCGGCCATTGAGGGAGTCCTAGATTAGGGGGTCCTCGGACAGCCGGACTATATTCTTTGGCCGGACTGTTGGACTATGAAGATACAAGATTGAAGACTTCGTCCCGTGTCCGGGTGGGACTCTCCTTTGCGTGAAAGGCAAGCTTGGCAGTTCGGATATGTAGATCTCCTCCCTTGTAACCGACTCTGTGTAACCCTAGCCCCCTCCGGTGTCTATATAAACCGGAGGGTTTAGTCCGTAGGACAATAACAATCAGAATCATAGGCTAGCTTCTAGGGTTTAGCTGCTATGATCTCGTGGTAGATCAACTCTTGTAATACTCATATCATCAAGATCAATCAAGCAGGACGTAGGGTATTACCTCCATCGAGAGGGCCCGAACCTGGGTAAACATTGTGTCCCCCGTCTCCTGTTACCATCTGCCTTAGACGCACAGTTTGGGACCCCCTACCCGAGATCTGCCGGTTTTGACACCGACATTGGTGCTTTCATTGAGAGTTCCACTTTGTCGTCACCGTAAGGTTTGATGGCTCCTTCGATCATCGGCAACGATGCGGTCCAGGGTGAGGTTTTTCTCCCCGGACAAATCTTCGCATTCGGTGGCTTTGTACTGTGGGCCAACTCGCTTGGCCATCTGGAGCAGATCGAGAGCTACACCCCTAGCCGTTAGGTCGGGTTTGGAAACTTAAACTATACTGTCGACATCTTCGGAGACTTGATCTTTGACGGATTCGAGCCCGTGTCAGGTACGTCGCACAGTCACGACGAGCATGACTTAGCTCTGCCGCCGGACGGTGTTCGGGAGATTACACCTGTGGCTACTCTGGCCCTCAATCTGGAGCAGCTCATGTCGTCCGAGGACGGGTGGATGGACCCCGCCACGGAGGCCGCACACCCAGCGGCAATAGATCCGAATACTGACTTCACCCCCTATGAGACCTGTGTTGCCGGACCCTTGGATTTGTCCCCAGCCACAGGCTCCGAACCGCCTACGTCCGTGCCTATCGAATCTGATTGGGCACCGATCATGGAGTTTACCTCCGCGGATATCTTTCAGCACTCGCCCTTGGGTGACGTACTAAATTCATTGAGGTCTCTCTCCTTGTCAGGAGACCCTTGGCCGAACTATGTCCGGCTTGAGTGGGAAGCGGACAACTAAGAAATTTATTACCCACCCGGCACCCACTTAATAGCCACTGTCGACAACTTAACCGACATGCTTGATTATGGCTCTAAAGATATCGACGGTA
This sequence comes from Triticum aestivum, assembly GCF_018294505.1. Classification (NCBI taxonomy): domain Eukaryota; kingdom Viridiplantae; phylum Streptophyta; class Magnoliopsida; order Poales; family Poaceae; genus Triticum; species Triticum aestivum. Next base: position 246,733,597 of record NC_057794.1, read on the forward strand.
TGGATGATGATGCAGGAGAAGAACAGGAACCACCGCCGACAGGGCGCTGGACAACCACCTCATCATATGATATATACATGGTGGACACCCCCAAAGAAAGCGATGGCAATAAGGCAACGGAGGATAATCCCCTCGAGAAGCAATTTAAGCACCGGCGTCATAGCAAAAGGAGCGATACCGGCACAAGAGACAATAACACTGCGGACAGTGCCGAAGACGAAGGCAATCACCTCTAGCCAGACTTCGAGCGGGAGGATGGGCAAGCTAGCCCCAAGGAACAGGCGGCAGACGGAGAATCAGAGGATGACAATTACATGGCCCTCTCCGATGACGAGGTGAGCCTCGGGGACGAAGAATTTATCGTGCCTGAGGATCTCGTTGAATAGGAGCGCTTCAAGCGCCAGCTTATAGCCACAGCAAAAAGCCTGAAGAAAAAGCAACAACGGCTTGAAGCTGATAAAGATTTGCTAGAGGATAGATGGACCGAGGTACTGGCAGCCGAGGAATACGGACTCGAGCGCCCAACCAAAAGTTACCCAAAGCGCAGGTTTCTATCCCAACTCAAGGAGGAAGCATTAAACCCTACACCACCAGCGTATGATGCGGCTGATCGGCCACCTCGTGGCCGAGACAAAGCGGCATATCAGCCCGAAGTCCAGATCGCACCCCGTCGCCAGTCAAACAAAAATACCAAGGCCCGGGGTAACATGCAGGACCTGCGAGAAGTATTGGAAAACAAATCGGGACATAAAAGATCGATATATGGATCATTGGGGCGTGCCCCAACGCGCGACGACAACCGTCATGCCGGATATACTAAACGCAAATCTGGCCAGGCCGAACACAACAGACAAGACTTGTATGAACTGCGTCGTGATATAGCCCGGCACAGAGGCGCCGCACACCCCCTATGCTTCACTAATGAAGTAATGAATCATGAATTCCCGGAAGGGTTTAAACCCGTAAACATTGAATCATATGACGGCACCACAGACCCCGCGGTATGGATAGAGGATTTCTTCCTCCACATTCACATGGCCCGCGGGGATGATCTACGCGCCATCAAGTATCTCCTGCTAAAGCTCAAAGGGCCGGCTCGGCATTGGCTGAATAGCTTGCCTGCAGACTCCATCGGAAGCTGGGAGAACCTGGCAGGCGCATTCCTGGACAACTTCCAAGGCACTTATGTGCGGCCACCGGATGCTGATGATTTAAGTCACATAAAACAGCAGCCCGGAGAGTCAGCCAGGAAATTCTGGACTCGGTTCCTAACTACAAAGAACCAAATTGTTGACTGTCCAGATGCCGAAGCCCTAGCGGCCTTTAAACATAACATCCGTGACGAGTGGCTCGCCCGACATCTCAGCCAAGAGAAGCCAAAATCCATGGCAGCCCTCACGACACTCATGACCCGCTTTTGCGCGGGAGAAGATAGCCGGTTAGCCCGTAGCAACAACACAGCAAGCAACCCTGGCACATCAGAAGCCAAAGATTGCAACGGCAAATCCCAACACAACAAACACAAGTGCCGCAAAAATGGTGGAAACGCCGAAGATACAGCAGTCAATGCCAGATTTAAGGGCTCAACGTCCAGTCAGCGGAACGGGCCACTCACAAATGACAATTTAGGGTCGTCTATTCTGGACCGCATACTCGACCGCCCATGCAAAATTCATGGCACCCCAGGAACACCAGCCAATCATACCAACAGAGAATGTTGGGTCTTCAAACAAGCCGGAAGGTCAGGTGCCAAAAACAAAGATAAGGGGTCTCAAAGCAATGATGGCGACGAGGAGCCCAGATCACCAAGTACAGGAGGGCAAAAGAAATTTCCCCCACAAATCCAAGCGGTGAACGTGGTAAATGGCACCTACACTCCCAACCCAGACCAGATGCACACCCTTAGGGATGTCGACTTAACGGAACCAGTCGTCCCACAATTTAAACTAGGGCCGATCACCTTCAACCACACGGATCGTCCGGTTAACACTAATCAGGGAAATCTAGCTGCACTAGTCCTCGACCCAATAATTGACGGGTTCCACCTCACGCGAGTCCTTATGGACGGAGGTAGCAGTCTAAACCTGCTTTATCAGGACATAGTGCGCAAGATCGGCATCGATCATTCGGTGATCAAGCCCACTAAAACCACCTTCAGCGGTATTATACCAGGTGTGGAGGCCTGCTGTACAGGCTCCATCGCCCTTGAGATAGTCTTCGGATCACCAGACAATTACCGTGCCGAAGAGTTAATCTTCGACATCGTCCCCTTTCGCAATGATTATCAGGCACTGCTCGGATGAACCGCGTTCGCTCGATTCAACGTAGTACCACATTATGCCTACCGTAAGCTCAAGATGCCCGGTCCGCGCGGCGTCATCACGCTTAATGGCAAGGCCGAACTTTCCCTCGGCACCAAGGAGTATACCGCTGCTTTAACAGAAGAAGCTACAAGTAGCACCTTCCAACCAAAGCTCGAATCGATGGCCCGACTCCAGACACCGCTAAAGGACTTCGAAATACTTCGTGGCAGGATAACCCGGCTCATCCAGAGCTCAATTAAACACTCTGGCGAAAGCCAGGACAGGCCACATACCGTGGCTCAACCGCTCTGCGGCACACAAGCATTTCTTACATTTTGTTTGCAGGTTTAACTTTGCGCAGACCAGTACTGGCAATATGGAAGCAGCTTGAACGCGCAAGGGAATCCTTAGATATTCCCCACGATGACCATCCGACTATACTCCGGATCCGCACGCAGCTTCTTCCCCCTGGTCTCGGCAGGTTCCACAGTCATATTTCTTTTTTTACCACATTACCTGTACTCACACGCATCGACATACTATTCAAATACAACATGTGGATTTATATAACGCTTATCTGCTGTTATTTCTTATTGAAATTTTTTTATCAAGTGCCATCCATACACCGCGATATGCTTTAAATATGTCAGGGGCTTCGCTTTACCCATAATACGGCAATAAAGTCCGAACCCCTTCATGGAAGTTTGGCACCCCGAACTTATAGCATTATATGCATTAGCTCCGAACCATGTCTTTGGTCAAATGTTGGGTTTGCCCGACTCCCATGTTTTGCTGCCTTACGTTCCGCTATATCGGCTAAGGCGGCACATGGAGAACTACTGCAATTGTGTCCCGGTTCTTCCAGACGAGCACCTCAGTAGAGAAAGCCGAAAACTGACTGTCATGATACGGTGAGAGCTGGTCAGCTGTTCGAGAGGTTGTAAAATCTTTAAGGATTTCTCCTGCATAATGCCATAACCAATGCAGCGTGAGATGGATCGGCTTTTCTTCCGATCACGTGCTTATATAGCCCCTCGTACGGTCTTCCGAACACTAGGGGCTACGCCTACCTTCCTTTTATAAAGCTCCTATGGCTAAGTGAGAGTGACAAAGCCCTATAGTCTGATTGCCTGGTTCGTTGTGCTGAACACCTCCTTCGAAGGAACCAAAACTAGGATAAAGAGTGATCAGGTTTATCCCGAACACCCCCGTACTTCCTACGTGGGGGCAGAAGCCGACGACTGGCCAACTCTCATGTTTAATATATAAAACGACTGCGCAGGAGGATAAACTTTTATATAGCAGGCAATAAATAATAGAAATGACCTTGTTCAACATTACAAAGGACAACATGATTGTATTCATGGAAATATAATATCCTTGGTGCATTGCTCCGCCGCTAGGCGGGATCCTTTTAGGACACTTTCATAATATAATTCGGGCTTGCGGTGCTCCTTCCCCTCTGGTGGTCCTTCGGTCATCAGCTTTTCAGCATCCATCTTCCCCCAGTACACCTTTGCATGGGCGAAGGCCATTCGCGCACCCTCTATACAGACCGACCGCCTGATGACGTCAAGTCGAGGGCAGGCACTCACAAGCCGCTTCACGAGCCCAAAGTAGCTGCCTGGAATCGGCTCGGCAGGCCATTGCCGGATAATCAAATCCTTCTTGGCTAGTTCGGCCGCCCTATGCAGTTCGATCAGCTGTTTCAGTTGGTCGGCAAAAGGCACCGGATAATTCGGTGCCATATACTGCGACCAGAAGAGCTTATCCGCAGTGTTCCCTTCTTTGGCTCGGTAGAATTAGGCGGCATCCGATATGCTGCGGGGAAGTTCTGCAAATACCCCTGGAGAAATCCGAACTCAAAATTAGACACATGATTTTCTCCTCAAATACTTACTTTACATGGAAAAAAGCCTTACCCGCCGTGATTGTCCTCGCCTCTTGGATCTCCTGTAGGGCGCCTTGGGTTTCCCTCTGGGCATCGCGCGCGGCCTGATGAGCCCTGGCGAGTTCGGATTCTTTCTCCGTTAAACTCAGCTCCAAGGTCTCGCATTTGTTCACGGACTCTAGAAGCTCCTGCTCAGCTTCAATAACACTGGCCTCGTGCTTCTTACGAGGAGCCTGCTCTGCGGCTGCCTTTTCCTCGACCTCGGCAACAGCCCTCCTCAGAGCCTCAACTTCGGTCATCGCCCCTAGCGCAAATAATGAAACATATGTTATCATACTGAGAATTTGTTCGCACTGATCGCGAACAAGGCTTGCGCATACCTTGTTTATCCTCCAACTGCCTTTTCAACTGGCCAAGTTCTTCTTCAGCCCGCTCCAGACTTTGATTCAGTCCGGAGACCTCCGCAGCATGAGAGGCAGCAGCCGCTGCAGACGCTAGCTTATAAAAGAAGAGAGATAGATGTCATCAAGTGATTCTTCCTGCGAAAATATAATTAATCCTCTCTCCAGTCCTTTCTTGACCGAACAGTGTTCAGGGGCTACTATCCATACTATGACACTCTTCGAAACCTCATAAAACATACCTCAAAGCCTCTTATAAGGCTGATACATGCTTCATTCAGTCCACTCTCAGCAGACTGAATCTCCTTAATCACCGCACCCATCAGGGCACGGTGTTCATCGACGATGGAGACGCTCTTCAGCGCCGCCAGCAAAACATCTGGCACCTCTGGCTGGACAGAGATTGCCGGTGGAACAGGCACGCCCCCTCCAGCCGAGGGAGGCCGCCTGCTTGATTCTGAGTCGTATTGGTCTCCGGAATTGCGTCCGGCTGGGAGCCGAATTCAAGATGGCTCCCGACGTCGACTCCCATGGGAATCTTCTCCCCCATATCTCCGGCCCCCGAAGTTTGACCTCCAGGCGCCGCTTTCACGATCTCTTCCCCCCTCCTTGGCTGGGGTCCCTCCGGGACGAAGCCTCAGTGTTATGCACATATTTGGGGGAAGGGGCCTTCGGGCGCGTCCCGCTCTCTACGGCATCCGAGCTCAGCGAATCCTTTGATGAGGATCGTTCGGTGCGGGACCTCGCCGGACTACAGAAAATATAGCTCAGGTTAAATTATTATGCCATGATGAGTCTGGACGCATAAGTGTGTTCGGATCTTATACTCACGAATTCACCAGGGGCTGGGCCCTGGGATCCCACGCCGGGCTGCTATCAGCGGCGGCATTGGACTCTTCCGGAAGAGGAGCTTTTCCCCTTTTAGGCAACTCGGCCTCCAAATGTACGGAGGCCGCCCTCTTCTTTCTTCCCCCCGCTGGGGATTCATCTTCCTCCTCGTCCTCTTCGGAGGCAGAACAGATGTTGGATCCTTCAGATATTGTGTCTGAAGTGCCGCGGCGACGAAGGCCGCCCCGGGTCTTTTTGGCCTCCTTCTCGGCCTTCTTCTTCGCGCCTTGTACGGCGCCGGGACCAGCATCTTCGTCAGAAGTGGGCCGGCCGGTTCTTCAGGCAACGAGGCCGGACAGTGGATCCACCCCGCCTTCTTCATCCAGCCCTAGGGGAGTTGAGGAAAACACATTGAACATTTCCCTTGGGTTATGCGGGTAAAACGCGTCAAAACTTACCGAGCTTGCAGGGCGGGACAGTTGATACCCGCGGTCCTCGGCCGAGTCCGGCCATGATTTGCCGGACTTGAAAAGCACCTTCCAGATGTCTTCATGCGAGGAGCCAAAGAGCTTTCGCAGGGTCTGGTGCTTGGCCGGATCGAATTCCTAGAGATTGCAAGTCCGGTGCTGACAAGGCAGGATCCGGTGAACTAACATCACCTGGACTACATGGACAAGATCGATTTTCTTGTCTTCCATATCTTTAACGCGCGTCTGGAGCATAGACAGTTCGTTGGACGAAGACCAGTTCAGGCCCTTCTTGGGCCAGGACGTAAGCCACAGAGGGGCTCCGAATCAGAACTCTGGAGCAGCGGCCCATTCCGTGCCCCGCGGCTCAGTAATGTAAAACCACTGTTGTTGCCACTCTTTGACGAAATCATTAAAGGCACCTATTGGCCATGTGACATTGGGCATCCTGCTCACCATGGCGCCCCCGCACTCGGCGTGCTCTCCCCTCACCACCTTGGGCTTCACATTAAAGGTCTTCAGCCATAAGACGAAGTGTGGAGAGATGTGGAGAAAAGCCTCGCACACGATGATGAATGTCGAGATGGTGAGGAAGGAATTGGGGGATAGATCATGAAAATCGATCCCGTAATAATACATGATGTCGCAGATGAACGGGTGGAGGGGAAAGCCTAGCCCGCGGACAAAGTGAGGGAGGAATACAACCCTCTCTTGGGGTTTCATAGTGGGAACGATCTGTCCCGCCGTCGGGAGACAGTGGCCGATTTTTTTGGCCAGATACCCGGCCTCCCGAAGCTTTTTGATATGCTTCTCCTGGACGGTAGAGGCCATCCACTTACCTCCTGCTCCGGATCCAGACATTTTTGGAAGGCCTTTGTGGGCGGAGAAGACGAATTCTCGGGCGCTGGAGCTCGGGCGAGGGGGAATGGATCGGGAAGAAGAAGGCGTGGGTGAAAAGGAGGAGTCCTTGTCCCTTTATAAGGGCGGAAGAAACTATGTGCCTCCCAACTTGCCTGGTAAACTCGCTTATTCCCCAAGCGTCGTAATTGATGGCACGGTTGGGTTACCCACACCGGTATTGATGAGAATCCCATGATAAGGGGACACGATCTCCGCTTCGACAAGACGTGCCACAAAAACCGCCTCGCAATATGTGTAGTAGCTGGTTGAGAAAAACGGTTCGAATAATGACCGGGCCATGGCGTGATGTCACGTCATGAAAAGTTGTCAGCAGATTAGATTTGTGGAAATATTATACTCTCTACGGTGGTATGTGGAATTTGTTTTGCAGAGCCGGACACGATCCTTGTGTTCAAAAATCTTCTGTGGAGTATTCGGAGGAGGAACCCGCCTTGCAATGCCGAAGACAATCTGCGCACCGGACTCATTGTCATTGAAGCTAGGTTCAGGGGCTACTGAGGGAGTCCTGGATTAGGGGGTCCTTGGACAGTCAGACTATATTCTTTGGTCGGATAGTTGGACTATGAAGATACAAGATTGAAGACTTTGTCCCGTGTCCGGGTGGGACTCTCCTTTGCGTGGAAGGCAAGCTTGGCATTTCGGATATATAGATCTCCTCCCTTGTAACCAACTCTGTGTAACCCTAGCCCCCTCCAGTGTCTATATAAACCGAAGGGTTTAGTCTGTAGGACAATGACAATCAGAATCATAGGCTAGCTTCTAGGGTTTAGCCACTACGATCTCGTGGTAGATCAACTCTTGTAATACTCATATCATCAAGATCAATCAAGCAGGATGTAGGGTATTACCTCCATCGAGAGGGCCCGAACCTGGGTAAACATTGTGTTCCCCGTCTCCTGTTACCATCCGCCTTAGACGCATAGTTTGGGACTCCCTACCCGAGATCCGCCGGTTTTGACACCGACAGCCGTGGCCAGGAGGGCTTTTCCTAATGATTTCGAAATGCCAAAGCGGGAACCATGTGGCATGCTTGCTAATCCTCTAAGCTCGCCGCCCGCTGCAAACATGCCACGCGGCACCAGCTAGCCAGGCCAGCCTATCAACCCACGCGCACGAAGGGACGCGACAGCGGGCTGGGCCCGCCACTACCGGGCCTCGGCGCGTGGGCGGATCCGTCGCGGCCGAGGCAAACGGTTGTGGTTCCGCGCAGAGTTACTGCGCACTGTAACTCGCGTCATAATCGCGGGGTCGTGGGTGCAGTTAATCCCATGACCCCGCGCCCCGCCCCCTCACCTTCGCAGCCCAGGGGCTATAAGTAAGGGGAGGGGGCGGCAAAGCACGCGCACCCTCCTCTCTCTTCGCCAATTTCGTCCCTCTCCTCCTCTTGCTGCCGCCGCACTTCCACGCTCCGCCGAAGCGCTGCTGCAGCTCGTCGCTGTCGATCTCCTCCGCCTCAAACCTCTCGCCCTGTCGCGGTCTTCGCCCCCGCCGTCGCGCCATCTCTCCGTCCATCTTGAACTCCATGGCGCCCGAATGGGGAGGGGATTGGGACGGCTCGTTCGTAATAGATGACCATCTCGCCTTCCTTCGCGCCACACGGCGACTGCCCGGCGCCAGCTTCATCAAGGTGCGCATGCCACCAGAGAAAGAGACCTCGCCGGCGCCGATGGGAGGCGAGCGGGTCATCTTCCACACGCACTTCCTCCGCGGCTTCGGCCTGCCGATGAGTGGGTTCCTCCGCTCCTTCCTTGACGTCTACCATCTTCAACCTCATCATCTGACGCCCAACACCATGATGTTGTTGTCCGCCTTCGTCACGATGTGCGAGGGCTACCTGGGCATCCTCCCCACTATCGAGTTGTGGGGAGCGTTCTTCTACACAAAACCGGGCATCTCTGTTAGGGAGAAGGCGGCCCAGTGCGGCGCCTTCGTCGCGATGCACCGTCCGTCCATGAAGAATGCCTTCCCCGTCATCAAGCTGTCACAGTCGATCAAACTGTGGCAGTAATCGTATTTTTACATGGAGAACGTTAACCCGGACGTTGACTTCCTCAACCTGCCGCCCTACGAAGCCGGCCCTCCGGCTGAGCCTCGGGCCAACTAGGGCTACAAGACGAAGCCCATGTCAGCCGACAGCACTTCTGCCGTAAACCGGCTCCGGGTGCTGATGAATGCAGAAGACCTCAAGGCATCCGACCTGCTGGTCGCCTCCGTTGAGCATCGGGTTCTCCCGCTCCAAGGCTGGCCTCGTCTGATCTGTCGGATGAGCGGGCACCGTGACCCAAGCCGGATGTGCACGAAGGACATGCCGACTGCCGAGGTGGCCCGAGTGGTGAACGAGATCTCCGACCTCAAGCTGTCGGAAGGGTCTTGGCGATTCGGCAAGCGGCCATACTCCCGTGCAACCCGCCACCACCTGTAAGTTTCTCAACTCTTTCCTTTTCAGTACCTCGTCTTGGTCTTGATCCCGCCGTCTTCGAATGGTCGGTTTTTCTAATGCAGATCTTCATGTCTCCGGGACGGCCGCCATCGTAGGGCCGGGTGGAGACTACCTGCCGGACCGGGCGGTGAGCGATGTGGATGACCCCGACTTGGGGGCGGCCGCCCTGGAGGACGACGCCATAGGCGGCAGCGACGGAGTGGGCGGCTCCGAAGACGTAGGCGGCATCGAGACCTGGCCTGATGACGATGAAGATGAAGACGTGCCGCGCCATTCCTGAGGTGCCGGCAGGGCGGACGTGGGCCCTTTCGCCGAGCCGGCCGCCCAATGCGGCATGCGTAAGCGCAAACAAGGCACCATTTTGTTCGGCAGCGCACCGAAGAAGACCAAGAACTCGACCGCCGCGACCAAGCGGAAGGAGGCCGCCGCGAAGGCGACCAAGTTTCAGAAGCTTCCGAAGGTGCCTCCTATGGTGTCAGCGTAAGTGTCTTTTTCTTGTGCCTTCCTTTCTTGTCGATTCTATCTGAGCTTCTTCTCTTCCTTATTTTTCTTGACTTAGGGATCCACTCTCTCTTGAGAAGTCGGCCGCCGCCTCCGTCATCGGGTCGGCGGAGACTTCTACCACCACCCAGCGAATCGACCCTGCAGCCGACCTTCGGGAGGCGCAGGAACGAAACGCGCAGGAGGTGCGTGAGGAGCAGGAAGCCGCCCGCAGGGAGCAGGCGGAGGCCGCCACGCTGAAGAAGCTGGCGGAGGCTGAGGCCGACGCCGCGGCGAAGAAGCTGGCTGAAGAAGCCACACACCATCAGGCGCCGCTATTCGCCGTCCCTCTGAATTCCGCGCCGCCGCCCACCAGAGTTCATGGCGCTGACTGGGGGAGCCGGCGACGAACAGCCGGTCATGGAGAGGGGATTCGGTGATGTTGTCATGCCGGAAGTAGTCGTGCCTCCGCCACCGCCGTCTGAGGGAGCGCGGGACAAGCAGTCGGCTGCCCCGTCGGCACCGCCAGCCGGAAAGGAGGTTGTGATGGGGCCGACTCCTGAGGCCCGCACACCCTCGCGCCGCCGAAGCGTGAAGGCAACTTCGGCGCCACGACCACTGGAAGCCGGCGCAGCGAGATCGTCAGCCCCGGATGCCGAAGCAACCAGCGCCGCGCCCGCTGAATGGGTGCATGGAGGTGGGATGGGTGCTTTAAACCAAGCGATCCTAGACATTCAGGCTAAACTCCAAGCTGAGGCCACCGCTCTCAGCAGTGCAACAGGGCTTTCTTGGATTCGCGAGCGGCCATTCGGGTATATTTCTTACTTCTTCATCATTCATTCTTTTATTTCTCTGTGGGGGCGCACCAGCGCACCACTAGGTGTAGCCCCCGAGCTTCGGGCTAGCTGCTGAGCAGGCGGCTCAGAGCTCTAATTGGCAAGCTCCAAGTGCTAACTTTTTCTGCTATCTTCATCGTAGGATTATCATAACCTTCGCCCGATCACCATCAACTCCAACGTCCGAGATCTGGACCGACGGACAGCCGACTTGTCAAAAAGCCTGAGTAAGTCTTCGTTCTCTTCTCTGCGGGGGCGCGATGGTGCACCCGCGGGTTGTAGCCCCCAAGATTCGGGCCGACTGCTGAGCAGTCGGGCCGGATCTCCTCGGCAACTATACTTCTTCTTTGTTGATCGTTGACATCTTTTTCTTTATCTACTCTTGCAGAGGCCAATGCTACCCTGCAGCGGCAGCTGGGTGAAACCAACACCGTGATGCGTGCCAAGGAGGCAGAGTGCAACGAGCTAGCCCAGGAGTGTGACCGACTGGCCAATCAACTGGCGGAGCAGGCAGAGCTTCTCCAGAAGTCCTGGAAGGAGGCAGAAGTGAAGGAGTCCAATCTCCTCGCCGAGTTCGAGACCGAACGCTCCACCTAGACCGACAAGAAAGCGTTGCTGACCCGCTGGCTTTGGCAGGATTGAAGACATGGTTGATGGTAATCTTTCTTCTTTTCCTTTCTTTGAGCTGTCGGCTGCTGTTCAGGCCAGCTTCTAGCTTCTGACTTCTGACTTCTTTGCCTTCTGCCTGAGCAGACTTCTTTCCTGGCCACTCTAGCGCTGCCAGCCAGGCTATTGAGGTTTATCGTGAAGAACAGAGGGTGGAAGGTGTGCAGATTGCTGCCGACGCCCCCCGGACCCTTAGCGAACAGCTTCTCAGCATCCAGGCCCACCTTCGGCCGGCTCATCGGATGACGCGTCGTCTTTAGCATGTCGGGGCCCAAGTGATCTCGGCCCTATGGCCAGCCATGCCGGCTCCACGCACTCCCAGTCAGACTGCCGACTGGCTGTAGGTGCCGGTCGGCCGACTTGAGGCTTGGAAGGGCTACTCGGCCCAGGCTGGAGTGAGATGAGCCTTGGCGTTCATCAAGGCGTGGTATCCTGGGCTAAATCTAGCCCATTTGACCACATTTCAGCAAGAGGCCCAGGAGGAGCTGGTGGCAGTGGAGCGCGACTTTGTCAGACGGGCAGCGGCGATTGCTGACTACACCAACACCAGCATCTTCATTCGTGAGCTGGCCGAGAACGGTGTCGAGGCACCACCGGAGTGGTTTGGGCTGAACCCGGAGGATGACAAAGACTCGGCTGAGGTGGTCGACTCCAGTGACGAGGGAGAAGATGAGGAGGACGAGGAAGGCGAAGAAGATGCGCCATAGGTCGGAGCAGACGGCCAACCTCTGCTTAACCGTGCCTCGAATAACGAGTCGCGCTCGAGTGCGCCGACTGCTGCTGAGATGACCAAGTGGAGAATGACCAACCGTCCACTCCACCAACCGGCACCACCGACTCCGCCCACCAGCCAGACCCCTCTGCTGCTCCCTAGGCCGTTGTCTTACCTTTATTTTTCCTGCTTTATCAGACTCGACAAACTTTTGTTAAATCTGCACAATTCCACCTGCAGGGTGTATTTCAAACTTTGTTGAATGCTGGCCAAGGGCCTTTTGATATGTAAATATTCTTTCACACAAGTTGCATTTCCTCTAAGTTCTGACTTTTCTTGCTTTCTGCTCCTTGGCCTTTTTTCCTTTGCCGCCCTCCCTTAGCTGTCGTCTTGCCAGCCAGACAGCTGCTCTGTGGACCGTGGCTGGGTCAAGTACTTAGCTACTTTCGGGAGGGTAAGTACTTAGCTAACTAGAGTTTTAACAAGCTAAGTAGAAGCCGGCCGGTCGGCTACTCAGCGGCCGGTTGATGAAGCGGGAAGCCAGCTTGAAATATGTGCATGCTCTGAGTCCTTAGCCATTTTTCATGTGGACACCCTTTTCTGCCTTTAACTCCTGCCCACCGGATAGTCGCTCTGCGAGCTGCGGCTTGTGGCAGGAGAAGGTGTAGGTGCCAACACACTACTTGTTCGACTGCAGGAAGCACCACATAGTGCAAAGCGGTGAGCCCCTGGGCCAACTGGTCGAACCTGGTGCTAGGAAGAATAATGAAATAACACATTCATAGGTATAACACTTGTCATATAGATAAAAGAGGGTAGCCCCCGAGCTCTTCTCGGGGGACCCGGAGTCTTCGTACTTAATACAAAAGGTAGCGTGGTACATACTGCCATAACAGTAAAATCGTTGAAGGAGATTTGCATTCCACGACCTCTCCGTCTCCTTGCCGAAGTCGTCTCTCTTGCGTGCTCTGGGCTTCTGAGCGTCGATGAGGTAGTAGGAGTCGTTGCCCAAAACTTTCCTGATGATGAAGGGGCCTTCCCAAGGTGCCGAGAGCGTGTTGGCCGGCTGTTCGGTGGATCAGTTAGAGCACAAGGTCTCCCTCTTGGAAGGATCTTGGCTTGACCTCCCAATTCTAGTATCAGCATAGGCTCTGCTGGTAGATGGTGGACCGGCTGAGTGCCAACAGCTGGCCCTCTTCTGGCAGATCGACGCCATCTTCTCGTGCTTCTTTTGCCTCCTCTTTGGTGTACATGGTGACTCGAGGGGAGTCAAATTCTATTTCTGTAGGGATGACGGCTTCGGCACCGTAGACGAGGAAGAAAGGCGTGACGCCGATTGACTTGTTTGGAGTTGTGCGCAAGCTCTAGAGGACGGCCGGCAGCTCATCGAGCCAACAGCCGGCCGAACGCTCCAAAGGCTCGATCATTCGGGGTTTGATGCCGGACAAAATGAGGCCGTTTGCTCGCTCCACTTGGCCGTTTGACTACGGATGGGCAACGGACGCTAAGTCCAGTCGGGTGCCCTGCGTCGTGCAGAAATGAGCCAAGGCGCCTTTGGTGAAGTTTGTTTTGTTGTCGGTGATGATGTTGTGTGGTATGCCATACCGAATGGTGATGTCAGCGATGAAAGTCACCACAGTCGGACCATTCAACTTCTTGATTGGTTTTGCTTCGATCCACTTGGCGAACTTGTCCACGGCGACAAGAAGATGAGTCTTGTCGCCGCGTGCTGTCTTGAATGATCCCACCATGTCCAGTCCCCGGATGGCAAAGGGCCAGGCAATGGGGATGGTTTTGAGTGCGGAAGCCGGTAGATGTTGCTTGGAGTGGAACTTCTAGCACCCTTTACATTTCTGGACCAAGTCTTTGGCATCTTCTAGAGCAGTCGGCTAGAAAAAAATCATGGCGGAAAGCCTTGGCAACAAGTGATTGATGTCTACTACACAACCTTCTTATTGTAGATGTTGTTGGGCCTCCAAGTGCAGAGGTTTGTAGGACAGTAACAAATTTCCCTCAAGTGGATGACCTAAGTTTTATCAATCCGTGGGAGGCATAGGATGAAGATGGTCTCTCTCAGGCAACCCTGCAACCAAATAACAAAGAGTCTCCTATGTCCCCAACACACCCAATACAATGGTAAATTGTATAGGTGTACTAGTTCGGCAAAGAGATGGTGATACAAGTGCAATATGGATGGTAGATATAGGTTTTTGTAATCTGAAAAATATAAAAACAGCAAGGTAACTAATAATAAAAGTGAGCACAAACGGTATTGCAATGCAAGGAAACAAGGCCTAGGGTTCATACTTTCACTAGTGCAAGTTCTCTCAACAATAATAACATAATTGGATCATATAACTATCCCTCAACATGCAACAAAGAGTCACTCCAAAGTCACTAATAGCAGAGAACAAACGAAGAGATTATGGTAGGGTACGAAACCACCTCAAAGTTATCCTTTCTGGTCGATCTATTCAAGAGTCCGTAGTAAAATGACACGAAGCTATTATTTCCATTCAATCTATCATAGAGTTCGTACTAGAATAACACCTTAAGACACAAATCAACCAAAACCCTAATGTCACCTAGATACTCCAATGTCACCTCAAGTATCCGTGGGTATGATTATACGATATGCATCACACAATCTTAGATTCATCTATTCAACCAACACAAAGAACTTCAAAGAGTGCCCCAAAGTTTCTACCGGAGAGTCAAGATGAAAACGTGTGCCAACCACTATGCATAAGTTCACGAGCGGAGCCCACAAGTTGATCACCAAAACATACATCAAGTGGATCATGTGATATCCCATTGTCACCACAGATAAGCACGTGCAAGACATACATCAAGTGTTCTCAAATCCTTAAAGACTCAATCCGATAAGATAACTTCAAAGGGAAAACTCAATCCATTACAAGAGAGTCGAGGGGGAGAAACATCATAATATCCAACTATAATAGCAAAGCTCGCGATACACCAAGATCGTACCACCTCAAGAACACGAGAGAGAGAGAGATCAAACACATAGCTACTGGTACATACCCTCAGCCCCGAGGGTGAACTACTCCCTCCTCGTCATGGAGAGCGCCAAGATGATGAAGATGGCCATCGGAGAGGGATTTCCCCCTTCGGCAGGGTGCGGGAACGGGTCTAGATTTGTTTTCAGTGGCTACGGAGGCTTCTGGCGACGGAACTCCCGATCTAGGGTTCTTTCTGGAAGTTTTGGGTTATATAAGAGGTGTTGGAGTCGGGGACAAGTCAGGGGGGTTCCTAAGGCCGCCACGAGGCAGGGGGCGCGCCCCCCACCCTCGTGGTGGCCTTAGGACTCTTCTGGCCCACCTCCGGTACTCCGTGGGCTTCTTCTGGTCCAAAAATGATCTCCGTGAAGTTTCAAGTCAATTGGACTCTGTTTGATTTTCCTTTTCCTTTTCTGCGATACTTAAAAACAAGAAAAAAACAGAAACTAGCACTGGGCTCTAGGTTAATAGGTTAGTCCCTAAAATCATATAAAATAGCATATAAATGCATATAAAACATCCAAGGTCAATAATATAATAGCATGGAGCAATCAAAAATTATAGATACGTTGGAGACGTATCAGTGATCTTGAAGCTGCGTGGTGACCACACTCGCCTTGGTGGATATCTTTGAGGATTGTTTGGCCTTTCTCTGGTTCCACGCAGCGCTGGTACACACCAGTGACACTGCGCCTCACGAGTTCTCTGTTGACAATGGTGTAAGCTGCTGCCCGACTTTGCACTTGTCGGACCGAGATCTCATTAGTCGGCAGCTCTTTGTTCACCAGAAAGTTGAGGATGGTCTGCGTCCATGAAGGGGCTGCTATGTCTTCGACTTCCAGAACTGCAACCTGCACGAGGGCAGTTGGGCTGGGAGGTGGCGGGTTAGAGTCGGCTGCCGCTTGTTGTGTCGATGAACTCCCCGGGCTGACTGCTGTAGCCCCCGGTCCAGGCTCTGATGTTCACGGGCTGGGTGCTACCGTAGTAGCCCCCGAGCCACCTGCCGAAGTCCCTGAGCCGACAACCGCAGCCCCCGTGCTGGGCTCTAAAGTCCCCAGGCCGGTACTCCGTGGGCTTCTTCTGGTCCAAAAATGATCTCCGTGAAGTTTCAAGTCAATTGGACTCCGTTTGATTTTCCTTTTCCTTTTGTTCGATACTTAAAAACAAGAAAAAAACAGAAACTAGCACTGGGCTCTAGGTTAATAGGTTAGTCTCAAAAATCATATAAAATAGCATATAAATGCATATAAAACATCCAAGGTCGATAATATAATAGCATGGAACAATCAAAAATTATAGATACATTGGAGACGTATCAGCATCCCCAAGCTTAATTCCTGCTCGTCCTCGAGTAGGTAAATGATAAAAATAGAAATTTTGATGTGGAATGCTACCTAACATAATTATCAATGTAATTCTCTTTATTGTGGCAAGAATATTCAGATCCAAAAGATTTAAGACAAAAGTTTAATATTGACATAAAAATAATAATACTTCAAGCATACTAACAAAGTAATCATGTCTTCTCAAAATAACATGGCCAAAGAAAGCTATGCCTACAAAATCATATAGTCTGGCTATGCTCTATCTTCATCACACAAAATATTTAAATCGTGCACAACCCTGATGACAAGCCAAGCAATTGTTTCCTACTTTTGATGTTCTCAAACTTTTTCAATCTTCACGCAATACATGAGCTTGAGCCATGGATATAGCACTATAGGTGGAATAGAATGGTGGTTGTGGAGAAGACAAAAAGGAGAAGATAGTATCACATCAACTAGGCGTATCAACGGGCTATGGAGATGCCCGTCAATAGATATCAATGTGAGTGAGTAGGGATTGCCATGCAGTGGATGCACTAGAGATATAATTGTATGAAAGCTCAAAAAGAAACTAAGTGGGTGTGCATCCAACTCGCTTGCTCACGAAGACCTAGGGCATTTTCAGGAAGCCCATCATTGGAATATACAACCCAAGTTCTATAATGAAAGATTCCCACTAGTATATCAAAGTGACAACATAGGAGACTCTCTATCATGAAGATCATGGTGCTACTTTGAATCACAAGTGTGGTAAAAGGATAGTAGCATTGCCCCTTCTCTCTTTTTCTCTCATTTTTTTTTGTTTTTTTGGGCCTTCTCTTTTTTTATGGCCTCTTTTTTCTCTTTTTTTATTTTTTCGTCCGGAGTCTCATCCCGACTTGTGGGGGAATCATAGTCTCGATGATCCTTTCCTCACTGGGACAATGCTCTAATAATGATGATCATCACACTTTTATTTACTTACAACTCAGGAATTATAACTCGATACTTAGAACAAAATATGACTCTATATGAATGCCTCCAGCGGTGTACCGGGATGTGCAATGAATCAAGAGTGACATGTATGAAAGAATTATGAAAGGTGCCTTTGCCACAAATACGATGTCAACTACATGATCATGCAAAGCAATATGACAATGATGGAGCGTGTCATAATAAACGGAACGGTGGAAAGTTGCTTGGCAATATATCTTGGAATGGCTATGGAAATGCCATAATAGGTAGGTATGGTGGCTGTTTTGAGGAAGGTATATTGTGGGTTTATGGTACCGGTGAAAGTTGCGCGGTACTAGAGAGGCTAGCAATGGTGGAAGGGTGAGAGTGCATATAATTCATGGACTCAACATTAGTCATAAAGAACTCACATACTTATTGCAAAAATCTATTAGTTATCGAAACAAAGTACTACACGCATGCTCCTAGGGGATAGATTGGTAGGAAAAGACCATCGCTCGTCCCCGACCGCCACTCATAAGGAAGACAGTCAATAAATAAATCATGCTCCGACTTCATCACATAACGGTTCACCATACGTGCATGCTACGAGAATCACAAACTTTAACACAAGTATCTCTCAAATTCACAACTACTCAACTAGCATGACTCTAATATCACCATCTTCATATCTCAAAACAATCATCAAGTATCAAACTTCTCATAGTATTTATTGCACTTTATATGAAAGTTTTTATTATACCCATCTTGGATGCCCATCATATTAGGACTGGTTTCATAACCAAAGCAAATTACCATTCTGTTCTAAAGACTCTCAAAATAATATAAGTGAATCATGAGAGTTCATCTATTTCTATAAAATAAAACCACCACCGTGCTCTAGAAAGATATAAGTGAAGCACTAAAGCAAATGACAAACTACTCCGAAAGAAATATGTGAAGATCAATGAGTAGTCAAATAATTATGCAACTATGTAAAGACTCTCTCACATTTAATAATTTCAGATCTTGGTATTTTATTCAAACAGCAATCAAATCAAAATAAAATAAAATGACGCTCCAAGCAAAACACATATCATGTGGTGAATAAAAATATAGCTCCAAGTAAAGTTACCGATGAATGAAGACGAAAGAGGGGATGCCTTCCGGGGCATACCCAAGCTTAGGCTCTTGGTTGTCCTTGAATATTACCTTTGGGTGCCTTGGGAATCCCCAAGCTTAGGCTCTTTCCACTCCTTATTCCATAGTCCATCGAATCTTCACCCAAAACTTGAAAACTTCACAACACAAAACTTAACAGAAAACTCGTAAGCTCCGTTAGTATAAGAAAATAAATCACCATTTAGGTACTGTTGTGAACTCATTCCACATTCATATTGGTGTAATATCTACTATATTGAAACTCACCTATGGTTCATACCCTCCGATACTACTCATAGATTCATCAAAATAAGCAAACAACACATAGAAAACAGAATCTGACAAAAACAGAACAGTCTGTTGTAATCTGTATCAAACATATACTTATGGAACGCCAAACATTCTGAAATAAATTGCTGGACGTGAGTAATTTATCTATTAATCATCTGAAAAAATAATTAACTAAATATCACTCTCCAATAAACAATGGCAGCAAATCTCGTGAGCGCTAAAGTTTCTGTTTTTTTACAGCATGATCGCAAAGACTTTCCCCAAGTCTTCCCAAAGGTTCTACTTGGCACAAACACTAATTAAAAGCATAAAACCACATCTAAACAGAGTCTAGATGAATTATTTATTACTAAAAAGGAACAAAAATCAAAGAACAAAAATAAAATTGGGTTGCCTCCCAACAAGCGCTATCTTTTAACGCCCCTAGCTAGGCATGATGATTTCAATGATGCTCACATAAAGGATAAGAATTGAAACATAAAGAGATCATCATGAAGAATATGACTAGCACATTTAAGTCTAACCCACTTCCTATGCATAGGGATTTTGTGAGCAAACAACTTATGGGAACAAGAATCAACTTGCATAGGAAGGTAAAACAAGCATAACATCCGGATTTTAACCACATAGAGAGGAAACTTGATATTATTGCAATTCCTACAAGCATATGTTCCTCCATCATAATAATTTTCAGTAGAATCATGAATTAATTCAACAATATAACTAGCACCTAAAGAATTCTTTTCATGATCTACCAGCATAGAAATTTTATTACTCTCCACATAAGCCAAATTCTTCTCATTCGGAATAGTGGGAGTATCATAAGAGACACGAATACTATAAATTTTTTCCACATTAAAAGAGTAATGTTCATAAAAGGGGTAATTATAATCATGACAAGTTTTATAAATATAATCATCATTACTTTTTATAGCATAAGTATCATCACAATAATCATCATAAGTAGCAACTTTGTTCTCATCATAATCAATTGAAACCTCTTCCAAGATAGTGGAATCATTACTAAATAAAGTCATGCCTCTCCAAATCCACTTTCATAATTATCACAATAAGATTCAACATCCACAAAAATAGTGGGATCATTACTTCCTAAAGTTGACACTCTTCAAAACCCACTTTCATCAATATAATCATCATAAGTAGGAGGCATGCTATCATCATAATAAGTTTGCATATCAAAACTTGAGAGACTACAAATATCATATTCACTAAACATAGCATCTGCAAGCTTGGGACAAACATTAGTTGTAGCAAATATATTTTCAAACTTGTCATTCTCATCAAACATAGCATCCCCAAGCTTGGGCCTTTTCATATCATAAGCATAATCACTCTCATCATTGATAGTATGGATAGCACCAATAGTATAACAATTATCATCATCACAATGAGTAATAGGAGCAACATCATTTGGGAGGGATACCTTTTCACCTTTACTTCTCCGTCTTTTCTTTTTCTTCTTCACATTATGTGTGGGTTCAATCCTCTTTTTGGAGCTCCTTATTGATGAGATTGGTTGGATAGAAGGCTCCTCCTCATTAACCGATTCATCATAAGAAATAATAGGAGGATATTAGGAAGTCTCTTCCCTTTCATTAGTATTCTCTTCATCTTTTATTTGTTTTCTTTTCTTTATGTAATTGGCAATATAAGGATTTTCAATGCAATTCACAGCACAATACATAAAAATTTCTTCTAGATCAATATCGAGGAATTTCTCATGGTTATATTCGGGAATATGCTTAGTTATATGTTTCATTTCTTCATAACCAAAAAGCAAACTAAGTTCATTGTGCAAGGGAAATCAAATCATCACAATTTTTGGACACGATACGATCATGGAACAATTTGCATCGGAGATTTAAATGACCATGTTCATTGCAAAGTTCACAAGTATGGTGAAGAAATTTTAAATTTTTAGCACAAACATCTAGCCTCTCTTGCAACCACTTAGTTTCCAAATACATATGCCTCTTGCAAAATCTATCTTCCCTATTTGGTGTGTACTTGCAAACTCTATGCACTCCACAAAAGTTGACATGCTTATAAGAGACATTTTCATCATGACTAGTGCAATCATAATTAGTACTATGGATATTCAAGGAGTTCATACTAACAACATTGCAATCATGCTCATCATTCAAAGATCTAGTGCCAAACATTTTAGAGACTTCTTCTAGCATTTGAGCACAATTTTCCTTTCCATCATTCTCATGAAAGATATTAAAAAGATGAAGCGTATGAGGCAAACTCAATTCCATTTTTTTGTAGTTTTCTTTTATAAACTAAACTAGTGCTAAAACAAGAAACAAAAAGATTCAATTGCAAGATCTAAAGATATGCCTTCAAGCGCTAACCTCCCTGGCAACGGCGCCAGAAAAGAGCTTGATGTCTACTACACAACCTTCTTCTTGTAGACGTTGTTGGGCCTCCAAGTGCAGAAGTTTGTAGGACAGTAGCAAATTTCCCTCAAGTGGATGACCTAAGGTTTATCAATCCGTGGGAGGCGTAGGATGAAGATGTTCTCTCTCAAGCAACCCTACAACCAAATAACAAAGAGTCTCTTGTGTCCCCAACACACCCAATACAATGGTAAATTGTATAGGTGCACTAGTTCGGCGAAGAGATGGTGATACAAGTGCAATATGGATGCTAGATATAGGTTTTTGTAATCTGAAAATATAAAAACAGCAAGGTAACTTATGATAAAAGTGAGCACAAACGGTATTGCAATGCTAGGAAACAAGGCCTAGGGTTCATACTTTCACTAGTGCAAGTTCTCTCAACAATAATAACATAATTGGATCATATAACTATCCCTGAACATGCAACAAAGAGTCACTCCAAAGTCACTAATAGCAGAGAACAAACGAAGAGATTATGGTAGGGTACGAAACCACCTCAAAGTTATCCTTTCTGATCGATCTATTCAAGAGTCCGTAGTAAAATAACACAAAACTATTCTTTCTGTTCAATCTATCATAGAGTTCGTACTAGAAAAACACATTAAGACACAAATCAACCAAAACCCTAATGTTACCTAGATACTCCAATGTCACCTCAAGTATCAGTGGGTATGATTATACGATATGCATCACACAATCTCAGATTCATCTATTCAACCAACACAAAGAACTTCAAAGAGTGCCCCAAAGTTTCTATCGGAGAGTCAAGACGAAAATGTGTGCCAACTCCTATGCATAAGTCCACGAGCGGAACCCGCAAGTTGATCACCAAAACATACATCAAGTGGATCACATGATATCCCATTGTCACCACATATAAGCACATGCAAGACATACATCAAGTGTTCTCAAATCCTTAAAGACTCAATTCGATAAGATAACTTCAAAGGGAAAACTCAATCCACTACAAGAGAGTGGAGGGGGAGAAACATCATAATATCCAACTATAATAGCAAAGCTCGCGATACACCAAGACCGTACCACCTCAAGAACACGAGAGAGAGAGAGAGAGAGAGAGAGAGAGAGATCAAAAACATAGCTACTGGTACATACCCTCAGCCCCGAGGGTGAACTACTCCCTCCTCATCATGGAGAGTGCCAAGATGATGAAGATGGCCATCGGAGAGGGATTCCCCCCTCCAGCAGGGTGCCGGAATGGGTCTAGATTGGTTTTCGATGGCTATGGAGGCTTCTGGCGGCGGAACTCCTGATCTAGGTTTCTTTCTAGAAGTTTTGGGTTATATAAGAGGTGTTGGAGTCGGGGACAAGTCAGGGGGGTTCCTGAGGTGGCCACGAGGCAGAGGCGTGCCCAGGGGGTAGGGCGCGCCCCCACCCTCGTGGTGGCCTTAGGACTCTTCTGGCCCACCTCCGGTACTCCATGGGCTTCTTCTGGTCCAAAAATGATCTCCATGAAGTTTCAAGTCAATTGGACTCTGTTTGATTTTCCTTTTCCTTTTCTACGATACTTAAAAACAAGAAAAAAACAGAAACTGGCACTGGGCTCTAGGTTAATAGGTTAGTCCCAAAAATCATATAAAATAGCATATAAATGCATATAAAACATCCAAGGTCGATAATATAATAGCATGGAACAATCAAAAATTATAGATACGTTGGAGAAGTATCAGTGATCTTGAAGCCGCGTGGTGACCACACTCGCCTTGGTGGATATCTTTGAGGATTGTTTGGCCTTTCTCCGGTTCCATGCAGCGCTGGTACACACCAGTGACACTGCGCCTCACGAGTTCTCTGTTGACAATGGTGTAAGTTGCTGCCCGATGTTGCACTTGTCGGACCGAGATTTCATCAGTCAGCAGCTCTTTGTTCACCAGAAAGTTGAGGATGGGCTGCGTCCATGAAGGGGCTGCTATGTCTTCGACTGCCAGAACTGCAACCTACACGAGGGTGGTTGGGCTCGGAGGCGGCGGGTTGGAGTCGGCTGTCGCTTGTTGTGTCGATGAAGTCCCTGGGCTGACTTCTTTAGCCCCTGGTCCAGGCTCTGAAGTCCACGGGCTGGGTGCTACCGCATCAGCCCCCGAGCTGCCTGCCGAAGTCCCTGAGCCGACAGCCGCAGCCCCCAGGTTGGGCTCTAAAGTCCCCGGGCCGGGTGCAACTGCTGCGACCCCGGGGCCGTCTGTCAAAGTCCCCCGGCCGACTGCTGGGATCCTCTAGTCGAATTCGACTGCTTCAGGAGGGGCCGACACGAAGATGGAATCTGATTCTGGTGACGGCTTGACAGACGGCTTGAGGAGGCGCTGCAGGGCGAGGCCGGCTGGTATAGCTTGCCGAGTGGAGCCGATTCGTGCCAAAGCATCGCCTTGCTCATTGTCGTTTCGTGGCACATGGAGGAACTCGCACCTTTCAAAGTATCCGCTGAGTTGCTGGACGAGGAAGCGGTAGCTTTCCATGTTTGGATCCTTGGCGTCCCAGTCACCTGACGACTGCTGGACCACCAGGTTGGAGTCACCATAGCACAAGATCCGGCGAATGCCGAGTTCCTTCGCAAGCCGGAGCCCGCGTATGAGTGCTTCATGTTCAGCTACGTTGTTGGAGGCGGCGAATTGAATTTGCAACACATATCTGAGCTTGTCTCCTTTTGGAGAGGTAAGGACGATGCTGGCTCCCAAACCGGTGTGCATCTTGGAACCATCAAAATGCATCTGCCAATGGGATGAGTCCGGTGCTAGCGGCAGGTACTGGGTCTTGGCCCAGTCGACGAGGAAGTCGTCCAGTGCTTGGGACTTGATGGCGATGCGAGGCTGGTAGTAAATGGTGTAGGGGGGCAAATCTATGGCCCATTTGGCCACTCGGCCCGAAGCATCTCGGCTTCCAGTGATCTGGGCAAGTGGAGCAGTACAGACAACAGTAGTTGAGTGCTCTTGCAAGTACGACTTCAGCTTCTTGCCGGAAAATGCACGCCGTAGCACATCTTCTGATAGTGGGGGTAGTTCTTCTTGGAGGCGGATAACACTTCACTCAGGTAATACACCGGCCTCTGGACTGGTAATGCCTTGCCGTCCTCCTTGCGCTCCACGACTATGACTGTGTTGACCACCCGGCTGGTGGCGGCAATGTAGAGAAGCATGGGCTCTTTAGCAGTCGGGGCCGCCAGGATAGGCAGAGTGGTCAACATCATCTTGAGCTGGAGAAAAGCTTCATATGCCTTATCATTCCACTCGAAAAAAGTGGTCTTTTTCATGAGCTGGTACAGGGGAAGAGCATTCTCGCCCAGCCGACTGATGAAACGGCTGATAGATGCCAAGCAGCCGGTGAATTTTTTCACATCCAGCAGTCGGGTGGGTACCTCCATCCTCTCGATAGCCTTGATCTTCATAGGGTTGCACTCTATGCTGCGCTCTGAGACCAGAAAGCAAAGAAGCTGGCCGGCTGGAACTCCAAAGACGCATTTCTCTGGGTTGAGCTTGATTTGAAAGCGGCGCAAGTTTTCAAAGGTTTCTTTGAGATCTTCCAGCAAAGTGCCATGCTTCTCCATATTCACCACAATGTCGTCTACGTAGACATGAGCATTTCTGCCAAATTGTTTGAGGAGGCACTTATGCATGCAACGCTGAAACATGGCACCAACATTTGTCAAGCCAAATGTCATGGTCAGGTAACAGAAGGTTCCGAATGGTGTGATGAAGGCGGTCTTCAGCCTATCGGCCGGGTTCATCTTGATCTGATGATACCTTGAGTATGCATCCAAAAAACTCAACAGCTCGCATCCAGCTATGGAGTCTATCACTTGGTCAATTCTTGGCAAAGCAAACGGATCTTTGGGGCAAGCTGTGTTGAGGCTGGTACAATCAATACACATGCGCCACTGCTTATTCTTTTTCAGTACAAGGACTAGGTTGGCTAACCATTCTGGGAAGAACACTTCCATAATGAAGCCGGCTGCTAGAAGTCGGGCTATCTCTTATCCAATGACCCTTCTCTTCTCTTCTAACAGGTGGCGTAAGGGCTGCCTGACCGGCCTGGTATCAGGTCGGACGTGTAGCTTGTGCTCGGCGAAATCCGTCGGAACACCCGGCATGTCCTTAGGAGACCATGCGAAGATGTCCCCATTCTCATGGAGGAAATCGACAAGCTCGCTTTCCTATTTGCTGTCAAGGTTTGCACCTAAGACCGCGTGCCTCTCCGGGTGCTCCGGGTCCAAGGGTATCTTCTTTTTTTCTTTTGCCGGCTTGAACGAGCCCTCAGCTTCCGACTCCTTATGGTTGGGCGACATTTTCGGCTGCTTGCCTGCCATTGCCACTACCCGGTCAAGGAGCCGCTTCTCTGCTGCGATCACGAGGGACTCGGCTAGCCGGCTGCTATCGGCCGCGCAGGCGGATGACTTCTTGTAGTCCCTGACTATGATTAAGATTCCCTTAGTGCTTGGCATCTTCATCTTGAGGTAAGCATAGTGGGGGACCTCCATGAACTTGGCCAGAGCAGGTCAGCCAAGTAGCGCATGATAGGGGCTCTCGAGGTCCACCACCTCAAACCAGACCGGCTCTCGGCGGAAGTGATCTTTGTCTCCAAAAAGGATGTCTATCTGGGTCTTGCCGATTGGTGAGCAGGATAGGCCAGGGACTATACCATGGAATACAGTCTGACTGGGCAGGAGTTTCTTTTGCTTGATTCCCAACTTCTTCATGGTGTCTCGGTATAGGATGTTGATGCTGCTGCTGCCATCTACCAGAACTCGGGAGAAGCGAGAAGCCCGCCTCTCTACTGCGAAGGTGCCATCCAAGACTAGGGCATAAGAACCAGGAGAGGGCATCACCTCTGGGTGGTCAGCTCTGCTCCAACTGATCAGCCTCTCAGACCAATGCATGAACTCAGGGGTCTCTGACGCCACCACATGTACTTCTTGTTGCCGCTGCCGTCTGTTGTGCTTATCGTCAGCCATGCTGGTGAACACGACATAAGCTCCATGCTCTTCAGGATATTCATCTTGTACTACGCCGACCGGCCGAACCGCCGGCTGCTGGGGAGGAGGAGGCAGAGGGTCGGCAGGCGGAGGAGGCTGGAGTTTGTCGCCCTTGGCGATCCTGGAGAACCAGTGGAACTTCCGAGTGGTGTGGTTGGACGGCTTCGCGCCGCTGTTAAACTTGTAGTGTGCATCCAGAGTCTGTTCGTATGAGAAGGCGGGCAACCAGTTGGGCTTGCCGCCCTTCTGACGTTTGGGAGGAGGCTGCACTTCTGGCTGCTGGTCTTCAACTGTCGCCACCTGTCATCTTGTGGAAACTGGCTACGTGGACTTGCGCTTGTTGTTGGTTTGCTACTGGCGCCGACTGGTGTCTCCAGCCGGGGTCCGAGGAGCTTGGGGAGCCACTTTGCCAAAGGCATCAACCTAAATCTCTGCCTTCATGGAGGAGTCGGCCGTGGCGTACTTGTCTGCTATGATCAGCAGTTCGTCGAGGGTTGTCAGCTCATCGCATAAAAGTCGGTGCTTGAAGAGGGTGCCTTCTCGGCACCCGACAGTGAAGTACTCGATGGCCTGCACCTCGTGCACGCCCTTGCAAGAGTTGCGTAGCTCGGCCCAGCGCGTGAGGTAGTCGCGAGTCGATTCATTGGGGCCTTGGATGCACAAGGAGAGCTGGCGGGGCTTGGGAGGCCGTTTGTACATGTTGGTGCAGTTGCGGACGAAAGCTTCAGTGAAATCAACCCAGTTGTTGATACTGTGGGGCTTCAGGCTATTCAGCCATGTCCGGGCTGTGCCCTGGAGCATGAGCGGAACATACTTCACGACAATGCACTTGTTGTCGTTCGCTATGCTGACGGCCGTGGAGTAGTCGACCAGCCAGTGTTCCGGCTTCATGGAGCCGGTGTATTTGGGTGTATCTCTTGGGAGCGTGAACCCTTTGGGGAAGGGCTCATCTCTGATGCGGGGGCCAAAGCAAGGCAGGCCTAATGCGTCTTCCGCTTCTAGCGCCAGAGATCGATTGAGACGATCGATCCGGTGGCGGGCATCATTTTCTCCGATTCCTTCTCAAGGCCCAAGCCGGCCTCCAAGACTCGGATGATCAACAGGCAGAGGAGACACGCGCCTCTCTTTGCGTGGGGGATGCCGGTAGTCGCTTGGTTGTTCCACCGCTCGTGGGCGGCCGTCTTGGTCGCGCTCGATGGTGATGTGCATCTGGCTGCGGCTGGCAGCCGGCTCCTTGTCTCGTCGTCCGTGGTCGCTGCCAGTCAGCGTCTAGGACGTCGTGCCATCCTCCTGGTGGGGAGGCGGGTCGTCATTCTGCCGATTGAGTTCCTCGACGTGGCAGACGGCTTCTTGCTGCTCGGCAGCCGCATCAATGAGCTATTGGACGTGCTCCGTCCTGTGGCGACGCTCGTCGCCCTCGAGGTTGTCCAGCTCGTCTGCTGACGCTTGGGCAGCTCGTATTTTCTTTCTTGGTGTGGCGTAGACGGGGCAATCGGCCCCGAACATGCTGGCAACGGCCGCGCCGCACTGCCGGACCGTACCGATGCGATTGGGCCCGCCAGGAGCCGGCGTGCCGCCAACGGTGTGGTCCATCTCGCGCTGATAAGCCTCTGGTAGGCGTCTCATGCTGGCTAGCTTGTTGGCGCTCTCGATGAGCTGGACACGGCGGGCTTCCAGCGTCTCGGCGTCGGCGTCTTCTACAATGGGTGCAGAAAGGTCTTGCAGTGCTGCTTGGAGCGGGTCTCGGCCATCCCCGCCAGAGTGCTCGCCATGGCTGATGACAAGCACCTCCATGATAGTGTTGCCGCCGCTATCCGTGCGAGGAAGTGGTTCGTCATAGACCACCACATTGGTGGGGAAAGCGTCGAGTGACGCCGTGTCGGAGTCGACAAGCATCGGGTCGGTGGAACCAACCGACTCCAAGTCCACAGCAGGCTCGTTGTCGACATGGAGTTGGTCGAGGAGGCTAACGAGGCGGCTCTCGGGGCCATCTGTGCCCGCGTCTGATACGGGCTCGTCGGAGAGGCTAATCATGCCAACAAGATTAGCGAGACAGCTCACCACGCAGAAGGCCTCCGCCCCGTGCAGCGCGTCAGTGGAGACATTGTCCGGCGTGTCGGGCTGGCTGCGCTCGCCAGGAAGGAACAAGGTTCCTGTCCAGAACAGGTCTCCGGACGATGGTGCACCTCGCCCCATGGTGGGCGCCAAATGTCGGGGGTTTGGTGCGACATATGCCAAAGGATGGCTTATCATGGTGTGAGCGAGTAGAACGTCACCGGTGCCCGGAAGCGAGATGAGGCATAGACACGAACGCCGGTGTACTTTACCTAGGTTCAGGGCTCTCCTAGGAGATAACACTCCTAGTCCTGCTCTGCGGGGTCTCCGCATGATCACTAAGGCACTACTGAGTACAATGGTGCTCCTCGAGTTGTATGCTAGAGGTAGGAGAAAGCAGGGCTAGCTCTCTCCTCTCTCTATGTGTGTGTCTAGGTCTAACAGGTTGGGAACCCTTTGCATGGGTGCCCTGGGGGGTTTATATATGCCTACCCCTAGGGGTACAATGGTAATTTGGCCGGGTGTAGGACCCGGTTGTCAGTGTCTCACATCGTCGGTTTCTCCGCCGGCCGCTGGGGCCCGCCGTCTGATCTGGTGCAGAGCCGACAGGCCGCCTCCACCGCTAGCGGGTCTGGCCGACTGCTTGTTACTATAGTCCTAATGCTAATGACGCATGCTTGGTCGAGGGGGCATGGCTACAGTCCCATCGTCTGGTGGGAGGTCACTGTAGCCACACCGAGTCTCATCTTGTAAATGGCGCGCGGACTCCGAGGGAAGAGTGGGCGGCCTGCTAGAGGCTGGCCTCCCTCGGGTCCGACTGGTCAGGCGCTGCCGCCCTCCAGGCTTACACTGCAGGGTAGGGCCCGCCGCCCGCAGGCCTTACCGATAGGCCATCGTGGGAGCAGGGCTCCGCCTGACAGTGGTGATGTCAAGGGTGGAGTGGCAACAGTGCCGCGTCGGGCGGAGATCCCCGCCTATACGGGGCACTATGGCTGCGCCACGCCCTGGATATGGTGATGATGGGCTACGTTGTAGCCACATCCTGTCTAGTCTTCTTAATGGGGGCGCAGACTTTGAGGGCGTCGTGGGCCGCCTGCTAGGAGTCGGTCTCTCTGGAGGCCGTCTACGAGGAGTCGGCTCGTCTTGGAGCCGGCTCCTGGTGCTTGGCCATCTTCTGGCAGCCGGCCGTTTGAGCCAGCCGACCACCAGAAGGCGGTGCTTCATCCTTGAAACTTCAGGGCACAGCCGACCTAATGACGTGAAAGGCTCAGGGACTCTGGTTAGGCTACCCGTGGCCTATTACTCCGACACTATTTGAAATTTTTTTTTGCGAGGGGATATTTGAAAACATTTACATGTGCTGTCGAAAGGGATGAAGATCGTCGTTCAATCAAGGAGAATCCGACGATGCAGACGTACGATCCACGGGGTTTGGATTCTGGCCAATCAGAATGCACGACTAAGACTGCGCGCATGGCAGGGGGCATCATCCATGGTTTAGTGTACACACGGCTTTCGTGAGTGAACCGTGTGCTATTTGAAAACATTTACATTACCTAACATCATATTTTTGTTTGAATGAAAACATGAGTTCATCGTTTCGCCTCCAATTTTTTTCCACGGTAAGAAATCACGATTGTACCCTATGCTTTGACTTTCTGGTACATTTTACCAGGCGGCAGGCCTCGCTAGCAATCTCAAACTTTGAATATGCAAAAAATGAGATCTCGTTTGTATGTATATATAATAGTCGCAACTACACGTGCGTGTTAGCAAGATCAATTGTGTGTCGCTTTGCGAGTTTTCATTCACTATGCGAGAAACGGGAAAAAAAATTCAAACAGTATGGCCGCAGGGTGCGGCCAGAGGCGTAGGCCTTGTTGGTATTTTAATTTCAGGAAATGCATAGAGTCTGGAAAATAACGAAAATCATTGTGTCACTGTCGCGTGCTCTCACTATCGCATGGGAAAATGGTAAATTTTGTGATGAGGAGATTAATACCATTGTTACACCCACAGCCCCTGCTGCTATACATACTAGTTGGGACATGTTGAGAGCCTGTGCGCTAGATTATGGATCTAGTTGGGATGATAATTTTCCCTACGTGGAGTTATCATACAACAACAGCTACCAGGCCAGTTTGAAGATGGCACCGTTCGAAGCCCTGTATGGAAGAAGATGCTGAACACCGTTGATGTGGGATAAAGTTGGAGACCGCCAGTTGTTTGGACCGGATTTGATTTAAGAGTCTGAAGAGAAGGTTAAGCTGATTCGAGACAGACTGGAGGTAGCTCAGTCCCGACAGAAGAGTTACGCAGACTCGAAACGCAAGGAGGTAGCCTATGAAATCGGAGACAGAGCATATCTGCGAGTGTCATCTCTGCGAGGAGTTAAACGTTTTGGAGTTAAGGGAAAGTTAGCCCCGAGATTTGTGGGACCGTACCGTGTTTTGGAACACATGGGAGAGGTTGCCTACAAGTTGGAGCTACCCGCAGGACTATCAAGAGTTCATGATGTGTTTCACGTTTCCCAGTTGAACAAGTGCCATGCAGAGATGGTAGATATTCCTCTGAGAGATACAGTGCCCCTGGAAGCAATTCAGTTGGATAGTGATTTGACATATGAGGAGAAACCTATCAAAATTCTTGAGTTTGCAAAACGAGTTACTCGCAGCAAGGTTATCAAGTTTTGCAAAGTTCAGTGGAGCCACCATACCAAGGAGGAAGCCACCTGGGAAAGAGAGGATGATCTACGCAAGGACCACCCACACCTATTTTGTAGCCAACCCGAATCTCGAGGGCGAGATTCATCTTAAGGGGGGTAGGTTTGTAACATCCCAAATTTCCAATTTGGAATGTTATACATAGGTCATTCATGCATATCATATTTTATTGCATTTCGTGTGGCGATCCTGGAAATTCTAAGCAACTCAAGGACCCACGGAGAGAGTTGGGGATTTCACCGTTTTCATATTTGAATTTTGTCAAATATCGAAAGAAGGATCATTTTGGTTTTAATAATTTTTCTCTCTGAAAATATTTCATATTAAAAATATTTGAGAGGAGATAATATGACTTCTCCAAAATAAATGAAATATTGGAGGAAAAATACTAAAATCAAATAATGAGTTTTATTTGGATTTTATCGCTATTTTATTTGAATTAGGAAAAAATACACGTTTTTCAAAATTGCATTAGAGGCCCAAATAAATGTTCACTTTGTCCGGAATATTTTTGGAGGACGGTGAAAATTTATTTTGAGATTTTTGGAGTCCCATTAGTATTTCTTTCGTTAGTTTTTCTGCGCCAGGAATTTATAAAATAAAAAAGGTAACCGACTTGCCGGGCCGTGTTCGGCTAGGACACTTGGCCCAGCCGGCTTTAAAAGCCGAGGCCCGCGACCCCGACAGCCCAAGCCACGCCGCCGCCCCTCCGAACCCTAGCGCTGCCGCCAGCGCCACCGTCCCGCCGCCGACCTCGTCGGAGGTAGCCACCGCCGTCGCCGCCGTTCGTCGGTTTTCTCAGAAAAACCGTTCGGTTTTTTCTAGATCTCGTTTTATATATATATAGATCGGTTCGTCCGGTTTTCCGTCGGTTTATTTATTAGCGGACGTTCGTCCATATGTTCGTTTTAACGAACGCTGTTCGTCTGTTAGCCGCATATAGCAAACGTTTGTTCGTTAGCCTGTTCATCAGTTTTTCTTTTTCCAGTGTTTTTCCGCGATTATTTTTTATCGCGATTGCTGCCCTAATCTTCGTTTTAGTTTATCTTTTCGCTCGTTTATCCAAATCAGGTGAAACAAGCGCCTAGATCTTCGTCTCGAAGCCCTGTTTCTGTTTAACCAACTTGAACAGGATTTTGACACAGTAAAATTTGAATTTAGTCCAGATTAGTAATCGGATCTTGTTTCTTTCGCAGTTTGAGTTTTGTTGCTCCGTTTGATTTGATTCTTTTTGCAAACCGGAGTTCTTCAGTTGAACTTTCTGGTTAGATCTTCTTATTTGAGTTTTACCCGTGCATATTTGCTTGATTGCTTATGTATGCTACTGTTTGTGTGCGATAGAACACCCAGAGTGCGAAGCGTGATACTACGAGTCACTAGGTTTTGCGGATCGTCAGCAAGGCAAGTAACACATTGATCATACTATTTCATACCCAATTTTTATGCATTAGTTACAATCCTCAAACACTGCATGATTAGGATGGGATTAACATGTGGGTATTGGGAAGTAGTTGATGAGGTAGAACCTATTACCTGTTTCATTATCAAACCCTTAGGAGTTACTTCTATGTTATGATTATAACACTATGCTATGCTAGTAGACGTGGATTGGGTTTGAGTGTATCCATGATAGATGTGAGTTTGATAATTAATGTTTGAATTCTAAGGTGGCAACTTTAATACACATCTGGGTGGATTGTTGGTTTTCGGCACCTGGGGTTATACCAGTGTTGTCCTAGGAGATCCCAGGGTTATACCGTGTGATCCTCCTATGGTCCGCCACCCAAGCTCAAAGGGATCATAAGATTTTTCATTCTAGAAACTTCCGTGTGGAGCCACAAGCTATTATGGGCTATAGCATTGTGGAGTAAGTTGCATGACCTCTTCCAGTGGTAGGCTAGCAGATGTAGGGGATGTAGGTTGGTACTGTCTACCCGGGGTTAGAGTTAATCCTTCTGAAAAACTGTGTCTCGGTTATCCGTTTCTCAAACACCATGTAGTGCGAGAAATCCAATGGAGGAGATCGAGTCTTGTGGGGAAAGTGCACAAACCTCTGTAGAGTGTACAAACTAATCATGGTTAGCCGTGTCCCCGGTTATGGACAACTTGAGTATTTGGTTCTTGGATTATCATATGGATCTCATCACTCTAATTAATCTGTTGGGTTGATTATTACTTTTAATTGGAATTGAGATGGGGGTTCCATTCTCAATGTTTCAACTACCATGATAGTTAAATAAAATATATTCTTGTGTTGTAGGGAAAACTTGGCTTTTCGCAAAAACATTATAACCATAGAGCCTCCACCACCCAAATATGCATGTAGTGATAGCATTTATCTGTTCATTGCTCTACTGTGTTATATCACGAGCATATTCCATGTGCTGACCCGTTTTCGGGTTGCAACATATCATGTTGCAGACTTTTCAGACGAGGAGTAAGATGACGTAGGTCATTTGTCATGCACTCGGCTATGCCGTTGGAGTTGATGGACTCACTTTATCTTCCAAGCCTTCCACTGTTATCATTTTTAGATGGCCTTAAGCCATATTTCTTGTAATAAGTTCTCTTTTGAGACATTCGATGTAATAAGTGTGTGATTGCTACTCTGTTATAAATCCTTCGAGTACTGCGTGTGTTAGCATTATCGATCCAGGGATGACACTGAACACAGAGACTTGACCGTCTGAGGTCGGGTCGCTACAAGATGGTATCAGAGCACATGATGAATGTAGGACATGACCACTAAGATGAGCCATAGGTCACTCTTCTCTACTCATTTCTGACTCCTCTCCATTTTCTACTCTTTAGGATGGCAGACTCAAGGAACAATTTTACACAGTCGGATGAAGACACCTCGTTTGGACGACATTTGAAGGAAGTCACTAGGTACCTGAACATCGGAATACCAAGCTTCACCGAGACCTACACCGCCACTTTACCAGAAGAGGAGAGTTGGTTGATTCAAGTTCAAATCCCAGGAAGGACGTTCACACCAGTCACTAAACCCATAGAGTTTTCCTTTGACGCACCAACCTTGTG
This sequence comes from Triticum aestivum, assembly GCF_018294505.1. NCBI lineage: Eukaryota > Viridiplantae > Streptophyta > Magnoliopsida > Poales > Poaceae > Triticum > Triticum aestivum. The sequence goes on from NC_057794.1 coordinate 246,767,496, forward strand.
TCTAGGCAAGAGCATGGCAGCCCACATCACCATAGGACGCATCGGTGAAGTTTACCACAAGGAGCTTAAGGACACTATCTACCATATATGTGGGCGCCGAGATGAGCAACGGGAGATGATCAGCACCAGGAAGGACAAGTCCATTGCAGCATTCATCCAGGAGTTAAACCATCATATTCGTCACCATGAGAACCAGATGTGTGCAAGCATGATAGATTTGAAGAAGGCGATGACCAGGATCACGGAACTAGAAGAGGAGCTTAAGTCTACACGCGATGGATATGAAGAGGAAATGATGATACTTGTGGACAGGAATGATGACATGACAAGCTAGGAGTTTTCATGGGAGACCGCGCGCCAGGACGAGAGATGACGAACCCAAGGAAATTCGTCCTGAAAACTACATCATCATCGATGACACCGACTCTGACCCCGACGATAGTGATGATGATTATGAAGACGAAGCTGGAGCAGATATCATGGAGTCTTCCACCGATCAAAATTTCTAGTAGACCACCATATGATCAGTAGTGTTTCCCATGTATATAGAATAGTCCGAGCACTGTAACAATAGTTAGATCGATTGCATGCCCTTGCTTGATTGATTGAGTGATATGATATCATTGTGTTTGTCGCATGTACATATGGGTAGTGCTTTCTCCTTAGACCTCATTCTATTCTAATCTCCCTCTCTAAAACCCATCAGATGCCTCCGAGACGTGACCCCGGTTTTGCTTTCCCACCGGAGCTCACTCAGTTGATCTAGCAGCAGAATTCCTTGATGCAGTTGTTAGTTCAGAATCAGGGAAACAACAACAACAATAACAACCCACCGCCACCACCTCCAGTTGACAACTTAGCCCGCTTTCTGAGGTTACAACCGCCGGTGTTTTCCAGTAGCACCGAGCCCATAGTTGCGGATGATTGGCTACGTAGGATTGGAAGGGAGCTAACCACTGCCAGTTGCACAGATGCTGAGAGGGTGCATTTTGCCGCACACCAATTGGATGGACTCGCAGCCGCATGGTGGGAGAATTACACAACCACTTTTCCCATAGCCAATGTTACTTGGGAACAGTTTCGGCAAGCTTTCCACATAGCCCATGTCTCAACTGGAGCTATGAGCATGAAGAAGCGTGAGTTTCGCAACTTGCGCCAGGGAAATCGTACTATGGACCAGTATGTAGATGAGTTTAGCAATCTATCTCGTTATGCCCCTGATGATGTGGCCACAAATGCCGCGAAGCAAGAGAAGTTTATGGAAGGGCTTAATGATGAGATGAGCATGTAGTTGATGGTGGCAACATTTAACAACTACCAGGAGCTGGTAGACAAGGCTCTTATGATTGAAGGGAAGCAGCAGTAGATTGAGAGCCGCAAAAGGAAGTATGGACAAGGAAAGTACAATTCTGGAGCTCAGCAGAAGCCTCGTTTCACACTGAACTCGGGAGGATTGACCCATAATCATGGAGGCCACACTCACAACGGAGGTAGTTCGCATAACCATAGCGGCCCCAAGAATGGAAACAGGAATGGAGCATGCAGTAACCAGAACCGCTCTAACCCAGCCACACCCGCCAAGAAGGATCAAAGTCACATTACCTGTTTCAAGTGCGGGAAGACTGGGCACTACGCCAATGATTGTCCGGAATTGAAGAACGGAAATGGCAATGGAAGCGCTAGGAAGAAGCCCAACCCTTTCAACAGGGGACAAGTGAACCATGTGAATGTGGAGGAGGTTGAAGAGCGGCCAGATGCGATTATCGGTAAGTTTTTGGTTAAGTCATTTACCGCTCTTGTTCTTTTTGATACTGGTGCATCGCATTCATACATTTCAAGGGGATTTGTGGACAAGTTTAAGTTACCCACCTTAGCCCTTGGGACACCCTTGCTAGTGAGCTCACCCGGTGCAGAGTATATGGCCAGCCGATGGTGGGATCGGATACCCTTAACCATTGGTAGCCATGTTTTCCCCTTAGACCTCTTAATGTTGGAGTCACAAGGATTGGATGTGATACTAGGAATTGATTGGTTATCGAAGTATGGAGGAAACATTGACTGTGCTAGCAGATCAATTCTACTCACCACCCCGGAGGGTAAAAGGATCAAGTATGTATCTAGGCATGCACCTAGGAGGACTGAAGTAAATTCTCTCTCAGGAGTTGTTCAGGAGGAAGTGCCGGTAGTGAAGGATTACCCCGATGTATTTCTAGAGGAGTTACCAGGCATTCTGCCAGATCGAGATATTGAGTTTTTGATAGAGTTAATGACAGGCACCGGACCAATATCGAAGAGACCGTACCGGATGCCCGCAAATGATCTGGAAGAGATCAAGAAGCAGATTAAGGAGTTGTTGGAGAAAGGTTAAATCCGACGATGTTCATCACCATGGGGAGCACCAGTGCTCTTGGTTGAGAAGAAGGATGGATCATTGAGAATGGTTGTTGATTATCGTGTGTTGAATGAAGTCACGATCAACAACAAGTACCCACCGCCGATGATCAATGATTTGTTTGACCAGCTGCAAGGAGCTAAAGTGTTTTCAAAGATCGATTTGCGATCAGGATATCACCAGCTGAAGATTCGAGAAAAGGATATACCAAAGACAACGTTCACCACAAGGTACGGGTTATATGAGTATACGGTTATTTCATTTGGACTGACTAATGCCCCTGACTATTTTCATGAGTATGATGAACAAGGTGTTCATGGAGTTCTTGGATAAGTTTGTTGTGGTGTTCATTGATGATATCTTGGTATACTCGAAGAATGAAGAGGAACACAAGGAGCATTTGTGTTTAGTTCTCGAGAAGCTCAGGGAACATCAATTATATGCCAAGTTCAGCAAATGTGAGTTTTGGTTGAAGGAAGTTGGATTTTTTGGACATGTTATATCAGGAGAAGGTATAGCAGTGGATCCTACCAAGGTTCAGTCAGTCACCGAGTGGTTGGCACCCACCTCAGTTGGAGAGATCCGCAATTTTCTTGGACTCGCAAGATACTATCGGAGATTTATCGAGAATTTCTCCAAGATTGCGAAGCCTATGATGGCATTGCTGAAGAAGGACACCAAGTTCCATTGGACAGAATAATGTGAAGCAAGTTTCGAGGAATTGAAGAAACGTTTGACTACAGCCCCAGTGTTGATTCTGCCGGATATACGCAAGGATTTCCAAGTGTATTGCGACGCCTCTCGCTTAGGACTTGGAGGAGTACTTATGCAAGACGGAAGGGTTGTTTCATATGCCTCACGTCAACTTCGACCACATGAGTTAAATTATGCTACACATGATTTGGAGTTAGCAGCCGTAGTGCATGCGCTCAAGACCTGGAGACATTTTCTTATTGGAAACCGTTGTGATGTGTACACGGATCACAAGAGTTTGAAGTACATTTTCACACAGAAGGAGTTAAATCTCAGGCAAAGGAGATGGTTGGAGCTCATAAAGGATTACGATATGAAGTTGCACTATCATCCAGGCAAGGCCAATATCATAGCTGACGCCTTAAGCCGGAAGAGTTATGCCAATACCTTAGTAATAAGAGGTTTGCCAAAGGAGTTAGCAGAAGATCTCAGGGGGCTTCGTTTGGAGATAGTTCCTAGAGGTTTTGTTGCAGCATTGGAGGTTCAGTCAACATTGTTGGAAAAGATTAGAGAAGCTCAGAAGCATGACAAAGAAATTGCTAAAATAAAGGAGAAGATGAGTGAAGGAAAAGCCAAAGGTTTTCGTGAGGACGAGCACGACACCTTGTGGTTTGAGGACCGTGTTTATGTGCCAAACAATGCAGAAATTAGGAAGTTGATACTTCAGGAAGCCCATGACTCGCCATACTCGATACACCCTGGAAACACCAAGATGTATTTGGATTTGAAGGAGCGTTTCTGGTGGACTGGAATGAAAAAGGATATTGCCGAGTATGTAGCCGTATGTGATGTATGTCAGAGAGTGAAGGCAGAACATCAGAAGCTCGCAGGATTACTGCAGCCTATGCCGATACCTGAATGGAAGTGGGATAAGAATGGCATGGATTTTATCACCGGATTAACCAGGACCCGATCGGGATATGATTCTATCTGGGTAGTAGTGGATCGCTTGATCAAAGTAGCTCACTTTATCCCAGTGAAAACCACCTATACCAGTGCGAACTTGGCCAAGATATCCATGACCAGGATCGTATGTCTGCATGGAGTTCCGAGGACCATCGTATCAGATAGAGGAACGTAGTTTACTTCAAAGATTAGGCATCAGCTGCACCAGACTTTGGGTACCAGGCTAGAGTTCAGTACAGCTTTTCATCCGCAGACAGATGGACAAACCGAGAATCAATCAAATTCTGGAGGACATGTTGAGAGCCTGTGCGCTAGATTATGGATCTAGTTGGGATGATAATTTTCCCTACACGGGGCTCTCATACAACAACAACTACCAGGCCAGTTTGAAGATGGCACTGTTCGAAGCCCTATATGGAAGAAGATGTCGACCACCGTTGATGTTGGATGAAGTTGGAGACCGTCAGTTGTTTGGACCGGATTTGATTAAAGATTCTGAAGAGAAGGTTAAGCTAATTCGAGACAGACTGAAGGTAGCTCGGTCCCGACAGAAGAGTTACGCGGACTCGAAACGCAAGGAGCTATCCTATGAAATCGGAGATGGAGCATATCTGCGAGTGTCACCTTTGCGAGGAGTTAAACATTTTGGAGTTAAGGGAAAGTTAGCCCCGAGATTTGTGGGACCGTACCGTGTTTTGGAATGCATGGGAGAGGTTGCCTACAAGTTGGAGCTACCCGCAGGACTATCAAGAGTTCATGATGTGTTTCATGTTTCCCAGTTGAAGAAGTGCCATGCAGAGATGGCAGATATTCCTTTGAGAGATACAGTGCCCCGGGAAGAAATTGAGTTGGATATTGATTTGACATATGAGAAGAAACCTGTCAAAATTCTCGAGTTTGCCAGCCGAGTTACTCGTAGCAAGGTTATCAAGTTTTGCAAAGTTCAATGGAGCCACCATACCGAGGAGGAAGCCACCTGTGAAAGAGAGGATGATCTATGCAAGGACCACCCACACCTATTTTCTAGACAACCCGAATCTCAAGGGCGAGATTCATCTTAAGGGGGTAGGTTTGTAACATCCCAAATTTCCAATTTGGAATGTTATACATAGGTCATTCATGCATATCATATTTTATTGCATTTCGTGTGGCGATCCTAGAAATTCTAAGCAACTCAAGGACCCACGGAGAGAGTTGGGGATTTTACCGTTTTCATATTTGTATTTTGTCAAATATCGAAACCAGGATCATTTTGGTTTTAATAATTTTTCTCTCTGAAAATATTTCATATTAAAAATGTATGAGAGGAGATAATATGACTTCTCCAAAATAAATGAAATATTGTAGGAAAAATACTAAAATCAAATAATGAGTTTATTTGGATTTTATTGCTATTTTATTTGAATTAGGAAAAATATGTGTTTTTCAAAATTTCATTAGAGGCCCAAATAAATGTTCAGTTTGTCCGGAATATTTTTAGAGGACCGTGAAAATTTATTTTGAGATTTTTGGAGTCTGTTTAGTATTTCTTTCATCAGCTTTTCTGCGCAGGATTTTGTAAAATAAAAAAAAGGTAACCGACTTACCGGGTCGTGTCCGGCTAAGACACTTGGCCCGGCCGGCTTTAAAAGTCGAGGCCCACGACCCCGACAGCCAAAACCGCACCGCCGAACCCTAGCGCCGGAGCTGCACCGCCGCCAGTCGCTCGCTGCCGCCAGCGCCGCCCGTCGTCGGTTTTTTTATAGATCTCATATATATATATATATATATATATATATATATATATATATATATATATCGGTTCGTCCGGTTTTCCGTCGGTTTATTTATTTAGCGGATGTTCGTCCGTACATTCATTTTAACGAACATTGTTCGTCCGTTAGCCGCAGACAGCGAACGTTCGTTCGTTAGCCTGTTCATCAGTTTTTCTTTTTCCAGGGTTTTTCCGCGATTATTTATTATCGCGATTTGTGCCCTGATCTTCGTTTTAGTTTATCTTTTCGCTCGTTTATCGAAATCAGGCAAAACAAGTGCCTAGATCTTCGTCTCGAAGCCCTCTTTCTGTTTAACCAACTTGAGCAGGATTTTGACACGGTAAAATTTTACTTTAGTCCAGATTAGTAATTGGATTTTGTTTCTTTCGTAGTTTGAGTTTCGTTGCTCTGTTTGATTTAATTCTTTTTGCAAACCGGAGTTCTTCAGTTGAACTTTATGGTTAGATCTTCTTATTTTAGTTTTATCCGTGCATCTTTGCTTGATTGCTTATGTATACTATTGTTTGTTTGTGATAGAACACCCGAAGTGCGAAGCGTGCTACTACGAGTCACTAGGTTTTGCGAATCGTCAGCAAGGCAAGTAACACATTGATCATACTCTTTCATACCCAGTTTTTATGCATTAGTTACTATCCTCAAACACTGCATGATTAGGATGTGGTTAACATGTGGGTATTGGGAAGTAGTTGATGAGGTAGAACCTATTACCTGTTTCATTATCAAACCCTTGGGAGTTACTTCTACGTTATGCTTATAACGCTATGCTATGCTAGTAGACGTGGATTGGGTTTGAGTGTATCCATGACAGATGTGAGTCTCTTAATTAATGGTTCAATTCTAAGGTGGCAACTTTAATACACATCTGGGTGGATTGTTGGTTTTGGGCACCTAGGGTTATACCAGTGTTGTCCTAGGAGATCCTGGGGTTATACCATGTGATCCTCCTATGGTCCGCCACCCAGGCTCAAAGGGATCATAAGATTTTTCATGCTAGAAACTTCCGTGTGCAGCCACAAGCTATTATGGACTCTAGCATAGTGGAGTAAGTTGCATGACCTCTTCGAGTGGTAGGCTAGCAGATGTAGGGGATGTAGGTTGGTACTGTCTACCCAGGGTAAGAGTAAATGCTTCTGAAAAGCTGTGTCTCGGTCATCCGTTTCTCAAACACCATATAGTGCCAGAAATCCAATGAAGGAGATCGAGTCTTGTGGGAAAAAGTGCACAAACCTCTGCAGAGTGTACAAACTAATCATGGTTAGCCGTGTCCTCGGCTATGGACAACTTGAGTTTCTGGTTCTTGGATTATCATATGGATCTCATCACTCTAAATTAATCTGTTGGGTTGATTATTACTTTTAATTGGGATTGAGATGGGGGTACCATTCTCAATGTTTCAACTACCATGATAGTTAAATAAAATATATTCCTTTGTTATAGGGAAAAATTGGCTTTTCGCAAAAACATTATAACCATAGGGCCTCGATCAGCCAAATATGCATGTAGTGATAGAATTTATCTGTTCATTGCTCTATTGTGTTATATTGCCAGCATATTCCATGTGTTGGCCCATTTTTGGGCTGCAACATATCATGTTGCAAACTTTTCAGACAAGGAGTAAGATGTCATAGGTTGTTTGTCATGCACTCAGCTATGTCATTGGAGTTGATGGACTCACTTTACCTTCCAGCCTTCCGTTGTTATCGTTTTTAGATGGCCTTAAGCCATATTTATTGTAATAAGTTCTCTTTTGAGACATTCGATGTAATAAGTGTGTGATTGCTACTCTGTTATAAATCCTTCGAGTACTGCTTGTGTTAGCATTATCGATCCAGGGATGACACTGAACACAGAGACTTGACCGTCTGAGGTCGGGTCACTACAAGATGGTACCAGAGCACATGATGAATGTAGGACATGACCACTAAGATGAGCCATAGGTCACTCTTCTCTACTCACTAAGATGAACGTAGGTCATTTGTCATGTACTCGGCTATGCCGTTGGAGTTGATGGACTCACTTTATCTTCCAAGCCTTCCATTGTTATCGTTTTTAGATGGCCTTAAGCCATATTTATTGTAATAAGTTCTCTTTTGAGACATTCGATGTAATAAGTGTGTGATTGCTACTCTGTTATAAATCCTTCGAGTATTGTTTGTGTCAACATTACCGATCCAGGGATGACAATGAACACAGAGACTTGAGCGTCTGAGGTCGGGTCGCTACATAAATGAAGGGCCTGGCATGGATAAGAGGGATGAACACTGGAGCAAGACCAAGCATGGAGATGATGGCATGCGCAAGGGGATCAAGAACGGAGTTACAAGTGATGATTTCAGGACTTTGAAGCCACCATAAGGAGTGCATGAAGCCTTGGATGAAATATACAAGATGCCACTTCATAAATTTCGTCCAGAGGCTATTCTAGGTGCTGCGTCACCTTATTATTGGGCCAGGCCCATGTATTTTCAAAATACTTAAGTATAGGTTGTTTTTAGAGTCCGTATGTGTGGGGAAACAAGAGTTAGGGTTGGTTTCAGACCCCTCCTCCAAGGGCCATGAAATTCCCCCCTCTTCCTCCATATATACAGCCCTTAGGGCGTCGTTTAGACTTTGGGTTTTGTTGAGATTAAAGTTCGCCATAGCTGCAACTTCGCGTACTTCGTTTGTGTTCAACGACCAGACAAAGGCGTCACAGAACCCCACCTTGATCAATAAAGCTTTCCTCTTATATTCGCAATATCTAGATTGCAATCTTAGTTTCCTTCTTGTTCTTCGTTTGCATGTAGGAAACAGACCTTCGTGGTCAGGTTGATCATGCTCCGGCGTGGTCAATAACCTCCAAGAGTTGGTTTAGCGATTGCTAAGGCGCGACGTCCTCGCACGTTCGTAGTTGGATCATCAAAGTCGACTTCCTCCAAAACGATAGCCACCATCTCATCGAAAAACGAGACACCTTTGTCTCTATCAAGTGGTATCAGATTTCCAGGTTGCTCGGTGAGATTTTATAGTTTTTCATAGTTTAGATCGAATCTGTTCTTCATACCTACAGTGCACGAAAAAGCCAACAAAAAAATTAAGGGTTAGTTCATCATATCGGAACCAATCTGAGCCTTTGCGTAATCTTTTTAGGGTTTTGCATTGTCGAATTTGTTGTTGCATCGTCGTGTCTAGTTGCTGGTCTTAGTGTCTAGTCCGTTAGAGTTTCGAGTTCTGTTCACAAGTTGTCACGCCGTCGCTGCATCATCATCATCACCACTGCCATATACCACCATCATCATCATCACCGTTGCCATATACCACCATCATCGTCACCGTTGGCATATACCACCATCATCATCACCGCTACCATATACCACCATCGTCATCACCGCTGCTATATACCACATATCCACCATCATCATGGTAATCCGAGTCCACCTCCATCACCGATTCGCCACCATTCTGAGTTCCACCGCCTTACATATATCCGCCACCAGTCCGAGTTTCCACCAGATTCATATCTACCACCAGTCCTAGTCCAAGTCCAGTATTTATTGCTTTGTTTTGGATTTCTAGATCACACCATACTTTGAGTCGTGACATAGTAGGACTCCCCAACTTTCGTGCTACCCGCAGTAGAAAAATAGTTCCAAACTCAAAAAAAACTAAGTCTGGAAAATTTTGGCTAGGCAATTTTTAGACCATTTGTAGAATTTTTCGAAATAAAATTGTTGCGGAGCAAAAAAAAGAGGGAAAAGTGCAAAAAAAGTGAAAAAAAACAGAGCGTGCTCCTCCCTTGTTTACGTGCAGCGCCGTGATTTTGTTAGTGTTCTAGGCTCGCGTCTCTAGCACGGTCTAGCCTAGGACCAGCACAGTACCATCGGTGAGCGTTTATTCAACTTTGCATCTCTGAATTGATTATTGCCGACCCTTTTTGATACCATATTATAAGCCTTCCCAGCTCCACATACATCTACGTCGTGCGTTTGACTCTTCCTGGTAAGCGCTCTATCCAAGCTTTAAGAGTTTTGACTACAACGGTTGCCGATCACCGCCTGCTGCTGGGTAAGAACTAGTAAGAATTTGAGATTTGCTTGACGGATTTGTGACACCCCACCACCGCCATTTTCTAGTAGTGTGTAGGATCATATTCTTGTGTGTTTCTATTACTGCTAACCATGGCGGGATCACAAGCCGACGAGACTGACTGGGAGAACATGATGAATAAGGAGTTGCATGATAAATTTCAGCAAATGATGAGTGGATAGGTGCAAGATGTGCTAAACAGATTTGAAGAGGCCATGGAGAAGATAGATGGCATGGAGAAGACGTTCGAAACAAAGCTCAATAATAAGTTTAATGAATTGCTCATGCGTCTTCCACCACCACCACCGGCTGCACCTAATGCACCTCTACAACAACAACAACATCGACGACGACGACTACCTCCACATCGCGAAACAGTCCTCCATCGAGCGAGCCGTGTCCCTCTTGCGCCTGGCCAAACTGTTGGTGCTGCTGTTGATACTTCTATGGCTCCTGCTGCTGATGACGAGAAGGATGATTATGCGGAAGATTACGAGGATGAGGTTGATCAAAATTAGAACTACGTGCAACCACCAACACCACAACCACCAGGTCGTAACATGCAAATAATCACAATGGTAGGGCTCCCCTCAGATATGAGATCATGAGCATCTCCCTAAACTGAAATTGAATATTCCACCATTTGAGGGTACATATGTTCCTGATATATATCTTACTTGGGATTTAGAAACTGAACAATGTTTTACATGTTTACAATATCCCGAGGAGAGACGTGTTCATGCTGCTGTTTGTGCTTTCACTAGTTTTGCATGTGTCTGGTGGTCTGAACATTGTAGATTATATCCTATTCCAGCTACTTGGGCTGCTTTGAAAATTGCTATGCGTACTCGTTCGGTTCGACCATATTATCAATGTGAATTACTTCAAAAATTACAGCGATTAAGACAAGGAATTTTTTTTGTAGAAGAATATTATCAGGAATTACAAATTGGCATGATTAGATGTGGTATTGTTGAGGAGAATGAAGCTATGCTTGCACGTTTTATGGGTGGATTAAATAGAGAGATTCAGACCATTCTAGAGTATAAGGAGTATAATAATATCACCCGTTTATTCCATCTTGCTTGTAAAGATGAACGTGAAGTGCAGGATCGACAAGCATTGGCACGAACTAACTTTTCTGCAGGTCGATCTTCATCATGGACACCACGTGCATCCTCTACTTCCACTGCACCAGCACCTCCATCAGGTGCCACCTCCAGCCATGATACAAGAAAGCGGGCACAACCACCACTATCTGCCAAGAGCACACCTGTTGGGCCTGCGCAGAGCTCTTCTTCTTCCATGGCATCAACAGGGCACACAAGTGATATTATTTGTCGTTGTTGTAAGGGAAGAGGACATTTCGCGAGAGAATGCAAATCTCAGCGTGTGATCATTGCTACTGAGGATGGTGGGTATGAGTCCGCTAGTGACTATGATGAGGAGACTCTGGCTCTTATTACACATGAAGAGCATGGTGGATATGATTCTGATCATGAGACGCAATACATGGCTGCTGAAGATGCTGACAGGTATGAATATTTAGTTGCTCAACGTGTTTTGAGTGTGCAGGTTACACAAGCTGAGCTAAATTAGAGGCATAATTTGTTCCATACAAAGGGAGTTGTGAAGGAACGTTCTGTTCGCGTCATCATAGATGGAGGGAGCTTCAACAACTTGGCTAGCATGGAGATGGTGGAGAAGCTATCTCTCACCACAAGACCACATCCACATCCTTACTACATCCAATGGTTCAACAACAGCGGCAAGGTTAAGGTAACACGTACTGTTTGTGTGCATTTTAGTATCTCTACATATGCTAATTATGTTGATTGTGATGTGGTACCTATGCAAGCATGTTCCTTATTACTTGGTAGACCATGGCAATTTGATAAAAAATTATGTACACCATGGTAGAAATAATCAGTACACTCTTGTTCATAAGGAAAAAAAATTACTTTGCTTCCTATGACTCTTGGTTCCATTTTGAAAGATGATATTAGTAGAGCTAATAAAGCAAAACAGGAGCAAAATAAGAGTGAAAATCTGATTGTGGCAAAAGAATTTGAGCAACAAATGAAGCCTAATAATAAACCATCTAATGTTGCTTCTGCAATTAAACTGAAAAGTGCATGTTTACTTGCCACCAAATATGATATTGATGATCTAGATTATAGCAAATCTGTTTGCTATGCTTTCGTGTGCAAAGAGGCATTATTTTCATTCGAGGACGTGCCTTCCTCTTTGCCTCCTCTTGTCACTAACATTTTGTAGGAGTTCATTGACGTTTTTCCACAAGACGTGCCACCGGGATTACCACCTATTCGAGGGATTGAGCATCAAATTGACTTAATTCCCGGTGCATCATTACCCAACCGTGCACCATACCATACCAATCCAGAGGAGACGGAGGAGATTATGTGTCAAGTACAAGAGCTGGTCGACAAAGGTTATATACGCGAATCTCTTAATCCTTGTGATGTTCCTATTATACTAGTGCCTAAAAAGGATGGTACATTGCGTATGTGTGTTGATTGTAGAGGCATTAATAATACTAGCAAAAGAGCCCGTGCGTTGCAATGGGAGAGAAAACATAACACATGCTTTTAACTCAACAACCATCACTCAAACCACAATAGGTCCATCTACTTTATTTTTGCGAGGCATCATATTTTTGTTACTACTTATCCTCCTTCTCACCCTCGCCGGCGATGGCCTCGGTGTTCACACAAACACAACAAAAAGCGTGTGTTGAATATGGTTAATCCTAAGGCATCTCTCTCTCCCTCTCTCGTCCCTCTCCCTCTCTCCCTCTCTCTTTCTCTCTCGCTCACTTTCTCTCACTCTCGCGATGAGAAATCTATTGTTTTTCCTTGCGACATTTTTCAGAGGTATGCATGTGTAGTTATCGATGTTTTATTTTTCGTGTATGGTTATAGTGGGGTGTTTACTTGCAATCTGGATCGTCGCCGGTATGAAAAAAACGAATCTTGCCCTATAAATTAAAAGTTTGCTTCCACAACAATATTTTAAAAATATTTAACAGGTAAAATTAACATCATATTTAGATTCCACACATTTTTCTAATAAAATTTCATATATAATATGTTAAAATCGAAGTTATGGTTTAAAAGATACAGATAATTTAGAAAATCATTTGGTTTGACTCAAATATATTCCAAAATAATATTTAAAATACTTAACAAGTAAAAATAATCTCATATTCATATTCTACATATTTTTCTAATCAAATTTCATATATAACATGTTCAAATCGGAGTTACGGTTTAAAAGATATGGATGATTTTAAAAAGTATTTGTTTGACTTAAATATGATCCACGGATGAATTACCTAAAACATCAGGGGGGTTTTGAAAAATGTAAAATAACGGTTCGGGTGTGAATTAAATCCGAACGGCGGGTTGATATCAAGAAATGACAGGGACGTTTTTGTAAAATATGAAAATAACGATTCGTTTTAACTTAAAACAGGACTGTGGGTTGAATTCTTTGAAATAGAGGGACTTTTCTGAAAAATGCCATGATGGACGAAAGAAACCCAATTTGCTTTATTATTAGGTAAATATTACTATTCATTATTGTCATCCTATTCCTAGGCTAGATGATATGCTTGATGAATTGAGTGGCTCTATAATATTCTCCAAAGTTGATTTGCGTAGTGGATACCATCAAATTCGTATGAAATTGGGAGATGAATGGAAAACAACATTGAAAACTAAGTTTGGATTATATGAGTGGTTAGTCATGCCTTTTGGGTTAACTAATGCATTTAGTACTTTCATGAGACTAATGAACGAAGTTGTACGTGCTTTCATTGGACAATTTGTGGTAGTCTATTTTGATGATATACTAATTTATAGCAAATCTTTGGAAGAACATTTGGAACATTTACGTGATGTTTTTATTGCTCTACGTGATGCACGTTTGTTTGGTAACCTTGGGAAGTGCACCTTTTGCACCGACCGAGTATCTTTCATTGGCTATGTTGTTACTCCACAGGGAATTGAAGTTGATAAAGCCAAGATTGAAGCTATTGAGAGTTGGCCGCAGCCCAAAACGGCCACACAAGTGAGGAGTTTCCTTGGCCTTGCTGGTTTTGTGAGAGATTTCAGCACCATTGGTGCACCTCTCAACAAGCTTACAAAGAAGGATGTGCCTTTTGTTTGGGGTACCACACAGGAAGAAGCCTTCACGGTATTGAAAGAAAAGTTGACACATGCTCCTTTACTCCAACTTCCTGGTTTTAATAAGACTTTTGAGCTTGAATGTGATGCTAGTGGAATTGTATTAGGAGGTGTGTTATTACAAGATGGCAAACCTATTGCATACTTTTCTGGAAAATTGAGTGGGCCTAGTCTGAACTATTCTACTTATGATAAAGAATTATATGCTCTTGTTCGGACCTTAGAAACATGGCAACATTATTTATGGCCCAAGGAATTTGTTATACATTCTGATCATGAATCTTTGAAACACATTAAAAGTCAAGCATAACTGAACCGTAGACATGCTAAATGGGTTGAATTCATTGGGACTTTCCCTTATGTCATTAAACATAAGAAGGCTAAAGAAAAAGTTATTGCTGATGCATTGTCTCGTCGTTATACTATGATTTCACAACTTGACTTTAAAATATTTGGTTTGGAGACCATCAAAGATCAATATGTGCATGATGCTGAATTTAAAGATGTATTGCAGAATTGTAAGGAAGGGAGAACTTGGAACAAGTTCGTTCTTAATGATGGATTTGTGTTTCGTGCTAACAAGCTATGCATTCCAGCTAGCTCTGTTCGTCTTTTGTTGTTGCAGGAGGCGCATGGAGGAGGATTAATGGGAAACTTTGGCATCAAGAAGACGGAGGATATACTTGCTACACATTTCTTTTGGCCAAAGATGAGACGGGATGTTGAGCGTTTTGTTGCTCGCTGCACTACATGTCAAAAAGCTAAGTCACGACTCAATCCTCATGGTTTATATATGCCTTTGCCTGTACCTAGTGTTCCTTGGGAGGATATATCTATGGACTTTGTTTTAGGTTTACCTCCAACAAAGAAGGGGAGGGATAGCATATTTGTTGTCGTGGATAGATTTTCGAAAATGGCACACTTTATACCCATGTCATAAAAGCGATGATGTTGTTAATGTTGCTGATTAGTTCTTTTGTGAAATTATTCGCTTGCATGGTGTGCCAAATACTACTGTTTCAGATCGTGATACTAAATTTCTTAGCCACTTTTGGAGATGTTTATGGGCTAAGTTGGGGACTAAACTTCTTTGTAGTACTACTTGTCACCCCCAAACTGATGGACAAACTGAAGTAGTCAATAGAACATTGTTTACTATGCTTAGGGCTATTTTGAAGAATAATAAGAAAATGTGGGAAGAATGCTTGCCTCATATCGAATTTTCTTATAATAGTTCATTGCATTCTACTACTAAGATGTGCCCTTTTGAAATTGTGTATGGTTTCCTGCCTCGTGCACTATTGATTTGTTGCCTCTTCCATCTTTGGAGAAGGTTAATTTTGATGCTAAAGAACGTGTTGAATTGATTTTAAAAATGCATGAGTTAACTAAGGAAAACATTGAGCGTATGAATGCTAAATATAAACTTGCTCGAGATAAGGGTAGAAAACATGTTGTGTTTGCACCTGGAGATCTTGTTTGGTTACATTTGCGTAAGGATAGATTTCCTAATTTGCGCAAATCAAAGCTAATGCCACGTGCTGATGGTCCTTTTAAGGTTTTAGAGAAAATAAATTATAATGCATATAAACTTGAGCTGCGTGCAGATTTTGGGGTTAGTCCCACTTTTAACATTGCAGATTTGAAGCCTTATTTGGGTGAGGTAGATGAGCTTCCGTCGAGGACGACTTCATTTCAAGAAGGGGAGGATGATGAGGTCATCAATACCATTGTTACACCCACAGCCCCTGCTGCTATACATACTGGACCAATTACTAGAGCTCCCGCACGCCAATTAAATTATTAGGTACTTTCGTTTCTTGGTAATGATTCTAATGTTCCTGAGAATATGATGCTGCCTAAATTGGATACATTTGTTTTGCTTACAAATGAAGGGTCTGGCATGGATAAGAGGGATGAACACTGGAGCAAGACCAAGCATGGAGATGGTGGCATGCGCAAGGGGATCAAGAACGGAGTTACAAGTGATGATTTCAGGACTTTGAAGCCACCATAAGGAGTGCATGAAGCCTTGGATGAAATATACAAGATGCCACTTCATAAATTTCGTCCAGATGCTGTTCTAGGTGTTGTGTCACCTTATTATTGGGCCAGGCCCATGTATTTTCGAAATACTTAAGTATAGGTTATTTTTAGAGTCCGTATGTGTGGGGAAATAAGAGTTAGGGTTGGTTTCGGACCCCCTCCTCCAAGGGCCATGAAATTCCCCCCTCTTCCTTCATATATACAGCCCTTAGGGCATCGTTTAGACTTTGGGTTTTGTTTAGATTAAAGTTCGCCATTGCTGCAACTTCGCGTACTTCGTTTGTGTTCAACGACCAGACAAAGGGGTCACAGAATCCCGCCTTGATAAATAAAGCTTTCCTCTTATATTCGCAATATCCATATTGCAATCTTAGTTTCTTGCTTGTTCTTTGTTTGCCTGCAGGAAATAAACCTTTGTGGTCAGGTTGATCGTGCTCCGGCATGGTCAATAACCTCTCGGAGTTGGTTTAGCGATTGCTAAGGCGCGACGTCCTCGCACGTTCGTAGTCGGATCGTAAAAGTCGACTTCCTCCAAAACGATAGCCACAATCTCATTGAAAGACGGGACACCATTGTCTCTATCAGTTTGGCACAAGTTTTGGTGCTCGTACCTTCAATACCAGAGCATCTCACAAGAAGGATCATAGTTTCCAAAATGAGATGCGACACTTCGGACTACAAATTGTCAGTTACTAGCTAGCTACATCATTCTGGCCCATTTCAGGTCGTCTTCTATGTTTAAGTCATTCTTTGCACTTACCTTGCATTGCATTTTAGTGCATATAATTAATTAAAGTCAAAAACCCTACTACAACTACATGTGGGTGTTTTAGTTAGCCTATATATACTTAGGCTACTCATAGTGGAGAGTGTCATATACTAGTATCATGCATATATATATATATATATGATACTAGTGTATGATACTACCTTTAATTAATTATAGCGCATAGTATAATACATAGAGTATAGTATCATAGATCATATTTATTTCCATGCATGACACAAATTAGCATTGCATTTAACATGATACGCTCTCTACCTATATGTTACTCTAACCCTTTCTATATATATTTAATTCTTTGCCACATCAGCATACTTGCTATTTCCGAGTGCATGACATCGCCGGCTATGATATATACCACCACTATGGCCAGCATATGATACTAGCTAGTGTATGATACTATGTACGTACCTTCATAGTGCATATATAGTATCATAGAGTAGTATATATCACAGATAACCATATTTGTGGCCATGCATGATACAAAGTAGTATAGCATTTATTATATATATATATGTTACGGTATCTACCTATGTTACTGCTTCTTTGCCACATCATCATATTTGTTATTCCCGAGTGCATGATACCGGCTATGATACCCCCACTATGGCCACCCTAAGGCTGGTCGTAATATGGCAGTATCAAGCAGTATCATGCATGCCAACTAGACTTTTTGGATGATGTGGCACACAATTAAATGGGGAAAGAGAGGGTGTGGTATCATATCATGATACTGTATCATATTAAATGTTGTACTACTTTGTGTCATGCATGGCAATTAATAAGGCAACCAAAGATAATAACTTATGAAACTATGCATGCACGCATTACGGAGGTATTACCTACTAGTATCATGCATATATACTCCATCCTTTCCGGTTTATAGGCTTATCTCAAAATTTTAGCTTTTCCATTTATAAGGCTTAATTTGGTTGTTCCCCATCACATGTTCAGATTCCAAGGTGCATTAAATCATTGCATGCAAGTATATATTAAGAGAAATTGACTAATGCATGTACTTTATGCATGCATGTATCGCAATTAATACATTGGTAAACATAATTTTTTGAGGAAAACAAAAGCATTAATTGGGTGTTTTTGAAAACTACAAAAAGTATTCCACCACTCACCATCTACCTTGGTTGGTGAGATTTTTGAATTGAGCCTATAAACCAGAAAGGGGGGAGTATGATACTAGCTAGTCTATGATATACTAGCTAGCTACCTCACTAAGATCATGGTTAATAATACAGCCAACGGTCGGCTATAAGAAGTTGCCATGTCATATAAAACCAACCTCTTAGCTGTTGGGGAACGCAGTAATTTGAAAAAAAAATCCTACGCACATGCAAGATCCATCTAGGTGATGCATAGCAACGAGAGGGGAGAGTGTTGTCCACGTACCCTCATAGACTGTAAGCGGAAGCGTTATGACAACGTGGTTGATGTAGTCGTACATCTTCACAATCTGACCGATCCTAGCACTGAAGGTACGACACCTCTGCGATCTACACACGTTCAGCTCGGTGACATCCCATGAACTCTAGATCCAGTTGAGGCCGAGGGAGAGTTCCGTCAGCACGATGGCGTGATGACGGTGATGATGAAGTTACCGCCGCAGGGCTTCGCCTAAGCACTACAACGATATGATCGAGGTGGAAATCTGTGGAGGGGGGCACCGCACACGGCTAAGACAACTATCAACTTGTGTGTATATGGGGTGCCCCCTTCCCCCATATATAAAGGAGTGGAGGAGGGGGAGGGCCGACCCTCTCATGGCGAGCCTAAGGGTGGAGTCCTAATCCCGGTGGGAGTAGGATTCCCCTTTCCCTTGTTGGAGTAGGACAGAAAGGAAGGGGGGAGAGAGGAGGAAGGGGGGCCGGCCCCCCATGCAATTCGGATTGGGCTTGGGGGTGCGCCCTCCACCTTGGCCGCCTCCTCCTCTCTCCCACTAAGGCCCAATAAGGCCCATACACTCCTCGGGGGGTTCCGGTAACCCCCCGGCACTCCGGTAAATGCCCGAACTCACCCGGAACCATTCCGATGTCCAAACATAGCCTTCCAATATATCGATCTTTATGTCTCGACCATTTCAAGACTCCTCGTCATGTCCGTGATCATATATGGGACTCCGAACTACCTTCGGTGCATCAAAACACATAAACTCATAATATTGGTCGTCACCGAACGTTAAACGTGCGCACCCTACGGGTTCGAGAACTATGTAGACATGACCGAGACTCATCTTGGGTCAATAACCAATAGCGGAACCTGGATGCTCATATTGGTTCCTACATATTCTACGAATATCTTTATCGGTCAAACCGCATAACAACATATGTTGTTCCCTTTGTCATCGCTATGTTACTTGCCCAAGATTCGATCGTCGGTATCTCAATACCTAGTTCAATCTCGTTACCGGCAAGTTTCTTTACTTGTTTCGTAATGCAACATCCCATAACTAACTCATTAGTCATATTGCTTGCAAGGCTTATAGTGATGTGCATTACCGAGAGGGCCCAGAGATACCTCTCCGATACACAGAGTGACAAATCCTAATCTCGATCTATGCCACCTCAACAAACACCATCGGAGACACCTGTAGAGCACCTTTATAGTCACCCAGTTATGTTGTGATGTTTGATAGCACACTAAGTGTTCCTCCGGTATCGGGAGTTGCATAATGTCATAGTCATAGGAACATGTATAAGTTATGGAGAAAGAAATAGTAGTAAACTAAACGATCAAAGTGCTAAGCTAACGGATGGGTCAAGTCAATCACATCATTCTCTAATGATGTGATCCCGTTCATTAAATGAAAACTCTTGTCCATGGCTAGGAAACTTAACCATCTTTGATTAATGAGCTAGTCAAGTAGAGGCATACTAGTGACACTCGTTTTGTCTATGTATTCACACATGTACTAAGTTTCCGGTTAATACAATTCTAGCATGCATAATAAACACTTATCATGATATATAAGGAAATATAAATAACAACTTTATTATTGCCTCTAGGGTAATCTAGATTACATAGTAATGATTCTAACAACCATGGAGTCCTGGTGCTAATCATGTTTTGCTCGTGAGAGAGGCTTAGTCAACGGGTCTACAACATTCAGATCCATATGTATCTTGCAAATCTCTATGTCTCCCTCCTTGACTTGATCGCGGATGGAATTGAAGCATCTTTTGATGTGCTTGGTTCTCTTGTGAAATCTGGATTCCTTTGCCAAGGCAATTGCACCAGTGTTCTCACAAAAGATTTTCATTGGACCTTATGCACTAGGTATGACACCTAGATCGGATATGAACTCCTTCATCCAGACTCCTTCATTTGCTGCTTCCGAAGCAGCTATTTACTCCGCTTCACATGTAGATCCCACCACGACGCTCTTCTTGGAACTACACCAACTGACAGCTCCACCATTCAATAAAAATACGTATCCTATTTGTCACTTAGATTCATCCGAATCAGTGTAGAAGTTTTGCATCGATGTAACCGTTTACGATGAGCTCTTTGTCACTTCCATAAACGAGAAACATATCCTTAGTCCTTTTCAGGTATTTCAGGATGTTCTTGACCGCTATCCAGTGATCCACTCCTGGATTACTTTGGTACCTCCCTGCTAAACTAATAGCAAGGCACACATCAGGTCTGGTACACAACATTGCATACATGATAGAACCTATGGCTAAAGCATAGGGAATGACTTTCATTTTCTCTCTATCTTCTGGAGTGGTCAGCCATTGAGTCTGACTCAACTTCACATCATGTAACACAGGCAAGAACCCTTTCTTTGCTTGATCCATTTTGAACTTCTTCAAAACTTTATCAAGGTATGTGCTTTGTGAAATTCCAATTAAGCATCTTGATCTATCTCTATAGATCTTGATGCCCAATATATAAGCAGCTTCACCAAGGTCTTTCATTGAAAAATTCATATTCAAATATCCTTTTATGTTATTCAGAAATTCAATATCATTTCCGATCAGCAATATGTCATCCACATATAATATCAGAAATGCTACAGAGCTCCCACTCACTTTCTTGTAAATACAGGCTTCTCCAAAAGTCTGTATAAAACCATATGCTTTGATCACACTATCAAAGCATATATTCCAACTCCGAGAGGCTTGCACCAGTCCATAAATGGATCGCTGGAGCTTGCACACTTTGTTAGTACCTTTTGGATTGACAAAACCTTCTGGTTGCATCATATACAACTCTTCTTTAAGTATCCATTAAGGAATGCAGTTTTGACATCCATTTGCCAAATTTCATAATCATAAAATGCGGCAATTGCTAACATGATTCTGGCGGACTTAAGCATCGCTACGAGTAAGAAGGTCTCATCATAGTCAACTCCTTGAACTTGTCGAAAACCTTTCGCAACAAGTTGAGCTTTGTAGACAGTAACATTACCATCAGCATCAGTCTTCTTCTTGAAGATCCATTTATTCTCTATGGCTTGCCGATCATCGGGCAAGTCAACCAAAGTCCATACTTTGTTCTCATACATGGATCCCATCTAAGATATCATGGCCTCAAGCCATTTTGCAGAATCTGGGCTCATCATCACTTCCTCATAGTTCGTAGGTTCGTCATGGTCAAGTAACATGACCTCCAGAACTGGATTACCGTACCACTCTGGTGCGGATCTTACTCTGGTTGACCTACGAGGTTCGGTAGTAACTTGATCAGAAGTTTCATGATCATCATCATTAGCATCCTTATTTACTGGTGTAGGAATCACTGGAACTGATTTCTGTGATGAACTACTTTCCAATAAGGGAGCAGGTATAGTTACCTCATCAAGTTCTACTTTCCTCCCACTCACTTATTTCGAGAAAAACTCCTTCTCTAGAAAGGATCCATTCTTAGCAACGAATATCTTGCCTTCGGATCTGTGGTAGAAGGTGTACCCAACAATCTCCTTTGGGAATCCTATGAAGACATATTTCTCCGATTTGGGTTTGAGCTTATCAAGTTGAAGCTTTTTCACATAAGCATCGCAGCCCAAACTTTAAGAAATGACAACTTGGGTTTCTTGCCAAACCACAGTTCATAAGGTGCCGTCTCAACGGATTTCGATGTGCCCTATTTAACGTAAATGCAACTGTCTCTAAAGCATAACCCCAAAACAATAGCGGTAAATCAGTAAGAGACATCATAGATCGCACCATATCTAATAAAGTGCGGTTACGATGTTCGGACACACCATTATGTTGTGGTGTTCGAGGTGGCGTGAGTTGCGAAACTATTCTGCATTGTTTCAAATGAAGACCAAACTCATAACTCAAATATTCACCTCCATGATCAGATCGTAGAAACTTAATTTTCTTGTTACGATGATTTTCCACTTCACTCTGAAATTCTTTGAACTTTTCAAATGTTTCAGACTTATGTTTCATCAAGTATATATACCCATATCTGCTCAAATCATCTGTGAAGGTAAGAAAATAACGATACCCGCCGCGAGCATCAACACTCATCGGACCGCATACATCAGTATGTGTTATTTCCAACAAGTCTGTTGCTCGCTCAATTGTTCCAGAGAACAGAGTCTTAGTCATCTTGCCCATGAGGCATGGTTCGCAAGCATCAAGTGATTATCATGGAGTTTCTTCATGCGCTTTACACCAATATGACCTAAACGGCAGTGCCACAAATAAGTTGCACTATCATTATTAAACTTATATCTTTTGTCTTCAATACTATGAACATGTGTATCACTACTATCAAGATTTAGTAAAAATAGACCACTCATCAAGGGTGCATGACCATAAAAGATATTACTCATATAAATAGAACAACCATTATTCTCTAATTTAAATAAAGAACTATCTCACATTAAAAAGATCCAGATATAATGTTCATGCTCAACGCTGGCACCAAATAACAATTATTTAGGTCCAAAACTAATCCCGAAGGTAGATGTAGAGGTAGCGTGCCGACGGCGATCACATCGACTTTGGAACCATTTCCCACGCACATCGTCACCTCGTCCTTAGCCAATCTTCGCTTAATCCGTAGCCCCTGTTTCGAGTTGCAAATATTAGCAACAGAACCAATATCAAATACCCAGGCGCTACTGCGAGCATTAGTAAGGTATACATCAATAACATGTATATCAAATATACCTTTCACTTTGCCATCCTTATTCTCCGCCAAATACTTGGGGCAGTTCCGCTTCCAGTGACCAGTCCCTTTGCAGTAGAAGCACTCAGTCTCGGGTTTAGGTCCAGACTTGGGCTTCTTCACTTGAGAAGCAACTTGCTTGCCATCCTTCTTGAAGTTCCCCTTCTTCCCTTTACCCTTTTTCTTGAAACCGATGGTCTTGTTGACCATCAACACTTGATGCTCCTTCTTGATTTCTACCTCCACAGCCTTTAGCATTGCGAAGAGCTCGGGAATTGTCTTATCCATCCCTTGCATATTATAGTTCATCATGAAGCTCTTGTAGCTTGGTGGCGGTGATTGAAGAACTCTGTCAATGACACTATCATCAGGAAGATTAACTCCTAGCTGAGTCAAGTGGTTGTGGTACCCAGACATTCTGAGTATATGTTCACTGACAGAACTATTCTGCTCCATTTTGCAGCTGTAGAACTTATTGGAGACTTCATATCTCTCAATTCGGGTATTTGCTTGAAATAATAACTTCAACTCCAGGAACATCTCTAATGCTCCATGATGTTCAAAACGTCGTTGAAGTCCCGGTTCTAAGCCGTAAAGCATGGCACACCGAACTATCGAGTAGTCATCAGCTTTGCTCTGCCAGATGTTCATAACATCTGGTGTTGCTCTGATACGTCTCCAACATATCTATAATTTTTGATTGTTCCATGATATTATATATTCTGTTTTGGATGTTTAATGGGCTTATTTATACACTATTATATTATTTTTGGGACTAACCTATTAACCGGAGACCCAGGCCAAATTGTTGTTTTTGCCTATTTCAGTGTTTCGTAGAAAAAGAATATCAAACGGAGTCCAAACGGAATGAAACCTTCGGGAGCGTTATTTTTAGAACAAACGTGATCCAGAGGACTTGTAGTGGATGTCAAGCAATCAACGAGGAGGCCACCAGGCAAGGGGGCGCGCCTACCCCCCTGGGCGTGCCCTCCACCCTCATGGGTCCCTCGTGGCTCCACCGACCTGCTTCTTCCTCCTATATATACCTATGTACCCTGAAAACATCGGGGAGCACCACAAAACACTATTTCCACCGCGGCAACCTTTTGTACCCAAGAGATCCCATCTTGGGGCCTTTTCCGGAGCTCCGTCGGAGGGAGCATTGATCACGGAGGGCCTCGACATCAACTCCATGGCCCCTCTAATGATGTGTGAGTAGTTTACTTCAGACCTTCGGGTCCATAGTTATTAGCTAGATGGCTTCTTCTCTCTCTTTGGATCTCAATACAAAGTTCTCCTTGATTCTCTTGGAGATCTATTCGATGTAATCTTCTTTTGCGGTGTGTTTGTCGAGATCCGATGAATTGTTGGTTTATGATCAAGTTTATCTATGCACAATATTTGAATCTTCTCTGAATTCTTTTATGTATGATTGGTTATATTTGCAAGTCTCTTCGAATTATCAGTTTGGTTTGGCCTACTAGATTGATCTTTCTTGCAATGGAGAAGTGCTTAGCTTTGGGTTCAATCTTGTGGTGCTCGATCCCAGTGACAGAAAGGGAAACGACACGTATTGTATTGTTGCCATCGAGGATAAAAAGATGGGGTTTATATCATATTGCATGAGTTTATCCCTCTACATCATGTCATCTTGCTTAAGACGTTAGTCTGTTCTTATGAACTTAATACTCTAGATGCATGCTGGATAGCGGTCGATGTGTGGAGTAATAGTAGTAGATGCAGGCAGGAGTCGGTCTTCTTGTCACGGACGTGATGCCTATATACATGATCATGCCTAGGTATTCTCATAATTATTCGCTTTTCTATCAATTGCTCGACAGTAATTTGTTCACCCACCGTAATACTTATGCTATCTTGAGAGAAGCCACTAGTGAAACCTATGGCCCCCGGGTCTATTCTCCATCATACAAGTTTCCAATCTATTTTATTTTGCAATCTTTACTTTCAATCTATATCATAAAAATACCAAAAAATTATCTTATTATTATTATCTCTATCAGATCTCACTATTGCAAGTGGTCGAGAAGGGATTGACAACCCCTTTATCGTGTTGGTTGCGAGGTTCTTATTTGTTTGTGTAGGTACGAGGTGACTTGCGCATGGTCTCCTACTGGATTGATACCTTGGTTCTCAAAAACTAAGGGAAATACTTACGCTGCTTTGCTGCATCACCCTTTCCTCTTCAAGGGAAAACCAACGCAGTGCTCAAGAGGTAGAAAGAAGGATTTCTCGTGCCGTTGCCGGGGAGATCTATGCCAAGTCAAGACATACCAAGTACCCATCACAACTCTTACCCTTCGCATTACATTATTTGCCATGTTCCTCTCGTTTTCCTCTCCCCCACTTCACCCTTGCCATTTTATTCGCCCTCTCTTTCCATTCGCTTTTTCTTCGCTTGTTTGCTTGTGTGTTGGATTGCTTTCTTGTCACGTTGGCTCAAGATAATACTAAATTGTGTGACTTTGCCAATACCAACAATAATGATTTTATTAGCATTCCGATTGCTCCTCTCTTACCGATGTTGAATCTTGTGAAATTAATACTGCTTTGCTGAATCTTGTCATGAAAGATCTGTTTTCTGGCCTTCCTAGTGAAGATGCCGCTACCCATCTAAACAACTTTGTTGATTTGTGTGATATGCAAAAGAAGAAAGATGTGGATAATGATATTCTTAAACTTAAGCTATTTCCATTTTCACTTAGAGATCGTGCTAAAGCTTGGTTTTCGTCTTTGCCTAAAAATAGTATTGATTCATTGAATAAGTGCAAAGATGATTTTATCTCTAATTAGTTTCCTCCTACTAAGATCATCTCTCTTAGAAACGATATTATGAATTTTAAGCAACTTGATCATGAGCATGTTGCACAATCTTGGGAGAGGATGAAATTAGTGATACGTAATTGCCCTACACATGGTTTGAATATATGGATGATTATACGAAATTTTTATGCCGGGTTGAATTTTGCTTCTAGAAATCTTTTAGATTTGGCCGCGGGAGGCACTTTTATGGAAATCACTTTAGGAGAAGCTACTAAACTCCTAGATAATGTTATGGTTAATTATTCTCAATGGCACACTGAAAGATCTACTAGTAAAAAGGTGCATGCAATTGAAGAGATTAATGTTTTGAGTGGAAAGATGGATGAACTTATGAAATTATTTGCTAATAAAAGTGCTCCTACTGATCCTAATGATATGCCTTTGTCTACTTTGATTGAGAATAATAATGAATCTACGGATGTGAATTTTGTTGGTAGGAACAATTTTGGTAACAACGCGTATAGAGGTAATTTTAATTCTAGGCCGTTTCCTAGTAATTCCTCTAATAATTATGGTAATTCCTACAACAATTCTTATGGAAATTATAATAATATGCCATCTGATTTTGAATCTAGTATTAAAGAATTTATTAGTTCGCAAAAGATTTTCAATGCTTTGATTGAAGAAAAATTGCTTAAGATTGATGAATTGGCTAGGAACGTGGATAGAATTTCTCTTGATGTTGATTCTTTGAAACTTAGATCTATTCTACCTAAGCATGATATCAATGAGTCTCTCAAAGCCATGACAATTTCCATTGATGAGTGCAAAGAAAGAGACACTAGGATGTGTGCTAAGAAAGATTGCTTTGTGAAGGCGTGTTCTTCTAGTTTTTTATGAAAATAAAGATGAAGATCTAAAAATAATTGATGTGTCCCCTATTAAATCCTTGTTTTGCAATATGAATCTTGATAATGATCGGACTGGATATGAGTCAACTTTAGTTAGAAGGCGTCCCAAAAATTCAGAGTTTTTAGATCTTGATGCAAAAATTGGTAAAAGTGGGATTGAAGAGGTTAAAACTTTTAATAGCAATGAACCCACTATCTTGGATTTCAAGAAATTTAATTATGATAATTGCTCTTTGATAGATTGTATTTCCTTGTTGCAATCCGTGCTAAATTCTCCTCATGCTTATAGTCAAAATAAAGCTTTTACTGAACATATCGTTGATGCTTTGATGCAATCTTACAAAGAAAAACTTGAGTTGGAAGTTTCTATCCCTAGAAAACTTTATGATGAATGGGAACCTACAATTAAAATTAAAATTAAGAGGGTGTTTGTTTCCAGGAACTTATTGGTCTAGGGACTTAAATAAGTCCCTATAAGTCTCATCTAAATCAAACAGGAGAGACTTATAGGGACTTAAAGTGGGCATTTGGGACTTATGAAATAAGACTCTTAAGGAGGGACTTATAGGGACTTATAGTTTTAATATGGTCTTATAAAGACTTATAAGTCCCAGGAACCAAACATGTAGGGACTTTTTAGGGACTTATGACTTATAAGTTGGGACTAAAAGAAGTCCTAGAACTTATGAACCAAACAGGGCCTAAAGATCATGAATGATATGCTTTGTGTGATTTGGGTGCTAGTGTTTCCACGATCCGAAAAACTTTGTGTGATTTGCTAGGTTTCCGTGAATTTGATGATTGTTCTTTAAACTTGCACCTTGCGGATTCCACTATTAAGACACCTATGGGAAGAATTAATGATGTTCTTATTGTTGCAAATAGAAATTATGTGCCCATAGATTTCATTGTTCTTGATATAGATTGCAATCCTTCATGTTCTATTATTCTTGGTAGACCTTTCCTTAGGACGATTGGTGCAATCATTGATATGAAGGAAGGGAATATTAGATTCCAATTTACATTAAAGAAGGGCACGGAACACTTTCCTAGAAAGAAAATTAAATTATCATATGAATCTATTATGAGAGCCACTTATGGATTGCCTACCAAAGATGGCGATAGCTAGATCTATCTTCGTTTTTATGCCTAGCTAGGGGCGTTAAATGATAGCGCTTGTCGGGAGGCAACCCAATTTTATTTTTGTTCCATGATTTTTGCTCCTATTTAGTAATAAATAATTTATCTAGCCTCTGTTTTGGTTGTGTTTTTTGTGTTTAATTAATGTTTGTGCCAAGTAGAACCGTTGGGAAGACTTGGGGAAAGTCTTTTTGATCTTGCTGTAAAAAACCAAAACTTTAGCGCTCATGAGAATTGCTGTCATTTTTTATTGGAGAGTGCTATTTAGTTAATTATTTTTGCAGATGATTAATAGATAAATAATTCACGTTCAGCAATTTATTTTAAAACTAGCGGATGCACCCGCGCATTTGCGCGGCTAGATTTCGATAGATTTATTCATTACCTTGTGTAC
Organism: Triticum aestivum; assembly: GCF_018294505.1. Taxonomy (NCBI): domain Eukaryota; kingdom Viridiplantae; phylum Streptophyta; class Magnoliopsida; order Poales; family Poaceae; genus Triticum; species Triticum aestivum. The sequence continues at coordinate 246,795,792 of NC_057794.1, forward strand.
AATTTCTTTTAGCTTTGTATATGGTTCTTTGTAACTCCATCTACTGTTCACTTTTTCATCTATTTTATACTTTGATGGTTTTCTGGACTAACGACATAGGTTATAAATTCAATCTTACAATATCATTACTATCGTCTAGTTTCTCTTTAACAGGAACCAGTTCACATGATAATTTGGTAGCTGAAACTTTATTATTTTTTGGCTGCAAAATAAATGTGAATTTTCAAAATTAGACAAAAGTCTAAAAATATAGAAGTGTTGGCTATGAATAAATAAACCACCTTTTTATCAAGCATGTGTTGCTTGTTCATTTCATGTTTTAACACGATGCCCACCTCATCCTCCATCAATTCCTGTGTAAGATTTATAGTTAGAGAATTGTAAACATGATACTTTGTTTTTAAAAGAAAACACCATTACCTTAGCATGTGTACGCGCACATTTGCAAGGCTAAATTTTTAAATAAAAAGTGGTTTAGTATGAATGTTGCTTGGGTGTTTATTGAGCACTACCTATTATACCTTTTAGCTTCTTATACGATGTTCATAGGAGTAGGATGTGCGTGTGTGTTTATAGTGATAAGTGTATCTGCGTATATATGAGTGTTTGCGTCTGTATTATGTTAAAAAACTTGATAGGGTGTGCATGTGTGTTTGTAGGGGCGAGTGTATGCGCGTATATATGAGTGTTTTTGCATGTATTGTGTTAAAAAACTTGCTTATATATCTTCATATCTATTATTTTCGCATTGTGATAATTGCTGTTATTTTATTTTATACCCACCCATCATTTTTACTACTACTTGTGTAGCCCGTGTATCAATTATAACGGGATGCTATAGACCTAGTGGTTGCGACGTGGGTCCATTTGAGTCAGTAATAATGTTACCATTCTGTACTTTTTATTTTTATCTCAGAGAAAACAGATGTACATGTTACCCCTCCCTCCAGGCTTCAGTAAAAAAAGTCCCCTGTTGGCTTCGCTCGAAAAAGGAAAAAAAGTCCATCCCCACCAGGCTACACATCCAGATGCGCCACCACGCCACCGCCTCCGATTCGCAGCCGGGGATGGAAGATGTCGTTGCCGACCTTTACAGAAGTAATTCACACGCTACCTAGCTCTACTCGTTGGTTCTTTTCCTCTAGTTTCTGTCTGCGAACATAGGATGCAAGCCCTAATCATGGAGATCCAGGGTGGACCAAGAAGCAGGGTCGAACTCTTTGAGTTGGGTGTTAGGTCGTTGGTAGCAGGCCATCCATGTCTTGGCGGCATTGAGAACAAAAAAATGGTTGCTGGAGGGAGGCTGATTGTGATGGATCTAAGGTAGAGGAGACACACCGGCCATGGTCCATGAGAAGTATGTATCGGAGTATATCCGTATAAGCATATTGGGGGAGAAATAGCTATTTGCGGCCTTTTTAGTTGCTCATGTTTTTGGATCTGTACCAATGTAAGTGTTGTACTTCATTGTGTCCTTTCTAATGCAGATTATCTTATGTGCTTCCTTCTAGGATATTATATTAATCTTGTGTTTTAGGAGATGGTTATGCTATTGAAGATTTTCTCATGGACTTCTTAAATTGAAAAGGCCATAAGCTACCAGTTCACATGATAAATTGGTAGCTGAAACTTTATTATTTTTTGGCTGCAAAATAAATATGAATTTTCAAAATTAGACAAAAGTCTAAAAATTTAGAAGTGTGTACTGTGAATAAATAAACCACCTTTTTATCAGGCATGTGCTGCTTGTTCATTCCATGTTTTAACACGGTGCCCACCTCATCGTCCATCAATTCCTGTGTAAGATTTATAGTTAGAGAATTATAAACATGATACTTTATTTTTAAAAGAAAACACCTTTACCTATAAAAGACCAACAAAAGTGCATGTATGAATGTATTTGAAAAGAATTATAGTTTGCATCGCACTCTTATCATATGATAAGATTCTTCTTATCTTGGTAGCTGTCAAGTACTCATACTATATCTACGTAAATAAATAGTCTGCCTTTATTATTCATAAGCTACTAATCAATCGATCTTTTGGATAAATTCCTTGTTCACTTAGGCCTTCCATTTTCCATAGGCAATATCAGAGTCTTCATCTTCAAGAGTTGTAATTACTTTTTTACTTTTGCATGCACCAGTTTTTTGTTCTCTCAGGTATTTTTGCTTTCTTTCTACAACACTTGTCTCGGTGCGTCCATCCTCCACGCCACCTAATAATACAATACATCTTAGTTTAGCATAGTCATTGAGGAGTCCATATGATGATGATATTTTGTCTCAATGCCTATCTTTGTTCAGCATAGTCCCATTAATATCGCGTGGTTCTTTTTTCTTAGGCACCAGTACACATAACCTTTTCCTTGGTCGGTCATCATTATTCTGTGACAGCAAAATGAAATGCATTTAAGAATAATACATGCTTAAAAATCTAAAAGTGTGTATGGTGGAAACATTAATCTCCCTTTTAGCTCACATGTCTTGCTTCTTCGTTTCTTGTTCCAACACGGCGTCCACTTTGTCATCTATCAACTGTTTGGCATACTGCAAGATAAGTCAGTGAGTAAGAACAGAAAATATAGCACTTAGTTAATTATTTTGATGAATTAAATGCACATGTACCTCCTCAGCTTTATTATTCAAGTACAACATCTCTAGCGAGGCATAAATCTTCTTTTTACTGCCTAGTTTTGCTTGCCAAAAATAAGAATACTATTGTTGAGCTTGAATCTAAAGATAATTTAACCTCGCCATTAGATGACAGACATCGCGCATCTGAGTCTTCATTGTTAAATGTTGTATTTTTTTACTTTTGCTTCGATGTGTTATTAGTAGACCAGAATAGATAGTGTTTCATACTTGTGAAGAAGATCTTGAATTTTGGATATATCTAGATCCCTATGTATTCTTCGCACATGTTGACTTTACGCACAAACCCATCAACAATTAATCTATTACATATTTTTGTTTCATAATTAAAAGATGAGATTTCGAAATTATTGGACTTACAATTGCATTTTTGCACCATTGTTTAGGTCACTTTAAGGACGGTTTGGTTTTAGAGTACATATTCATCCAAATAATAAGCAAACATTCCGATATCGTAACTTTGGTTTCAGCCCAAGATGTTAAGCCTGAAAATTTAATGCCGACCGCAATGGAGGAAGTTAAAACTTAAGACATTGGTATACACTCTGCACTTACTCTGGTATTGGAAAATAAATATCACAGATATATGACAGTTTGGGGTTCTTTGTTGTTTTTTTGTTCCACATGCTTCATCTGGGTAAGTAGTCCCATGACATCTTTCAATTTGGTGATTAATTACCTCATAGTTATAATGATTGATTAAACAAAAATATGATTTATAACTGTAACATACCTGAGCATTGCTTACCTAAATTTGCTTCTTGTTATAGTATGACCTTGGTATCAGACTCAAAGTAGTAATTAAATTCTGAAAAACTTTCAATAATCCTACATCTGTCAAATTGGTGATTAATTGCCACATAGGTAGAATGATGGATTAGCCCAAAATCTGATTTACAACTATGACATACCTGAGCATTATTTATCTTCTTATATGCTTGTTGTAGTATGTCCTTGCTAGCAAACTCAAAGTAGTAGTTATGAAAAACTTTTGATTATCCTTTCACTGTAGCGACCCCACCTCAGATGGTCAAGTCTTTGTGCTTCAGTGTCATTCCTGGATCGGTAATGCTGACACACACAGTACTCGAGAATTTATAAAAAAGTAGCAATCACACACTTATTACATTGAAAAGTGAGAGAAGTGCATATTTCAACCCTCAACTTTTGCCCTAGTCTAATTTACAACCCCGAACTTCAATACCATCTAAATTACAACCCCGAACTCTCAAAACTGGCCAGGATTCAACCCTCCCCTCTCTGTTGACCGTTTTTGACCTGGTTGACCGGTTTTGACCAGTCAACAGGTCCAGTCAGCATGCCACATCAGCAAAAAATGCAAAATTTCCAAGGAAACAACCTGTAAAATCGAAGAAAATCCAGGAAAAGAAATAAGAAATTCAATTTCCGAAAAACACGGAAAATAAAAAAACGAATTTCCAGAAAAAACCCAAAAACTCAAATTCCAGAAAAAAAATCATTTTTTATTTTCCCTAGCTTTTTCGCGAACAATTTTTTTCGGAATTTTGCCTTTTTATATTTTTTCCCTGATCTTATAGATTTTTATTTACTTTTTCTTGAAATTTTGAAAAAAAATTCTGACATGGCATGCTGATTGGACCCGTTGACTAGTCAAAACTGGTCACCCCAGGTCAAAACCGGTCAACAGGGAGGGGAGGGTTGAATCCTGACCGGTTTTGAGACTTGGGGGTTGTAATTTAGACGGTATTAAAGTTCAGGGTTGTAAATTAGACTAGGGCAAGAGTTCAGGGTTGAAATATGCACTTCTCTCTTGAAAAGTATAAGAGAGAACTTATTACAGTAATATGGCTTAAGGCCATCTAATGCGATAACAGCGGAAGGCTTGGAAGATAAAGTGAGTCTATCAACTAACGGCATAGCTGAGCTGCACGGCAACGACCTAACGAACCTTACTTCTCGTCTGAAAAGTCTGCAATATAATACGTTGCAGCCCGAAAACGGGTCAGCACATGGAATATGCTGGCAATATAACACAGTAGAGCAGAAACAGAATAATGCTATCACTACATGCATATATGGCTGGTGGAAAGCTGTATGGTTATAGTTTTTGCGAAAAGCCATTTTTTCTCTACAACAAAGGAATAGATTTTTAATTTAACTATCATGGTGGTTGAAACATCATTGAGAAGGTACCCCCAACTCAATCCCAATTGAAGTGATTAACAACCCAGCAGTATTAATTAAACATGGTGAGATACATGTGATAACCCAAGTACTAGATACTCAAGAATTGTCCATAACCGGGGACACGGCTAACCATGATTAGATTGTACACTCTGCAGAGGTTTGCGCACTTTTCCCCACAAGACTCGATCGCCTCCGTTGGATTTCTCGCACTACATGGTATTTGAGAAACGGGTGACCAAGACACGGTCTTTTAGAAACATTAACTCTCTACTCCGGGTAGACCATACCAAACCTACCAAACCTACTACCTGCTAATCTACCTCTTCAAGAGCTTCACGTAACTTACTCAACTATGCTAGAGCCCATAATAGCTTGTGGTTGCACACGGAAGTTTCTAGCATGAATCATCTCAGTTCCCTTTGAGCCTGGGTGGCGGTCCATAGGAAGATCACACGGGTACCCCAGGATTTCCAAAAAAAAATACAGACAACACTGGGTTCCTCGGGTGCCTCAATCCACCCAGTTGTTTGATTAAGTTGCCACCTTAAGTTGAACCATTAATTAACAATCTCACATCTGTCATGAATTTCACTCAAATCCAAACCACATTTACGAGCATAGCATAGAAATATAAGCAATACGTAGAAGTAACTCCCAAGGGTTTGAATATAACAGGGCAATAGGTTCTACCTCAGCAACTACTTCCCAACCCACAAGTTAATGACATCCTAATCATGCAATGTTTGAGGATTGGAACTAATGCATAAAAACTGGGTAATAATGGGATATGATCAAAGTGTTACTTGCCTTGCCGACGATCCGCGAATCCTAGAGACTTGTAGTAACACGCTTCGCACTCCGGGAATTCTATCGCAAGCAAACAATACCATACATAAGTAACAAGCAACGATGCACAAGCAAAACTCAAATAAGAGAGGTTGACCAAGAAGTTCAACTTAAAAACTCTGGTACGCAAAAAGAATCAAAACAAACGAAGCAACAAAAATCAAACGGCGAAAGAAAACCACTTCGTTTACTAATCTGAACTTAGGTCAAATTTTACAGTAGCAAAAACTTGTTTGAGTTGATTAACCGGAAAGACGGTTTTGAGACGAAACTCCAGGCGCTTGAATCGCATGATTCCGATAAACGAGCGAAAAGATAAACAGAAATTAAGATCGGATCAGAAATCGCGATCAGAAAAATCGCGGAATAAATCCGAGAAAAAGAAAAACGACGAACAAAATAACGAACGAACGTTCGTTATCTGGATCTAAACGAAGAATGCGTTCGTTAAAACGAACGAACGAGCGAATGCTCGCTAAATAAATAAACCGGAGAAAAATCGATCTATTTAAAAAAACAAAAACTAGGGTTTTGAAAAAAAAACCGAACGGTTTTTAAGAAAAACCGGCAGTTGGATCCGGCGGCTACCTCCGGCGAGGGGCTCCGGCAACGGCTTGGGCGGCGGGGCGGCGGGGTGCGGCGGCGGCGCGGGCGGCGGGCGGCGGGAGGCGCGGCGCGGCTCGGGGCGGGATACGGGAGGCGGCGATGGTGGCGGTGGGGGGGGGGGCTCGGGCGGCGTGTATATAAAGGGGGCGGGGTGGGGCGGCTTGGAGGAGGGGGCAAGGCGGCGGCGACGGAGTCCGGCTCGGACTCATCATCCGAGTCGGCGGCAGCGGCGGCGTACGCGCAGGAGGCGGCGGCGGCTGGGCCGGCCTGGCTCGGCTGGGCCCTAGCCCCAGTCGGGGGCGGGATTTTTTTAATATATAATACCGCCGACAGAAGAAAAATTCTAGAAAAATAAATAAAAAACTAAAAATGCCAAAACAAATTTTCACCGTCTAAATAAAATTTTTAGGACGAGTTGAACATTTTTTTGCCCTGAAATACGATTTTGAAAACGTGCAATTTTTCTAATGCAAATAAAATATGAATAAAACCAAATAAAATCTAATAAATGATTTTAATATTTTTCCTCCAATATTTCAATTATTTTGGAGAAGTCATATTATCTCCACTCATTTGATTTAATATGAAATATTTTTCAGAGAGAAAAATTATTAAAATCAAAATCCTCGTTTCATTATTTGATAAAAAACAAATATGAAAACCGGAAAATCCCCAACTCTCTCCGTGGGTCCTTGAGCTACTTAGGATTTCGAGGATTGCGGAACGGAAATGCAACAAATCATGATATGCATGGATGATCTATGTATAACATTCCAAATTGAAAATTTGGGATGTTACAAACCTACCCCCTTAAGATGAATCTCGCCCTCGAGATTCGGGTTGGCTAGAAAATAGGTATGGGTGGTCCTTGCGGAGATCATCCTCTCGTTCCCAGGTGGCTTCATCCTCGGTATGGTGGCTCCACTGAACTTTGCAAAACTTGATAACCTTACTGCGGGTGACTCTGCTGGCAAACTCAAGAATCTTAACTGGCTTCTCCTCGTAAGTCAAATCACTGTCCAACTGAATCGCCTCCAAGGGTACTGTATCTCTTAATGGTATATCAGCCATCTCAGCATGACACTTCTTCAGCTGTGAAACGTGGAACACATCGTGGACTCCTGACAATCCCTCAGGTAACTCCAACTTGTAGGCAACTTCTCCCATCCGTTCCAAAATGCGATACGGTCCTACAAATCTCGGGGCTAACTTTCCTTTAACTCCAAAACGTTTCACTCCTCGCAAGGGCGATACTCGCAGATATGCTCTATCTCCAATTTCGTAGGTTACCTCCTTGCGTTTTGAGTCTGCATAACTCTTCTGCCTGGACTGAGCAATCTTCAGTCGGTCTCGGATCAGTTTTACCTTCTCCTCAGATTCTTTAATCAAGTCTGGTCCAAACAACTGTCGGTCTCCTACCTCATCCCACATCAACGGTGTTCTGCACCTGCGTCCATACAGGGCTTCAAACGGTGCCATCTTCAAACTGGCTTGGTAGCTATTGTTGTATGAGAACTCTGCATACGGCAAATTGTCATCCCAACTAGATCCATAATCTAGCGCACAGGCTCTCAACATGTCCTCCAAAATTTGATTGACTCTCTCAGTCTGTCCATCTGTCTGCGGGTGAAACGCTGTACTGAACTCCAATCTCGTTCCCAAAGTCTGGTGTAACTGATGCCAAAACTTTGAAGTAAACTGTGTTCCTTGATCCGATACGATGGTCCTCGGAACTCCATGCAGACATACGATCCTGGACATATAGATCTTGGCCAACTTTGCACTTGTATAGGTGGTTTTCACTGGGATGAAGTGAGCTACTTTGGTCAAACGATCAACTACTACCCATATGGAATCATATCCTGCTTTAGTCCTGGGTAATCCGGTGATAAAGTCCATGCCAAGTTTATCCCACTTCCATTCGGGTATTGGCATAGGCTGTAACAGTCCTGCTGGCTTCTGATGTTCTGCCTTAACTCTCTGACATACATCACATACGGCTACATACTCGGCAATATCCTTCTTCATACCAGTCCACCAGAAATGTTCCTTCAAATCCAAATACATCTTGGTGTTTCCGGGGTGTATCGAGTATGGTGAGTCATGGGCCTCTTGAAGTATTAACTTCCTGATCTCCTGATTATTGGGCACGTAAATTCGGTCCTCAAACCATAGGGTATCGTGCTCATCCTCACGAAAACCTTTGGCCTTTCCGTTGCCCATCTTCTCCTTTATCTCGGCAATCTCTTTATCATCTTTCTGAGCTTCCCGAATCTTGTCCAGCAATGTCGACTGAACCTCCATTGTGGCAATGAACCTTCTAGGTACAATCTCTAATCGAAGTTCCATGATGTCCTTTGCTAATTCCTTCGGCAGTCCTTTACTTTCAAGGATATTAGCATAACTCTTCCGACTCAATGCGTCTGCTACGACATTGGCCTTTCCTGGATGATAGTGTAGCTTCATGTCATAATCCTTTATAAGCTCCAACCATCTCCTCTGCCTAAGGTTCAGCTCCTTCTGGGTGAAGATGTACTTCAAACTCTTGTGATCCGTGTACACATCACAACGGTTTCCAATAAGGTAATGTCTCCAAGTCTTCAACGCATGCACTACGGCTGCTAGCTCCAAATCATGCGTAGCATAATTCAACTCATGAGGTTTTAGTTGTCGTGAGGCATACGAAACAACTCTTCCGTCCTGCATAAGCACACATCCAAGTCCTAAGCGAGAGGCGTCGCAATACACTTGGAACTCCTTATGTATATCTGGCAGTACTAGCACTGGGGCTGTAGTCAAACGTTTCTTCAACTCCTGGAAACTTGCTTCACAATCTTCTGTCCATTTAAACTTGGTATCCTTCTTCAACAGTTCAGTCATTGGTTTTGCAATCTTGGAAAAATTCTCAATGAATCTCCGGTAGTATCCTGCGAGTCCAAGAAAACTGCGGATCTCGCTAACTGAGGTGGGTGCCAACCATTCAGTGACTGACTGAACCTTGCTGGGGTCTACTGCTATACCTTCTCCTGATATAACATGTCCAAGGAATCCGACTTCCTTCAGCCAAAACTCGCATTTGCTAAACTTAGCATACAACTGGTGTTCCCTGAGCTTCTCGAGAACTAAACGCAAATGCTCTTTGTGCTCCTCCTCGTTCTTCGAGTATACCATGATATCATCAATAAACACCACAACAAACTTGTCCAAATACTCCATGAACACCTTGTTCATCATGCTCATGAAATAGGCAGGGGCGTTAGTCAGTCCAAACGACATGACCGTGTACTCGTATAATCCATATCGCGTTGTGAACGCCGTCTTTGGTATGTCCTTCTCTCGTATCTTCAACTGATGATACCCTGATCGTAAATCGATCTTTGAGAACACTTTAGCTCCTTGCAACTGATCAAACAGATCGTTGATCATCGGCAGTGGGTACTTGTTCTTTATCGTCACTTCATTCAAGGCTCGATAATCAACAACCATCCTTAGGGATTTATCCTTCTTCTCAACCAAAAGTACTGGGGCTCCCCAAGGTGATGAACTCCTTCGGATGTATCCTTTCTCCAATAACTCCTTGATCTGTTTCTTAATTTCCTCCAGATCATTCGCGGGCATCCGATAGGGTCTCTTGGATATTGGTCCTGTTCCTGGTAACAGCTCTATCAAAAACTCAATATCTCTGTCCGGTGGCATGCCTGGTAACTCCTCTGGGAAAACATCCGGGTAATCCTTTACTACCGGCACTTCCTCCTGAACAACTCCCGTAAGGGCATTCACTTGGCTCCTTTTAGGCACATGCCTAGACACATACTTAATCCTTTTTCCCTCCGGGGTGGTGAGATAAATCGACTTACTCGCACAGTCAATGCTTCCTCCATACTTTGACATCCAGTCCATACCCAATATCACATCCAATCCTTGCGACTCCAAGATAATTAGGTCGGACGGAAACACATGTGTGCCAATGGTTAAGGGTATCTGGTCACACCATCGGCTAGCCATATATTCTGCTCCGGGTGAACTCACTAAAAGAGGGGTCCTAAGGGTTTGGGTTGGTAGTTTAAACTTATCCACGAATCCCCTTGATATGTATGAATGCGATGCACCAGTATCGAAAAGAACAAGAGCGGTAAATGACTTAACCAAAAACTTACCTATTACCGCGTCCGGCTGCTCTTCAACCTCCTCCACGTTAACGTGGTTCACTTGTCCTTTGTTGAATGGATTGGGCTTCTTCCCAGCGCTTCCATTTCCGTTTCCATTCCTTCCTTCGGGGCAATCATTGGCATAGTGCCCTGTCTTCCCGCACTTAAAACAGGTAACCTGACTTAAGTCTCTTTTGGCGGGAGTGGACGGGTTGGAGCGGTTCTGATTGTTGTTAGCTCCGTTCCCATTCCCATTCTTAGCACCACTGTGGTTATGTGATCCTCCTCCAGTGTGGTTGTGACCTCCATGGTTATGAACAAGTCCTCCCGAGTTCGGGGTTAGGCGAGGCTTCTGCTGAGCTCCTGAGTTATACTTCCCTTGTCCATACTTTCTCTTGCGGCTCTCAATCTGCTGCTGTTTCCCTTCAATCATAAGAGCCTTATCTACCAACTCCTGGTAGTTGTTGAAGGTTGCTACCATCAACTGCATGCTCATCTCATCATTCAGCCCTTCCATAAACTTCTCCTGCTTCGCGGCATCTGTGGCCACATCATCAGGGGCATAGCGTGATAACTTGCTAAACTCATCCACGTACTGAGCCACAGTACGGTTCCCCTGGCGTAGGTTGCGAAACTCCCGCTTCTTCATCTGCATAGCTCCAGTTGAGACATGGGCGGTGCGGAAAGCTTGCTGAAACTGGTCCCAAGTGACATTGGCTACAGGAAAAGTGGCTGTGTAATTCTCCCACCATGAGGCTGCTGGTCCATCCAATTGATGTGCGGCAAAGCGCACCCTCTCAGCATCTGTGCAACCTGCGGTGGTCAACTCCCTTCCAATACGGCGTAGCCAATCATCAGCAACTATAGGCTCGGTGCTACTGGAAAACACCGGCGGCTGTAACCTTAGAAAACGGGCTAGGTTGTCCACTGGCGGTGGGTTGTTGTTGTTGTTGTTGCCCTGGTTCTGAACTAGCAATTGCATCAAGGCATTCTGCTGCTGGATCAACTGGGTGAGCTCCGGCGGGAAGGCAAAACCGGTGTCACGTCTCGGAGGCATCTGATGGGTTTAGATGGAAGAGATTAGAATAGAAAAGGGGTCTAATGAGAAAGCACTACCCATATGCACATGAGACAAACACAATCATTTCACTCAATCAATCAAGCAAGGGCATACAAACGGTCTAGAACTATCGCAAAAGTGCTCACTACTACTATATACATGGGGGAAATACTACTAATAGTTGGTGGTCATCTAGAAATTTTGATCGGTGGAAGACTCCATGATGTCTGCTCCAGCTTCGTCTTCAAAGTCATCATCACTAGGGTCGGAGTCGGTGTCGTCGATGATGATGTAGTTCTCGGGCAAGTGATTCTGGTTCGTCTTCTTACTACTGGTGCTGGTCCTCCCATGAATACTCCGATCTTCTTGACTAGGTCGTCATTCTTCTCCAGTAGGGTCTTGATTTCCTCCTCATATCCATCGCGGGTAAACTTGAGTTCTTCCTCCAGCTCGATGATCCTAGTCTTCGCCTTCTTCAAGTCCATCATGTCCGCACACATCTGGTTCTCCTGACGTCGAATGTGCTGGTTTAACTCCTGGATGAAAGCTGCAATGGATCTATCCTTCTTAGTGCTGATTACTTCCCATTGCTCGTCTCGGCGCCCACATATTTGGTAGATAGTGTCCTTAAGCTCCCTGTTGTAAACTTCTCCAATGCGTCCCATGGTGATGTGAGCTGCCATACTCTTTCCTAAACTCCAGGTTGGTGCGTCGAAGGAAAATTCTATGGGTTTAGAGGTTGGCGAGAACGTCCTTCCTGGAACTTGTACTTGAATCATCCAGCGCTCTTCTTCTGGTAAAGTGGCGTTGTACGTCCCGGTGAAGCTTGGTATTCCAATGTTCAAGTACCTAGTGACTTCCTTCAAGTGGCGTCCAAAAGGTGTGTCTTCATCCGGTTGTGCAAACTTGTTCTTCATCTCCGTCATCCTAAAGAGTAGAAAATGGAGAGGAGTCAGAAATGAGAAGAGAAGTGTGACCTAGGGTTTATCTTAGTGGTCGTGTCCTACACTCAGCGTGTGCTCTGATACCATCTTGTAGCGACCCGACCTCAGATGGTCAAGTCTCTGTGCTTCAGTGTCATCCCTGGATCGGTAATGCTGACACACACAGTACTCGAGGATTTATAACAGAGTAGCAATCACACACTTATTACATCGAATGTCTCCAAAGAGAACTTATTACAATAATATGGCTTAAGGCCATCTAATGCGATAACAGCGGAAGGCTTGGAAGATAAGGTGAGTCCATCAACTCCAACGGCATAGCTGAGCTGCACGGCAACGACCTAACGAACCTTACTCCTCGTCTGAAAAGTCTGCAACATAATACGTTGCAGCCCGAAAACGGGTCAGCACATGGAATATGCTGGCAATATAACACAGTAGAGCAGAAACAGAATAATGCTATCACTACATGCATATATGGCTGGTGGAAAGCTCTATGGTTATAGTTTTTGCGAAAAGCCAATTTTTCCCTACAACAAAGGAATAGATTTTTATTTAACTATCATGGTGGTTGAAACATCATTGAGAAGGTACCCCCAACTCAATCCCAATTAAAGTGATTAACAACCCAACAGTATTAATTAAACATGGTGAGATACATGTGATAACCCAAGTACTAGATACTCAAGAATTGTCCATAACCGGGGACACGGCTAACCATGATTAGATTGTACACTCTGCAGAGGTTTGCGCACTTTTCCCCACAAGACTCGATCGCCTCCGTTGGATTTCTCGCACTACATGGTGTTTGAGAAACGGATGACCGAGACACAGTCTTTCAGAAACGTTAACTCTCTACTCCGGGTAGACCATACCAAACCTACAAAACCCACTACCTGCTGATCTACCTCTTCAAGAGCTTCACGTAACTTACTCAACTATGCTAGAGCCCATAATAGCTTGTGGCTGCACACGGAAGTTTCTAGCATGAATCATCTCAGTTCCCTTTGAGCCTGGGTGGCGGTCCATAGGAAGATCACACGGGTACCCCGGGATTTCCAAAAAAATACAGACAACACTGGGTTCCCCAGGTGCCTCAATCCACCCAGTTGTTTGATTAAGTTGCCACCTTAAGTTGAACCATTAATTAACAATCTCACATCTGTCATGAATTTCACTCAAACCCAAACCACGTCTACGAGCATAGCATAGCAATATAAGCAATACGTAGAAGTAACTCCCAAGGGTTTGAATATAACAGGGCAATAGGTTCTACCTCAGCAACTACTTCCCAACCCACAAGTTAATGACATCCTAATCATGCAATGTTTCAGGATTGGAACTAATGCATAAAAACTGGGTAATAATGGGATATGATCAAAGTGTTACTTGCCTTGCTGACGATCCGCGAATCCTAGAGACTCGTAGTAACACGCTTCGCACTCCGGGAATTCTATCGCAAGCAAACAATAACATACATAAGTAACAAGCAACGATGCACAAGCAAAACTCAAATAAGAGAGGTTGACCAGAAAGTTCAACTTAAGAACTCCGGTACGCAAAAAGAATCAAATCAAACGAAGCAACGAAAGTCAAACGACGAAAGAAAACCACTTTGTTTACTAATCTGAAACTAGGTCAAATTTTACAGTAACAAAACTTGTTTGAGTTGATTAACCGGAAAGAGGGTTTCGAGACGAAACTCTAGGCGCTTGAATCGCCTGATTCCGATAAACGAGCGAAAAGATAAACAGAAATTAAGATCGGATCAGAAATCGCGATCAGAAAAATCGCGGAATAAATCCGAGAAAAGAAAAGACGAACAGATTAACGAACGAACGTTCGTTATCTGGATCTAAACGAAGAACGCGTTCGTTAAAACGAACGAACGAGCGAACGCTCGCTAAATAAATAAACCGGAAAAAGATCTATTAAAAAACGAAAACTAGGGTTTTAAAAAACCGAACGGTTTTTAAGAAAAACCGGCGGGGCGCGGCGGCTACCTCCGGCGAGGGGCTCCGGCGAGGGCGGGCGGCGGGGTGCGGGCGGGCGGCGCGGCGCGCGGCGCTGCGCGGCGGCGGCGGGCTCGGCGCGGCGGGGGCGCGCGGCTCGGGCGGGGTGCGGGAGGCGGCGATGGTGGCGTGGGGGGCTCGGGGGCGTATATAAAGGGGCGGGGTGGGGCGGCTTGGAGGAGGGGGCAAGGCGGCGGCGGGAGTCCGGCTCGGACTCATCGTCCGAGTGGCGGCGCGGGGCGCGCGCAGGGGCGGCTGGGCCTTAGGCCCAGTCGGGCGCGGGAACTTTTTTATAAATAATACCGCCGACAGAAGAAAAATCCTAGAAAAATAAATAAAAATCTAAAATGTCAAAACAAATGTTCACCGTCTAAATAAAATTTTTAGAACGAGTTGAACATTTTCTTGGCCCTAAAATGCAATTTTGAAAACGTGCAATTTTTCTAATGCAAATAAAATCCGAATAAAACCAAATAAAATCCAATAAATGATTTTAATATTTTTCCTCCAATATTTCAATTATTTTGGAGAAGTCATATTATCTCCACTCATTTGATTTAATATGAAATATTTTTCGGAGAGAAAAATTATTAAAATCAAAATCCCCGTTCCATTGTTTGATAAAAATCAAATATGAAAACCAGAAAATCCCCAACTCTCTCCGTGGGTCCTTGAGCTGCTTAGGATTTCGAGGATTGCGGAACGGAAATGCAACAAATCATGATATGCATGGATGATCTATGTATAACATTCCAAATTGAAAATTTGGGATGTTACATTCCCGCCTCCTTATTTCTTTGTGATTGTAAGCAAACTTTTTCTCAAAATATCATTGTAAGTGAGGCCATCATTTGTGAGTCCCAAAATCGATTGCAAAGGTAAAAAGGCAATAAATATATTTCTAGTTACTCATTTGATTGATAAGTATACTATTATTTATCTACTATTAGATGAGTTGATTTGGTCTCTATCAAATAACTAAACTATATTTGTCAATGTTGTTTGATACATATTAGTCACATTAAATTGTTAGAACAAGCCTGCTCATGTATGTTCAATGAAGATGACTAAATTGGTTTTTGAAACAATAAATAGTTGCAATATAATATTATAGCATAAATGTCATATAAGACCACTATAGGGTATGATTATTTGTAGGATGATTGATAATGTTCTGACTATATTATCCCATTTGGTCTCTATTTGAATTCTAGTTTGTATTAGCATTTTCACTTAAAAGGATTGAAAAAGTAGTTGTCAATTGATAACGTAAATATGAAGATTTTAGCTAAAAAAGCGAGTTATGTAATAATAATTACTAACCTTGTTGATTCAGGTGAGAAGGAAACTCGGATGGCTGGGTGTAACTTTTGTAGAAATCAAGTTGCATAACATTTCATAATTTGGGCTGGCTTCGATATTTGTTGTGCGCCGAGTCTGAACATCTTGCGTCAGAGTCTGTTGGCTTCAATTTTCTTGGTGGTGGCATAGTCGAGTCATCGCATCGTAGAGCTGGTTGGCTTCAGTTTTCTTGGTATGGTGCTGAGTCGCGAGTTGCTGGGTATCTTAGATTTCCATGGTGGGCGTGTGCTGGCTTATGGCTGCGGCAGGCTGTATTTTTATGGATGAGTTCTTGCCGTTGTCTTTATGGAGTCCTTGTATGTTTATATTTCCAATTAAAGGACATATGTGACAACATGATGATGGAAGTGGCCAGCCGTGTATTTTAATGGTGACCGTGTCCGTATGCACTCCTTTGCATGTGTATGTGTTTACGTGCTCTTGGCTTACCGAGTTAAGCACGTGTCCTTCCAAGTTCTGATTAGGCATTGTATGTGACAACTGTTGACATGTAACTTCTACTTTTTTCAATCTCTGTGTTGTGTTTTTTTGCCGAAAGCATTGTTTCTGAACCGGTACGCATAAAGACGTGCCAGTTCAATTTGCCGACATGTACATATTTACATGTTACGTAAAATCTTTAAATCTGAACCATTGTTACTCTAATCAAACGGTGGTAATAATATAAGTCTATGTGGATTAATGCGATGTCTTCTTTGTCTTCTATTTTAATTATATAATAGATAGATTTTGGGGGTTCCAGAAGTTTGCGTTAGTTACAGATTACTACAGACTGTTTTGTTTTTGACAGATTCTGTTTGTTGTGTGTTGTTTGCTTATTTTGATAAATCTATGGCTAGTAATGAAGTTTATAAACCATAGAGAAGTTGAAATACAGTAGGTTAACACCAATATAAATAAAAAATGAGTTCATTACAATACCTTTAAGTGGTGTTTTGTTTTATTTCGCTAACGGAGCTCACGAGATTTTCTTGTTAAGTTTTGTGTTGTGAAGTTTTCAAGTTTTTGGTAAAGATTTGATGGATTATGAAACAAGGAGTGGCAAGAGCCTAAGATTGGGGATGCCCAAGGCACCCCAAGGTAAAATCCAAGGACACCAAAAAGCCTAAGCTTGGGTATGCCCCGGAAGGCATCCCCTCTTTTGTCTTCGTTCATCGGTAACTTTACTTAGAGCTATATTTTTATTCGCCACATGATATGTGTTTTGCTTCGAGTTTCTTGTATGATTTGAGTCTTTGCTTTTTAGTTTACCAAAATCATCCTCGCTGTACACATCTTTTGAGAGAGACACACATGAATTGGAATTTGTTAGAATACTCTATATGCTTCACTTATATCTTTTGAGATATATAGTTTTTGCTCTAGTGCTTCAGTTATATCTTCTTAGAGCATGTCGGTAGTTTTATTTTGAAGAAATTGTTGAACTCTCAGGCTTCACTTATATTATTTGAGAGTCTTTTAGAACAGCATGGTAATTTTCTTTGGTTATAAAATTAGTCCTACTATGATGGGCATTCAAGATGGGTATAATAAAAACTTTCATATAGAGTGCATTGAATACTATGAGAAGTTTCATACTTGATGTTGTTTTGAGATATGAAGATGGTGATATTAGAGTCATGCTAGTTGAGTAATTGTGAAATTGAGAAATACTTGTGTTGAGGTTTGCAAGTCCCATAGCATGCACGTATGGTAAACCGTTGTGTGACAAATTTGAAGCATGAGGTGCTCTTTGATTGCCTTCCTTATGAGTGGTGGTCGGGGACGAGAGATGGTCTTTTCCTACCAATCTATACCCCTAGGAGCATGCGTGTAATGCTTGGTTTTTTATGACTTGTAGATTTTTCAATAAGTATATGAGTTCTTTATGACTAATGTTGATTCCATGGATTATACGCGCTCTCACCCTTGCATCATTGCTAGCCTCTTCGGTACCGTGCATTGCCCTTTCTCACCTTGAGAGTTGGTGCAAACTTCGCCGGTGCATCCAAACCCTGTGATACGATACACTCTATCACACATAAACCTCCTTATATCTTCCTCAAAACAGCCACCATACCTACCTATTATGGCATTTCCATAGCCATTTCGAGATATATTGCCATGCAACTTTCCACCGTTCCATATATTATGACACGCATCATCATTGTCATATTGCCTTGCATGATCATGTAGTTGACATCGTATTTGTGGCAAAGCCACCGTTCATAATTCTTTCATACTTGTCACTCATGAGTCATACCACCGGAGGCATTCATATAGAGTCATATCTTGTTCTAGTATCGAGTTGTAATCATTGAGTTGTAAATAAATATAAGTGTGATGATCATCATTAATAGAGCATTGTCCCAAAAAAAGGAAAAAAGAGAATGGCCAAAAAAAGAAGGCCAAAAAAGGGGTAATGCTACTATCCTTTTTTCCACACTTGTGCTTCAAAGTAGCACCATGATCTTTATGATAGAGAGTCTCTTGTTTTGTCATTTTCATATACTAGTGCGAATTTTTCATTATAGAACTTGGCTTGTATATTCCAACAATGGGCCTCCTCAAGTGCCCTAGGTCTTCGTGAGCAAGCAAGTTGGATGCACACCCACTTAGTTTCTTTTGTTGAGCTTTCATACATTTATAGCTCTAGTGCATCCGTTGCATGGCAATCCCTACTCCTTGCATTGACATCAATTGATGGGCATCTCCCTAGCCCATTGATTAGCTGCGTCAATGTGAGACTTTCTCCTTTTTTGTCTTCTCCACATAACCCCTTCATTATATTCTATTCCACCCATAGTGCTATATCCATGGCTCACGCTCATGTATTGCGAGGAAGTTGAAAAAAGTTTGAGATTACTAAAGTATGAAACAATTGCTTGGCTTGTCATCGGGGTTGTGCATGATGAGAGCATTCTTGTGTGATGAAAATGGATCATGACCAAACTATATGATTTTGTAGGGATGAACTTTCTTTGGCCATGTTATTTTGAGAAGACATGATTGCTTAGTTAGTATGATTGAAGTATTATTATTTTTATGTCAATATTAAACTTTTATCTTGAATCTTTCGAATCTGAACATTCATGGCACAATAAAGAAAATTACATTGATAAATATGTTAGGAAGCATTCCGCATCAAAAAATCTGTTTTTATCATTCACCTACTTGAGGACGAGCAGGAATTAAGCTTGGGGATGCTTGATACGTCTCCAACGTATCTATAATTTTTTTATTGTTACATGCTATTATATATTCTGTTTTGGATGTTTAATGGCCTTATTTATACACTTTAATATTATTTTTGGGACTAACCTATTAACCGGAGGCCCAGCCCAAATTGCTGTTTTTTGCCTATTTCAGTGTTTCGCAGAAAAAGAATATCAAACGGAGTCCAAATGGAATGAAACCTTCGGGAGCGTGATTTTTGGAACAAACGTGATCCGGAGGACTTGGAGTGGATGTCAAGCAATCAACGAGGAGGCCACGAGGCAGGGGGCGCGCCCTCCACCCTCGTGGGCCCCTCATGGCTCCACCGACCTACTTCTTCCTCCTATATATACCTACGTACCCTGAAAACATCGGGGAGCACCACGAAACCCTATTTCCATTGTCGCAACCTTCTGTACCCAAGAGATCCCATCTTGGGGCCTTTTCCGGAGCTCCATCGAAGGGGGAATTGATCACGGAGGGCCTCTACATCAACTCCATGGCCCCTCCGATGATGTGTGAGTAGTTTACTTCAGACCTTCGGGTCCATAGTTATTAACTAGATGGCTTCTTCTCTCTCTTTGGATCTCAATACAAAGTTCTCCTCGATTCTCTTGGAGATCTATTCGATGTAATCTTCTTTTGCGGCATGTTTGTCGAGATCAGATGAATTATGGGTTTATGATCAAGTTTATCTATGAACAATATTTGAGTCTTTTCTGAATTCTTTTATGTATGATTTTTTATCTTTGCAAGTCTCTTCGAATTATCAGTTTGGTTTGGCCTACTAGATTGATCTTTCTTGCAATGGGAGAAGTGCTTAGCTTTGGGTTCAATCTTGTGTTGCTCGATCCCAGTGACAGAAAGGGAAACGACACGTATTGTATTGTTGCCATCGAGGATAAAAATATGGGGTTTATATCATATTGCATGAGATTATCCCTCTACATCATGTCATCTTGCTTAAGGCGTTCCTCTGTTCTTATGAACTTAATACCCTAGATGCATGCTGGATAGCGGTCGATGTGTGGAGTAATAGTAGTAGATGCAGGCAGGAGTCGGTCTTCTTGTCACGGACGTGATGCCTATATACATGATCATGCCTAGGTATTCTCATAATTATTTGCTTTTCTATCAATTGCTCGACAGTAATTTGTTCACCCACCGTAATACTTATGCTATCTTGAGAGAAGCCACTAGTGAAACCTATGGCCCCCGGGTCTATTCTCCATCATACAAGTTTCCAATCTATTTTATTTTGCAATCTTTACTTTCAATCTATATCATAAAAATACCAAAAAATTATCTTATTATTATTATCTCTATCAGATCTCACTCTTGCAAGTGGCCGCGAAGGGATTGACAACCCCTTTATCGCATTGGTTGCGAGGTTCTTATTTGTTTGTGTAGGTACGAGGTGACTTGCGCGTGGTCTCCTACTGGATTGATACCTTGGTTCTCAAAAACTGAGGGAAATACTTACGCTGCTTTGCTGCATCACCCTTTCCTCTTCAAGGGAAAAACAACGTAGTGCTCAAGAGGTAGCATGCTCCTGCAGCGGGTTTGTCACCTAGCGGTGCTTTCAGGATGTAATTCTTCTGTGCAGCAATGAGGATAATCCTCAAGTTATGGACCTATTCCGTGTAATTGCTACCATAATCTTTCAACTTAGCTTTCTCTAGGAACGCGTTACAATTCAACGGAACAACAGCACAAGCCATCTATCTACAACAACATAGACATGCAAAATACTATCAGATACTAAGTTCATGATAAATTAAAGTTCAATTAATCATATTACTTAAGAACTCCCACTTAGATAGACATCCCTCTAATCATATAAGTGATCATGTGATCCATATCAACTAAACCATGTCCGATCGTCAAGTTTAACCTGAGTATTCTGCGTGTGCAAAACTGGCTTGCACCCGTTGTATGTGAACGTAGAGCTTATCACACCCGATCATCATGTGGTTTCTCGGCACGACGAACTATAGTAATGGTGCATACTCAGGGAGAACACTTGTACCTTGAAATTTAGTGAGAGATCATCTTATAATGCTACAGCCGAACTAAGCAAAATAAGATGCATAAATGATAAACATCACATGCAATCAATATAAGCGATATGATATGGCCATCATCATCTTGTGCCTTTGATCTCCATCTCCAAAGCACCGTCATGATCACCATCGTCACCGGCTTGACACCTTGATCTCCATCGAAGCATCATTGTCGTCTCGCCAACTATTGCTTCTACGACTATCGCTACCGCTTAGTGATAAAGTAAAGCAATTACATGGCGATTGCATTTCATACAATAAAGCGACAACCATATGGCTCCTGCCAGTTGCCGATAACTCTGTTACAAAACATGATCATCTCATGCAATAAAATTTAGCATCATGTCTTGACCATATCACATCACAACATGCCCTCCAAAAACAAGTTAGACGTCCTCTACTTTGTTGTTGCAAGTTTTACGTGGCTGCTACGGGCTTAGCAAGAACCCTTCTTACCTACACATCAAAAACCACAACGCGGTATAGTGATTGCTTTTTGATCTTCAGAAAGAACCCTGTTCATTGAATCTGATTCAATGAAAGTTGGAGAAACAGACACCCACTAGCCACCTATGTGCGAAGCACGTCGGTAGAACCAGTCTCGCGTAAGCATACGCGTAATGTCGGTCTGACCCGCTTCATCCAACAATACTGCTGAATCAAGAATCAATTAGTGACGGCAAGCAATATGTATATACCCACGCCCACAACTCCTTTGTGTTCTACTCGTGCATATAACATCTACGCATAGACCTGGCTTGGATGCCATTGTTGGGGAACGCAGTAATTTCAAAAAAAATCGTATGCACACGAAAGATCCATCTAGGTGATGCATAGCAATGAGAGGGGAGAGTGTTGTCCACGTACCCTCGTAGACCGTAAGCAGAAGCGTTATGACAACGTGGTTGATGTAGTCGTACGTCTTCACGATCTGACCAATCCTAGCACCGAAGGTACGGCACCTCCACGATCTGCACACGTTCAGCTCGGTGACGTCCCACGAACTCTAGATCCAGCTAAGGCCGAGGGAGAGTTTCGTCAGCACGATGGCGTGATGACGGTGATGATGAAGTTACTGATGCAGGGCTTCGCCTAAGCACTACAACGATATGACCGAGGTGGAAATCTATGGAGGGGGTCACCGCACACGGCTAAGACAACTATCAACTTGTGTGTCTATGGGGTGCCCCCTTCCCCCGTATATAAAGGAGTGGAGGGGGGGGAGGGCCGACCCTCTCATGGCGCGCCCAAGGGGGAGTCCTACTCCCGGTGGGAGTAGGATTCCCCTTTCCCTTGTTGGAGTAGGAGAGAAAGGAGGCAGGGAGAGGAAAGGAAGGGGGGCCAACCCCCCACCCAATTCAGATTGGGCTTGGGGGCGCGCCCTCCACCTTGGCCGCCTCCTCCCCTCTCCCACTAAGGCCCACTAAGGCCCATACACTCCTCGGGGGGTTCCGGTAACCCCCCGACGCTCCCGTAAATGCCCGAACTCACCCGGAACCATTCCGATGTCCAAACATAGCCTTCCAATATATCGATCTTCATGTCTCGACCATTTCAAGACTCCTCATTGTGTCCTTCATCATATCTGGGACTCCGAACTACCTTCAGTACATCAAAACACATAAACTCATAATATTGGTCGTCACCGAACGTTAAGCGTGCGGACCCTACGGGTTCGAGAACTATGTAGACATGACCGAGACTCATCTCCGGTCAATAACCAATAGCGGAACCTGGATGCTCATATTGGTTCCTACATATTCTATGAAGATCTTTATCAGTCAAACCGCATAACAACATATGTTGTTCCCTTTGTCATTGCTATGTTACTTGCTTGAGATTCGATTGTCGGTATCTCAATACCTAGTTCAATCTCGTTACCGGCAAGTTTCTTTACTTGTTTCATAATGCAACATCCTGTAACTAACTCATTAGTCATATTGCTTGCAAGGCTTATAGTGATGTGCATTACCGAGAGGGCCCAGAGATACCTCTCCGATACACGGAGTGACAAATCCTAATCTCGATCTATGCCAACTCAAGAAACACCATCGGAGACACCTGTAGAGCATCTTTATAGTCACCCAGTTATGTTTTGATGTTTGATAGCACACTAAGTGTTCCTCCGGTATTCGGGAGTTGCATAATGTCATAGTCATAGGAACATGAATAAGTTATGGAGAAAGCAATAGCAGTAAACTAAATGATAAAAGTGCTATGCTAACAGATGGGTCAAGTCAATCACATCACTCTCTAATGATGTGATCCCATTCATCAAATGACAACTCTTGTCCATGGCTAGGAAACTTAACCATCTTTGATTAATGAGCTAGTCAAGTAGAGGCATACTAGTGACACTCATTTTGTCTATGTATTCACACATGTACTAAGTTTCCGGTTAATACAATTCTAGCATGAATAATGAACATTTATGATGATATAAGGAAATATAAATAACAACTTTATTATTGCCTCTAGGGCATATTTCCTTCATTAGCTGGCATGTACAATAATAAGTTTTAAATACGTACTAGTTTATCAATAGTGTGCCCACCTTACATCCTCACAAAGTGTCTTGGGTCTTGTGTTGCAGCTGGATCTACTAACCAAGAGCCTGCTTCTCTTCTCTCTCCTCTTCTCTTTCCTCCAACTAATAAGCACATATATATTATTCTATTCCTTATAACCTGCTTATGCCACTCTATTGTACTTGCTCTAAGACTAGCCACAATGGAGAGTAACATACACTAGTAACATACACATATCCCTAGACTATGTTACTACCTTTCATAGTGGGTAGTAACATAAGTATGGTAATATGCAAAGCCTCATTTATTAGGTTATAGACTCATATTACATTGGGATATGTGATGTTACAGTAACTAGCTAAGTTACTCAAACTACCACCTCTTACCTCATTAACTCATTGCCACATAAGCAAATTTGTTGAGTTGGACTCGATGTTACTGCTGAAGTTATTCCCACTGCGGCTAGTCTAATGCATAGTATCATAGAGTAGTATCATATGTAGTACTTTATTTATTGTCATGCGTGACACATAGTAGCATAGCATTTATTATGATACGGTTTCATGATATGATACTTAACCCTCTCTTTCTACATTTAATTCTGTGACAGCTCATCAAAATTGCCTAGTTGGCATGCATGATACTAGCTATGATACCCACTTACTATCAGCCTAGCAAAGAAGGTGTACAGATCATTTGTGCGTTGCTTTGTGAGTTTTCATACGTTTGTTCGAGAAGCGGGGAGAAGTTTCAAACACTTCGTCCGTGAGGTGCAGCCACTGGTGTAGGCCTAGTTGGTATTTTAATTACAGGAAATTCAGATGGGGTTCGGACATCATCAAAATCGATGTGTGCCTGTGGCATGCTCTCATGACCCCATGGAAAAAAATGGTAAAGTTTGGCACAAGTTTTGATGATCGCTCCTTCCAAACCGGAGCATCTCACATGAAGGATCATGGTTTCCGTCAATTCAAACTCATGTGGCCAGTGACTTCATCGTTTGGCTTCATAAAAATTTCCATGGTACACAATCACCATTATACCACGGGTTTGATCTTCTGGCGCATTGCAGGTATCGTTAGCTATATTTAAGACATTTTTTGAGATTAACATGCATTTTGTGCATGTAAATAAAATTACAACCGGAACTGCATGTGTTGTCAAAAGGGATGAGGATCGCCACTTGATCTAGGAGCATCCAACAGTGTAGACGTACGATCCATGGGGTTTGGGTTCTAACCAATCAGAAAGCACGACTCAGATCGTGGGCGGGGTTTGGTCGGCACACGGCTTTCATCAACGAACCGTGTGCTATTCGCAAACCAGATTGCATATTTTTGTTCACACATACTGTAGTGAGATCAATTGAGTGTGGTACCTCTATGATATAATAATAACAATAATAATAATAATAATAATAATAATAATAATAATAATAACAGAAAACAGTTCATATTCATTGCCTGAGCTGGCAGCATATCAAGGTCAACATATTAACAGTTCTTACATCAACAAAAAACCAGGCATAACTCACAAATTCAGTACACGCGACAATTCTAAATTCAACGAATTAAGTTGCAGGGTAGGCATAAAGACTAGTCTTACGACTTAATTCCCATTTACATGGGGGAACTGGGATCATTACTTTGACCCCGAATGAACTTGGGGTTTTTAATGATTTTACGCTACTTTGTTACACAGGTGCCTGATCCCTTGGCTGGTAACTCATCAAATTCATCGTACTCGTCCTCATCGGCAACATCATCGACACCCAGTACTCTTCTCTTCCCATGCATCGCTAAATGGCAGTTCTTATGCAAGGGGTCATCCACAAAGAAAATCTGGGTAGCGTCGCTGGCAAGAATGAATGGGTCCGCGTGATATGCCATCATTGTCCTGTTAACACAGGTCTTCCTGTACTCATCAATCCTTACCTGACCAAGAGGGATCCATGCGCACCTGAATAATGCCACCTTAACTTTCACATAGTCAAGCTCCCAAATCTCTTTGATGGTTCCATAGTATACCCTTTTATCAGCTTCATTTACAGTCATGCATTCTATTTGAACAGAGCTATTCTGATATGAGGTCTTCTGATCACATTCCTTAGTGTAGAACGTGTATCCATTTATTTCATATGCTTGGTACGTCAACACCGTAGGTGATGGATTTTGTGCCAACCACGTAGCAATGTCATTGATGGATCCTTGTGCCAAACCATTCTTCAGCCATTCGGCATAGTTCTTAGTGTGCTCCTTCAAGTGTTCTTTGGCATATCTCCGCCAATTCTCCGGCATATCTTAGTGTGCTCCTTCAAATGATAAAGGCACCATTGGTAAGAAGCTTTGGCGTATCTCCGCCAAGTGTTCTTCGGCATAAGCGCTGAGAATTGGGCTGTTAAGCAGTACCATCAAATGGGCTTTCTCTGCCAATTCTCCGGGTGCAGCCATTTGCGTGCCAGCAAGGACCGGCTTACCTTTCAGCATTCCCTCGTGGCAAGAGAGGGGCAACCCTATAGGTCTTTGTTTCATGTATTCGGTGCAAAACTCAACCACCTCCTCTGCGGTATAACCTTGTAGCATGCTTGCCTCTGGATGGTTTCGGTTCCGACAAAAGCGCTTCAGTATTCCCATGAACCGCTCGAAGGGATACATGTTGCAAAGAAACACAGGACCACAATACTTTATCTCGTCGACAAGGTGCACAGTGAAATGGACCATGACATCAAAGAATGACGGTGGGAAAAATATCTCTAGGTTGGACAATATTCTTGCAATATCATCTTGCATATGATCCAACTCTTCAGGATCTACAACTTTCTGCCGTAGTTGGTTGAAGAAATCACAGAGGTCAATGAGTGTGTTTCTTATATCTTTATCCATCAGATTTCTGATGGCCACTGGGAGGATTTGTGTCAACATTAGGTGGCAATCATGTGACTTCATGTGTCCCAACTTCATTTTACCTGAGCTCGCAGCCACGAGACTTATGATGTTTGCGCGGTTGGAAGAGGGTGTCTTAACTGACAACAAATAGGTGAAGAATGGTGTTGCTTCTTTTGTACTGAAATTGTAACTCTGGCGAGCTTTGATGAATTTGTCATCATCTTCTGCTTCACTCTAGTATTTTGATTGATCAGCAAGCATATCGAGCCATGAACCGTCACCATCATTTCTTTTACCTTTAATCTAGAGCAGAGTACAAAGTATGCTTTCACATACGTTCTTCTCTACGTGCATGACATCGATGCAGTGACGTACACGTAGAATCTCCAAGTAAGGTAATTTCCACAACATCGATTTCTTCTTAAACACTTGACCCTTGGGAGTTTGTTTCACCGTCAAAGGGTGGTTCTTGCCAAGCACAACATTAATTTTTTAGCCATGTTGTGGACCACCTTGATACGTCTCCAACATATCTATAATTTTTTATTGTTCCATGCTGTTATATTATCAATCTGGGATGTTTTATAATCATTTTATAGTCATTTTATATCATTTTTTGGTACTAACCTATTGACATAGTGCCAAGTGCAAGTTGCTATTTTTTCCATGTTTTTACATCGCAGAAAATCAATATCAAACGGAGTCCAAATGCCACGAGACTTTACGGAGAATTTTTATGGGCCAAAAGGAACACAACGGGTCCTGGATGCGCCTGGGGGTGCCCCAAGGGAGGCACAACGCACCAGGGCGCGCCAGGAGGCCCAGGCGCGCCCTGGTGGGTTGTGCCCACCTCGGGTGCCCCCCGGACCGCCTCTTTGCTCTATAAATACCCCAATATTTCCAGAACCCTAGGGGAGTCGACGAAATATTTATCCAGCCGCCGCAGAGTCCAGAACCACTAGATCCAATCTAGACACCATCTCGGATGGGGTTCACCACCTTCATTGTTGCCTCTTCGATGATGCGTGAGTTGTTCTTTATAGACCTTCGGGTCCGTAGTTAGTAGCTAGATGGCTTCCTCTCTCTCTCTCTCTCTCTCTCTCTCTCTCTCTCTGTAGGATCGAAAGAATGTCTAGAGGGGGGTGATTAGACTACTTGACCAAATAAAAACTTATCATTTTCCCAATTTTAGTTCTTGACAGATTTTAGCAAGTTTGGACAAGTCAAGCAATCTTAACACAATTCAAGCAAGCATGCAAAGAGTATATGAGCAGCGGAAAGTAAAGCATGCAACTTGCAAGAATGTAAAGGGAAGGGTTTGGAGGATTCAAACGCAATAGGAGACATGGATGTTTTTGTCATGGTTCCGATAGGTGGTGCTATCGTACATCCACATTGATAGAGACTTCAACCCACGAAAGGTAACGGTTGCGCGAGTCCACGGAGGGCTCCACCCACGAAGGGTCCACGAAGAAGCAACCTTGTCTATCCCACCATGGCTGTCGCCCACGAAGGACTTGCCTCACTAGCGGTAGATCTTCACGAAGTAGGCGATCTCCTTGCCCTTACAAACTCCTTGGTTCAACTCCACAATCTTGTCGGAGGCTCCCAAGTGACACCTAGCCAATCTAGGAGACACCACTCTCCAAGAAGTAACAAATGGTGTGTTGATGATGAACTCCTTGCTCTTGTGCTTCAAATGATAGTCTCCCCAACACTCAACTCTCTCTCACAGGATATGAATTTGGTGGAAAGAGGATTTGAGTGGAAATCAACTTGGGAAGGCTAGAGATCAAGATTCATATGGTAAGAATGGAATATCTTGGCCTCAACACAAGTGTAGGTGGTTCTTTCTCAGAAAAAGTAAGTTGGAAGTGTAGGTTTGTTCTGATGGCTCTCTCCATAAATGAATAGGTGGTGGAGGGGTATATATAGCCTCCACAGAAAATCTAACTGTTACACACAACTTGCCAATCTCGTTGGGACCGAATAGTTAAACTCCGTCGGACCGACTCTGCAAAGCTAGCGACCGTTAGGGTTTTCGGTGGGACCGACATGCAACTCGGTAGGACCGATATGGTTAGGGTTAGGGCATAACGTAATCTCGGTGAGACCGATTACACAAACTCGGTGAGACCGATTTTGGTAATAAGCTAACTAGAGAGTTGGCCAGGTAAACTCGGTGGAACCGATCGCTCATTTCGGTGAGACCTAAACGTTATGAAGGGAAAACAGAGAGTTTATATTGCAATATCGGTGGGACCGATCGCTCATCTCGGTGGGACCGAAATGTTACGAAGGGAAATAGATAGATTACAATCCCATCTCGGTGAGACCGAGATCCCTATCGGTGAGACTGATTTGCCTAGGCTTTGTGGCAGTGGCTATGACATTTGAATCTCGGTGGCGCTAGGTAGAAAGAATCGGCGGGACGAGTTTGACTTTTGGTTTAGGTCATATGTGGATGTGAGAAAGTAGTTGAGGGTTTTGGAGCATATTACTAAGCATTTTGAGCAAGAGCCTCATTAAGCAACACCTCATCCCTCCTTGATAGTATTGGCTTTTCCTATAGACTCAGTGTGATATTGGATCACTAAAATAGAAAATGTAGAGTCTTGAGCTTTGATCTTTGAGCTTGAGCCAATCCTTTGTCCTTAGCATTTTGACGGGTCCACTTTTCTCATCCATGCCATGCCAATCATTGAGCTTTCCTGAGATATTAATCTTGAAATAGCATTAGCTCAATGAGCTATATGTTGTTAGGAATTACCAAAACCACCTAGGGATAGTTGCACTTTCACTCTCTCTCTCTCTCTCCCTCTCTCTCTCTCTCTCTCTTTCTCTCTTGATTCTCAATACAATGGTCTCTTAGAGATCCATATGATGTAACTGTTTTTTCCTGTGTGTTTGTTGGGATCCGATGAACTTTGGGTTTATGATCAGATCTATCTCTTTTTATATCCATGAAAGTATTTGAGTTTCTTTGATCACTTTTATGCATGATCTCTTATAGCCTTGTATTTCTTCTCCCATATTTGGGTTTTGTTTAGCCAACTTGATCTATTTATCTTGCAATGGGAAGAGGTGCTTTGTAGTGGGTTCGATCTTACGGTGTTTGATCCCAGTGATAGAAAGGGAACCGACACGTACGCATCATTTCTACTAAGGATAAAACGATGGGGTCTATCTCTACATAGATAGATCTTGTCTACATCATGTCATCGTTCTTATTGCATTACTCCATTTCTCTATGAACTTAATACACTAGATGCATGCTAGATAGCGGTCAATGTGTGGAGTAATAGTAGTAGATGCAGGTAGGAGTCGGTCTACTAATCTTGGATGTGATGCCTATATAATGATCATTTCCTGGATATCCTCATGAGTATTTGAAGTTCTATCAATTTCCCAACAGTAATTTGTTCACCCACTGTCGGTGTGAAAACCGGCGGATCTCGGGTAGGGGGTCCCAAACTGTGCGTCTAGGCGGATGGTAACAGGAGACAAGGGACACAATGTCTTTACCCAGGTTGGGGCCCTCCCGATGGAGGTAAAACCCTACTCCTGCTTGATTAATATTGATGATATGGGTAGTACAAGAGTAGATCTACCATGAGATCAAGGAGGCTAAACCCTAGAAGCTAGCCTATGGTATGATTGTTGTTCGTCCTATGGACTAAAACCCTCCGGTTTATATAGACACCGGAGAGGGCTAGGGTTACACAGAGTCGGTTACAATGGGAGGAGGTCTACATATCTGTATTGCCAATCTTGCCTTCCACGCCAAGGAAAGTCCCATCCGGACACGGGACGAAGTCTTCAATCTTGTATCTTCATAGTCCGAGAGTCCGGCCAAAGGTTATAGTCCGGCTATCCGGACACCCCCTAATCCAGGACTCCCTCACCCACCGTTTGCTATTTTTCTCGAGAGAAACCACTAGTGAAATCTACGGCCCCCGGGTCTCTTTCTCATATTATTTTCCTTTGCAATCTTTTTTTATTTGCTTTTATTTTCAGATCTATTAATCCAAAAATCCAAAAATATTTTGCTGCAATTTATTCTTATTTATTTGTTTGGTGTTCGTTCTATCAATCTACTACAAATTTACCTCACGTCCATTTTCCTATCTTGAGGCGTCGTACCCCGGAAGGGATTGACAATCCCTTTAACACGTCGGGTTGCGAGAAGTTGTTATTTGTGTGCAGGTGTTGTTTACGTTGTGTTGCTTGGTTCTCCTACTGGTTCGATTACCTTGGTTTCATATCTGAGGGAAATACCTACCGCCGTTGTGCTGCATCATCCCTTCCTCTTTGGGGAAATACCGACGTAGCTTCAAGTGACATCAAAAGGAATTTCTGGCGTCGTTGTCGGGGAGGATCTTCAACATATACCAGGTTCCTAATCACAAATCTCATCTCCTCGCAATTTACATTATTCGCCATTTGCCTCTTGTTTAGCTCTCCCCCACTTTACAAAAATTTGTTGTTTTACTCGCCCTCTTTTTCGTTCGTCGTTTTCTTGTCAGATCTCATGTTTGCTTGTGTTGCCATGTGTCTTCTATTTGCTTGCATCTTCACTTGCTAAAAATCAATTGATATGGATCCTCATCCACTTGCTAATATTTTCGAAACATCAAATTATGATGAACCCATTTCTAGTGAATTGAGTTCACTAGATTATCTTTATGAAGTTTTGCTTGAGATTCATGAATCTGAAAATTGTGATGAAGTGTTAAAAGAAGAAAGTTATAAAGTGATTCATGATAGCTCCTTAGATGAAAAGCATGATTGTAATGATGTTATTATAAATTCTATTAATGTCAATCATTCTAATAATATGCAAAACCCCAAGCTTGGGGATGCTAATTTTGCTATGTCCACTACTTGTTGCAATGATCATGATTGGGGGATGATTCTTATGATCTTGAAAATTTATTTAAACCTCATGATGAATATGCTTGCTATAATATTAAAAGTGGGTTTGTAAGAGTGTCAACTTTAGCTAAAAATAATACCACTTATTTTGAGAGTGTTCGGTCTTATGATATTTTTGATAAAATTGGGCTTGGAGAGGTCATGACTTTATTTAATGATAATCCCACTATTTTGGAAGAGTGTCAACTTTGCATGGATGTGGAATATTTTATGTGATAGTTATATTATTGAATTTGATTATGATCCTACATATAATTATTATGAGAGGGGAAAATATGATTGTAGAAATTTTCATGTTATTAAATTTCCTCTCGATATGTTGAGATTGTCAATGTTTTATTCCTCTCCTTTGCGTACGCTAGATATTTCTTGTCCTGGCAATTTGTTTTCCTATAAAATTTCTATGCATAGGAAGTATGTTAGACTTATAGGTGATTTTCACATGTTTCATGATGCTCTCTTTGTGTTTCAATTATTATCTTTCATGTGAGCATCGTTGAAATCTTATGCCTAGCTAGGGGCGTGAAACAATAGCGCTTGTTGGGAGGCAACCCAATGAATAAAATTTATTTTTGCTTTTTGCTTCCTGTTCTTGAGTGTTAGCACAATTCTGCTACTGCTATGATTGCAGTTTTTATGTTTGAATTATTGTTTGTGCCAAGTAAAGCCTTTAGGATCTTCTTGGGTGATAGTTGTTTGATCTTGCTAAAAAAACAGAAACTTTTGCGCTCACGAAAATATTTTTTGTTTTTATCAGAGATTGATAAAATACCCATTCCACTTGAAGTAGATCAGTATACAAATTTCTCAGGTCGTCCTAATTTTTCAGAATTTTTGGAGTTACAGGAGTATTTGAAATAGTCAGATTACTACAGAATGTTCTGTTTTGACATATTCTGTTTTCTTTGTGTTGTGTACTTATTTTGATGGCTCTATGGTTTTTTTGATGAGTTTCTGCCATAGAAAAGTTGAAATACAGTAGATATAATGCAAGAACAAAATATGAATTGGTTTGATACAACACTTATAGTAGTGATTTTTTTATACTAAGGGATCTCACAAAGGTTTTGTTGAGTTTTGTGTGATTGTAGTTTTCAAGTTTTGGGTTATCCTACGATGGATGAAGGAATAAGGAATAGAAGAGCCTAAGCTTGGGGATGCCCCGGCATCCCAAGCTATTATCCAAAAATGAGCAACCAACTAAGCTTGTGGATGCCCCCGAGTGGCATCCCCTCTTTCTTCTAACGACCATCGGTATTTTACTCGAAGCTATATTTTTATTCGTCACATACTATGTGTTTTGCTTGGAGCGTCTTCTATGATATGAGTCTTTTCTTGTTTTATTTTGTGTTTTTAGTCTTGATCCCTTGTTGGACACACCTATTTGAGAGAGCCAAAATTATGTCATGACTTGTTAGAATTGCTCTCTATGCTTCACTTAAATTTTTATGAGCTATGGACTTGCTCTAGTGCTTCACTTATATCTTTTTGAGCACGGTGTGCTTAGTATTTTTCAAGAAATTCTCTCTTGCTTCACTTAAATTAATTTGAGAGAAAGAAATATTATGCTCATGATCTTCACTTATATTTGTTTGAGCTTGTCAAAAGCAACATATGAAAATTAGTCCCAAAGTGATAAATATCCAAGAAGGCTATAATAAAAACTTTCATGAAGATCATTGGACAAAATAAACTTGATTCTTAGTAATAGTTTTGAGATATGATGATGTGATATGTGAGTCATCTTGATGAGTAATTATGCTTTAGTAAGAACATTGGTGTTAAGGTTTGTGATTCCCTATGCAAGCACGAAAGTCAATAGTTATGCAATGAAATTATATCCTACTTATGGTGCATTATTCGGTGTTAGTTATGCTTAATGCTTGCTTATGAGATTATTCGTTTCTTAGTTGGTCGCTTCACAATCTTTTGCTAGCCTTCATTTTGCACTAAGTATGATCACTACTTGTGCATCCAAAAACCTTTAAACCAGTTTTGCCACATGAGTCCACTATATCTACCTATATGTGGTATTCTTTTGCCGTTCTAAGCAAATTTGCATGTGCCATCTCTAATTTTCAAAAATAAACTTCTCTTTTGTGTGTTTGTTTCTCTCGCGGAGCGGTGAGGGGTGGCTAATATTTTCCATGCTAGATGTGTTATTCTCAAGATGAGTGTTTATTCACTTGTCATTGCACGAGAGTAAGGCAAAGGTATTAGGGGTGCCCAATCCCAAAATGAAAAAATGAATTTACTTTATGTTGTCAAATAATAAATTCCTTGGAAAGTGTTGGTATGCAGGGCAACCGTGGATACGACTAGCCATGGAAAGTGAAAGTATGGTGGAAAAAGGAATGAACTTTATTTTCTGTTTGGGAACTGCCTATGATATATCTAAGCATGGAAAGTATTTGGAACTCTAAGTCGTTTTTGTTGGTGGGATGGATACACCTCCCAAAATTTTTTATCTCTAAGTTTTTTGCTTTGAGCTCTGGCACCTCTACAAATCCCTACTTCCCTCTGCGAAGGGCCTTTCTTTTACTTTATGCAATTCTTATTTTAAATTTGAGTACCCACCTTCTCTTATAAAAGCACCAACTAGGAGGAAATATGGTCGTACTTGAGTATTGTACATAGCTAATATGCGAGTGTGTTTCATGAATGGATCAATGGTTGGGCATGATGGGCTAGGGATAGCTTATTGTAGCGTTGATATTTTTAAAGACATGGTTGCTTGTTGATATGCTTGAGTATTTAAATTATCATGTCAAAACTAGATGGTTGCTTTGAACAATATAAAAGTCCAAATGTCCATGCTATAAAGAAAAAATATGATATGACATGTTAGGAAGCATTCCACATCAAAAAAATTGTTTCTATCACTTCCCTACTCGAGGATGAGTAGGAGTTAAGCTTGGGGATGCTGATATGTCTCCAATGTATCTATAATTTTTTATTGTTCCATGTTGTTATATTATCAATCTTGGATGTTTTATAATCATTTTATAGTCATTTTATATCATTTTTTGGTACTAACCTATTGACACAGTGCCAAGTGCCAGTTCTTGTTTTTCCATGTTCTTTACATCCCAGAAAATCAATATCAAACGGAGTCCAAATGCCACGGAGAATTTTTATGGTCCAAAAGGAACACAACGGGCCCTGGCTGCGCCTGGGGGGTGCCCCAAGGGAGGCACAACCCACCAGGGCACGCTAGGAGGCCCAGGCGCGCCCTGGTGGGTTGTGCCCACCTCGGGTGCCCCCCGGACCACCTCTTTGCTCTATAAATACTCCAATATTTCCAGAACCCTAGGCGAGTCGATGAAATATTGATCCAGCCGCCGCAGAGTCCAGAACCACCAGATCCAATCTAGACACCATCTCGGATGGAGTTCACCACCTCCATTGGTGCCTCTCCGATGATGCGTGAGTAGTTCTTTGTAGACCTTTGGGTCCGTAGTTAGTAGCTAGATGGCTTCCTCTCTCTCTCTCTCTCTCTCTCTCTCTCTTGATTCTCAATACAATGGTCTCTTGGAGATCCATATGATGTAACTCTTTTTGCGATGTGTTTGTTGGGATCCGATGAACTTCGAGTTTATGATTAGATCTATCTCTTTTTATATCCATGAAAGTATTTGAGTTTCTTTGATCTCTTTATGCATGATCTCTTATAGCCTTGTATTTCTTATCCGATCTTTGGGTTTTGTTTGGCCAACTTGATCAATTTATCTTGCAATGGGAAGAGGTGCTTTGTAGTGGGTTCGATCTTACGGTGCTTGATCCCAATGACAGAAAGGGAACTGACATGTATGTATCGTTGCTACTAAGGATAAAACGATGGGATCTATCTCTACATAGATAGATCTTGTCTACATCATGTCATCGTTCTTATTGTATTACTCTGTTTCTCCATGAAATTAATACACTAGATGCATGCTGGATAGCGGGCGATGTGTGTTGTAATAGTAGTAGATGCAGGCAGGAGTCGGTCTACTAATCTTGGACGTAATGCCTATATAATGATCATTTCCTGGATATCGTCATGAGTATTTGAAGTTCTATCAATTACCCAACAGTAATTTGTTCACCCACCGTTTGCTATTTTTCTCGAGAGAAGCCACTAGTGAAATCTACGGCCCCCGGGTCTCTTTCTCATATTATTTGCCTTTGCGGTCTATTTTTATTTGCTTTTATTTTTAGATATATTAATCCAAAAAACCAAAAATACTTTGCTGCAATTTATTCTTATTTATTTGTTTAGCGTTTGATCTATCAATCTACTACAAATTTACCTCACGCCCATTTGCCTATCTTGAGGTGTCGTACCCCGAAAGGGATTGACAACCCCTTTAACACGTCGGGTTGCGAGAAGTTGTTATTTGTGTGCAGGTGTTGTTTACGTTGTGTTGCTTGGTACTCCTACTGGTTCGATAACCTTGGTTTCATATCTGAGGGAAATACCTACCGCCGCTGTGCTGCATCATCCGTTCCTCTTTGGGGAAATACCGATGTAGCTTCAAGCGACATCACACCTCCCCTTCATAGGGTCTTGGGCCCGCACCTGCCTCTGTCGTACCATCAAATTTAGCTTTCATCTTTCAGTATGGGCGAGTTTTCCGTAAGAACCTAAGATGATGCAAATACACGGTTTTGTGCGGGTTGGGAAGTCTTCTGCTAGCTATCCTATCCATGCATGTGACACACCCGAATCTCCCTTTGTTTTCTGCCTTGATGTGTTGCCTAATGCTGGCATATCTTGAATGGTGTGCACCAGCATCGCATGTAGATCAAAAATCTCCTTTTTGTAAGCATCATAACATTTTACAGCAGGCGCATCTATCCACACTGTCAGCAGTTCTTCTACCAGTAGCTAAAAGTAAATGTCGATGTCATTTCCAGGTTGCTTCAGGCCTTGGATAATCATTGACATCATAATGTATTTTTTCTTCATACACAACCAAGGAGCTAGGTTATATATGCATAGAAGCACCGGCCGTGTGCTGTGATTGGTGCTCATACCGCGAAAAGGATTCATCCTGTCAGTACACTCCCCAAGCCTTATACTTGTAGGATCCTTGGCAAAATTTTCAAACTTCTTGTCGATTAATTCCCACTGATCCCCATGTTTTGGGTTCCTCATAAACTTATCCGCAATTCTCTCATCATGATGCCACCGCAACCACTTTGCCTCTCTAGGGTTTGCAAACAAACGCCTCAACCTTGGAATTAAAGGCAAGTGCCAAACAACCTTGAACGGGATTCCTTTCTTGATCTCGTCGTCCAATTTGTACTTATCCTTTGCTCTCACGCGCTTGTATCGTGCATGCTTGCATGTGGGACATGCACGCAAATCTTTGTGCTTACCATGGTACAATATACAATCATTCACACAAGCGTGTATCTTCTGTACTTCAAGTTCCAATGGGCAAACAATTTTCTTCTCTTCATTCGCGCTTCTGGGGAGCACTTTATCTTCCGTAAGAATTTCTTTGAAAAGACCTAACATCTCTATGAAGCCCTTGTTTGATAGACCATTTGCTGCTTTAAATCTGATAAGCGCCAGAGTGGCACTCAACCTGGAATATTTCTTTTTGCAACCTGGATACAATTCTTTCTTGGAGTCCGCATCAATGGTTGGCAGATCCTTGTACGCAATCATATCCTTTTTTGGGCCCTTGAAATCTGCAAAGCAGCAAAATCTGGCATATCAAGACCGTCGTCATCTGCGTCGACGTCTTCGTTTTCCAGTGGGCATTTCGGCTTTCCGGTGTTCCATTGGTAGCTTAACGCCTCTGCCCCGATGTTAGATTCAACATCCATCTGACACTGATCAGGGTTTGGCATCTCGCTGCCCTGGGTATCTTCATCCATGACCTCCTCTTCACTGTGTCTGGTCCAAAGTGTATATCCATCCATGAATCCCCTAGAGACAAAGTGCAACTGGACATCTGCAACTTCATGTGACTATGTATTGGCACAATCAGTACATGGACACATGATGTAATCCGCATCACCAATTCTCCTCTTTGTACTTTCATCCAAATTCATGAACTCTGTCACGCCACTGATAAAATCTGTGGTTTTTCGATTCTTCATCCATCAAGATCGTTCCATCTGCACCACATGAATGGTAATTAAAAACAAAACAACAACATTAATACACGGATTAACTACTGCCCAAATATGCGTGCATAAATCACAAAGTTTTATTTTCATAATTACTAAGGGCGCTCCATGTTGTTATCCAGACGTGCAATGACAAAATTAATGGCCAGTCAATTTACACACAGAGTACTAGTACAACACTACCCTTAGGAATTGAATATCTTAATTAAGACACTCACAAAAAGAATACCTTAATTAATTAGCCGTGCGACGACCTCCACCTAGTAGACAGAGAAGCGCGATGCGGTGGCACGCCGATACAGCAGGGTCGAGGAGCAAAGCTTAGTGCGGCTGCCGCCTGAAGTTCGACCTCCACTATCCCGTCATCGATTGCGATGAATGTGCTCAAATCACGTCGCCGCCAACCTCGATGGTTGAGCTCCTCCTATCTCCTGCCGCAGACCGAGGATTAACCTCCTATGACGCTGCCACCGCCCACCGACCGAGGATTAACCTCTTCTCCGGTAGCCGCTTCCTAGGCCGCCGCCGCCATCTCTATAGGTAGAGAGGATTTTTTATGGATATCCATAGAGCGGTTGTTTACACAGTATCACTGTAACTCAATTATATGGACATGGTAGTACATCACATACGGTTATGTAACGGCAGCCGTGTCTAACCTACGTTATCTTCTCACACGGTTTGGTGCAGAAATCGTGTGTGACGTTGTAATACCTAACACAAACAACATGTATAAATAGTGTGTCGTATACAACATATAGTGCTATAAGTAGTTCCCGGCCGGTGGCATATCCCCACAGTTTCCCCATTTCCACCGAATCCCTACATAGCCTCCAAATTCCCTCACGTGGCGCTGACATTTGGGGAATGCGGACGAGTGGTGCTGATGGTTTCAGTGCGGCTACTCCTACTCGTATCGCCGCCACGACGGTGGTCTGATACATCTCCAACGTATCTATAATTTTTTATTGTTCCATGCTATTATATTATCCGTCTTGGATGTTTTAAATGCATTTATATGCTATTTTATATGATTTTTGGGACTAACCTATTAACCTAGAGCCCAGTGCCAGTTTCTGTTTTTTCCTTGTTTTTGAGTTTTATAGAAAAGGAATACCAAACGGAGTCCAATTGATGTGCCTATTTTTAATGATTTTTTACGGACCAAAAGAAGCCCCCGGAGTAAAATAGTTGGGCCAGAAGAGTCCCGAGCCATCCACAAGGGTGGAGGGCGCGCCCTACCCCCTGGGCACGCCCCCTGCCTCGATGGATGACTCAGAGACCCCCCTGACGTGAGATAGATGCCAAAAATTCCTATAAATACAGGAACCCCCGAAAAGAAACCTAGATCGTGAGTTCCGCCGCCGCAAGCCTCTGTAGCCACCAAAAACCAACCGGGACCCTGTTTCGGCACCCTGCCGGAGGGGGGAATCATCACCAGTGGCCATCTTCATCATCCCGGCGCTCTCCATGACGAGGAGGGAGTAGTTCACACTCGGGGCTGAGGGTATGTACCAG
The DNA here is from genome assembly GCF_018294505.1 of Triticum aestivum. Lineage (NCBI taxonomy): Eukaryota > Viridiplantae > Streptophyta > Magnoliopsida > Poales > Poaceae > Triticum > Triticum aestivum. Next base: position 246,834,843 of record NC_057794.1, read on the forward strand.
TAGCTATGTGTTTGATCTCTCTCTCTCTCTCTCTCTCTCTCTCGTTATTGATTTGGCACGATCTTGATGTATCGCGAGCTTTGCTATTATAGTTGGATCTTATGATGTTTCTCCCCCTCTATCTCTTGTAATGGATTGAGTTTTCCCTTTGAAGTTATCTTATCGGATTGAGTCTTTAAGGATTTGAGAACACTTGATGTATGTCTTGCCTGGGATACCCGTGGTGACAATGGGGTATTCTATTGATTCACTTGATGTATGTTTTGGTGATCAACTTGCGGGTTCCGTGACCTTGGAAATCTATGCATAGGGGTTGGGACACGTTTTCGTCTTGACTCTCCGGTAGAAACTTTGGGGCACTCTTTCTAAGTTCTTTGTGTTGGTTGAATAGATGAATCTGAGATTGTGTGATGCATATTGTATAATCATACCCGCGGATACTTGAGGTGACATTAGGGTTTTTGTTGATTTGTGTCTTAAGGTGCTATATTACTACTAACTCTAGGGTAGTTTCTGACACTTATAGGAATAACCCAATGGATTGATCGGAAAGAATAACTTTGAGGTGGTTTTGTACCCTACAATAATCTCTTTGTTTGTTCTCTACTATTAGTGACTTTGGAGTGGCTCTTTGTTGCATGTTGAGGGATAGTTATATGATCTAATTATGTTATCTTTTTTGAGAGAACTTACACTAGTGAAAGTATGAACCCTAGGCCTTGTTTTGAAGCATTGCAATACCGTTTTCGCTCACTTTTATCATTAGTTACCTTGCTGTTTTTATAATTTCAGATTATAAAAACCTATATCTACCATCCATATTGCACTTGTATCACCATCTCTTCGCCGAACTAGTGCACCTATGCAATTTACCATTGTATTGGGTGTGTTGGGGACATAAGAGACTCTTTTTTATTTGGTTGCAGGGTTGTTTGAGAGAGACCATCTTCATCCTATGCCTCTCACGGATTGATAAACCTTAGGTCATCCAGTTGAGGGAAATTTGCTACTGTCCTACAAACCTCTGCACTTGGAGGCCCAACAACGTCTACAAGAAGAAGGTTGTGTAGTAGACATCAAGCTCTTTTTTGGCGCCGTTGCCGGGAAGGCAAGTGCTTGAAGGTATATCTTTAGATCTTGCAATCGAATCTTTTTGTTTCTTGTTTTATCACTAGTTTAGCCTATAAAAGAAAACTACAAAAAATGGAATTGAGGTTGCCTCATATGATTCATCTTTTCAATATCTTTCGTGAAATTGATGGAAAGGAAAATTGTGCTCAAGTGTTAGAAGAAGAATGCATTAAAATGTTTGGCACTAAATATTTGAATGATGAGCATGATTGCAATGTTGTTAGCATGAATTCTTTGAATATCCATGATGCTAATGATATGCAAAGCCACAAGGTTGGGGATGCTATGTTTGATGAAGAAGATATTTTTAGTCCCCCAAGTTTTGATGATAAAATTTATTATGATGATAGCATGCTTCCTTTTTCTGATGATTATGTTGATGAAAGTAGTTTCAGAGAGGTCATGACTTTATTTAGTGATGAATCCACTATTTCGGAAGAGGTCCCAATTGATTATGAGAACAAAGTTGCTATCTATGATGATCATTGTGATGACATGTATGCTATAAAGAACAATGATAACCATGAAACTTGTCATCTTGATTTTAATTTTCAATTGGATTATGCCTCACATGATAGTTATTTTGTTGAGTTTGCTCCCACTACTATTCATGAGAAGAAATTTGCTTATGTGGAGAGTAATAAAAATTATATGCTTGTAGATCATGAAAAGAATGCTTTATGTGATGGTTATTGAATTCATTCATGATGCTACTAAAAATTATTATGAGGGAGGAATATATGCTTGTAGGAATTGCAATAATATCAAGTTTCCTCTCTATGTGCTTAAAATCTTGAAGTTATGCTTGTTTTGCATTCCTATGCTAGTTGATTCTTGTTCCCATAAATTGTTTGCTCACAAAATCCCTATGCATAGGAAGTGGGTTAGGATTAAATGTGTTAGTAATATTCTTCATGACACTACAAAAAAAGACACATCCATGACATTTTGGGCCGAACGAAAAAAATTTCTGTCATACATATGACACTTCTATGACGACAATTGTGACAACACCCGGTATCATCATAGATGTGGTGGGCTCCTACTTCTATGACAAACAATCATGACAGAAAATGGGCTTTTCGTCCTGGGCGGGCCGGAGACGCAGCTGCATGACATTCTTTGGGCCATCCATGACGGAAAAAACCGTGGTAGAAGCGAGGGGGAGGAAAATTTCGGGGAGTTCCCGGTTACGGTGGGAGGTCGGGGGCCGAGCGATGCGCGCTTCTCTCGTACACGTATGCATGTGTGTGTGATGGGTTGGCTCTAACTGAACCCGAGCGAGGCGTCGGGCTCTAACTGAACCCAAGCAATTGCACTGCAGGCTACGCGTTACTGAACCCAAGCGATCGATCGATGGCTGTTAACTGAACCGATCGAGCAATTCCTTCGCTACTGCTGCTAACTGAAGCCGATCAATGCTGCCTCTGGATGAACAGTGAGCGTTGCGAGGGGGTTTTGGATGGACAGTTCCCGGTGGGGGTGGATGAACAGGACCCCGTGGTGTTGCCTCTGGATGAATAGGACCCCGATCGATCGAGCCGGTTGGGGCTGGATGAACAGGACCCCATGGAGGGCTGGATGAACATGACCACCCCGTGGAGGGCAAGATGAACAGTAGACGGTGGAGGGCAGGATGAACAGTAGCCCGCGGAGGGGTGGTTGAACAGGAGCCCGTGGAGAGGGCTGGTTGAACAGTAGCCGGTAGAGTAGCGCGCGGTGGAGGCTGGATGAACAGGAGCCCGTGGATGAAGAGTCGCAGGTGGAGGCTGGAGGAGGTCGATGGTGGATGAACAGTAGCTCGTGGAGGCTGGAGGGGGTCGACGGTGGAGATGAACAGTATCCCGTGGAGTCCCGTTTTGCGGTACGCCACACCCCTCCCGATGAACAGGACCCCCGTTTCGACCGTAGCGCTCCAACACAAGTCTGTTTCGTCCGTTTTGCGGTACGCCACACCCCTCCCGATCAACAGGACCCCCATTTCGACCGTAAGAGGTCCGTTTCCTCCGTTTTGCGGTACGCCAGACCCCTCCTGATGAACAGGATCCCGTTTCGTACGTGGCCGGTCGAACACAAGGTCGTTTCCTCCGTTCTGCGACACGCCAGGCCTCGTTTCCATCGCGTGTTCCGTCCAAGCCCTCCCGATGAACACGACGCATTCTGTTGCCTCCCCATGAACACGGCGCATTCCGTTGCCTCCCCATGAACACGACGCACTCTGTTGCCTCCCCATGAACACGACGACAACGCTGTTTCTCTGTTCCGACCCAGCCATGTACACGAGCCCTGGCCGTACATATGCGCGAATAGGCGTTCAAGACCCTGCCCGTATGTACACATACGTGGCCGTATTTTCTTCTTGCACCCTGGCCGCCTCTACTACTACACGTGCGCGCCTCTACATCCACCAGTATTTATGTACGTACACATTCGCGACCAGAATGACAACACTACGTACGCTTCGACCAGGTGGGTCCCGACTGTCAGGCACTTCCTTGCGTGCGAAGATGTAGCTGGTGGGTCCCAGCAGTCAGGGGGGCGAAATACGATGGCCCATTTGGTGGGTCCCCACTGTCAGGTGGAGGAATAGTTATTTTGCACGTAATGAGGAGGCACTTCCTTGCTGTGGTCGTGGACCCAGCTTTCAGCCTCTCCATGTACAGTCCACGTCCGATGGAAGCCGTTCCTTGACCACGTTGACCACACCACGTCGAGAGCACCAGGGCGGTGGACGACGGCGAGGCCTAGGAAGGGGACGATGTGGAGCCGGGGAAGACGCGGTAGTGGATGCCCACGCGTAGAGGAGAACGAGGGTTCACTGGTTCGCTGCGGTGTGAGGCTGCCATCGCCGTAGAATAACAGGGGGTGTGGGTGAGTAGAGGGATGGCCTGGCTAGCGGTGGGAGTAGTAGGGGGCGGTGAGGCCTCCGCTACATCGCAGCCGGCCACGGGAGGCAGGAGCACGAGGCACGACCGGCGCTGGTTTGGGCGGCTGGAGCAAGAAGATCATAGGTTGAAGAAGCACTACGGCCGTTGGATGGACATCGTACGGTCATTGGAGCTAGAATCGTGCATATTGACTAAGTTGACAAAGCCCTCCGTCCCCATCCACTTAGTAGTCCCACAAGTCAGCCTCCCACCCCAAGGTGGGTCCCAGCTAGCAAGGGGTATTCATTTTTTGTGCGTAATAAGGAGGCACTTCCGGTGGGTCCGAGCTGACAGCAGGGGGAATGTTTTTTTGTGAAATACGGTGGCCCGTCGGGTGGGTCCCAGCAGTCAGGGGAAAACGTTTTTTCGCGATATACTGGTGGGCGTCCGGTGGGTCCCTGCTGTCAGGTGGAGGAATAATTATTTTCCACGTAATAAGGAGGCACTTCCTTGCGGCTGCCGTGGACCCAGCTGTCAGCCTCTCCATGTGCAATATTCTTCCGATGGAATTCGGTCGTTGACCACATTGACCATGCCGCGCCGACAACACCACGGCGGTGGACGACGGCGAGGCCTAGGAAGGGGACGACGCGGAGCCGGGGAAGACGCGGCTGTGGATGCCCACGCGGAGAGGAGTACGAGGGTTCACTGGTTCAGCTGCGCTACCGTCGCTGCAGAATAACAGGGGGTGTGGGTGAGTGGAGTGGAGGGATGGCCCGACCAGTGGTGGGAGTAGTATGGGGGCGGTGAGGCCTCCGGGGCAGCACAGCTGGCCATGGGAGGCAGGAGCAGGCGGCACGACCGGTGCTGCTTTGGGCGGCTGGAGCAAGAAGACCAGAGGTTGAAGAAGCACTACAACCGTTGGATGGACATCATACGGTCAGTCGAGCTAGAATCGTGCATATTGACTAAGTTGACAAAGCCCTTCATCCCCGTCAAATTAGTAGGCCCACTATACTGGGTCCCAGCTAGCAGGGGGAGTATTCATTTTTTTGTGTAATAAGGAGGCACTTCCTTGCGTGCGAAGATATAGCTGGTGGGTCCGAGCTGTCAGCGGCGGTAACGTTTTTTTCGCGAAATAGAGAGGCCGTTTTGGTGGGTCCCAGATGTCAGGTGGAGGAAATCATTATTTTGCGTGTAATAAGGAGGCATTTCCTTGCGTGCAGCCATGGACCCAGCTGTCAGCCTCTCCACGTACAATCCACTTTAGATGCATGTCGATCGTTGACCACGCTAACCACGCCACGCCGAGAGCACCAGGGCAGTGGACGACGGCGAGGCCTAGGAAGGGAACAACACGGAGGCAGGGAAGACTCGGCCGTTGTTTTTGTTTCCCACGCGGATGGTAGTACGACTGTGCGAGGGTTTACTGGTTTGTCTGCCGTCGCTAGAGAATAACAGCAGGTGTGGGTGAGTAGAGCGATGGCTAGGCCAGCGATGGGAGTACGGTGGGGCGGTGAGGCCTGCGCGGCAGCACAGCCGGCCGTGGGGAGGAGGGAGCAGGCAGTCCCGCCGGCGCTTGTTTGAGCGGCTGGAGCAGGAAGAGCAGAGATTGAAGAAGCACGACGTCCGTTGGATGGACATCCAACAGTATACAGGCCATCTGTGGAAAGCCTCAAATCTGTGGAAAACAACATACAACCCATCTGCCATTATTTCAAATAATTTACAGCTCATTTGCTAATTCTTACGGGTTTTTTGGAGCCCATATTCTTTATGTTAGCATTACAGCCCATATTGTGGCCACGGTTAAAAAATTATACGAAATTTTGCATATGTCGGTGCGGTCTGAACTGTTTTTAATCCCAAAATTTCGAGTCACATTCAGACTGATTTTAAAAATAAATGTATATCAATATAAAATCCAATAAATTGTCCACGCATAAAAATCAATGCAATTTAAAATCTCGAAATGAAAAAAAGATATTTGAAAATAATTGCCGGTTTGATGTGTTCCAAAAATGTACAACCCATTTCTCATTACTGATAGGCCATTTTCTCGGCCAGCCGAATGAAGCTCTCCTCGTCTTGAAAGATTTGCAGCCCAACAGGCCTGATAAAATGACTTACTTGACAAATCACAAAAGAACTAGGCTAGCCATTTTCACAAACAAAAAAAACTACTGGGCTGGTCTGTGGTAAACATAAAAGAAAAGGCTGTCTAGATAGGCCAGAGTGTCCTGCACAGCCCAGTTGACACCTTGCTTCCGTCTCAAAAACAAATTAGATAAACGCCACTCCAATTATGGTGATTCATAAAAATGCCACTGCAATTTCCAAACTTTGAAAAATGCCACTGGAATTTTTGCAAACTTTGAAAAACGCCACTGCAGTTTGCAAACTTTGAAAAACGCCACTCCAGACTTCGAAAAATGCCACTAGAAATGGCATGAAATGGCATTTTTCAAAGTTTGGAAATTGCAGTGGCATTTCTCAGATACACCAGATTTGGAGTGGCATTTATCAAATTAACCCAAAACAAAAATAATTGGGTGAGCTGCTGGGTCCCTGGTGTCAGCTGCTCGTTGTGCAATTCTCTCGTTTATTCACTACGTTCACAATGGCATGGGACCCAGATGTCAGAAATCCACTAGGAGGAGCCATTTTTTTATTGGCTTGAAATAAGGAGGCACTTGCTTGCGTACTGCCATAACCTTGGCGGGTCCCTGCTGTCATCCTCTCCACGTACAGTACTAGTTAGTCGTGCTTCAAAACTGATCAGCGCGCCATTAAAAAAATAAAGATCGGTAACTAATGCGACACCTCGGGCCAACGCGGCCAGATCGCATTTTGCATGAGAAATTACACACCATGTTTCGTTGACATGTGGCCCTGTTCCAACATATCAGTGAGACGACGGCGAGTAGTAGGAGTATTTCCGAACAGACGTGTAGGCCGGGGCGCCTGTTCGTGAACTATGGCAAACTCGCAACCGTCCACTGACTCTTCGCCTTTCCCTCTCGATTTGGAACTGTTGTCACACGCTCTTCCTCTTCCTCCTCCATTTTCCTTCAGCCCTTCACCCTTTCTTCTACCATTGTTCGATTGTCTTCTCCATGCAGGGAACAGGCCGGAAATGACCCCATTATTCTTGCCCCAATCTGAAAGATGACATGGTGGAGGAACTCATTGATCGGTGCGACGTCATCACCTCTGCTAGCATGGCAGGTTCGTTCAAGCCCATTCTCGACTCAACTAATAACATCATTACAAAGAACCCAAGAGTCAAGGAGCGGTTTGATCTCCCCTATCTTCTTCGCCGTGACCCTGATGACTGGCGCCGACACGATGGAGGCCTGGCCCTGTGCTAGTTGATGCCGCTTGATAATGATACGTATGATGTTAATATGCTATCGCTTGAGGGCAAGGCTTGGGCGGGCGCAAATGGAGATTGGGTTGTTTACATTGGGTCCAACTGCGAGTAGGAACTTGTGAATGTGTACACTCGTCACCGGGTTCCACTTCCAAAAATCTCAGCACACTGCCTAGAGGTTGAGCACACCGGTAATGTACGCACGTTCAAATACGATCATGGTGACTGTCTTCTACGGAAGATAGCAATTTGTCGAGTAACCAACCGCTCTTGGAATTACAACAACTATCAAGTTGTTTCTATCTTCGACAAGCTTGTTGCCGTCCTTCGTGGTTCGACTCGATGGATATTGCTCAAAAATCAGTTTCTGTACACAGATGAGTACTATGATGCAATTCAATACGAGGGCCTTGTGTTTGCTGCCACCACTCGTGGCACTGTTTTTGCATGGCATCCTAGTAGTTTCGGTACGTTTGTCTTCCATCATAATTATAATTGTTTCATCCACATGCATGCGGGTTAGCAAGTTTCCCTTTACTAATTAACCTTCTTGTGTTTCCAAGGTCATGTGAACATCCCACCACCTATACTTGAAAAATTTTATAACCAAGGGGGAGATGCCGATGGTGATGATCACGAGCAGCGCCCATATACTCTATGGCACATGGCAACTAATTCCGATGGATCACCTCTTCTTGTGTGTATACAGCCCACTGATGATGTTACTGCTAAGGAAGCAGGTGTCTCCCATGGTCGCACTCTCCGGACCTATTCCAACGCCCGTTGCATGGTATTCGGGATGGATACTAGTGTGCTAGCGCCAACTCCTTTTCCCTAGCACAGAATTGATAGTCTTGGAGAAAACTCGCTCTTCCTTGGACAAAACTATCCGATGATGGTGAAAGGTGATCCAACTGCTGTTGACACATTTATGAGAAGCAACTGTGTCTATACCTCGGACATTTGGGTGGTTCCCTACCCTGGTACTGATATAGTAGGCCACTTCAGCCTGGATGATCAGTCCTGCGTTGGTCTTCAGATCGACAATGGATGGCCCGTCCCAGAGAATCACTTGTGGTTCAAAGCAAGCGTTTCCAACGCCGTGGAATGGTTGAGTTGAAGTTCATTTCATGGCTTGTTATTTGTTGTGTGGTGAAAACTTTAGTATTTATAATGTATCCTCGTTGTCGATGTGGGTTGATGACTTGTTGTATGTAATAAAATGATATGTGTGTGATAAACTTACTAAATTTATGAATGGCTTTCGAGTCGCTTCTCTAAATTTGTACTAGCTTCACATGCTTCGCGCGTCGGGCGGGTGTTTTTACTATAGCCATATGTTAATATGTTCGTTGTACGTAACCAGCACCTCGAATCCTCGATACTAGTACTATATAGTAGGAGTAAGTAGTAGGAGTAGTAGGGTGGCATGGGCCAGAATAAGCATTCATGTCTAGGAGTACGGCACACGCCACCACCACGACATCCATCTGACACCATATTATTTCTTGGAGTCCGTGCTAGAGCAATCTCTTCAACCTCGTCATTTCTCTAACTTCAGCCATCGCGCGATGGGCGAGGTGGGGGTTTGCCGATAGTCGGTTTCCTTAACTGTGATCCCACTTGTAAGGCCAACTCCACCGCACGACCCCAAACGCACCTCCGTTTTGCACGAACTCCAACGGTAATTTTGACTAGAAAAGCAAGACCAAAGAAAACAAGAACCACAAGAATACATTTTACTACTCCTGTAAGTTGGATTAGTGCCTTCTCGATGCATTCATTATTGATCTGCGGAGGCTCGATCTTGCGCCTGTGCTAGCTAAAAGTGATAGAACATCTACTAAATTGCGCTCTATCAATATATGGATGTACTCTTCTTCCCAATACAAAAACTTGCATCCATTCTACTCCCTCCGTTGCACAATACATGCCTTCTATTTGTCAAAATATATATGTATCTAGACATGTCTTAGTATATAGGTACATCCATTTTGGACAAATGGAAGTCAAGTATTTCGGAACGGAGGGAGTACACAATAAAAAATTTAAGTTAGCACAACTAGTCTAATCCGAGAGCAGAACCGAAGATTTGGTCGGGTTCTTCCTCCTTTTGCCGACACGTGGGACATCCAGCATCCAGGTCGTGTCATGAAAGAAAATAGAGTGGTAGTTGAAGCCACAAGAGGTGCATCTTGGGTTAAACTATAAATAGAATCTTACTACTCTTGAGTAACTCCAAAAGCGGCCACCGAAGATCTTTATTGGATTTGTTTTTCATCACCAGCACGTCGAGGTGAAAGATGTGCAGGTTCAGTGGGTCCTCTTGCATTTTCACTGACATGTGGGGCCGCATGTGAGCAAACAGACGATGGGCTCCGTGCGTTCGCTGGCTGGCTGAGAAGAGAGATAGAGGAGGGCTGAGCACGGACTGCAGGAAATTTGTTCTACGTACCTCGATATAGGCTCGATATAGTGGGGTGGCATGGGCCATAACTAGCATTCACGTCTAGCAGTACGGCACACGCCACCCACACGAGTCCCATCCGACACCATTTTTCTTGGAGTCCATGCTACAGCCATCTCTTCTCCCTCCTGTTTTCTCAGCCATCGCGTGGTGGCCGGGGTGGGGGTTTGCCGATAGTTAGTTTGCTCAACTGCGGTCCCACTTGTAAGTGAAAATGCAACACCGCACGCATTCCCGCTTGAGAGGCGTGCCGGACCAACCGTGTGGGGGTGCAACGCGAACACGGCAGGCTTTTCCTTTTGAACTCGTAACTTGTAAAATTTGGTTCTGCTCCATGGCGCGACCGATAGATAGAAAATACGATTTTGCCTAGAGTAATGAGAAGTTTGGTTCTGGCGCCGTTCATGCATGGAGTATGTACGAAAATTATGAAGTTGATGCGAAAGGTAAGATAATTACTGTAGTATCATATACTACTACATGGATTTGACGGAAAGATAAAAATACATATGGATCCATCAACGTTCAACGACATCCTCACGCCCTAGTGCGCTGGGTCACCAACCGACGTGTGAGGAGCAGCGGCGTTGGTGGCGAGCTCAACGTGCTTCTGGACAGTGCCGTCCAAGGTTGCCCTGCGCTCCAAGAAGGCCAGCGTCCTATCTTCCTCCTCTTGCATGTAGTAGTCCTTGTGGACGATTTGTGCGTAGATGTGGGTGATTATGTCGATGGTGTCTTGCTGCGCCAGGCGCTGCGCGGCGAGCGCGACCTCGAGGTGGACATTCTCCGGCGCGACGGCGGGCAGTCGCAGAGCCACCAGTGCGTCCAAGAGGTTGTTACCATAGTGGCCGTTGAGGGTGGCGGGCATCGCAGAGCCTGGGCGCGTTGGCTGGAGGCTTACGTCAAAGTCGTCCGCAAGCTTCTTGACGACGGTGAACTTGTCGAGGAAACCGACGAGGACCTCGTCGAACAAGGAGACGAAGCTGTCGTCCAAGCGGCCCCTCGCCCTGGCGGCCTCAAGCAATACTACCTGGAGACGTTCCTCGGTGCCGGGCCGCAGGCCGACGTCGTGGACCATCTGGCACAGCCAGCTGATGCTCGCGCTCATCGCCTCCATGGATCTAGCGTAGCTTCTAGTCAACTGATCTTGCGATTCGAGTGATCACTCAGCCCTTGGTTAGCGTGCGTAGGTGCATAGGATTTCGTACTGCTCCTCGGCCCCCTACTGCCAGCCACCCCCTAGGGCCACGTGTCATTCACCCAAAGGCAGTTGCTGTAAGTCAATGAACCTGCGTCCCCCTCCGTGCCGGTGCAGTATAGTCATCTCACCAGACCTCTAGTTGGGGCCAAACGAGAGAAGTTTGATGTTTACTGATTTATTGGTCCCCTTTGCATTTTGCGCCAAGTTTTGACCTTTTATTTAACTAACAAAATGTTAATGCATGTAAACAAAAATGTTGTGTAAGTCACCTTACGAAAACCAAATAATCCCAAAATACATAGGCACGGTGCATTAACTCCCTCCTTGTTTCTTATTTCGTGACATATCAACCAATGAGATGTGGGCCGTGCATGCTTTCAATGACTTGAGACTACCAAACATGACATGCAGTGTTTAGTTCATTCCATGTAATCCTATTAGTACTCTAGTTAGGAGTAGCAAAAAACATTAAGTTCTCTCGCCGATAGGAATAAAACACCATGTATTTATTTATAGAGGGAGTAGTACATTTTTGGTGACATGCATTACTAGATATTGCTAGTCAAATACTAAAATCCAGATGGACGTGGTAGTACTCCTAAATCCAGACTGTGGTGCTACGAGTACTAGTAGTAGTACTACCAATGTAGTAGTAGGAGTACTAGCACTGTACTACCCGCTGGTCAAATTATTACGTGCTGCTCCTCATAGTGAAGTGACAAGACCCTGCGCCGGAGATGACACCTGAGTATAGGCGCCGTGTTCGGCATACCATAGTCAGCCTCACCGTCTGCAGTCACTATCATCATGGCTGTAGAGCTAGTCTGCTTACAACTAGCCATGTTCGACATGATTTCCCATGCGTAGATGCCCGTGCATTGCACGGAACACCAAGATTGGGGGTGGATGGCTCTGGCAGCGGCCATCGCGCCAGATTTTTTCACGGCCTTCTACTCCTAGATGTGGTGGGGAGGAGATGAGGCTGATTGTGAGAGACAAGGAGTTTTTTGTAAATAGGGAACAAGTGCGGGCATCTTTTCGCAAAAATGGAGAAGCTTGGTTTGTGTGCGTCAGATCTAGATCCGACAGCTATTGGTGAAAGATGGGAGGCACAACTGAAGGAAATATGCCCTAGAGGCAATAATAAAGTTATTATTTATTTCCTTATATCATGATAAAAGTTTGTTATTCATGCTAGAATTGTATTAACCGGAAACATAATACATGTGTGAATACATAGACAAATAGAGTGTCACTAGTATGCCTCTACTTGACTAGCTCGTTAATCAAAGATGGTTATGTTTCCTAACCATGGACAAAGAGTTGTTATTTGATTAACGGGATCACATCATTAGTTGAATGATCTGATTGACATGACCCATTCCATTAGCTTAGCACCCGACCGTTTAGTATGTTGCTATTGCTTTCTTCATGACTTATACATGTTCCTATGACTATGAGATTATGCAACTCCCGTTTGCCGGAGGAACACTTTGTGTGCTACCAAATGTCACAACGTAACTGGGTGATTATAAAGGAGCTCTACAGGTGTCTCCAAAGGTACATGTTGGGTTGGCGTATTTCGAGATTAGGATTTGTCACTCCGATTGTCGGAGAGGTATCTCTGGGCCCTCTCGGTAATTCACATCACTGAAGCCTTGCAAGCATTGCAACTAATGAGTTAGTTGTGGGATGCTGTGTTACGGAACGAGTAAAGAGACTTGCCAGTAACGAGATTGAACTAGGTATAGGATACCGACAATCGAATCTCGGGCAAGTAACATACCGATGACAAAGGGAACAACGTATGTTGTTATGCGGTCTGACCGATAAAAGATCTTCATAGAATATGTAGGAATCAATATGGGCATCCAGGTCCCGCTATTGGTTATTGACCGGAGACGTGTCTCGGTCATGTCTACATTGTTCTCGAACCCGTAGGGTCCACACGCTTAAGGTTTCGATGACAATTATATTATGAGTTTATGCATTTTGATGTACCGAAGGTTGTTCGGAGTCCCCGATGTGATCACGGACATGACGAGGAGTCTCTAAATGGTCGAGACATAAAGATTGATATATTGGACGGCTATATTCAGACACCGTAAGTGTTCTGGGGAAGTTTCGGATAAAACCGGAGCACCGGGGGTTACCGGAACCCCCTTGGGGGGTTAATGGGCCTCATGGGCCTAAAGTGGAGAAGAGGAGGGGCTGCCAGGGCAGGCCGCACGCCCTCTCTCCCCCTAGTCCGAATTGGACAAGGAGGGAGGGGCGGCGCCCCCCTCTCCTCTCTCCCTTCCTTCCCCCTCTCCTACTTGGACAAGGAAAGGGAGGGGAGTCCTACTCCCGGTAGGAGTAGGACTCCTCCTGCGCGCCTCCTACTAGGGCCGGCCGCCCCCCCCCCTTGGATCCTTTATATACGGAGGCAAGAGGCACCCCATAGACACAAGTTGATCCACGTGATCATATTCTTAGCCGTGTGCGGTGCCCCCTTCCACCATAGTCCTCGATAATATTGTAGCGGTGCTTAGGCGAAGCCCTGCGACAGTAGTACATCGAGATCGTCACCACGCCGTCATGCTGACGGAACTCTTCCCCGACACTTTGCTGGATCGGAGTCCGGGGATCGTCATCGAGCTGAACGTGTGCTAGAACTCAGAGGTGCCGTAGTTTCGGTGCTTGATCGGTCGGGCCGTAAAGACGTACGACTACATCAACCAAGTTAACGCTTCCGTTGTCGATCTACAAGGGTACCTAGATCACACTCTCCCCCTCTCGTTGCTATGCATCACCATGATCTTGCGTGTGCGTAGGAATTTTTTTGAAATTACCACGTTCCCCAATAGTGGTATCAGAGCCTAGGTTTTATATGTTGATGTTATATGCACGAGTAGAACACAAGTGAGTTGTGGGCGATATAAGTCATACTGCTTACCAGCATGTCATACTTTGGTTCGGCGGTATTGTTGGACGAAGCGGCCCAGACCGACATTATGCGTACGCTTACGCGAGACCGGTTCTCCCGGCGTGCTTTGCACATAGGTGGCTTGTGGGTGACAGTTTCTCCAGCTTTAGTTGAACCGAGTGTGGCTACGCCCGGTCCTTGTGAAGGTTAAAACAGCACAAACTTGATAAACTATCGTTGTGGTTTTGATGCGTAGGTAAGATTGGTTCTTTCTTAAGCCCGTAGCAGCCACGTAAAACATGCAACAACAAAGTAGAGGACGTCTAACTTGTTTTTGCAGGGCATGTTGTGATGTGATATGGTCAAGACATGATGCTAAATTTTATTGTATGAGATGATCATGTTTTATAACCAAGTTATCGGCAACTGGAAGGAGCCATATGGTTGTCGCTTTATTGTATGCAATGCAATCGCGCTGTAATGCTTTACTTTATCACTAAGCGGTAGCGATAGTCGTGGAAGCATAAGATTGGCGAGACGACAATGATGCTACGATGGAGATCAAGGTGTCACGCCGGTGACGATGGTGATCATGACGGTGCTTCGGAGATGGAGATCACAAGCACAAGATGATGATGGCCATATCATATCACTTATATTGATTGCATGTGATGTTTATCTTTTATGCATCTTATCTTGCTTTGATTGACGGTAGCATTATAAGATGATCTCTCACTAATTATCAAGAAGAGTTCTCCCTGAGTATGCACCGTTGCGAAAGTTCTTCGTGCTGAGACACCACGTGATGATCGGGTGTGATAGGCTCTATGTTCAAATACAACGGGTGCAAAACAGTTGCACACGCGGAATACTCAGGTTATACTTGAAGAGCCAAGCATATACAGATATGGCCTCGGAACACGGAGACCGAAAGGTCGAGCGTGAATCACATAGTAGATATGATCAACATAGTGATGTTCACCAATGAAACTACTCCATCTCACGTGATGATCGGACATGGTTTAGTTGATTTGGATCACGTAATCACTTAGAGGATTAGAGGGATGTCTATCTAAGTGGGAGTTCTTTAAGTAATATGATTAATTGAACCTAAATTTATCATGAACTTAGTACCTAATAGTATCTTGCTTGTTTATGTATGATTGTAGATAAATGGCTCGTGTTGTTGTTTCGTTGAATTTTAATGCGTTCCTTGAGAAAGCAAAGTTGAAAGATGATGGTAGCAATTACACGGACTGGGTCCATAACTTGAGGATTATCCTCATTGTTGCACAGAAGAATTACGTCATGGAAGCACCGCTGGGTGCCAGGCCTGCTGCTGGAGCAACACCAGATGTTGTGAACGTCTGGCAGAGCAAAGCTGATGACTACTCGATAGTTCAGTGTGCCATGCTTTACGGCTTAGAACCGGGACTTCAACGACGTTTTGAACGTCATGGAGCATATGAGATGTTCCAGGAGTTGAAGTTAATATTTCAAGCAAATGCCCGGATTGAGAGATATGAAGTCTCCAATAAGTTCTATAGCTGCAAGATGGAGGAGAACAGTTCTATCAGTGAGCATATACTCAAAATGTCTGGGTATAATAATCACTTGATTCAAATGGGAGTTAATCTTCCAGATGATTGCGTCATTGACAGAATTCTCCAATCACTGCCACCAAGCTACAAGAGCTTCGTGATGAACTATAATATGCAAGGGATGAATAAGACTATTCCCGAGCTCTTCGCAATGCTGAAAGCTGCGGAGGTAGAAATCAAGAAGGAGCATCAAGTGTTGATGGTAAACAAGACCACTAGTTTCAAGAAAAGGGGCAAAGGGAAGAAAAGGGGAACTTCAAGAAGAACAGCAAGCAAGTTGCTGCTCAAGAGAAGAAACCCAAGTCTGGACCTAAGCCTGAAACTAAGTGCTTCTACTGCAAGCAGACTGGTCACTGGAAGCAGAACTGCCCCAAGTATTTGGCGGATAAGAAGGATGGCAAGGTGAACAAAGGTATATGTGATATACATGTTATTGATGTGTACCTTACTAATGCTCGCAGTAGCACCTGGGTATTTGATACTGGTTCTGTTGCTAATATTTGCAACTTGAAACAGGGACTACGGATTAAGCGAAGATTGGCTAAGGACGAGGTGACGATGCGCGTGGGAAACGGTTCCAAAGTCGATGTGATCGCGGTCGGCACGCTACCTCTACATCTACCTTCGGGATTAATATTAGACCTAAATAATTGTTATTTGGTGTCAGCGTTAAGCATGAACATTATTTCTGGATCTTGTTTGATGCGAGACGGTTATTCATTTAAATCAGAGAATAATTGTTGTTCTATTTATATGAGTAAAATCTTTTATGGTCATGCACCCTTGAAGAATGGTCTATTCTTATTGAATCTCGATAGTAGTGACACACATATTCATAATGTTGAAGCCAAAAGATGCAGAGTTGATAATGATAGTGCAACTTATTTGTGGCACTGCCGTTTAGGTCATATCGGTGTAAAGCGCATGAAGAAACTCCATACTGATGGACTTTTGGAACCACTTGATTATGAATCACTTGGTACTTGCGAACCGTGCCTCATGGGCAAGATGACTAAAACACCGTTCTCCGGTACTATGGAGAGAGCAATAGATTTGTTGGAAATCATACATACAGATGTATGTGGTCCGATGAATATTGAGGCTCGTGGCGGATATCGTTATTTTCTCACCTTCACAGATGACTTAAGCAGATATGGGTATATCTACTTAATGAAACATAAGTCTGAAATGTTTGAAAAGTTCAAAGAATTTCAGAGTGAAGTTGAAAATCATCGTAACAAGAAAATAAAGTTTCTACGATCTGATCGTGGAGGAGAATATTTGAGTTACGAGTTTGGTGTACATTTGAAACAATGTGGAATAGTTTCGCAACTCACGCCACCCAGAACACCAAAGCGTAATGGTGTGTCCGAACGTCGTAATCGTACTTTACTAGATATGGTGCGATTTATGATGTCTCTTACTGATTTACCGCTATCGTTTTGGGGTTATGCTTTGGAGATGGCCGCATTCACGTTAAATAGGGCACCATCAAAATCCGTTGAGACGACGTCTTATGAACTATGGTTTGGCAAGAAACCAAAGTTGTCGTTTCTGAAAGTTTGGGGCTGCGATGCTTATGTGAAAAAGCTTCAACCTGATAAGCTCGAACCCAAATCGGAGAAATGTGTCTTCATAGGATATCCAAAGGAGACTATTGGATACACCTTCTATCACAGATCCGAAGGCAAGACTTTTGTTGCTAAGTTCGAAAACTTTCTAGAGAAGGAGTTTCTCTCGAAAGAAGTGAGTGGGAGGAAAGTAGAACTTGACGAGGTAAGTGTACCTGCTCCCTTATTGGAAAGTAGTGCACCACAGAAAACTGTTTCTGTGACACCTACACCAATTAGTGAGGAAGCTAATGATAATGATCATGAAACTTCAGAACAATATACTACTGAACCTCGTAGATCAACCAGAGTGAGATCCGCGCCAGAGTGGTATGGTAATCCAGTTCTGGAAGTCATGCTACTAGATCATGATGAACCTACGAACTATGAAGAAGCGATGGTGAGCCCAGATTCCGCAAAATGGTTTGAAGCCATGAAATCTGAGATGGGATCCATGTATGAGAACAAAGTGTGGACTTTGGTTGACTTGCCCATTGATCGGCAAGCAATTGAGAATAAATGGATCTTCAAGAAGAAGACTGACGCCGACGGTAATATTACTGTCTACAAAGCTCGACTTGTCGCAAAAGGGTTTCGGCAAGTTCAAGGGGTTGACTACGATGAGACCTTCTCACCCGTAGCGATGCTTAAGTCTGTCCGAATCATGTTAGCAATTGCCGCATTTTATGATTATGAAATTTGGCAGATGGATGTCAAAACAACATTCCTGAATGGATTTCTGGAAGAAGAGTTGTATATGATGCAACCAGAAGGTTTTGTTGATCCAAAGGGAGCTAACAAAGTGTGCAAGCTCCAGCGATCCATTTATGGACTGGTGCAAGCCTCTCGGAGTTGGAATAAACGCTTTGATAGTGTGATCAAAGCATTTGGTTTTATACAGACTTTTGGAGAAGCCTGTATTTACAAGAAAGTGAGTGGGAGCTCTGTAGCATTTCTAATATTATATGTGGATGACATATTACTGATTGGAAATGATATAGAATTTCTGGATAGCATAAAGGGATACTTGAATAAGAGTTTTTCAATGAAAGACCTCGGTGTAGCTGCTTACATATTAGGCATAAAGATCTATAGAGATAGATCAAGACGTTTAATTGGACTTTCACAAAGCACATACCTTGACAAGATTTTGAAGAAGTTCAAAATGGATCAAGCAAATAAAGGGTTCTTGCCTGTGTTACAAGGTGTGAAGTTGAGTCAGACTCAATGCCCGACCACTGCAGAAGATAGAGAGAAAATGAAAGATGTTCCCTATGCTTCAGCCATAGGCTCTATCATGTATGCAATGATGTGTACCAGACCTGATGTGTGCCTTGCTATAAGTCTAGCAGGGAGGTACCAAAGTAATCCAGGAGTGGATCACTAGACAGCGGTCAAGAACATCCTGAAGTACCTGAAAAGGACTAAGGATATGTTTCTCGTATATGGAGGTGACAAAGAGCTCATCGTAAACGGTTACGTTGATGCAAGCTTTGACACTGATCCGGACGATTCTAAATCACAAACCGGATATGTGTTTACATTAAACGGTGGAGCTGTCAGTTGGTGCAGTTCTAAACAGAGCGTCGTGGCGGGATCTACATGTGAAGCGGAATACATAGCTGCTTCGGAAGCAGCGAATGAAGGAGTCTGGATGAAGGAGTTCATATCCGATCTAGGTGTCATACCTAGTGCATCGGGTCCAATGAAAATCTTTTGTGACAATAATGGTGCAATTGCCTTGGCAAAGGAATCCAGATTTCACAGGAGAACCAAGCACATCAAGAGACGCTTCAATTCCATCCGGGATCTAGTCCAGGTGGGAGACATAGAGATTTGGAAGATACATACGGATCTGAATGTTGCAGACCCATTGACTAAGCCTCTTCCACGAGCAAAACATGATCAGCACCAAGGCTCCATGGGTGTTAGAATCATTACTGTGTAATCTAGATTATTGACTCTAGTGCAAGTGGGAGACTGAAGGAAATATGCCCTAGAGGCAATAATAAAGTTATTATTTTTTTCCTTATATCATGATAAAAGTTTGTTATTCATGCTAGAATTGTATTAACCGGAAACATAATATATGTGTGAATACATAGACAGACAGAGTGTCACTAGTATGCCTCTACTTAACTAGCTCGTTAATCAAAGATGGTTATGTTTCCTAACCGTGGACAAAGAGTTGTTATTTGATTAACGGGATCACATCATTAGTTGAATGATCTGATTGACATGACCCATTCCATTAGCTTAGCACCCGATCGTTTAGTATGTTGCTATTGCTTTCTTCATGACTTATACATGTTCCTATGACTATGAGATTATGCAACTCCCGTTTGCCGGAGGAACACTTTGTGTGCTACCAAACGTCACAACGTAACTGGGTGATTATAAAGGAGCTCTACAGGTGTCTCCAAAGGTACATGTTGGGTTGGCGTATTTCGAGATTAGGATTTGTTACTCCGATTGTCGGAGAGGTATCTCTGGGCCCTCTCGGTAATGCACATCACTGAAGCCTTGCAAGCATTGCAACTAATGAGTTAGTTGCGGGATGATGTATTACGGAACGAGTAAAGAGACTTCCCGGTAACGAGATTGAACTAGGTATAGGATACCGATGATCGAATCTCGGGCAAGTAACATACCGATGACAAAGGGAACAACGTATGTTATTATGTGGTCTGACCGATAAAAGATCTTCGTAGAATATGTAGGAATCAATATGGGCATCCAGGTCCCGCTATTGGTTATTGACCGGAGACGTGTCTCGGTCATGTCTACATTGTTCTCGAACCCATAGGGTCCGCATGCTTAAGGTTTCGATGACAGTTATATTATCAGTTTATGCGTTTTGATGTACTGAAGGTTGTTCGGAGTCCCGGATGTGATCACAGACATGACGAGGAGTCTCGAAATGGTCGAGACATAAAGATTGATATATTGGACGGCTATATTCGGACACCGGAAGTGTTCCGGGGAAGTTTCGGATAAAACCAGAGCACCGGGGGGTTACCGGAACCCCCCGGGGGGTTAATGGGCCTCATGGGCCTAAAGTGGAGAAGAGGAGGGACTGCCAGGGCAGGCCGTGCGCCCCCTCTCCCCCTAGTCCGAATTGGACAAGGAGGGAGGGGCGGCGCCCCCCTCTCCTCTCTCCCTTCCTTCCCCCTCTCCTACTTGGACAAGGAAAGGGAGGGGAGTCCTACTCCCGGTAGGAGTAGGACTCCTCCTGCGCGCCTCCTACTAGGGCCGGCCGCACAACCCCCCTTGGATCCTTTATATATGGAGGCAAGAGGCACCCCATAGACACAAGTTGATCCACGCGATCATATTCTTAGCCGTGTGCGGTGCCCCCTTCCACCATAGTCCTCGATAATATTGTAGTGGTGCTTAGGCGAAGCCCTGCGACAGTAGTACATCAAGATCGTCACCATGCCGTCGTGCTGACGGAACTCTTCCCCTCTCGTTGCTATGCATCACCATGATCTTGCGTGTGCGTAGGAAATTTTTTGAAATTACTACATTCCCCAACAACAACATCATCACCAACTCAGGACCTGTTTGATTTGCAGGATTTTGAAAACGCATGAATAGGACACCGCAATATTACAAGTTTCAAACTGATATTACAAATGTTAGGAGTAATGTTGCACCTACGAAAAGGGAATTACTAGGAAGTTTACGTAAGAACTTTTGTTACTTCAGGTGGATGCAGCATTATCGTACAAACTAAAATCCACCGCCCTGACAAGTCACTAATGGGAAATAAGTTTTCGAGTCTCTGGCCACTTGATGTTTCAAAAACAAATTCAGCTTCTGCGGAGAAATGAGCTCCACTGTGTACCCGCGCGGGTGTGGCTGGGCACGAAGCATGAGACGTGCACGGTGCACCTATTCTCTTCTTGTATACGTACACCACCTACGTGGGGTTGTGTGAGAGAGATACAAACCTAGAGAGATATAGTGTGTGGGTTCTTGAGAGTTTTTTTGTCGGGGAGGTCAATCAAAAAATTTAACATATGCAATGTGTGTGAAATAGAGTCCTGGATATAACATATATAGAGGGGGTGATCCACGAGAAGAGAGTGGAGGTATCATCGGCTCGAGGTGTCCATAGAATCAAAGAGAGGGATGATGATGATGTGTGTGTGTGCGCGCGCACGATTGATAAAGAGTGCCATCGAATTTGTGTGTGCCCACATCAAAGATATAGAGTGGCTGGCCTACTGGAACGTGAGATGGGACATGTGCAGTTTGTCACTGTGGCATGGATACCTACCTGCAGCGCTCGACTATCGGTGTGTGGTGGGGGAAAGGGAGGCCCAATTAACTATAGAGGTACAATGGCTGGTATATGTGTGGAGGAGGAGAGAGGCCTACCTCATTTATTAAGGAGATCGATCTGCCTCATGTATTAAGGGAGATCGATCGGCATCCATGCATATGTGTAGGAGATGAATAAGGTTGGGAGAGAGACAGAGCTACAGTGTTAGAGGGGGTGGTAGTGGAGTTGCTTCTAACAAATGGTGGGATGGGCTTGCTAGACAAACGGAGGGCACGCCCGCTGTCGGTGTCAAAACCGGCGGATCTCGGGTAGGGGGTCCTGAACTGTGCATCTAAGGCGGATGGTAACAGGAGGCAGGGAACACGATGTTTTACCCAGGTTTGGGCCCTCTTGATGGAGGTAAAACCCTACGTCCTGCTTGATTTATTCTTGATGATATGAGTATTACAAGAGTTGATCTACCACGAGATCGGGGAGGCTAAACCCTAGAAGCTAGCCTATGGTATGATTGTATGTTGTCCTATGGACTAATACCCTCCGATTTATATAGACACCGGAAAGGGCTAGGGTTACACAAGGTCGGTTACAAAGGAGGAGATATCCATATCCGTACTGCCTAGCTTGCCTTCCATGCCAAGTAGAGTCCCATCTGGACACGAGACCAAGTCTTCAATCTTGTATCTTCATAGTCCAACAGTCCGGCCAAAGGATATAGTCCGGCTGTCCGGAGACCCCCTAATCCAGGACTCCCTCAGTAGCCCCTGAACCAGACTTCAATGACGATGAGTCCGGCGCGAAGTATTGTCTTCGGCATTGCAAGGCCGGTTCCTCCTCCAAACACACCATGGAAGAATTTGAATACAAGGATAGTGTCCGACCCTGCAAAATAAGTTCCACATGCCACCGTAGAGAGAATAATATTTCCACAAATCTAATCTGCTGACTTGTTTCCGCAACATGACATCATGCCATGGCTCGGTGATTATTCGAATTGTTTCCTTTAACTAGCCCCGCACATAACACGAGGCAGTTTTTTGACACGTCTCATCAAAGCAGAGATCATGTCCCCCTTATTACGGGATTCTCATCAATACAGGCGTGGGTAACCCAACCGTGCCATCGATTACGGCGCTTGGGGGATAAGCGAGTTTCACCAGGCTAGTGGGGGCGCATAGTTTCGGCCACCCTTATAAAGGGACAAGGTTTAACCTTTTTCTACCCACGCCTTCTTCCTCCTTGCTCATCCTCTCTTGCACACTCGAGCTCCAACGCCCAAGCCTTCATCCTTCCCCTCAACCTTCTCCAATCATGTCCGGAGCGGGAGGCAAATGGATGGCTTCCTCCATTACAGAGGGACACATCAAGAAGCTGCGCAGGGCCGGATACTTGGCCGCGAACATCGTGCACCGGCTGCCCACTGCAGGGCAGATCGTTCCTACCCCTGAACCTCACGAGAGGGTAGTCTTCCTCCACCACTTCCTTCGTGGACTGGGGTTTCCCCTCCATCCATTCATCCGTGGTCTCATGTTCTACTATGGGCTGGACTTCCATGATCTGGCCCCGAACTTCGTCCTCAACATTTCAGCGTTCATCATCGTGTGTGAGGCTTTCCTCCGCATCCGGCCCACTTTGGCCTATGGCTAAAGACTTTAATATCAAGCCGAAGGTGGTGGGTGGCCAACAAGCAGAATGCGGCGGAGCCATGGTGGGCAAAATGCCCAACGTTATATGGCTCGAAGGCTCCTTCGTGGAGACCATAAAGGGGTGGCAATCGGCGTGGTTCTACATCACCGAGCCGCGTGATGCCAACTAGGTGGCCACCCCCAAGTTTCGATCTGGAATCCCCACGCGGCTCACTTCCTGGAAAGAGAAGGGCCTGTCCTGGGGTCCTTAGGTGGAGCTGGACGGACTCCAGAAATGTATCCGGAATATGGCAGGCAAGAAGCTCAAGCTTGTCAACATAGTCCAGGTCATGCTCATCCGCCGGATCCTCCCGTGTCAACAACGGGATTTCAACTTGTGGGAGTTTGACCCGGCCCAGCACCAGACTCTGAGCGAGCTTTTCGACACAACGCACAAGGACGTCTGGAAGGTGCTGTTCAAAGGCGCCGAGGTCCCTCCCTCCCTCACCGAGGACCACGGGCTAAGCGTGAAGCGCCGAGCGCATTCGGTGAGTTCCATACATCCGGTAGGATATTTTATTTCTCCTAGCTTAATCATGCGCGGGGTCTGATCTCCATGCCTTTGATAGGACTGGGTGGAGACGTCGGGGTAGATTAACTGCCCGGCCCCTCTGCCCGAGGACACTGCGGATGCTCTCCTTACGGAGATGCTGACTCCGGCCCCTTATAAGGTGCCGGAGAAGACCAAGAAGGCCAAGGGAACCCTGAAAGAGTTCCCGACGCCAGGTGTTATCAAACTCATCGTCCGATAACTCTGCGACACACTCCTCCCCCGAAGACGAGGAGGAGGAAGAAGAAGATGCTCCCCCTTCAGTTGGGGGACACAAGAAAAGGAAGGCCGCCCCAACCGGGGGGGGGGGGTCGAAGGGTCCAAGAAGGGAAGGACTCTCCTTCCGGACTATTCCACCACCGCCGCCGAAGGCGAAGACGAGTGGCTGCTCAGGTCCAAGCCCCTGGTGAAGTCATAAGTATTCGGATGCCAGAATAACTCATAGCATACCTTTGTCGCACTGCCTCTCCTAACGCCGAATTATGACTATGCAGACCGCCGCGAGCCCGTATCGATGTATCGTCGGATGGCTCCCTGGGCTCGTCGGATATGGATAGCGATCCACTTCCGACCGCCACCTCCCCTTGCCCTACGGACAACGCCGAGGTATTGTCTCAAGAGGCACCGGGCCGAGGGGAGACAGTCCCGGAGGCGCCTCAAGGTGACCTTCCGGACTCCGAGAGCCGAGGGAGCAAGGCTCCCGAGAGCTCCGAGTTCGGCCCTCAGCCGGACACCGCGCCGGAACCCCTAGTGGTTCCGGACTCCGGCAGGCGGCCTCCTTCCAAAAGGGCAAAACGCCTGTGCCGGTGACCTCTATCCATCCAGAGGCACCGGACAATCTGCTTGGAGCGCTTCGCAGCGCTTCCATCGACGAAGAGCACCGCACTATTATGAGTGCGGTGGTCCAGAAGGTTCAGTCTGCCAAGAGCGGACTGACTGAAGCCTGTGCCAGCCTTCTAACAGGCTTTGAGGTAGGTTTATGAAATATAGGAAAAATATTACCGCATAGACAATAGCCCCTGATGCTCTATTCGGTGTTCAAAAAGAAAAGCCGAACATAGGATCAAATAATATCGCAGGAGTCTAATATAAGTATGTCTATATGCGTATGCAGGCTTCGCTGTTGGCCTCTGCCGCACTTACTGCGGAGGTCGCCGCACTGAAGGAGGACCTTAAAGGGTCCAAGGACGAGCTCGGCCTTGCCAAGAGGCAGCTCGAGGAGAACAAAGGTAAGTAGTACCTAGTCTATGGATATATATATAAAAAGAATGCGATTGCAAAATGACAGGATCATCGTAAATTTGCTAGGGGCCACGACCGAGGTGGCGACCCTGAAGCAAGCGCTATCCAAGGCCGAAAACGAAGCGGCCAAGGAGCGCATCGAGCGGGAAAGGCATGAGGCATGGGTGGGCGAGGTGTAGCAAGAGCTCCATGCTCTCGTGACAAAGCACGAGGCGTTGGAGCTTGACTTGAAGACGCGAGAGTCCGAGCTTGCCGCGGCCCTCGAGAGCGCAAAGAGTGCCAAGGCCGAAGCCCAAAAGGCCCTCCAGGAGATAGATGTGATGAAGAAGATAGCGGCGGGTAAGGCATTCTGTATGCAAAGCAAGCATGTGAAAGTGAATTACTTGTTACTTACCCGAATCCGGAGCTCTCCAGGAGCATTCGCAGATTTGCCCCGCAGCATGTCGGATGCCGCACAGTTTTACCAGGCCGAGGAGGGAAGCTCAACAGAGAAGCTGTTCTGGTCTCAGTATACTGGGACCGAACACCCGATGCCTCTGAGCGACCAGCTGAAGCAACTGGTCGAGCTGCACAAGGCGGCCGAACAGGCCATGAGGGGCTTTATAGTCCGGATGTGGCCTGGCGATGCCCTTCCCAATAGCTACTTCGGCCTGGTGAGGCGGCTTGTGGATGCCTGCCCACGGCTTGAAGTCATCAAGCGGTCCGTCTGCATCGAAGGTGCACGCCGGGCTTTCGCCCGTGTGAAGGTGCAATGGGCCAAGATGAACGCCGTGAAGCTGGTGAAGGAAGGGCCGCCGCAGGGCAAGGAGCATCGCCACCCCGAGATGTACTATGAGGGTGTCCTAAAGGGCGCTCGTCTCATAGAGAACGAGTGTACGAAAGATATAATATTTGAGTAAACTCACTCATGCAATCATGTATTTATGAATACTTGTTCATATGCACTATGCAACGCTTGTTTGAATTTAAAATATTACCTTCTGTTCGGTTGTTTATCAAATCTGAGAGATTACTAGTCGTCGGCTTCTGCCCCCACGCCACGAGTGCTGGGGTGTTCGGGATAAACCTGAGCACTCTTGTGCCCATTGTTGGGTCCTTCGAGGGAGGTGCTCAGCACAACGAACAAGGCAATCGGACTATAATGCGTTATCACTCTCACTTAGCCGTAGAATTCTATAATTTTAAATTTCGGCGAAGCCCCTAGTATTCGGAAGGCCGAATTCGGGGCGTGATACATGCCTTAAGCCGGACAGGGCCGGCTCCTCGCTCTAAGCGGCCTAAGTCTTTAAGGACTCGAAAACCTCTCGAACAGCGACCAATCTCTCACCTTATCATGACAATCAGTTTTAGCTTTCTCTACTGAGGTGCTTAGCCCAGCAGAACTGGGGCACAATCACAGTAGTTCTCCCAGTGCTACCTTAGCCGATATAGCGGAACGTAAGGTACCAAAACATGGGAGCCGGGCAAACCCAACTATTGACCCAAGACATGATTCGGAGCTGATGCATATAATGCTATAAGTTTGGGGTGCCGCACTGTCGAAAGTGTTCGGACTTCTCATGCTGTATTATGAGGTATGCTTAAGCCCCTAGCGTATTGGTCGTACCAGAGTGTACGGGTGCTAGATGTCATGAATGAACATATATATATAAGAATGCAATAATAGTCTTAATGCTATGCATTTTTTATTCAAAAAGGTGCGTTAAAGCAGAATGATACAAGTAGTGCGATAAGCAAAAAGTAGGACTGTTTGACATGTCCCTCCCAAGGGCAAGCTGAGGAATAGTATTAAAACAAATATTTCACTCGTTATCGTAATCCACCTGGGAGTTCCGAGGTGTAACGTAGCTTTCTGCCTCCTTGGTTGCTGCATCATGTGTTCGACAATCACGCTGCCGGACAGGGTTTCCGGAGATTAAAGTCCTGAAAGAAAAAAATAACAAAGCGGGAAGCCCCTAGTGTGGTTTAAGCCGCGACTTGGGGCGTGTCGCCGTTGTGCCCCCCTCCCCGCCTGTGCCCATGGTATTTTTAATGCGTAATTATGTACGCGTGGCACGGGTTTGTCGTTTGGCTGGGGCCGGGGTGGGGGCCGCATTGCTATGCAAGCTCGGGACGTGCCAGGCGGTCCGGTTGCCGATTACTCCGGGCGTGCTTGAAGTTGTCCGGGTCCTTAATCGCCGAACTAGTGGATTGCCTTAAGAGGCTGCTTTGCGCTTCTGATGCGAGGGTCGCAGTGTGCTCCTCCGTGCGGAGAGAGCGCTCTGTGTTTCCATTGACTGTGATGACCCCCCGAGGCCCTGGCATCTTGAGCTTGAGATATGCATAATGCGGTACCGCATTGAATCTTGCAAATGCGGTTCGCCCGAGCAGTGCATGGTAGCCACTGCGGAACGGGACTATGTCAAAGATTAACTCTTCGCTTCAGAAGTTATCCGGAGATCCGAAGACCACTTCCAGTGTGACTGAGCCTGTGCAATGGGCCTCTACACCTGTTATGACGCTTTAAAGGTCGTTTTAGTGGGTTTGATCCTTGAGGGGTCTATACCCATTTTGCGCACTGTGTCCTGATAAAGCAGGTTCAAGCTCCTGCCGCCGTCCATTAGGACTCCAGTGAGGTGAAATCCGTCAATGATTGGGTCTAAGACCAGTGTGGAGAATCCGCCATGACGGATGCTAGTGGGATGGTCCCTACGATCGAAGGTGATCGGACAGGAGGACCATGGGTTGAACTTGGGGGCGACTGGCTCCAACACATATACGTCCCTCAATGCACGCTTCCGCTCCCTCTTGGGGATGTGGGTTGCGTATATCATGTTCACCATCCGCACTTGTGGGGGGAACCTCTTCTGTCCTCCGGTGTTCGGCTGCCGGGGCTCCTCCGCATCATCGCTATGTGACCCCTTATCTTTGTTTTTGGCATTTAACTTGCCGGCCTGCTTGAACACCCAATAGTCCCTGTTGGTGTGGCTGGCTGGCTTGTCAGGGGTGCCGTGTATTTGACACGAGCGATCGAGTATACGGTCCAAACTGGACAGGCCCGGAGTGTTTCTTTTGAATGGCTTTTTCCGCTGACCGGGTTTAGAGCCTTTGAATTCGGCATTGACTGTCGTATCCTCGGTATTATCGCTGTTATTGCGGCGCTTATGCTTGTTGCGACGTGACCTGCCATTGCCGTCCTTGGTATCCGAAGTACCATGGTTCGTTGATATGTTATTACTGCGAGCCAGCCAGTTGTCTTCTCCCGCGCAAAAGCAGGTCATGAGTGTCATGAGGGCTGCCATAAATTTCGGCTTTTCCTGACCAAGGTGCCGGGCTAGCCACTCGTCGCGGATGTTGTGCTTGAAAGCTGCTAGGGCCTCTGCATCCGGACAACCGACAATTTGATTTTTCTTTGTTAGGAACCGTGTCCAGAATTTCCTGGCCGATTCCTCTGGCTGCTGGATTATGTGGCTCAAGTCATCGGCGTCTGGTGGTCATACATAAGTGCCCTGAAAGTTGTCGAGGAATGCGGCTTCCAGATCTTCCCAACAGCCAATGGACTCTGCTGGCAAGCTGTTGAGCCAATGCCGAGCTGGTCCTTTGAGTTTGAGTGGGAGGTATTTGATGGCGTGTAGGTCATCACCGCGGGCCATGTGAATGTGCAGGAGGAAATCCTCAATCCACACCGCAGGATCTGTTGTGTCGTCGTATGATTCTATATTTACGGGTTTGAAACCCTCTGGGATTTGATGATCCATTAGTTCATCTGTGAAGCATAAGGGGTGTGCGGCGCCTCTGTACTGGGCTATATCGTGCCGCAGCTCGAATGAGTCTTGTCCACTGTGTTCGGCCTGGCCGGACTTGCTTTTGCTATATCCGGCGTGACGATTATCGTCTCGCATAGTGGCGCGCCCTCTTGATCCGTAGATCGATCTTGCATGTTTTGCTTTGTCCTCCAATACGTCTCGCAGGTCTGGCGTATTTCCCCCTACCTTTTTATTTAAATGACGTCGGGGTGCTGTAACACCCTCGATGCGGCTATATCTCCCATGTGTCGAAGCACGACATAGAGGCATAACCGCATTGAAAGCAATATCGCAAGTGAGGTATAATCCTAAATGACTCAAAACATTTTTCTAGACTCAACAACGCCAACAATTCGATCAAGCAGGGAGATGAAAACCTACTCTCTGATAAATGGAAACCTACTCTCCGACTTAGAAGCAAAAAGAAACCTACTCTCCGATATATATAATCCTAAATGACTCAAAACATTTTTCTAGACTCAACAACACCAACAATTCGATCAAGCAGGGGGGCTCCTAAAGTCGGGGAAGGCTCTGAATACCAACTTGTAATGCCCTCGATGCGGCTATATCTCCCACGTGTCGAAGCACGACTTAGAGGCATAACCGCATTGAAAGCAATGTCGCAAGTGAGGTAATCTTCACACAACCCATGTAATACATAACGGAAAGAGATACATAGTTGGCTTACAATCGCCACATCACACAATACATGAGTAAAGCATTACATCATCCAGATACAATCAAGGTCCGACTACGTAACCAAAATAAAAGAAGACTACCCCAAATGCTACACAGATCCCCGATCGTCCCAACTGGGCTCCACTACTGATCAACTAAAAAACGGAACAACATAACGAACACGGTCTTCATCGAACACCTCCTTGAGCTCGGTTGCGTCACCTGCACGATTCATCGACACCTGCAAACTGGTTTTGGAAGTATCTATGATTCACGGGGACTCAGCAATCTCACACCCTCGCGATCAAGACTATTTAAGCTTATAGGAAGGGTAAAAGGTATGAGGTGGAGCTGCAACAAGTGACTAGCATATTTGGTGGCTAACATACGCAAATGAGAGCGAGAAGAGAAGGCAAAGACACGGTCGAACAACTATGATCAAGAAGTGATCCTAGAACAACCTACGTCAAACATAACTCCAACACCGTCTTCACTTCCCGGACTCCGCAGGAAAGAGGCCATCACGGCTACACACGCGGTTGATGCATTTTAATTAAGTTAAGTGTCATGTTCTCTACAACCGGACATTAACAAATTCGCATCTGCCCATAACCGCGGGCACGACTTTAGAAAGTTCATAACCCTGTAGGGGTGTCCCAACTTAGCCCATCACAAGCTCTCACCGTCAATGAAGGATATTCCTTATCCCAGGAAGACCCGATCAGGCTCGGAATCCCGGTTACAAGACATTTCGACAATGGTAAAACAAGACCAGCAAAGCCACCCAGATGTGCCGACAAATCCTGATAGGAGCTGCACATATCTCGTTCTCAGGGCACACCGGATGAGCCAGACGTCGGGTTGGCATAGACCCTGGTTGCCCAGGGGCGCCGGACATCGCTCAGGTTGGACCAACACTTAGAGAATCACTAGCCCGGGGGGGTTAAAATAAAGATGACCCTTGGGTTGGCCGACCCAAGGGAAAAAAGGCTAGGTGGCAAATGGTAGAACCAAGGTTGGGCTTTGCTGGAGGAGTTTTATTCAAGGCGAACTCTCAAGGGGTTCCCATTATAACCCAACCGTGTAAGGAACGCAAAATCAAGGAACATAACACCGGTATGACGGAAACTAGGGCGGCAAGAGTGGAACAAAACACCAGGCCTAAGGCCGAGCCTTCCACCCTTTACCAAGTATATAGATGCATTAATATAATAAGAGATATTGTGATATCCCAACAAATATCCATGTTACAACATGGAACAAACTCCATCTTCACCTGCAACTAACAACGCTATAAGAGGGGCTGAGCAAAGCGGTAACATAGCCAAACAACGGTTTGCTAGGACAAGGTGGGTTAGAGGTTTGGCATGACAATATGGGAGGCATGATATAGCAAGTGGTAGCTATCGAGGCATAGTCATAGCAAAAGAGCGAGCAACTAGCAAGCAAAGATAGAAGTGATTTCGAGGGTATGGTCATCTTGTCTGAGATCCCGCAAGGAAGAAGAACGAGTCCATGAAGAAGACAAACGGACGTAGTCAAACGGATCCTCACAAACGCGACGTTATCGGAACTAACCCGAAGAAACAACACCGGAAAGAAGCAAACAACATAGTAAACAACCATCACATAAACATGTCATGATGCACAACCAGGTATGATGCATGTCCGGTTTAATGAGGCATGGCAATATGGACAAACAATCCTACAAATTAAGTGGAGCTCAATATGCAACTCCGTTGCATATTGACGAAACACCACGTGACTTGTTTAGTTCTCTCTCGTTTAGGTATCCAACAAAATTAAATGTTGGTTAGCATGGCAAGAGGTGAATCAAAAGAAAACTACCTATCTAGGCAAGTTTAAATGAGGCCGGAACAACAAAACACAAATCCGGAAACTCCTCATGTGCATATATTAGGTTTGGTCCCGTTCTGCCCTAAACCATATTTTAGAGTTTCTAAACGTGCAAAGTGAAGTCACCATGTTAAACTAGGCATTTTTCTACCCCATTTACATATAAAGTTTATTAAATTCTGAGTTACGGTTAAATAGTTATGAATTAAAGCATTTTAGCATGGCAATAGGCAAATTAAAGCAAACATCATTTTAAGAATTTTAAACATGCAAGAAAGTTGCAAATTATTAAACTAGACAAAATTCTAAGCAAGTTTCATATATAAATCATTTTAATCCGATGCATGGTTTATGAGTTATTATATGCATGATCTGGAGGGACTTTTCTATAAAACTGCCAAACACTGGATAAATAGAAAATTCGACCCGAGGAAAAAAAACACTACATGGGCCGAATCCTGTTGGCCCAACAGGAAGAGGGGATCTAGAGAGGCTTCTTACATCGGGCCTTGGCCCAGCTGGTGGAGAGGGGAGGCCGGGAGGGCGCTGGCAGGCCGGCCCACTCGGGTACTGGATCGGTCGTGCCCCTGCCGATCCCACTGGATCGAGGCAGGGACGAGCATGGTCAACGGAGGCGTTCTCCTTGCTCGTTCATGAAGCAGAGGATGCAGGGGGACGGCGGCAAAGCAGCAGTGGAATTCGGCGGATCTGGGCGCGGGGATGGAGCTCCGGTGGACTTGGGCGGCGACGAGGTGCTGCTGTTATTCCTGGCGCTCCACGGGAAGACGCAGCGAGGAACTTGGCGGAGCGGCACGCCGGTGTGGGGCTTCAGCCGAGGGTGGAGCTGCTCCCGCGAGGCACAAGGAGGAGAAGCAGAGGAGGCCGCGGGCTCCTGGAGGTCTGCTGATGGGTCTCCGGCGACGAGCTGCCGGTGGTGGCGCAGGGTGGTTGAGGAGGCTGACGAGCTTGCTCCGAGATGAGACGGCCATGGCGGGCAAGCTCCTATTCTTCCTGAAGAAAGAGACAGAGACCACGGGGTGAGTAAGGGAGAAGAAGCAGGGGAAGAAGGAAAAGAGAAGGAGAGGTAGGGTGCGGTGTGGGGACGGCCTGGTCCTGGTGCTCGTCTCCGGCGACGAGGAGAAGCACGAGGTGATCGGGCGCCTCAAGCACACGATCGAGCAGGGAGGCGTTGCGGCTGGCTGATGATTGGATGGATGGATGGATCGGGAAGGTAGGGGAGGCCCTGATTCGAGCGACGAGGAAAACAAGGTGGACGAGGGGATCAGGGAGGATCCCGATATGGGATTTGGAAAGTGGCGGCGCGAGGGGGGAGGATGGGACAACCCTCCTTGATTTTAGGGTTAGACTAGTACATATATAGCATGTGGATATTTTGGTAGGGGCTACCTCGTCCCTCCAATCGTAATCGGGCGGTCGAGAAAAATATGTTAGGTCCAAATGAGAAAACGGAGACGTTTTGTAGATGTTTGGGGATGATCCGGATCCAACGGTGACGACTGCTCGGGTCGGGTCCGGGGAAGTTTCGGACGCGCATGAAAGATCTATGTACGGCACAAAGAGGGGTAGGCTGGGCTTAGGTGGACTGTGGAGAGTGGGTTGGTCTGAGAGAGGAGGGGAGAGATGCAGCCCGGCACGATTTTCGGAGACCGAAAACGTCCGACATTAGACCGGCTATAATGCCGCTATAGTTTAACGGTTGGGCTATCGAACAAACTCCGAATGCGATGAAGCTTGGTAGGCGGTCTACCTACACTATAATAAGACCGCACGCCAACTTTCAACCCATTCCGAGAACATTATCCGGCCACTTACAAAATAATATTTTGGACGTGCCGCGGGCGCGTGCGAGTGTGGTTGGGCTCAGAACGGACAACGAATGGAACTGGGGAAACCCGGACGGATGCAGGTTTTGAAAACATGATGATGCAATGCACATGATGACATGGCAAGATGCAACACGCAAGCAAATGACATGGCAATGTCGGCGAATAACTGGAAGACACCTGGCGCATCGGTCTCGGGGCGTTACAACACTCCACCACTACAAGAGGATCTCGTCCCGAGATCTAGGATGACACCGGAGGAAAACGAAAGAGGAAGAGAACATGTAAAACTAAGTTGCTTCTTTGACAAACGAGTGAAACCAAAGAACCTTGCGAGGTTGAACAAATTCGAGAAAAGAATACAACGAAGGTGAACATAGTTGAAACCTCCATTGGAGAAGAGGAACAAGGAACCTTACTAGACCCTTGCAGGTTGAAAGACATAAGAAAAGTGTTACAATGGACAATAGGTATATGCAAGCACTCCGATTGAAACGATATGTATAAGGAACGATAAGGATCAATTACGACAACACTCCGGATGGACATGGAAGGTAAAGAATATAAACTTTGCCAAACAAAAGCACTTGGATGAGACTCCGGTAAGAAGAGGAATGATAGAAATGACACTCCGGTTAAAACAAGATAGAGAAGGAAAAAGAATGATAAAATTTGGACGGCACTCCGACTGTAATGGAAAGAATAAGAATCATGAACTTGACAAGATGAGAAGATACTTGAATGAAAACATGACACTCCAGCTGAATGGATAAAGAAAGGAAAGAACATGCTCTTCACAATACAAGATGATGAGTGAAGAGAGCATCATCACAATGCCTCCAAAAGAAATGAAAGAATGCAATGAAAAGAACGGAGAAGAAAAACAACATGTTCTACCTCAAATGAATTTGAGAGAGCATCCTTAAAAAGAAGGATTGAACGGAGTTGTTGGGAAATCAACAACAAAAAGAACAGGCTTGTTGAGGGCTTATGGAAAACATCCCAAGAACTTGGGGTGAAAACCTGCCACAAACGAAAAGAATTGCTTGCTTGAGAGCGACGGAGAGATGAAAACATCTAAAAACTTGAGGTGAAATTCTGCCATAAATGGACACAATATATTGGATTGCTATCAACAAGGAGATGAGAAGCTTATTTCGCCGGGAGGATAAATGAAGTACTTGGGTCATTTATAAGCACCATAAGTAGCAACAATCCTTAGGGAAGGCTTTAGGTGAAATATAACCCAAGATAAATCCAATGATGAGATTGATGGATTTAAAATACCTCATTCTTAACAACATGTGAATCATGACACATGAGCTCAAATTATCAAGAATGACATAATACCACCTCAAATGATATGGTAGAAAGAATTGCACTTCGAAATGCAAGATGAAGAATACTTGGAGTATAGCTCGACGGATCATATCTTCGAGAGATATCTTGAAGAACAATTGAAGAATGAAAAGAATCCTTGATGAACCACCATGTAGCCTCCATGAAGAACTCCGGTAAACAAAAGGATAATGAAAAGAAAGAGAAGTTGAAAACACAAGGCGAAACCTTGTAAAGATTTAGATGGACCTTCGTGGTGACATACTTGAAAGAGCTTGGAACTACGGGAAAAGAAAAGATGAAACAAATGAAACCGAGAATTTGATGAACCTCCGGAATAAGGAATTAATCACTTGGATGGAACAAGAATAAGAATTATGTTATGCATATCCTTCACCAATTTAAATTGATGACAAGCAACGA
The DNA here is from genome assembly GCF_018294505.1 of Triticum aestivum. NCBI lineage: Eukaryota > Viridiplantae > Streptophyta > Magnoliopsida > Poales > Poaceae > Triticum > Triticum aestivum. The sequence continues at coordinate 246,869,688 of NC_057794.1, forward strand.
ATTTTTGCATACTACTTATTCTCGTTGGAAGGATTAAGATAGATGTAGTGCAAACTTGGGAAGGTCTTCAACGAACCACCGTTAGGATTTGAAAGAACGAACGAATTGATATGAACACAAAGGAAGAGAAATCTTGAACAAACCACCGTAGAATTGAAAAAGAATGTAGCAAAGGCACAATTCACCAGGAAGACTTGGAAAATGAAAGAAGATACTTGAGGGGATTTGATACAAGAGAACGAAGAGATCACGAGCTAATTAGAGAATACTTGAGCGATGCACCGGTAAGATTTAGAGAAAAAGAGCTGAAAGCTGAGAATGAATACTTCAGAGATGATGGGCTATGGAGAATCAAACTGAAAAGACCCTTGAATTGCTCCGGATGGGTGAAAATAATTGTCACAATCGAAAACAGTTATGAGAGGATGGCATCAAACTTGAACTACACATCTTGAAGAGAATGGAGCAAGATTTAAGAGAAACTCTTCTTCGGTCTTCAAAAGCAGAGAATGACGATGGGAAACACCACCAAGAATTGTTGAGGCACTCCAGAATGAAAATTAGAATATAAAGGTTGAATCAACAATGAAAGAATTTAAAAGATCTTGGAGGAATACATTTGACTGATGACAATTCATTCTTACGTCAAACTTTAGAAGATTTGAGAATAGCTCCGAGAAAATAGAAGAGTCCGGTAAGATCCTGGGAACAGTCCTGTGGGTTATGGGCCCACTCAAGAGAAACACAGTTGAAAAGATTGCTTGAAAAGAGAGATTGCACCGGTTGAATTAAATGGCTTGAATGAGATAACATCCTCAAAAGAACTTGAGTGAAATGAGAATGGAAACTTGAATCTTTTGAGATATCTTCGGCACTCCGGAACAATTGAATAGCGAGAAGTGGATGATTTAAGAGGTGCAACGACATGAGAAAGCATTTGAACCAAGGAAAAGATATGATCAACAAAGCTTGAATTGGATCCACCGGAGAAGAAAGAGAACGAAGAATGTTGAACTTGTAGAGCATCTTCACGAGAACCACCGGGTAAGATCATTGATTGAAAAGAATGAAGAGACTTCACATCCATAAAAGGGTACTTGATTAAGAAATCTGAATCCTTGAAGAAAAAGGGTGGGAGGGCGGGAAAAACAACGACAGCTTGGGACGAATGAAACAAACAACGTTGAGAAGAACTGATAATTGATCTTGCGAATGTTGACGTGATCGGATCCACTTGAAGAGAGACACACCGGTTGAACAAGATTGGCATGACAATCTCGATTATCATGAAGGATTGGTATTCACATCGGAGTATGAGAACAACACTTAGACAAGGTATGGAATCAACACTTGACATTGAAGCAACTCGAATACCACAACTGAAAACAAAATAAACAAAGGATTGGCTTGCAGAATAAGCTAGAACAAACATATGATAGAGATTCATCCGAAGTTTTCATGGTGGGGCCCACACGGGCTCGATCGTATAGCACCATCATGTACAAGGCAGTGCACATGACATACGAAGCGTCCCCGAGTCAGCATAGCCAATGACTCTTTAAGACGCAACGAGACCACTATATAACCAACCGTGGATAGGCAGACCACTAGACGTCGAACCCCAATTTCATATCATACCTCTATCAAAGATATCCTAAGAGCTACTTGAATTCCCACTTATAAACTCCCAAAACTTTCCCGGTTATGCAATCAGGTGTTGGGGATACAGGGGAAGCATAATATCTCACCCAAAACTAGCAAATCCTACATCCAGCTGTATCCATCCTTCAACACATAACCAAGAAACCTTCGGAAATTGTTTACCTCAACCTTCGAAAAGCATCTGTTATACGAGTTATGGCAATACTCCCGAACTCCCGCCCCAGTACTGGGTGGCGTCGAGGTTATCTCACCAACAACTGCATAAAAGAGATTTTCGATGTCGGCAAAACTTAGGTATTCCAGAACTGCAACGATAAAATTGTGATGAAAACACCTCGGAGTTCAACTCCCCGGGACACTGCCACAACCCCTAAATGTCAGGAGGCACCAAGAACAATGTTCTCGTCACAAAACCATCGGAACGATTCCAAGATACCCGCGTGATCCTAAATTTTTTTAGTGAAATTTGAGAAGAGAAGAGTCAAAACTCTACGTCAGGATGCCTCACCAGAGCGACGAAGGGACTGAGGAGTAAAAAGAAACCTACTCTCTGATATATATAATCCTAAATGACTCAAAACATTTTTCTAGACTCAACAACGCCAACAATTCGATCAAGCAGGGGGGGCTCCTAAAGTCGGGGAAGGCTCTGAATACCAACTTGTAACGCCCTCGATGCGGCTATATCTCCCACGTGTCGAAGCACGACTTAGAGGCATAACCGCATTGAAGGCAATGTCGCAAGTGAGGTAATCTTCACACAACCCATGTAATACATAAGGGAAAGAGATACATAGTTGGCTTACAATCGCCACGTCACACAATACATGAGTAAAGCATTACATCATCTAGATACAATCAAGGTCTGACTACGGAACCAAAATAAAAGAAGACTACCCCAAATGGTACACAGATCCCCGATCGTCCCAACTGGGCTCCACTACTGATCAACTGAAAAACAGAACAACATAACGAACACGGTCTTCATCGACCTCCTCCTTGAGCTCAGTTGCATCACCTGCACGGTTTCATCGGCACCTGCAAACTGGTTTTGGAAGTATCTGTGAGTCATGGGGACTCAGCAATCTCACACCCTCGCGATCAAGACTATTTAAGCTTATAGGAAGGGTAAAAGGTATGAGGTGGAGCTGCAGCAAGCGACAAGCATATTTGGTGGCTAACATACGCAAATGAGAGTGAGAAGAGAAGGCAAAGGCATGGTCGAACAACTATGATCAAGAAGTGATCCTAGAACAACCTACGTCAAACATAACTCCAACACCGTGTTCACTTCCCGGACTCCGCCGGAAAGAGACCATCACGGCTACACACGCGGTTGATGCATTTTAATTAAGTTAAGTGTCAAGTTCTCTACAACCGGACATTAACAAATTCCCATCTGCCCATAACCGCGGGCACTGCTTTAGAAAGTTCATAACCCTGCAGGGGTGTCCCAACTTAGCCCATCACAAGCTCTCACGGTCAACGAAGGATATTCCTTCTCCCAGGAAGACCCGATCAGGCTCGGAATCCCGGTTACAAGACATTTCGACAATGGTAAAACAAGACCAGCAAAGCCACCCAGATGTGCCGACAAATCCCGATAGGAGCTGCACATATCTCGTTCTCAGGGCACACCGGATGAGCCATACATTGGGTTGGCATAGACCCTGGTTGCCCAGGGGCGCCGGACATCACTCGGGTTGGACCAACACTTAGAGAAGCACTGGCCCGGGGGGGTTAAAATAAAGATGACCCTTGGGTTGGCCGAACCAAGGGAAAAAAGGCTAGGTGGCAACTGGTAAAACCAAGGTTGGACCTTGCTGGAGGAGTTTTATTCAAGGCGAACTATCTGGGGGTTCCCATTATAACCCAACCACGTAAGGAACGCAAAATCAAGGAACATAACACCGGTATGACGGAAACTAGGGCTGCAAGAGTGGAACAAAACACCAGGCATAAGGCCGAGCCTTCCACCCTTTACCAAGTATATAGATGCATTAATATAATAAGAGATATTGTGATATCCCAACAAATATCCGTGTTCCAACATGGAACAAACTCCATCTTCACCTGCAACTAACAACGCTATAAGAGGGGCCGAGCAAAGCGGACACATAGCCAAACAACGGTTTGCTAGGACAATGTGGGTTAGAGGTTTGGCATGACAATGTGGGAGGCATGATATAGCAAGTGGTAGGTATCGAGGCATAGGCATAGCAAAAGAGCGAGCAACTAGAAAGCAAAGATAGAAGTGATTTCGAGGGTATGGTCATCTTGCCTGAGATCCCGCAAGGAAGAAGAACGAGTCCATGAAGAAGACAAACGGACGTAGTCGAACGGATCCTCACAAACGCGATGTTATCGGAACTAACCCGAAGAAACAACACCGGAAAGAAGCAAACAACATAGTAAACAACCATCACATAAACATGTCATGATGCACAACCAAGTATGATGCATGTCCGGTTTAATGAGGCATTGCAATATGGACAAACAATTCTACAAATTAAGTGGAGCTCAATATGCAACTCCGTTGCATATTGACGAAACACCACATGACTTGTTTAGTTCTCTCTCGTTTAGGTACCCAACAAAATTAAATGTTGGTTAGCATGGCAAGAGGTGAAGCAAAAGAAAACTACCTATCTAGGCAAGTTTAAATGAGGCCGGAACAACAAACAACAAATCCGGAAACTCCTCATGTGCATATATTAGGTTTGGTCCTGTTCTACCCTAAACCATATTTTAGAGTTGTTAAACATGCAAAGTAAAGTCACCATGTTAAACTAGGCATTTTTCTACCCCATTTACATATAAAGTTTATTAAATTCCGAGTTATGGTTACATAGTTATGAATTAAAGCATTTTAGCATGGCAATAGCAAAATTAAAAGAAACATCATTTTAAGCATTTTAAACATGCATGAAAGTTGCAAATTATTAAACTAGACAAAATTCTAAGCAAGTTTCATATATAAATCATTTTAATCCGATGCATGGTTTATGAGTTATTATATGCATGATCTAGAGGGACTTTTCTGTAAAACTGCCAAACACTGGATAAATAGAAAATTCGACCCGATGAAAAAAACAATACATGGGCCGAATCCCGTTGGCCCAACAGGAAGATGGGATCTGTAGAGGCTGCTCACATTGGGCCTTGGCCCAGCTGGTGGAGAGGGGAGGCCGGCAGGGCGCTGGCAGGCCGGCCCACTCGGGTACTGGATCGGTCGTGCCCCTGCCGATCCCACTGGATCGAGGCAGGGACGAGCACGGTTAACAGAGGCGTTCTCCTCGCTCGTTCATGAAGTAGAGGACGCAGGGGGACGGTGTTAAAGCAGCAGCGGAGGGCGGCGGAATCCGGCGGATTTGGGCGCGGGGATGGAGCTCCGGTGGACTTGGGCGGCGACAAGATGTTGCAGTTATTCCTGTTGCTCCACGGGAAGACGCAACGAGGAACTTGGCGGAGTGGCATGCCGGTGTGGGGCTTCAGCCGAGGGTGGAGCTGCTCCCGCGAGGCACAAGGAGGACAAGCAGAGGAGGCCGCGGGCTCCTGGAGGTCTGCTGATGGGTCTCCAGCGACGAGCTGCCGGTGATGGCACAGGGTGGTTGAGGAGGCTGACGAGCTTGCTCCAGGATGAGATGGCCATGGCGGGCAAGCTCTTGTTCTCCCTGAAGAAAGAGAGAGAGACCACGGGGTGAGGAAGGGAGAAGAAGCAGGGGAAGAAGGAAAAGAGAAGGAGAGGCAGGGTGCGGTGCGGGGACGGCCTGGTCCTGGTGCTCGTCTCCGGCGACGAGGAGACGCATGAGGTGCTCGGGCGCCTCAAGCACACGATCGAGCAGGGAGGCGCTGTGGTTGGCTGATGGTTGGTTGGATGGATGGATCGGGAAGGCAGAGGAGGCCCTGATTCGAGCGACGGGGAAAACAAGGTGGACGAGGGGATCAGGGAGGATCCTGATATGGGATTTGGAAAGTGGCGGCGCGAGGGGGAAGGATGGGACAACCCTCCTTGATTTTAGGGTTAGACTAGTACATATATAGCATGTGGATATTTGGGTAGGGGCTACCTCGTCCCTCCGATCGTAATCGGGCGGTCGAGAAAAATATGTTAGAAAGTCCAAATGAGAAAACGGAGACGTTTTGTAGATGTTTCGGGATGATCCGGATCCAACGGTGACGACTGCCCGGGTCAGGTCCGGGGAAGTTTCGGACGCGCACGAGAGATCTATGCACGGCGCAAAGAGGGGTAGGCTGGGCCTAGGTGGACTGTGGAGAGCGGTTTGGTCTGATAGAGGAGGGGAGAGATGCAACCCGGCACGATTTCCAGAGACCGAAAATGTCCGACGTTAGACCGGCTATAATGCCGCTATAGTTTAACGGTTGGCCTATTGAACGAACTCCGAATGCGATGAAGCTTGGCAGGCGGTCCACCTACACTATAATAAGACCGCACGCGAACTTTCAACCCATTCCGAGAACATTATCCGGTCACTTATAAAATAATATTTCAGACGTGCCGCGGGCGTGTGCGAGTGTGGTTGGGCTCAGAACGGACAAGGACGAAACTGGGGAAACCCGGACGGATGCAGGTTTTGAAAACATGATGATGCAATCCACATGATGACATGGCAAGATGCAACACGCAAGCAAATGACATGGCAACATCGGCGAATAACTCGAAGACACCTGGCGCATCGGTCTCGGGGCGTTACAGGTGAGGGCTGAGCTTTTGGCTGGAATATCTCTCTGTCACGGCCACGAGGTGGCCGATCAGCCGTGTCATATGCCGGGGATGTAGGTTTCGGTGCTTCCTCCTCTAGTCGGGGTAGCAACCTGCACTTTGGGTAACTCTTGGAGGGGCGTTCGAGTTTATACTCCTCGGCCGCCAGGACTTCAGTCCATCTGTCAGCTAGCAGATCTTGATCAGCTTGAAGCTGCTGCTGCTTTTTCTTAAGGCTATTTGTCGTGGCTATCAGCCTGTGCTTGAAGCGCTCTTGTTCAACGGGATCCTCTGGCACGGCGAATTCTTCGTCACCGAGGCTTGCCTCATCTTCGGAGGGAGGCATGTAATTATCACCCTCCAGCTCTCCATCTGCCGCTTTCTCAGGAGAGCTGGCTCCTCCATCCTCCTTCTCTAAATCTTGCTGGAGGGGATTGTTGTTGTCTTCGGCACTGTCCGGAGTGTTATTATCTCCGGTGCCGGTATCACCACTTTTGCCTTGGCGGGACTTAGAGCGGCGCCGCTGACGCCGGCGCTTGGGTTGCTTCTTGGAGGGGTCATCCTCCATTGTCTCGTTGCCATTGCCTTCTGTGGGTGTGTCCACCATGTATATATCGTATGACGAGGTGGTTGTCCAGTGCCCTGTGGGTAGTGATTCCTCTTCGACTCTCGTATCGTCGTCCATATCATCGATGTCTTCGGAGTCGAAGTCGAGCATGTCGGTTAAGTCATCGACAGTGGCTACTAAGTGGGTGGTGGGTGGGCGGCGAATTTCTTCGTCATCCGCATCCCAATCCTGCCAAACATAGTTCGGCCAGGACTCTCCTGACAAGAAGAGAGACTTTAATGAGTTCAGTATGTCACCAAAAGGCGAGTGTTGAAAGATATCCGCGGAGGTGAACTCCATGATCGGCGCCCAGTTGGGTTCAACGGGCACGGGCGCAGGCGGTTCGGAGTCCGTGGTCGGAGAAGGATCCGGCAGTTTGCCAACACGGCTCTCGTGAAGGGTAAGGTCGATATTCGGCTCGATCGCCGCTGAGGGTGCGGCCTACATGACGGGGTCCATCCACCCATCCATGGATGGCGCAACTGGCTCCGAATTGAGGCTCGGAGCGGTTGCCGGTGCGATCTCCTGAATACAGCCCGATGATAGAGCTAAATCGTACTCATCGTGACCGCGCGGCACACAAGGCAGGGGCTCGAATCCGTCGAAGATCAAGTCTCCGCGGATGTCGGTCATGTAGTTTAGGCTTCCAAACCTGACCTGATGGCCAGGGGCATAACTTTCGATCTGCTCCAGATGGCCAAGCGAGTTAGCCCGCAGTGCGAAGCCACCAAACACAAAGATCTGTCCGGGGAGAAAAGTCTCACCCTGGACTGTGTCGCTATCGATGATCGTAGGAGCCATCAAGCCTAACGGCGATGACACAGAGGAACTCTCAATGAAAGCACTAATGTCGGTGTCAAAACCAGCGGATCTCGGGTAGGGGGTCCCGAACTGTGTGTCTAAGGAGGATGGTAACAGGAGGCAGGGAACACGATGTTTTACCCAGGTTCGGGCCCTCTTGATGGAGGTAAAACCCTACGTCCTGCTTGATTTATTCTTGATGATATGAGTATTACAAGAGTTGATCTACCATGAGATCGGGGAGGCTAAACCCTAGAAGCTAGCTTATGGTCTGATTGTATGTTGTCCTACGGACTAATACCCTCCGGTCTATATAGACACCGGAAAGGGCTAGGGTTACACAAGGTCGGTTACAAAGGAGGAGATATCCATATCCGTACTGCCTAGCTTGCCTTCCACGCCAAGTAGAGTCCCATCCGAATACGAGACGAAGTCTTCAATCTTGTATCTTCATAGTCCAACAGTCCAGCCAAAGGATATAGTCCGGCTGTCCGGAGACCCCCTAATCCAGGACTCCCTCACCCGCAATATCAATAAGAGAGGAGATGGTTGCTTGTTGTCTGTGCACGTGCGTGCGAGAGACGGGTCGGGAGGCATGCACGAATGATGAGGGGGGACGATGTGGCTGTGGTAAGCAGACGTAACTACATAGGAAGATCAATCGCCCTTTGTAAGAGAAAGGAGAGACATAACTTGTGAGGTACGTCGATCGATGGGGGGTAGTTAAAGTCGATCTAGGTATATGTTGGGAGATCGATCGGTATACATGCATGTGTGTGTTAGAAGCAAATGAGGCACGAGGAGAAGGATAGAGAGAGAGGGATGCATGTAGGAGGTGGTACGAGAGGCATACTATATCAAGGGGGAGGAGTGTGCGAGTACGAGAACGATGAAAAGAGTGGTGGGAGTGAGGCATGGACGGTGACAAGAGAAGAGGGGAAGCTTGTGTTTGTGCTAGGCACACCTGGCTAGAGAGGCATATTGATCAATGTGTGCCGTAAATAAGGAGCTGGGGGGCCTACACACACCATGGGTGAACGACCTAAAGTGAAAAGACGAAGTTGCGCGATGGAGCTAGAGAATGCTGAGGGAGGGTGAGAGGGATGCGGGCGTGTGCATGCACAAGAGAAAGTTAGTGCTAGCTACAAAGATAAGAGGGTTGTGTGGGTGTAAAAGACGAATAGAGATCATATATACTTCATTATAAAAAGCGAATTCAGATATTTGAAGAATTTATCATAGTGTTTCAAACCGACAGATGTGTGAATATATATAACGGTGATACACATGGTGTGGTTATGAACATGGTATACTACATTTAATATATTTTATCTCTACTCTTATAAAAAAACGGAGTTGTTGATGATGGTGTGCCTGCCATCCTGCATTATAGGCCATCTGATTTATATCTAGCGGATATCAAGGAAACTATGATGGTTTAAGTTGGCAACAATCATGATTGTGGATTCTTATTGAAATAGAGAAACGAATTCAAATTTAGTTCAAATTGCAGCGGTAGTATAGACATTTGGAATGCACTAAAATGTTGGTATGAGTAGGTTACATGCATTATACAACAAGCAAAAAAAATTAATCGGACATAACATGGACTCATACTCCCTCCTTCCATCTATATAGGGCGTAATGAGATTTTTAAAACCGCCTTTGACTATTGACAAGATAAATAGTACATGACATGCACAATGTGAAAATTATATCATTGAAAGAACCTTTCACAGACGAATTTAAAGGTGTGCTTTGTGTAAGTTGCATGTCATATATCATTGCTCTAATATTTGGTCAAAGTTAGCATCGAAAAACGCATTAGGCCCTATATAGATGGAAGGAGGGAGTAGCTTTGAATAGCATTTGTATAGTAAAATGGGGCAAGACTCTCTCTTTGTGTGGTGTGAATAGTTTTATTTTTTTCGTTTTCTTTTTGGTTGAGGGAAGTGTGAATTGATTTGGTACGTACAAGTACAATATTACTACACGTTAGGCTTGTCCCTAAAATTCAACCCGCATCTTGTTATATCCCGAAAATTTAGATATCGTGCTCCCAAAACTGGCGCCTTCACAACCCGCGCCTTGCTATCCCGAAATTACAACGCGCGTGAAAACTCCCTCCAGCTGCCAAATCCCGACACACGAAATCCCCCTTCTAACCCTGAGCCGAAAGGGCCGCTAGTTCAATGGTGGGGGGTACTTTTGTAACACACCCTACATTTTGGACAAGCGCGTTCCTAAGTCATGCTTCACCCCCTCCCATCGCCCCCTTTTCGCCATTCAAAATCCCAGGCCACCATAACCACTCCGCTCCAGCCGCGAAACCCCACCCTCCTCCGTCTGCCACGTCACCGCTGCCCAGCCGAAGCCTCTTCCCCGACGACGTCGCCCACCGTAACAGCTCGACGTCCCTCGTCCACCTACCCGGATGAGGATCCGTCGTCCATCTCGCCGTCCCGTCGTTTCAGCCACCCCATCCTCCACCTCCAAGGAGCTGCTCCGTCGATCACCTCGTCTATCGCGGCTGCTCCATCCCCACAGAGCCGCCTTAACCTGCTCCACCGGAACCGCAGCATCCTCACCGACTCCTCAGACGAAGCCGAGGCCTACTCGGCGCCACCAAAGAGGTTGTACACTCATCTCATCGCACCTTCTCCTTAACTCGACCTCCCGGCGCCGACGGTGCTCCATCCCGCACCCCCATGGAGCGGCTACCTTGAAGCCGATGCCGCGGGCGACATCTCCATGGCGGCTCTCCCCTAGTGCGAGGCCCCTTCGGCAGCGGCGTCCATACCAGCCGGATCTGCTGCTGCTGCTCCGGCTCTCGCTTGATCGCTCGCTCGCCCAGCTGCTGCTGATGCTGCTCTCCCCTCGCTCGTGCTGCTGCTCTGCTCCAATTAAGCCACACTTCAGTCGACTGAATCGACTTTTGGGTCAGTCGATTTTCAGGGGTTGGGGGGCTCACCAGAGTTAAGGAAGAACCACCTGCAACGGGAACGGGGGCTTGCCAGAGAGGTGCCCCACTATCTATCTTAGGGTTCAGGGTGGGGGCGGGGGCCTAGAGGGCTGGCCGGGGCGGCGGTGGCGAGTTGTTTCGGGGTGGTGAGGTGGCGCTGGGGCCGGCGGTTCGGCCGGTGGTGGCTTGCGGCTCAGCGGGGGTGCATGTTGAAGATGAATTGCAGGCCCTCCCTAAACTACATGTCAAGTGCCTCTCTGCTACCATTCCGTTCAGTTTCGACAGTAGCATTCAGATTCCACAGTAAATTTCAGTTTCGACAGTTAAGTTCAGAGTCAATAGTTTTTACCTCATCTATTGTAGTCAGGTGGTTTTGGTGATGTTAATTTTACATCATCTATTGGAGATGCTATTAGACTCCCACTTGAGATTGACGATGTTTGTCTTGTGCTGCTTCAGCCTTGACATCTTACGGCTCACCGGAGCTGCTCCAACGACAGAACGATCCATCACAACAGAGCAGTGCCCTGGACGCCGTAAACAGATTCCTCAGATCTTCCTCCACACCTCCGACAGCCACCTCTGCCTCAACTGCTTCAGCGACCAACCCAATGATGCTGAGGTCGACACGGCTACGGCAAAGAGGTTGTACACTTGTTGCATCACTTATTATTATACATTCACGTCGATCCATTAGGGCTATTTTGGTTCAACAGAAAAACATCGATCCACTAGTTGTTACCATCACTCTAAATTTCTGCATGCTCTCTTACATAATCTCACCATATTTTTTTCGTATGCATGTCAGATATTGTACACAGTCATGCTGAACATGTAGAGAAAAAGAGAAGAGTTTTGCACGGCAATACAATGTCATGCAGACATCACTCCATGGTGGGTTCAATGGCAAACCCTCCCCACCCCTCTCCAGATTGTAATCCATAGGAAGATATCTGTTCTGAGGCGGATTCATACGCCGCTGACCATTCCTATTTACCCCGCAAGGTGTTTGCTCTACCTTGGCATGATGATGTTAGTCATATCATGCATATATTGCCTTGCAGTGCCTACTTTTGACATCATATATGTCATCTGCTTAGTTTAGACATGTTCTGTAATGCCACCTGTTTAGTTTCTATATCATATATGGGAATTATGCAGTCTCATGTCTTTTAGCCAGCCATAATATATGTGAAATGTGCAATGTCATCCTGTTTAACCAGGCATCATATATTTGAATGATATCTTGCCCATCCTTTTCTTCATTACATTTCCATTTGTCGACAATGTTTGTACATTAAACTACTCTTCCTGTGAATCAGCCATTTGGGTGGGAGATGGAAAAATCTGGAGTGAAAACAAGGCCTTCAGAGCAGACAGTGCTACCTGTCGAAGCAGATCTCTTGTTGGGTCCCGATAGCTCCTCAGAGATGGATTCAGAGACAGATGACCAATCCTATTCCCCCACTGAGGTGTATGCTCTAACTTGGCACGGTTATACTGCTCATATCATGCATACGGTGTCCTGGATTGCATAGTTTAGGCATCATATACACAATATTCAACACCATGTTCTTAGTTCAGACATCATATCGAATGCCCTAGGTGATGCATATAAATCACATATGTGAATTAAATGATGCGATCTTGATTACTTAGATAACATGTAGGTGAATTATGTCATGCGATCCTATTTAGTTATTCATCATATCTTTGAATTATGTTATGCTATGCTATCCAGTTTAGATAGACATCATATATGTGAAATTATGTCATGCTATCCATTTTAGTTAAACAATATACATGTCAACTATTTCATGCCCTCTTTTTTCCACACTATCTATTGCATCTGTCTCTCATACAATGTCTGTACATTCAACTATGTTTCCTGTTTATCAGCCATTTGAATTGGAGCGGGTGATGCCAGTATCTAGCGGACTAAAAACACGGTCTTCAAATAAAACAGTGCTACCTCTTGGTGGAAATAGCACCCCGGTTGTACTTGCACAAGAACCAGCCCTACCACACATAACCCAAACTCTCGCAGATTGTACCCCTACTACGATGGACAGAGAACCAGCTTCACCCAATCTAACCCCAACCCCAGCCGATAGTAACCCAGTTCCTGTTGACACAGCACCATCTCCATCACAGAGCTCCCAAACAAGAGCAGTTAGTAAGGCAGCTCCAGTGCCCAAAGGGTCAGTACTATCACGGCGAACTCCAACTCCATCAGTTAGTACGCCTATTCCTGTGGAGGAAGCACAACCAGCTAGTCGTAGTTTAGCATCTATCGCATTTGATGTTGTTAAATCGTATGTGTGTTTCTTCCCATCTTGGAAATATTATATTGAAGATGGAGGAAAATGCCAGTTGCATGTGTTTGTCCAGGAGTTATGTGTAAGTAATGTTATTCATGGCAATTACTTTGCTTCGTCCCATACATCCTACCTCCATGATGGTTATAATACAATAAATTTTCCCATTTTTCTCTATAGAGAAGGACCGATTTGGAAACTCAGGATGAGGTAACCTGTGCTAATACCTCTGCTATCTTCAAGAAGCTTGGTGGCAGTATCGGAATTACCTAAAGAAAACGTACTTCACCGGCAAAGAAACTCATCAAATTCCCTTACGTTCTCCTGAGACACATTTACTGGACGATGACTGGGAACGCCTTGTTCTGTACTGGTCCCGAACCAAGAATGTGGTAAGGTCTATGAGCTCATTTTCTATTTTTAAGTATTACATTCTTGCATCTTACTGTACTCTGTTCATGTAGAACAAGTGCCTAAACCTGAAGAACAACTGTTCTAATTTAAGATGCCATTGCTACCATAGGACATAGATATATGTTTGTTTGATGCTTTTATTATGTACTAGTACTTGGCATTAGAAGACTTGGTAGTTTAATCTTGTCCACCTTACTAATGAACTGGTTCACCGAAATGAGTTTCATATACTAGTACATGCTAAACTTGTTATGTGTCTGCTTGTTTCTTATTTTAGAATGTTGATAGAATATTGGGGAAGAGTGCCTTATTAAGCAACGGTAAAGGAAGTAATGCAGATAAGGTTCAGGATAGTGACACATCCTGTCTTGGTTTAGTGTTGGAGTTACTGGCCACTACCGCTTGCACAAGCTATTCAAACTCACTGTCTGAATCAGTTCGGTTTCTTGAGTCTCAACTACAAGCTGAAAGACATCGATCAGCTATGCTGCGACAAGAAGCGGAAGGACTGCGGAAGTCCCTGGAGCATTCAGATGCATACTTCCTGGTGCAACAGCAAGCGTTGGAGGATTTTAGCGCCAAACAGGACAAAGCTAATCAGCTTGCTAAGCTTATTGCCAGCATGGTGGATACCCAGGATAACATTTCTTGAGCTCTTCTGAAGTTATTTCAGTTATGCTCTTGTTTTGCTGCCACGTTTATTTGCACTGGTGGCCAATTTTGATGGCCAGTGTATATGATATGCTGCTTTGTTCCCTATATTTGCACTGGTGGCGAACTTTGATGCCCAGTGGATGTAATATGTGTAATAGCCGTGATAGCCTAGCGTTAGTTGCTTGCTTATTTATTTCCTTGTGGTCTTGTTTATTTGTTTGCTTGTAGTCATTGCAGTTCTTTTTCCACGTTTAACTAGTGGCTGCAATAACCTATTTTTTAAAACTAGGCCACAATAACCATGGGCTAATATTTACTGTAGTGACACTGGGCCTCCTACGGGCCGTAGAAATAGTGGGCCTTCTACAGGCCGTAGAAACAGTAGGCCTTCTACGGGCCGTAGAAACAATGGGCCTTCTACGGGTCGTATCATCAATGGGCCTTATACGGGTCGTATGATCGATTGGCCAAACATGGGCCAATAACAGGCCGCATTATGGCCGTAAACGGGCTAGAGTTGGAATCGTCCGTTCATGGTTGACCGTAACGGGCCATCATTAATAGGCCGTATTTGATGACGCTATGAAAATGGCCCAACATATTAACGGACCACAAATGGGCCGACTATAACCACGGGCTGAATTTGGCCCACAATCAGAAAATGACAGTAACGGGCCGTAAGTAAACGAATGCTGGAAATGAGCCCAAGAATAAATGGGCTCTGAGAAGGCCGAAAGATAACATGGGTTGGAAACAGCCCAACGGAATAACGGGTCGTTAATGGGTATAAAGTGATACACTGTTCATTACGGGCCAGTTTCACCACGGGCCGTTAATGGGTGTAAAGTGATACACTATTCATTACGGGCCAGTTTCACCACGGGCCATTAATAGGCCAAGAGTTACATAGGGCCTCATATGGGCCGAAAGACGTCATGGGTCATACATGGGCCAGAAGTGAAAACGGGCTGGAATCATATTGGATGGCCCAGATGACGCTACTGAGCCTAATTCGGATAGGGCGTAACGGGCCTTGGGTTAGCGGGCTGTAAATGGGCTATATGCAAACATGCCATTAACAGGCTTTCCATGGGCCGGGCCGCCACCTTTTGACCAAGTCAAACGGGCCGGCCTTTTCACAGGAATGGGCCTCTGTTGGGCCGTGCCACGTGTCGACGTATCATAGGCGCCTATCTAACCCACTGACGAGCCGACACGTGTTTCGTCCGGCCAATAAGAATTTTACACGTGGAAATTTCCCATTGGTCGGGGCTGTTAACGGGTTATCGGATCCAAAACCTGACCCGATAGCTTAACGGCGTTCCGTTATGGTGGATACCACGTGTCGGTCACCCTTGACGAAAGAACTTTTGTGACGCGTGATTTATCGTCATGGAAGTGGACACTTCCATGATGATAATTTTGGTAATGTCATGGAACACTTCTACGACAGCACATGTATGACTATCTTGATTCTGTCATAAATTTGTCATGGATGTACATGCATGACAAAAAACGCGACCTACTGTGACAAACACGTATCATCACGGAAGTGTATTTTTTTGCAGTGTGATGCTCTCTTTATGTTTCAATTCTTATCTTTTATGTGAGCATCATTGAAATCATCATGCGTAGCTAGAAAGGCATTAAAGAAAAGTGCTTATGGGGAGACAACCCAATATTTACCCCTACTGTTTTTGTGTGTCCGCATGATTAAGCTACTGTAGTAATCATGTTTTATAGCTTTTGTTTCAATAAACTGCCAAGTAGAGCCTTTGGGGTGATCTATGGTGATAGTTGATTTGATCTTGCTGAAAAACAGAAACTTTTGCGCTCAGGAAAACAATTCTCATTTTAACAAAAGCGTGATAAAATACTGATTTTTTGGAGAAGATTAATGAACAAATTGCTCAAGTTGTCCTAATTTTTCAGAATTTTTGGAGTTATATAAGTATTCGAGAGCTACAGATTACTACAGACAGTCCTGTTTTTGACAGATTCTGTTTTCAATGCACAGTTTGCTTGTTTTCTAGTTTCTATGGCTTATATTGCTTAATATAAAATTTAGAAATGATAGGGCACAGTAGGCATCATGTGAGAAAAATTATGAATATTGTCTTGACAGTACCTAAGTGGTGAATTGCTTTCTTATACTAACGGAGCTTACGAGTTTTCTGTTAAGTTTTGTGTTGTGAAGTTTTCAAGTTTCGGGTAAAGATTCGATGGACTATGGAATAAGGTGTGGCAAGAGCCTAAGCTTGGGTATGCCCAAGGAACCCCAAGGTAATATTCAAGGACAAACAAGCATCTAAGATTGGGGATGCCCCAGATGGCATCCCCTCTTTCGTCTTTGTTTATCGGTAACTTTACTTGAGGCTATATTTTTATTCATCACATGATATGAGTTTTGCTTGGAGCGTCATTTTTTTTTATTAGGATTTTCTTGATGTTAGTTAGAGTAATGTTTTGGATCTTTTAGTTCAATAAAAAGGTCAAGTATAGTCTTTACCATGCTTATTTTTCAAGTCTATATGTTGCTGTTTTAAAAGAAAGTTTGCTGTTATGTTTTGAATATTTGTGAATAGACAGAACATGATAAAATATTGAAATTTTTACACAATGAGTAAAAATAAATTATATATAGTGTGGTAATTTTTCAGAATTTGTGGAGTTAAAGAAGTATGATTCCCCTTGCATTCTTTACAGACTATCCTTGTCGGGGGGTGCTGATTCCACCAACACCTATGGGGACAGGGCCCCTTTCGGTTCGGTGGGGGGCGGAGAGCGCACAAAGAGCGGATCGAGGCGGTGCACGCGGGCGATTTTACCCAGCATCGGGCCGCACGGATGCGTAAAACCCTACTGCTGCTTGTTTGTGTATATTGGATTCTTGCTCAGGAGCGATGGACGCTGCCAGACTGAGCGTGAGAGTGTTCCTGGTGTTGAATGAGCCGAACTGGCCGAACCTCCTCTACGTTGCGCCTGGGCCTCCTTTTATACTTTCAAGGGGTCACCGATAGGTGGCAACGTAGACTAGAAGGGTAAAAACGGAAAAGGATGCGGTAGGTGCAGCTACCGCTACTGTGGATACAGTGCGCCCTACCTAACTCTGACGGCAGGTGACAAGGGCATTAAATGCCTGTCTGAGTCTCCTAAACAGTGCAAAAGGTGACCGTTAGGAGTGCCACCATTTGCCACGATGGGCTTCTCTTCACCTCCGCTTGCCACCACGTACCCCTAGCTGCACGGCCTCCTGCCACGTGTGCTTGGGAGAGTCCCAGAGCGACACGTTAGCAGGTGTGCTGGAGCGCGGGCACGAAGTGGGGGTTTCCCGCGGCAAGTTCCTTGCCGCGGCCGTCGTCTCGCCGCGTCCAGAAGCTTGTCGCTCGCTGGATCTTGCCGGGACGCAGGGCGCGTCGCGGCAAGCTTTCTTGGTACGCCTTGAGTGGCCTTCCCGGCAAGCTCCTCTTGCCGATCTTGCCGGGGCCTTGGTTGGACTTCCCGACAAGCTCCTCTTGCCGGGGCCTTGGTTGGCCCTCCCGGCAAGCTCCTCTTGCCGGGGCCTTGGTTTGAGTACTTTGTTCTTGAATGGTCTTCAAGGGATCCACGGAGGGTCTTAGCGGTCACCCGGCAAGCCTTGTCGCGGGGTGCTGCAACTGTCCGTGCACGAGTTCGGGATACTAGGGTACCCCTACTCTAGTACACCGACAGGAGCCCCCGGGCCTGGGCCATACACGGCGCCGAGCGCTATTGGGCCAGGCCAAAAACAGTGCACGGGCACGCGCGACCTAGGTCACGCCGAATCTAACTCCGTATCCACCGCACCCCCGCAACGGCCCGCGTCAATCGCGGTGTCGTGGGAGAGATCGTGGGTGGTTGTTTACTTGGAAGGTCGAAACGTCCGCCCCGTCCCCCTTATAAGCAGGGGAAACAGGGGTATTTCCCCTATCTTCGCCATTTGCTGCTGCAATCTCAGAAACCTCCGCCGCCCTCTTCTGCTTCCAAAGTCGAAAGAGAGCAGCGCTCCACTCCCGTCGTCGTCGCCACCACCAGTGCCGTCGATCTCCCCCACCGCCTCCGCCATGCCTCCGAAGTCCGGGAAGGGGAAGGCCACGAAGGCCGCGACCGCGAAAGCTGTGAAGTCGACCGAAGCGCAGCGGCTTGAG